>NC_138984.1:37177208-38377208 GCF_964341445.2 Mesoplodon mirus
AAGATGAGAGTTTAACTGGAGTGGTAAGGGAAGGCCTCTTTGAAGGCATTCCTTTTGAATTAACACTCAAAATATAGGAAGACAGCCAGGTGACAATTGTGGGGTTAGAGTGTCCACGTTCAAGAGCAGGTACGAGGACTCTGAGATGAAAACAAGTGTGGCATGTGTAATAGGCAACTAACTATAAGGCAGGTGTGGCTAGGAAACAAGAAAAAGAGGGAGGTAGAGAACCAGAGTGGTGGAGGCTTGGAAGGCATCCTAATCCATAGTAAGGATTTAAAACTTAGCCTCTGAGGTAGATTGAATGCAAAATGTCCTCAGTTCTTCAACTTTCCTGTACTTATGCCTTTCACAATGTGAATTTGCACCTTTTCCCATCAAGAGGCTGAGTCTATTTTGTCATGTTTTGATTCTAGTCTGACTTAATGACTTGCTTGGCCAATAGAATGGGGTGGAAATGATGGTGTGCTAGTTCCAGACTAGTTCCTCAAGGGGTTTTGCATTTTTCGGTTCACTCTCTTGGAATCCCCCGGTGCTGCCCTGAGAACAAGCTCAGGCTGGCCTGCTTGATGATGGCGGACAAGTGGCCTAGTTACATCCTGGCCAGCCATCAGACAGCCACCTACCTGATAAGTAAGTGAAGCCATCCTAGCTCAGAGGCTCCTAGCTGAACTGACTGCAGGCACATGAAAGAATCAAGTAGAACTGACCAACTGACCTATAAACACATGATAAAGAATTAATCGTTGTTGTTTTCAGATACTAAGGTTAGGGGTCATTATCATGTCACCATAAATCCCTAGTACCATAGGGGGAGCCAGTTGACAGTTTAGTAGGATAGTGATATATCTGATCAGGGTGGTGTTAAGGATCATTCTGACGGCTGTGTACGGGCAGGAAGACAATGTAGGTAGCTTTTGTGGTCATCCAGGGTAAATGTTAGCTTGAACTAGGGTATAGGTTTGGTAATGTTACTAAAATAGGCAAGGTGACTACTGACTGTATATATGAGGTAAATGCCTTATTTTGATTTCTGATTTTCTAGTGTGTAGATGTTGGTCAATATTCCCTCCACATGGTCTAGGCTTTTTATTAGACAGAGCTTTTTATTAGCTTCTAACATTCAAATATTGTTCCTGTTCACTGAATCATTTTGTTCACTGTTGTATATGCAGCCCTTTTACATCATGAATGTTCAATAAATATTAATAAATTAATAATGTGTTATGATTAAACTAAACACAGTATTGTCATCAAATGTTTGATAGTTTCCTCCCCAGTGTAACAAAATTTCAAGGAATTGTTCTGCTTGTTTCTCCACCTGTAAAAAAAGGAAGATTGGATAATATATATATATCGTGAAAAGTCTCTTCTATATGTAAAATGCATATTATATTAATATCCTTTTTTATATTATTTATAAAAATTGCTTTGGGGTAGACCAATGCTAGAATTTGTCACTGATACACACAAAGCAGAAAATTTTTATGGTACTTTTTCCAAAAATGACCATTTTTATCCTAAATCTGGGACCCACTAAAATTGACTCTCAACCCATTAAAAATTTTTTTTTATTTTATATTGAAGCATAGTAGATTAACAATGTTGTGTTAGTTTCAGGTGTACAGCAAAGTGATTCAGTTATACATATACACATGTCTATTCTTTTTCAACCCATTTTTTTATGAAAGTCATTTGAAAGGGCTATTAGGCAAGATCATTAGCATTACAGAACTCATATTTTGAATGTTATGTGTATTACATTCTCTGAACATTTCAAATACTTCGAATAAATAGGCAGGTAATAAATAAAAATGAAAACTAGTCAACTCAATTGAATATTATATACCATTAAAATGATGATTATGAACACTATATAGATCACTATTTGGAAATTGCTAATGTGCATTATGATACAGATAAAATAATTACAGTGCTATATAAGTAAGCACTTATAGTCTTTAAGAGCTTTATGATTTATAACAACCCTGTTAAGTTAATGATAGCAGTATCCCAATTTTACAGATATGGAAACAGAGACATAAATGGGTTAAAGTACTTTACTCAAGGTCACACAGCTGATAAGGGATCTCTACTTTTCAAAACAGTATTAGATATCTTAGGCAATGCAATTAAGACAAGAAGAGGAAGCACGAGATATAATTATTGGAATGGAAAAGTGAAACATCGTTTGTAGGTAAAATGATCACCCACTTAGAAAATTTGAATCACCTGTAAAACCTTTGTCATAAGAGTACGGTGATCAATAAAAAACTGCGAGCTTTCTTACATTCCAATAAAAAGCAATCATGGATACAATGAGAAAAATATTCTGTTTAAAATGCAACATAAAGTATGAAATAGGAATCAAGCCCAACAGGGATCATAAATGAAGGATGTATAGCTGGGCTTCAGAGTTTTTTCTCTGGCTCTGGAGGTGAAGCTCTTGACTCTAATGGTCAGAAGAGGGGCCCAAGTATTTAGTTTCGCTGATTTTTAAAATTCAATCAGTGAGTACGAAGTTAAAGAGCTTCTATACAATAATTTAAAAACTGAAAAATGGTGTCACAAAAAGTTACCTAAATTAAAAAAAAAAATACTAAGTGTAGACTTTTACAATGTTTATAATTATTCTGGAATGGCCCACTGTACGTTAAAAAAAAAAACAAAAATCTTAAAGAGCTGTTTATTTTCACTAAATTACCTTATTTTCTTTTCAACAAATGATACCAAGTAATTTGCCTCCTTTTTGCCTAATCCAACCCCTAGTCACCTATTTCTTCTTTGACACCTATCCCTCTATTAAACTGGCACGAGTAATAGAAAAAGAGGAAATTATTTTAGGACTGGATTCAGAAGCCTCAGAAGATATAGTGGATTATTTTTGGTAGGATGTTAGGGCTGTTTGCATCATGAGAGCTCTGCTTGAGTCATTTTTCAGGTACCACAGACAGCCTTAGTTGGGAAAAACAAAACAGAACAAAAAAAACACAGCCAGGCTCCTGTGTGTGGGAAGGAAACTGTATCCTCATCATGAAAGCCCACCAATCTCACCACTCAGCATATTTCTAAATTGGATTACTGCAGTGTGGCCAGGGGGCACAATGTTGGTTAAGGATATTAGCAGTTCTAGAATTTATCTTAAGTGCCCTTGTATGATTGGACATCTTTATTCTGAAGATTCCAAGGTACTCAGTAAAATGAATGCCATGATCTATAAAAAGGTCTGCCACAAGTGAGGATATGGGGATGCAACTGCATCAGGACTTTGACTATGAGGTGGCCATCAGTGTTCTATCTTTGTTGGAGATTTTGATTATAAACTTGAAATGTCTATCCATCCATCCATCATCCATCTATCCACTATCCATTTATACAAATAAACAGATTGAAATGTTCTTTTGCTTCTGGAGTAACTGTTATGTTTAGAATACTATGCTAAGAGTTTGAGACGGGTGGAGGAGCAATGAGGAATAACACACCAATTCAGGTTTTAATTTGATAAGAATTTCCTATGGTTTTATACCTTTACACTTGTAGATAGTTTACGTTTATTTGGTTACACATTCTACTGCATACTGCATATGGTACCTAGAGGGTACCATAATTTACTGCTTTAAATAAATGCTCACTGTAATTAAACGAAAACGAGAGCTATGATTGTAGCTAAACTCTTCTCATTCTTAGGTGATTCCAGATAAGAGAACATCCAGGATTTCCATACCCTTAGAAAATCTTTGTAAAAGATTCAAACTTGGTCCATCTCCGTTTTAGCCATAATTTTTTTGCTCTCCTCACAACTCTCCCATTAGGAAGGAAAACTATTCCTTTTTGAACGTTACTTTGCTTTGTTCAAAAAGGAATAGTTTTCAAAGCCTGTGGCCCTTTTGTGATGGGCAGTTCACAAGACCTTTGTATCCAAGGCTATTAGTTTAGTTTGCTTCTAAGGCTGCTGCCACTACCATGAGGTTGGTCATTAACACCCCACGGCTTAGTGGCAGGGAATTAGAGCCTATTGCAATTGTGGGGTTAGTGAGGGATAGAAGAAATCTGATGGAAGATGAGCTTCTTTGAAAACAGCCTACCAACAAGACCGTGTGGCAGCCACTTCAGCGCATCAAGCTGTCCTGGAACCTTTTCAGGAAGAACTTGATTGCAAGCTCTGCCTGGCTGCCTCCACTTTTCATTTCCGCAGCGCTGGGCATATTTTCTAAACTCTTCTGAGCATAATAACAGACAAGCAACCCCGTAATGGCAAGGCTGTAATTCCACTGAGGGGTGCTGGCGGTGACATGTTACCATGAAGTCAGAATCCGAGTGGTTTGTCACCAGAACCCCCAGGGTAGAATTATAGCCTCATTCATTTCTTGCTTATTTTCTTTAATATGTAGATGCCACTTTGCCTCTCCCATCATCTCCCCTGTAGTTCTTGCCCTTGATTTCCTGGCCATCAAAGATTACTTTATCTCCTACTGTTTTGATAATTTCCTATAACACTAGCATTTTACAACTCTGTGATGTGGACATATTTATACTTTCTTCTCTTATTCTTGTCAGAGTTCTGCTGCTGCAAGGTCAGATTACCCAAAAGGGTCATTAGATTTGGGTCCTGGAAGTAGTGAAAACAGGACCCTGTGCAGCCTTATAAGGGAGGTTAACTTTAAATTGAAACAGAGAAGCAGTACTACAACAGGTTGAGGCTTGGAGAAGGCTGTAAGGAAAAACTGGTAGAGCAAAGAAGGATGAGATCCAAACATGGAAGAAAGAGCTTCCTAATGGAGTTGGTGAATTTGTAAGTATAAATAAGTATATATACATATCCCCATATGTATATATTGATAGTTTTCATGAATATATACATATGTGTATATATTCATGAAAACTGGCATAAAAATAACAATTATAATAGCTTTCAACTATGAAAGCTTACTTTAACCCTCCCCCAAAACCCAGGATCCAACATGGTTCAATCAATGAATTGTATCTGATTTTAAATAATTTGCAGTCTAACTCCAGAAACCTCGGTGAGGAGCATGTATCTTTTTTTTTTTTTTTTTTTGCGGTACGCGGGCCTCTCACTGTTGTGGCCTCTCCCGTTGTGGAGCACAGGCTCCGGACACGCAGGCTCAGTGGCCATGGCTCACGGGCCCAGCCGCTCCGCGGCATGTGGGATCTTCCCAGACCGGGGCACGAACCCGTGTCCCCTGCATCGGCAGGCGGACTGTCAACCACTGCACCACCAGGGAAGCCCAGGAGCATGTATCTTTACTGTAGCTTTCCCTGAAGTGAGGATCAGAGGTTTAACATATCACAACCATTAGGAGACAATCAATATATGCCTCTCTCAACCCAGAGTTTCTAATTGATTGCTGATTCCAAAAGCCTTTCTCATTCAAATGGTCCCTTCGTTTTTTATTTTCTCTTCTCCCGTTTTTCTGTACTGTTTGTAACCAGATCTTCTACATAGGGTATCCCTAGTTGCTATACCTGATACCTGGAAATTTTAGCTTATCTTTCACTCAGATGGTTCTTCCTGTAAAGAAGTAGCATCCCAGGCCCTGGAATTCTGGTGAATGATATTTTCCATAATGAGTGTTTTTACTAAATGCCAAGCATCATGATAGTTCGTTTATGCTTTATAACAACCCATAAGGGTTATGTATGGTTGATATCCCATAGTGTACCTGCAGACACAGAAACAATTCTGTTAAGTAATTTGCTCAAGGTCACGATGCTAGTAAATAGCAGAATCATGATTTGAAGTCAGCGTTCTGCCTTGAAAACTGGCTATCCCATCTTCTAGGACTGATAAGCTAGAAGGTAGGCCAACAGAAGGCAGGATTTATTTGTGTGTTAGCAGTTGGAGGTGAATTCAATGATTAATGAGGGCATAGAATAGAGCCCACAACCCCTTTAACCTTTTTCCCACTTGTGTCCTCCCTCCCTCCCTCTGATTGAAGCAGGGAGATGCTATCCCACCATCTTGCAATGTAGCTGTCTCCTCCATTTAACACTGGCCCATAGCATTCCTTGATTCTGATGTTAAAATTTGCCTTATTTTGATACTCACCTCTGCTGGACTTCTCTTTTATATAAGACAATAACGTATGTATTGTTTAAGCCTGTTTATGTTTGTTTTTCTATACTGATAAAAACATTTCAAATGATATTCTTTCCAGTAATGTATACCTCATTTCATTTTTCTTTATTGTCTTAACTAGAGAACAGTGTTGAACACATCTTTTTATTTCCTTCTCTTTCTGATGAGGTGCCTCTAATTTTTTATGATTCAGTGTGAATTTTATTGTTGATTTCTAATTACTTTTTTACATAGCTAAAGCAGTCTTCTTCTGTTTTTAAACTTTTTTTTTAAGATTTCAGCTTGAATTTTATAAAAAAAAACTTTTATAAAAAAAAACTTTCTGGAATTTATTAATATAACAGATATGTTTTTTCTTCTTTAACCTATTAATATAATGCACAGCATTAATAGAATGTCTAATATTAAACCATTCTTGCATTCTGGAGTAAGTCTACTTAGTCAGGGTATAGTCTTCTTTTAATACACCACTTCATTCAATGTGCTAATATAGTATTTAGAATTTATGCATCCACATTCATAAGTATAGTCTTCTATTTTTAGTAGTGTGCAATATTTTTGTAAGGGTTATGTAAGACTTGTGAAGTGAATTGGGAAGCTTTCTATTCTAAGTTCTGGAATACCTTAAACAGATATTTTTTCACTTGGTGTTTTAATGGAAATTTCCCGTAAAACTAAAAGGGCCTGACATCTTTTCTGAGAGGTATTTCTTTAACAATTAAAAAAATATTTTCTTTGTTTTTCTGATTTTCCTTCTCTTACTCAGTGGATCTGATAATTTTTATGTGTATTTCATTTAGTCTTTTAGAGTTATTTGCTTGATTTGTAAACTTTTTATTATTTTCTAAGTCAACTCCAAATTAGAATTTATTCACATTCCTGGATAATAATGAGTTTTGACTGTGTGCCAGGCACTGTGTGAGGCATCAATACACAACCATTACCAAGGCAATCAGGGCTCCTCCTCTCATGGGGTTCATTAAAGAATATTTTTGATCTCTCTCTTTCTCTAGAGAGAAGTGCCAAATGTTTTGGTTTCATTTATCACTTGCCTGTTTAAAATCCCTTTCTTTTCTGTCTTTTAATAAATTGGAGCTTTTTTCACATTAATTCCTTTCTTCCATTTTCTTTTGTTTTATTGTTCACTTTCTTGCCACTCTTTTAATGTTTTATGCATTGAGTTCTACTTGGTATTATTTTTTTAAAAATTAAAATTTCCTAGAACAGTTTGGCTTATTCCTCTATTTCCAATAATTTTGCTTGTTTTATTATATTGTCTCATAACTAAAATATTACTGAATTTTTTTCTCTGATCCAATATAATAGTCTTTAAAAATATATTTACTTTAAAGTATGAAAATAGTTTTATTTTTATTTTAAGATAATAGATATTCATTGTTAAACAGTAAATCTACAATAAAAGTAAAGTAAAAACAAAATTTTAAAATTCCATCTCTAGAAATAAAACTAATAATACACTTTTTCCTGACAAATTACTTTTTATATGTGTATGCACACAGACACTTAACTTTAATCAAGTGAGATTATATTCTACATGTTATTTGTAATGTGCTTTTATTTCCACTTATATCAAGCTAATCTTTCCATATTATTAAATATAGTTCTATAGCATTCATTTCAATGATTAAATACCACTCCATCTTTTAATAGGAAAATTAACTCATTTGTATTTGGAGTATTCACTACTATATTTGGCTTTATTTTTTATTGCATTATTTTATCTTTAGGTTTATGTTACTTTGTTTCTGTTTTCCTATATTTAGTGGTACTGATTGATTATCCATTATTCTTTTCATTTCTTTGAATGTCTTAAAAGTTATAGATTCTTATGTGTTCTTTTTTTAAAAAATTTTAAAATTTATTTATTTTGGGCTGGGATGGGTCTTTGTTGCTGCACGCGGGCTTTCTCTAGTTGTAGCAAGCAGGGACTACTCTTTGTTGTGGTGCACAGGCTTCTCATTGCAGTGGCTTATCTTGTTGCAGAGCACAGGCTCTAGGTGCGTGGGCATTAGTAGTTGCAGTACATGGGCTAAGTAGTTGTGGCTTGTGGGCTCTAGAGCTCAGTCTCAGTAGTTGTGGTGCATGGGCTTGGTTGCTCTGTGGCATGTGGTATCTTCCCGGACTAGGGCTCGAACCCCTATCCCCTGCATTGGCAGGTGGATTCTTAACCACTGTGCCACCAGGGCAGTCCCTCTCTATCTTGTATGTACTTTTATCATTGCACTATTGCTCTCTATTATAAGTATTTATCAGCCTGTTTTATCTTTCTCCAATAAATTGTAAGTTTCTCAATAGCAAGAATGATGTGCTATTCATCCTTTTATTTCCAGCATCTAGCATAATTATTCCCACTGCCTTGGAATTCAGGAAATGTTGGTAGAACTGAACTGAAGTGAATTCATTGTTCTTAGGAACACTTTGTTTTGTTTCCTTTATAGAAATAATATATTTTAAATCATATCATAAGGTTTCCAGTTCAAGATGAAGAATAAACTCACATGTTTCTTTCTCCTCCTTTTCAAAACCTAATAGACATCACAATGCACAAATGGAGGGTGAATTAAGAGTTAAACAGAAGATAGGAGGCAGAGTTCTGAGAAAAACATATTTTGACTAATTTTTTGAATATTGAAAGTGGAAAGGATCTACTGGAGAGTAAACCAGCGGGAGCTGTACTCAGAACACAAGTAAGACTTTTTTTTCTCTTGAAGGTAGAGCCGTATGAGAATCAACAAAGAGCAGATTAGGAAATAGAGCAAAAATCTAGGAAATTATTTGTAGGATTTTACAAAACACTTTATGAAGTACCTCTAACGTGCCAAGGCTAAAAACCGTAGAACTTATCTCTAAAGAAATAGGTACATATGTCTGAGAAAGAATATGGTGTCCTTAGAGCTGGTGACATTCCACAATGAAGCTCTCTTTACTTGGGCTTTGGCTGGCTGGGGTGCATCCAACTTAGCTGCCTGCCTGATTCTTGCCAACTTCTTACCCACTCACATCAAAGAAGCTTTTCTGTTGACACATATTGCAACTGCCCAAAGCTCACAATCAACCCTTCCATCTCCCTTCCAGGAGAGAGATCTGTTAGGAAACAGAACTTCACAAGACAAAAAACTAATCTAGCTTCCTATATTTAGCAACTTATTTATTTACTCATATTTAATAACACATAAACAAACCACCATGTTTAAAGGAAAAAGACAACAACAGAAAAAAAAAGAAGGAGGAGGAGGAAAGACCAAGAGAAACAAACAAAACTGACCCTAGGGTAAGTAAAAAACAAAATAGAATTTTTCCTTCAAAGTTCTGAAGGAAAACGATATTGAACCTGCAAATTTTTAACAAGCTAAACAACCAATTAACAATTTATACAGTAGGAAGTCAAGAGATACAGTCTAAAGTTGATGGGCCAAGATGCAGAAGTTTAGCTATTACTCAAAGCTATAAAGATAGCTAACAGAAGAACCTGAAAACATGTGTGGCAGAAAAAAATTCATGGAGAGCAAGCATAGGACATGTTAACTTGAATTTATCATATCCAATGCAAGTTATAAATAAATAAAATTTAAATTTGATGAATGAAGGTAGAGATCCATAAGAGTTATAAACAGGTAAGAACAGTTTACTCTGGGTACTGAGTTAAAAGTGAGGAGTAGAGACAAAGAGGGATTTAAATAGATTCGTTTCTCTTTTTTATTTATTTTTTTGCCTGCTGAAATGTTTAAATTTTGTTAACATGTCCGTTAATGACTATTCTCACTGTGATAGCATGTTTCCAAACATGGCCACTATCAATTCTTCTCCTTCCCGTACATGCATGCCACTCCTCCATCAAGAGGTAGAATGTATTTCTCTGCCTCCTTGAATCTGGATTGACTCTTGTCTGCTTTGACCAATAGAGAATGGTGGAAAGGATGCTGTGTTAGTTCTGAGCCTATCCTTTAAGAGAACTGATAGCTTCTATTTCCAGTTTCTTGGACTCCTGAGCCACTCCTGACAACAACTGAGTGAGAGACTCCAAGGAAAAAACCATTCAGTTGCATGGGGTAGTTTGTAATGCAGCAATATACATTAAAGATAGATATAAGAGTGACTATCATAGGTTATGTTTTTGAGGTATAAAATGGAAAACTAAACTTATGTGCATAATACCTACTCTTTCTCAGTTTCTTTCTAAAATAGCACTCCCGCCCCCACTTATGGTATAGAAGGTTAGCTATACTTTTAGATACTAGAAAGGATTCCTACTTATATATCTGAAATGTTAAAAGATTGAATGAGAAACAGTGCAGGTGAGAATGATGCTGATGGAGGGAAACTCCTGATATCCACTATACTCAAGGAGAAGTTTAAGAGGAGTTAGTGTACTGTAGGGCCAAGAGCTAATTTGGGACCATTCTAAGTCTCTATTTCTTTGCCCACTATCATTAACTGAATGTTTGTGTTCCCCTAAAATTTATATGTTGAAATCCTTACACCCAATATGATGGTATTAGGAAGTGGGGTATTTGGGAGGTAATTAGGTTATGAGGGTAGAGCCCTTGTAAATAGGATCAGTGCCCTTATAAGAAGAGACACAGACATGAGATTTCTCCCTCTCTCTTTCTTCCGCCTCCCTGGCCCCCTTCTCTTTGCCATGTAAGGCAAAGAGATGCATACAGCAAAAAAAAAAAAAAAAAAAAAAAGACATTGTTCAGGATATCATGCCTATAGATCAGGTATTCTGTAATCCCCTAAGAGATGGTGCTGGAAGAGGCACTGTGAGTAAGAAAGGAGATGTAGGTTTAATTCTGGTAAGTGCAAATTGCTGCTGCCTGCCTCCATAGTAAAAGGGATCTGATGTACTCCACCTGATGACAGGTGGTTGGCTGGTATCCTTGAGTGATGATGCCATATCAAGGGCTCACTATTAGTCTTTGATAATGGCTGGTTGGACTTTCATCAGTGGCAGTAGCTAAATTAGCCTTGGTGAGAGGGAATCCATGGTGTTGGTCCAATGGATAGCCACCATTCCTTCCACCATTGTTCCTCCATTATGGGCCCATTGTTCTAGCACTGAGGTAGCTGAGAACAGAGGCTGGATGACATCCTTAGGTTCAGGATTTTTTGTCCACTTAGATGTTGAGTAATTCCTCTATGGTAGAGGCTGTTTTCTGGGTATTAATCTCAGATCCAAAAAGATTCACATAATTTGTGCCTTCTCACATATTTTATCCACATACTTCTTTCTCACTCTACACTCTGATTTTCCAATTTTGTTTCTTCCATACCCTTAACCAGCCAGTCAAATCTAGGAATCTATGTACAATTGTACTTTATGCCACTTCCACCTATATGTAGTTGAATGGGTTAATGTTCTACTTTCAGCTCTGCTCACTGGGAGGACTTCCTCTCACCCATTTCCATTTATGGCCAGCACCAACATATCAAACTGACTCAACTGTGAACCTGCTTAAATTTTTTCCTTCTCCATCAGTTGTGTTGGGAAAATACCCTGTGAGCCCAGGATTGTGAGTTGAAGAAGAGTTGCTCAGTGCAACAGTGGTAGATGCCGTGGAAGTTTTCACTACCTGTTTATGTGATTTACCTGTGCCTTCTCAACTTCAAATGTACCATTTCCATCAGATGATATATTGTTGCTTTGTCTTCTCTACCTTATGACTCTATGTATTGATAATACCCAGTTCTTTATGGGAAGCTTTGGTTGTATACTCATTTGGTGTCTCACGGTCAGATACTCAGGCTCTATTAAGGGTTAGAAACAAACCAGGATTAATTTTGCAAGCATAGAATGGTCTCTGCAGCAGAAAGCATGGCTTTGCCCTAGAATGCGGGCATATGTGCTGTTAACTCTCTTGTGACTTGCCAGAGACTCCTCAAAGTGTCCTTATCTACCATGGCTACCTCTATCACCATTGACTTGCTCAACCAAGTAATATAGCCTGAGTGGCAGGGCAATTTATACTAAATTCTGAATTGCCATAGAGTCTTCTCTTGCTCTAGGTCCACTTAAAACTGTCACATGAGAGTTATCTGATAGATGCTTTATTAGCCAAAATTGAGTGTATTGCCTTCAAAATCCAAAAAGATCTTAAAATGCATTTTGCCTTATTATTAGTTTTAGGGAGTGTAAGTTGCAACAGCCTGTATTTTTACCTTAGAGGGGATGTCCAAGTTTTGCCCAGATCTTTGGATCCTGAAATGTTTGATAGCATGGAAGACTTCTGAATTTTTGTGGGTTTTTCTGAAGTATGATGGTCTCCAGAATATCAAGATGATTAAGGGTCCCTGCAAATTATATGTTGACAGAGAACAATAAAGTTAATATGACTCCAAAGCAAGGCAATGATTGTGTATTGGGTCTTTCCCATATATAAATGAATACTTTTGATCCCTGTTATTGAAGGGAATTGAAAAGAATGTATTCACCAGTTCAATAGCTGCATACCAAATGCTGGAGATGCTGTTGATCTCTTTCAGTAAAAATGCCATATTCTTTACTGCTGTTGGAATTACCACTTGTTGTGGCCCACTGTCATTTTTTTTTTTTTTATAATTCATCGGGCTTTTGTAGTGAACAAGCAGGTGAACCGAATGGGGATATGAAATATCATCCTTCATCCTTTGATTTTGTTGCTGGTCTCTGCAAATCCTCCTAGAATGCAGTAATGCTTATGATTTACTATCTTGGTTAAGTAAAAGAAATTTCAGGGGCTCCATTTAACTCTCCTATCACAGCATGATTTTCTCCATAGACCAGGGAACCAATGTGAAGACTCTACTAGTTACTAGGTATATCTTTCACAGTTATACAGTTAGTGGCATAAAACAACCACAGCATAGTTACATAGACCCAATGAACCTGCTAGGAGATGGATTTGGGCCAAAACTCTATATTAGGTCTGGCTATGGTGTCGTTGTAGCCATTGCACTCTGAATCATGGATGAGTGATTACATTTCAGTTTTTCAGTCCAATACCCTCAAGGTACACTTTAACACATATTCCTCTGATTCTTGCCAAAGACATTTAGACATGCAATTTCTTTAATCTGTAAACTGTTTACTCTCTGAAGAGGTAATTTTCTTGCTCAAGCTGTGTTGTTATCCAGTCCTGCTCACTATTTTGGTGGCAATAAGGAGAGGCTGGAGCATCTCTTGTGGAGAACAACCATTATCTTGTGAGGTTGTTGTCTCAGATGTAGTCATTATGCAGTCTTCCATCAATGGAAGGCTGCTCTCTTCAGGCAAAAGAAAAGAGACTGCTTTTGTCAGCATTGAACATTCAATGGGATTTAGTTTAAGATACAGGCTGTACACCCACACACATATCCCCATCCCAGGTCTTAGGGCCCCTTTCTTTCTCTCTCAGGGCACTACTTTGGCTAAGAGACCTGTTGATTTTATTTGTACCTGTGACTTCTTTGCATCTCTAGCCCTAATTGCATCACATTCATTTCTGCAGCTTCAGGAGATAAGGGAGGCCCTCTGGTTCTCACATTTTCTTTTCTTTTCTTTTCTTTTTTTTTTTTTTTTTTTGCGGTACGCAGGCCTCTCACTGTTGTGGCTTCTCCCGTTGCGGAGCACAGGCTCCGGACGCGCAGGCTCAGCGGCCATGGCTCACGGGCCCAGCCGCTCCACGGCATGTGGGATCTTCCTGGACCGGGGCACAAACCCGCGTCCCCTGCATCGGCAGGCGGACTCTCAACCACTGCGCCACCAGGGAAGCCCCTCACATTTTCTTTTTAAAGGCTTCCAAAACAGTTAACAAAACTCAGCGAAAGCGAAAGTTGAACTCCAACTGATGGAGGAGTCTGTTGGTCCAGCAAAATTCAGCTGAAGTAAAGGGCATAACTGAAGGGACAGATTTGAAAATTTTGTGTAAGAAATGTCTATGCAATACATTCCTCACATTTTGCAGGATAAGTCTCCTAATTTTATAAAGTCTGTCTCCCAGCTTTGACTGAGTCTCTAATAGGCCATTTGACTGTTCTACAAGGCCAGCTTCCTCCTAGTGATGATTTGGATAATAAAACAAACAAACAAAAAATCCCTTGATGTCAGCTTATTGTCTGACTTACTTCACTGGCTACCACCACTAGATACTACTGCCCTTGTCATCACTTCTAATCACTGTTGCTGGGCTTCCACATTTAATAAATCTTAAATTTTCCTTGTATATCCAGGCTATTTTAGGAAATCAACCCAAACTAAGGAATTTATTATATACAAATAGGGCTATACTTCATGAGCAAAGGCAACATTAGAGACTGGCTGCTTTCTATCCGTCTCTGATTGTTTTCCCAAACCCCTCACCACACACACCTGTGTTCTTCTCTACCTTACATGGACTTTGCTTCCTCATGATTTCAGTTTGACATTAGCTCTTTTAAAATTTTTTTAAAAATTTAATACAATTCTAAAGATTACTTTCCATTTACAGTTATTACAAAATATTGGCTATATGCCCTGTGTTGTACAATACATCCTTGAGCCTCTCTAACACCCAATAGTTTATATCTCCCACTCCCCAACCCGTATATTGCACCCCCCCACTGGTAACCACTAGTTGGTTCTCTATATCTGTGAGTCTGCTTCTTTTTTGTTATGTTCACTACTTTGCTGTATTTTTTAGATTCAGCATGGAAGTGATATACAGTATTCGTCTTTCTCTGTCTGACTTATTTCATTTAGCATAATGCCCTCCAAGTCCATCCGTGTTGCTGCAAATGGCAAAATTTCATTCTTTTTATGGCTGAGTAGTATTCCATTGTATATATATACCACATCTTTTATAAGCCATTCACCTGTTGATGGACACTTAGTTTGCTTCCATGTCTTGGCAATTGTAAATAATGCTGCTGTGAACATTGGGGTGCATGTATCTTTTCAAATTAGTGTTTTTGCTTTTTTTGGATATATACCCAGGAATGGAATTGCTGAATCATATGGTAGTTCTATTTTTAGTTTTTTGAGAAACCTCCATACTCTTTTCCACAGTGGCTACACGAATTTACATTCCTACCAACAGTGTACAAGGGTTCCCTTTTCTCCACATCCTTGCCAACATTTGTTATTTGTGTACTTTTTGATGATTGCCATTCTGACAGGTGTGAGGTGATATCTCGTGGTTTTGATCTGCATTTCCCTGATGATCAGTGATGTTGAGCATCTTTTCATGTGCCTGTTGGCCAGCTGCATTTCCTCTTTGGAAAAAATGTCTATTCAGTTCTTCTGCCCATTTTTAATCAGGTTTTTTTTATGTTGATTTATATGAGCTGTTTACATACATTGGATATTAATCCCTTATTGGTCATATAATTTTCTCCCATTCAGTAGATTGTCTTTTCATTTTGTCAACGATTTCCTTTGCTGTGCAAAAGCTTTTATGTTTAATTAGGCCCCATTTGTTTATTTTTGCTTTTATTTCCTCTACTTTAGGAGATGAATCCAAAAAAATAGTGCTGCGATTTATGTCGAGTATTCTGCCTATGTTTTCCTCTAGTTTTATAGCATCCAGTCTTACATTTAGGTCTTTAATCCATTTTTAGTTTATTTTTGTTTATGGGACTAGAGGATGTTCTAATTTCATTATTTTACATGTAACTGTCCAGTTTTCCCAGCACCACTTATTGAAGAGACTGTCTTTTCTTTATTGTATATTCTGGCCTCCTCTGACATAGATTAATTGACCATAAGTGTGTGAGCTTATTTCTGGGCTCTCTATCCTGTTCCACTGATCTATGTATCTGTTTTTATGCCAGTACCATACTGTTTTGATTACTGTAGCTTTGTAGTATAGTCTGAAGCCAGGGATTGTAATTCCTCTAGCTCTGTTCTTATTTCTCAAGATTGTTTTGGTCATTCAGGGTCTTTTGTGTTTACATATAAATTTTAAAATTATCTGTTCTAGTTCTGTGAAAAATGGCCTTGGTATTTTGATAGGGATTGTGCTAAATCTGCAGATTGCCTTGGGTAGTGTGGTCATTTTTACCATGTTGATTCTTCAATCAAAGAATATGGTATATCTTTCCATCTGTTTGTGTAATCTTCAACTTCTTTCATCAGGGTCTTATAGTTTTTGGTGTACAGGTCTTTTGCCTCTTTAGGTAGATTTGTTCCTAGGTATTTTATTCTTTTTGATGTGATGGTAAATGGGATTGTTTCCCTAATTTCTCTTTCTGGTACTTTGTTATTACTGTATAGAAGTGTAACAGATTTCTGTATATTGATTTTGTATCCTGTAATTTTACTGAATTCATTGATGAGCAGTTTTCTGGTGGTGTCTGTCTAGAATTTCCTGTGTATAGTATCATGTCATCTGCAAGCAATGACAGTTTTACTTCTTCCTTTCCAATTTGGATTCCTCTTATTTCTTTTTCTTCTTTGATTGCTGTGCCTAGGACTTCCAAAACTATGTTGAATAAAAGTGGCAAGAGTGGGCATCCTTGTCTTGTTCCTGACCTTAGAGAAAATGCTTTCAGTTTTTCACCATTGAGCATGCTGTTACTGTGGGTTTGTCATATATGGCCTTTATTATGCTGAGGTAGGTTCCCTCTATGCCCACTTTCTAGACAGTTATTATCATAAATGGATGCTGAATTTTATCAAAAGCTTTTTCTGCACCTATTGATATTATAATATGGTTTTTCTTCTTCAGTCTGTTAATGTGGTATATCACATTGATTTGTGGGTATTGAAAAATCCTTGCATCCCTGGGATAAATCCCACTTAATCATGTTGTATGATACTTTTAATATATTGTTTGTTTTGGTTTGCTAGTATTTTGTTGAGGATTTTTGCATCTATGTTCATCAATGATATTGGCCTGTAAGGAGGCCATCATCACCCTGATACAAAAGCCATTAGCCTTTATGGCCCTGACTCTATGTCATGGTTTCTTTCTATGCATCATCCAGCCTCAGTCTCTCACAGTTAACTGCTTCAATATCCCAATATCTCAAAGTTTAAATTCTTCAAAGAGACTTTAATCTAGGCCATGTCATACGTATCTAAATAGCCATCGATTGATTGGCTATGTTTGGCTCTTGCACTTACCAGTTTTTCAATAAGCTGGGATGCTGAGGGAAGAGAATATGTAGGATCAAACCCGTATACGCACAGCTTCCTCCTCAGTGAGGGCAATGGGTAGGGCATCTTTTCTTGGAAGGAACTGTGAGTGCAGTATGTACCAGCAATCATCTATTAGCATGTAAACTTTCATATACCAGCCGTTTTTATCAGGACAGAAGTGCCATGCTCTGCCTTGGGAATGGAAGAAGACATAGAAACAAACTTCTTAAATTTGCTAGTTGTTTTTTCCTCTCCATTGATTCAACTATTTGTATATCTCAAATATGACAATAAATAATGAATGGATAAGAATTAAATAACCTTCATTCTCTCTTCTAATTCACAATTAACTAAGCACTTTATGTTGTTAATCCAATTAATTACCCACAATTAAACTAATCATCTTATTTATATCTAGATTTGTTATGTGAAATACTATCAAATGTTGTATTTTATTGTGCTTTAATTTGCAAAGCACTTTTGTACCCTTTACTACATTCGGTCCTCACAACAACCTGGAGAATTCGGTGATAGAGACTGAACTAAATTCATAATATAGATGAAGAAACTGCTGAACATCTTATCCATGTCATATACCTAAAATTCAGCAATGTGCAAATAGAATCCTTGTCAGATTTCCAGTCAAGTGCACCTTCTTTTATACCATACCATATCATATATTTTTATATATGTGCATACAGGTTACATCAGTGAGATCCTGCTTTGTACATTTTTTCTTTATATTTTTACAGGACCATGGAAACACATACACACACACACACACATACACCCATATGCATATACCCACAGTCTGTTATAATCAGTTTCTTTAGAAGTGAAAGAAAGGAGTTGGACTAGATGATTTCTACCATCTCTTTTATTCCTTATATTCAGATTTTTAAAAACTTAGACAACATAGCACCCTGAAGAAACCCACTTTTATCATACTGTAAGCCATTATTAGTATATTTCTCTCTCACTTTCACTAGAAAATTAGCTCCTGTGGGCTGTACCATTGCAGATTTGCATTTGTGTCCCTACTGCGAAGGATGGCGCCTTTCACATAGCAGGCATTCAATACATTCATTGGTTGAATGAAACAATAATTGGAAATCAAATTTTAGCTCATAATTCTGAAGACATCACATCTTGTTATTCATGATTATATTGGAATAGAGGCCTTGAACAATTGAAAATCAAATTTTAGTTTTCAGTTTAGGACATCAATATTAGTAGAGCCAACTTAAAGCAAAATGATGAAGTAGTCCAAGTGAGTTCTCAGTGATTCTATATCACTTCTCTTCCAAAGATGTTTGGTAGTGAGTACATAATTCACTCACCAAAATGTTCAGAATTGATAGAAATAGAAAGACAGACTTGAAAAAGGCAGAAATGGATAGTGAAGATTTAATGAAGTAGAGTTAACAAAATAGATTTAATAAAATCTAAGATACTCTGCTGTGAGCAAATAAATAACTTTGAAAAATAAAAAATGGCCTGATTTTAGTTTAGATGACTCAGTTGTATGAGAATGAAATAATTCACTTAACAATAAAGTGGATTGTGTTCTTAGTTCTGTAGCAGGGACTAGCTTGTTTATTTCATTGCAATTTGTTCCAATGTCAGTGACTTATCTTAAAAATATCAAACTTAAATAAGACACTTAGGATTTCCTGCAATGAAAATATGTTTTACATGTACCTCTTTGTATAAAATTGACATTGTGTTTCTATTTTGGAGACAGAAAATAATTTATATGATAATATTGAAATGCATAATACACATAGTAGCTATTTGCTATTATTGACATAAATCTAATGATTGCACATCAATTTTTATTTTTAATTCATTAATAATGTCAATATTACATGGCAGTTTGAACCTCCACAATACAAGGATGATTGAATACGTTGATGTGTTTGTGAGCTCCCAATTTGGCGACATCCGACATACTAGGATAATTTTACTTCTATGAGTTTAGGATGACCACATTTCCCATAAGTTGAAGTTCCATGCCTGATTTATGATTGTTTTCACTTTTAAAAGGCAATTCATTTTTAATAACTGCACCCCATATTTTGTTTATGCCACATATGTTCAATCTAATAATTTATTTTATTCACTTTGTACAGTTCTTGACTCCTTCTGTTTTTTCCTTTTCAAGCATTAAAGTTACCATGGAAATGGTGCCATTAACATCACGGGTGGGGCTTTTACACAAATGTATCTAGTTGCACATTGTGAGGTTTTAAGATCAGACCATGTCACTGAGTGAGAAAAATCAAGGTTGACATGCATTGTACCTTCAATATGTGTTTTAGCACATTAGTTACAGAAAACTGTGTTTAGGTAAACTTTTTATTTATTTACTTTAGTATTTATTTATTTATTTATTTAATTTTGGCTGTGTTGGGTCTTCATTGCTGCATGTGGGCATTCTCTAGTTGCGGTGAGTGGGGGCTACTCTTTGTTGTGGTGCGTGGGCTTCTCCTTGAGGTGGCTTCTCTTGTTGCAGAGCATGGGCTCAAGGCGTGTGGGCTTCAATAGTTGTGGTGCGAGGGCTCAGTAGTTGTGGCTCACGGGCTGTAGGGCACAGGCTCAGTAGATGTGGTGCACGGACTTAGTTGCTCCGTGGCATGTGGGATCTTCCCGGCGCAGGCCTCAAACCCGTGTCCCCTGCATTGGCAGGCGGATTCTTAACCACTGCGCCACCAGGGAAGCCCCTAGGTAAACTTTTGATTGAAAATTAAATGACAGAAGAATATAAGTTAAATCTTAAAGCTCTCCTGGTAATACTGATTGATTTATATTATACTTTACACATGTATTGTTAATTATCTAAATATTAATGGTGTATAATAAAAGGTATCTGTTGCATAATATATTATCTATGTGCCTTTATTTACAAAATTTAAATTAAGAAAATTCAGCATCTGTGTGTGTCTTTTTTTTAGTATTGGTACTATGACATGCCTTTGTAGGTCACATGGCTAGGGGATATTAGACCATTTACTTATATTTCTAATAGATGCCTTGATATGGAGAGAATTGTGTACCATGTGAAAAGAGCTTGTCACTTTAGTATGTTATATGTGGTTTTAGAATATAAAAATGCCAAAGGTATTTTTATTTTCAGTATTGATTAATTTTCATTCTCATCCTTAAAACTCACATCTAGAGGAGTGTTGATTTTCATAAATGGTGTCCAAAATATCTTGAAACATTTTCCTCTAATAATATATGCTGAAACTTTATATAGTATTGCTTAGAAACATGTTGACTTGAAAGATTTAAAAAATTAGGAAGTCCTTGATCTATCATTAAAATATTTGTTTAGTTGTTGATAAAGTATCATATCTAAATTTAAAATATAATACAGAGGTATGCAAATTTTGACCCATGGGCCAGATCGAGTTCACTGTCTGTGTTTGTAAACAAAGCTTTATTAGAACATGGCCACGATCATTTATTTATATGTATTGTCTATGATTGTTCTCACACTATTAGTAGCAGAAACGAATAGCTGTAACAAAGATCACATAGCCCACAAAACCTAAATTATTTACTAACTGTCCCTTTACAGAAAAGTCTGCCTACCCCTGACATAATACATCTTCTTTTATTCCATTTTTAAACCAACAGTCAAACAAATGGAAAAATATAAAAAAACTGTGGCTATATATTTATCCCAGCACTATTTCTTGAAAAGATATTTTAACTATGGACTTAGCACCCTTGTCAAAATTCAGTTGAGCATATAGAAATGAGGTTTATTTCTGAACTCTCAATTCTACTCTATTAATTTATATGTCTACCCTTATGCCAATCCCACACTGTCATGGTTACCATTGCTTTGTAACAAATTTTGAAAGTGTGAAGTATGCGTCTTTCATAGTTTGTTCTTCTTTTTTAAGAACCTTTTGGCTATTCTTGGTTCCTTGCAATTCCTTATAAATTTTATAATCAGCTTGTTAATTTCTACAAAGAAGTCAGCTGGGTTCTGATAAGAATTGCATTGAATCTGTAAATTAATTTGAGGAGTATTGCTATCTTAGCAATATTAAGTCTTCTGATCCATGACATGGGATATTTTTCCATTCATTTAGATGTTCTTTAATTTCTCTCGGCAACATTTCTTGTTTTCAGAGTCTGAGTTGTGTACTTCTTTTCTTAGTAATATTTTATTCTTTTTTGATGCTATCGCAAGTTGTTTTTCTTAGCTTAATTTTTGGATTGTTCATTAAGAATATAAAAATACAGTTGATTTTTGTACATTGATACCTGCAACATTGCTGAACTTGTTTATTAGTTCTGATAGGTTGCTTTTTTAAGTGGATTTCTTAGGAATATTTTCTATGTATAAGATTATGTCATCTGTAAGTAGAGATAGTTATACTTCTTCCATTCTAATCTCAATATTTTTTTATTTATTTTTTCTTGCTTAATTTCTGGCTAGAACCAATTTTGATTAGAAGTGAAGAGAACGGATATCCTTGTTTCTGATATAAGGGAGAAAGCAGCCAGTCTTTCACCATTAAATATAATGTTTGCTGTGGGTTTTTCATAGTTACGTTTGATCAGGTTGAGGAAGTTCCCTCCTATTCTTAGTTTGTTGAGTGTTTATATTATGAAAAGGTGTTGGATATCATCAAATGCTTTTCCTGCATTTATTGAGATGATTATGTGGGTTTTTTTTTTTTTTTGCTTTTTATTCTATTGATATGGGATATTACATTATGAATGTTAAACCAATCTTCCATACCTGGGATAGATCCCAATTGTCCATATTGTATAATTCTTTTTTTAAAAAGATTTATTTGCAATTTATGTATTTATGTATTTAATTTATTTTTGGTTGCATCGGGTCTTAGTTGTGGCATGCGGGATCTTCTTTGAGGCACGCAGGCTTCTCTCTAGTTGTGGTATGTGGGTTTTCTCTTCTCTAGTTGTGACACACAGGCTCCAGGGCGCCTGGGCTCTGTAATTGTGGCATATGGGTTCCAGAGCACGTGGGCTCTGTAGTTTGTGTCATGCAGGCTCTCTAGTTGAGGCACGCGAGCTTAGTAGTTGTGGCACGTGGACACTTAGTTGCCCTGGGGCGTGTGGGAGCTTAGTTCCCTGACCAGGGATCGAATCCACATCCCCTACATTGTAAGGCGGATTCTTTGCCACTGGACCACCAGGGAAGTCCCCATATTATATAATTCTTTCTATGTTTTGCTAGATTCAGTTTGCTAGTAATTTGTTAAGGATTTTTTGTTTTTGTCTATATTCATAAGAGATATTGGTCTGTAGTTTTCCTTTTTTTCCTCAAGTCTTTGTATGTTTTTAGCATCATTGTAACACTGGCCTCATAGAATGAGTTATAACATGTTTTCTCTTCTATTTTTTGGAAGAATTTGTGAACAATTGTATTAATTCTTCTTAAATGGTAGAATTCAGCAGTGAAGCCATATGGCCCTGAGTTCTTCTCTACTGGACTTTTTTATTTTACTAATTTACTTTCATTACTTGTTATACGTCCTTCAGATTATGTATTTCCTTGTTGAGTCAGATTTGGTGGTTCCTTTCTTTTCAGGAATCTGTCCATTAAATGTTATCTAATTTATTGACATATGATTGTTTATAGTAATCCTTTCAATTTCTGTAAGATAAATAATAATGTCCTCCCTTTTATTTCAGATATCAGTAATTTGAGTCTTCTCTCGTTTTATTTTGGTCAACCTAGCTAAATATTTGTCAATTTTGTTGATTTTTCAAAAAACCAAGTTTGGGTTTCAATGAATTTTTTTCTGTTGTTTCTTCATTTTCTACTTCATTAATTGTCATTCTAATTTTTATTATTTCCTTTGTTCTATTTGCTTTAGGTTTTGTTTTTCTTTTCCAGTGCCTTAGGTTTATGGTTAGGTTATTGATTTGAGATATTTTTTCTTTAGTAATATAGGCATTTAAAGCTAAAAATTTTCCTCTAAGAAGTGCATTATGTAAGTTTTGATATGTTCCCATTCACTTCATTGTATTTTAAATTTTCCCCTTTTATTTCTTTTTTGATCCCATTTGCTATTTAGGAGTACATTGTTTAATTTCTACATAATTTTGAGTTTCTCAAATTTTTTTGTTGTTGATTTCTAATTCCATTCCATTGTAGTTGGGGAATATACTTTGAATCATTTTAAAACTTTAAAATTTATTGATGTGTGTTTTATGCCCTACTAAATTATCTACTCTAGAGAATTTTCCATGTTACTTGAGAAGAATGTATATTCTATTGTTGCTGGGTAGAGTGTTCTATAATGTCTGTTAGGTCTAGTTGGCTTATAGTTTTGTCCAAGTCTTACATTTTCTTATTGATCTTCTGCCTAGTTATTTTACCCATTATTGAAAGAGGGGTTTTGCATGTACACTTATTATTTTTGAATTGTCTATTTCTTCCTTCATTTTTATCACTTTTCACTTCAGTATATGGGTGCTCTGTTATTAGGTGAATATATGTTTATAATTTGTATATATTCCTGATGGATTAACTATCATTATAATTTTCAGAAACCTCTAGTAACATATTTTGTTTTAAAGCCCATTGCACCTGATATCAGTACAGTCACTCCAAATTTCTTGTGGTTGGCATGTTATATCTTTTTCCATCATTTTACTTTCATTTGTGTCTTTGAATCTAAACTGTATTTCTTGTATACAGAATATAGTTTGATTATTTTTTTAAAAATCCAGCCTGACAGTCTTTGCCTTCACATTGGATTGTATAATCTACTTATGTTTATGTTACTATTGATAGAGATGGATTTATGTCTGTCATTTTACTTTTTGTTTTCTGTATGTCTCATACCTGTTTTGTTCCTTTGTTCCTCCTTTGCTGCTTTCTTTTACATTAATTATTTTCTAGTGTGACATTTTAGTTAAATTTTTCTTACAGTATATTTTGGGTTATTTCTTTAGCAGTTGCTCTAATACTTACCATGTACATCTTAATTTATGAGAATTAGCTTTAGATTTTTAGTGTGTCTAAGTTCAACAAACAACTATGGATAATAAGAGAGTATGCTGGTTAAGCATCACATGAAAGGAGTGATTTTCAATTTATCAACCTTGCAAATAGGAGTTGGAAATGGAAGAAATGAAATATATTGACTCTATTATATCTTGCCTAATTTTCAACTTGTAATAGGCCCGTGAAATAGGTTTTCTATTCAACAGAGAAAATTAGAGCTCAAAGAGGTTAAGTGACTTGCACAAATTAACATAACAAATAAGATATAAAACCAGGCTTGGGACTGCTTGATATCAAATCCTATGATCTTTTTTCTAAAATAGCATGTGAAATCCAGACAAAACAAAATGCAAATATTTAAACTTTTAACTTTGAAATAATTTTAGATTTACAGAAAAGTTGCAAAAAAAGAAAAGTACAGAGTTTCCATATAACCTCCCTCTTGAGACAGCCTGAGCTAATGTATAAAGCTCCTTTCCAAATGCTTACTAAAATTATTTAAATAATAATGAAATTATTAAATAATTAAATCAAATTTAAAATAAATTAATTGAGCTCAAAATCAAGATGGGGAAATATATAGTAGTGAGAAATAGAGTTACCTCAGAATAAGAGAGAGGTTGAAGCTGAACTGTTCACAGGCATTTAGGAAATAGATATAAGAAAGTTTATGGCCTTCAGTTTTTATTTCTATTCAGGAAGAACAGTATAGGCCATAAGCTCTTGAGCTACCAATATAAGGCTAGAATTAGGAAGAACTTCCTATCAATTAACTAGGGACTAGAAAATTCTCTATTGCAGGCCTGTGAAGGCAGTAAGAAAGCTTGTTGTTCATCTAGGACTTTGGATAAAAGGAAATCATCCACTAGGCACTAGAACCCCAGTCAATTTTCATCAGTAAACAACAGCTCCTAGCCAAAGTAAGTACTCAATATTTGCTGAATATTTAAGCATTTTACAAAGGGACATTTCTCTACTCCACTCCCTAAGACTACTGCGAATGCACATTAGCAACGAAGTAATATATGTCATTTATGATGTGCACCAGTGAGGCATCATGGCATCTGCTCGTCAAGTAAAGTCACACTCAGCCTTTATTTTGCCACAGTGTATGGGGTTTTGTGAGTCATTTCAAGGAGCATGATGCCTCTGAGTGGCATTCAGGAGGCTAAGACCTGGCAGTTTCTGGCAGAAAGGCTCTGGTGCTCCCTGGCTTGGCTGGCATCTCAGCGCATATGATTTCCCAGCAGATGAGAAGTCAGAATCTGTGGACACATGGAGGTAGGAGCAGGTGTTGACCTCTCATACACAGCCTTCTGGCATATTTCCTTTTTTCTCTTCAATTGAAAAATCATTTGTAGTAAATTGTTAGTGTTCTCTTCATTCCATCTTGTCCCTAATGCCACCTGCCATTAACCAGTGCTTCACATGGTGCTACAAAGACAATTCTCTCATGAGAGAAAATGGAAATCTTACCTTTAAAGTATGCCATATTTTTCTCTCCTTGTATCTCAGGTTAGAGCATAAAAACTTCCAGCAACTTTATTATACTGAGGGCAAGGAGGGATCTTAATATGGCAGAAAAATCCAGAATTTCAAATGGAAGAAAGCATCTTTCTATTAGTCTCAGAATCTGATGGACCCGAGTTTGATCTATAGCTGTGTAACTTTAGGCAAATTGATAAACATCCTTGAACATCATCTGTTCTCTCATCTGCAAAATAGGAATAATAATAGTACCTTCCTAATAGGGTTGGCTATTAATATTATATATATATAATAATAATATAATTAAAATAATATATAAAGTAATATGTATAACTGATATATAATTTTTATTAAAGTGAGTCCTTAAAATAATTATTCCTTCTAATTGTTGCTTTTTTCCTTTTCTTCCACCATATCGTCTTCATTAATTCTGTAACCCAATTTGATGGGTCTCCTTTTATTTATTTTGCATAGTAAGTTTCCAGTGATCTTCTGTAGATGGGGAAGATGTGGAATATACTTCCTTGTTTCTTCATCTGTGTGTTTGTCTCTGAGCTGAAGTTCTTCCCTTTGTGCTTCTCAGTGAGGATATGATCATGGAAGAAGTGGACACCCATTTACTCCCTGTTGTAGTTATTCTACCACTTTTCCCTAAGGCAAATCCACTGCTCCCAGATGAGGGCTTATTCCAATTACTATGGCTATACAGCAAATTACTCTGAACCTTAGAGTCCTAAAAGAATGGCAACATTTATTTTGCTGGTGAGTTTGCAATTTGGGCAAGACTTTGTAGGGATAGCTCCTCTCTGCTCATCTGGGTCAGTTGAGGTGGCTTGAAGGATAGGGACTGGGATCACCTGAAGGCTAGTTACTCTCAGGTCTGGAGGTGAATGCTGAGAGGACTTGAGCAGTTAGAATAAGGAACAGGTAGGGATCCTCAAACAGCTCTTTCTGTTTTTATGCAATTTCTCTAAATAGTCTCTCCAGCATGGCAGCTTTGGGTTAACTAGACTTCTTACCTCTGGGCTATACTCTTCCAAGGCACACATCTTAACAGAGAGAGATCTAGATGGAAACAGTGCTGCCCTTTGCACTCACCCTCAGAGGTCATGAAGCATCACCTCCACGATGGCATGAGCCACTAAGACTGACCCAAATTAGAGAAGGGAACTAGATTTTACCTTTTAATGGGAGGAGTGTCAAAATTTTAGAGTAGCATGTGGGACCATTTTTAGAAAATTCAGTCTGCTGCAGGGTTTAGTGGATTTTTAGTGAAGAGGATCAAGTAATTGCTCCAAACATTATATACTTGGTTCAGCTTCCTCAATCCCTTAATGTTGAGCAAAGTGTAAAGCAAATTGTCTAGACAGGCAGTTTTCAAAATTTTAGGTATCAGGGCCCCTAAAGTCTCTTAAAAATTATTGCGCACCTCAAAGAGATTTTATGTGGGTTATACCTATTTATATTTACTGCAGTAGAGTAAAACTGAGGATATTGAAAATAGTTCTTTTTCAGAAAACATGTTATTTATGCTAATGTGTAATAGAATAATTACTTTTGATGAATAAATATTTTAAACCTTTTTCAGACAAACGTTTTACTAACAGTAGAGCAATTATTTTACATTTTTGTCAGCTCTTTAATATTTGGCTTAAGAGAAGACAGTTGGATTTTCATATTTGCTTCTGCATTCAATATGTTGAAATGTTATTTTGGTTGAAGTATAGGGAGAAAATCTGGGCTTAGATATGTAGTTGAAAGAGGGAGGTGTATTTTAGTAGCCTTTTCCAATAATTATGGATATTCTCCTTTGATACTATGCCAAAACTCAGCAAGAACCAGTTTCCTAAAGGTCAGTTACAGTGTAGAATCTGAAACCATATCAATGAATATGTACACCTGTGAGAGAAAAATGAGAGTGAAGAAGGCATACAACATCTTAATATTATAACGAAAATAGTTTTGACCTTACAGACCTCCAGGGAGCTTGAATTACACTCAAAGAAACATAGGTATATATAATTTGTCAACAATCTTCCCCAGACTTTTGAGCATTGTTCTATATTGATTCCTATCATTTTCTTTCTCTGTGATTCTCTTTCTGATGCCTTTTCTCTTTGACCCCAATCCATCCTCTATCCTTGTCATTCTCTTCTCATGCCCTGCCATTTTGTTATTGAATTTATTAAGTGTACAACCCTTCAGTGCCTACTGGGATCTTGAAAATTTTATCATCTTAGGTCATGAGTGAACTATATTTTTCTACCTGGTTACTCCTGTACTAACAGAAAGGCTAGGTGGTCTATGTCTAGTTGATTCACGTTAGTATGGTAGTTCTATTTTCAGTTTTTTAAGGAACGTCCATAATGTTCTCCATAGTGGCTGTATCAATTTACATTCCCACCAACGTGCAAGAGGGTTCCCTTTTCTCCACACCCTCTCCAGCATTTACTGTTTGTAGATTATTTGATGATGGCCATTCTGACTGGTGTGAGGTGATACCTTATTATAGTTTTGATTTGCATTTCTCTAATGATTAGTGATGTTGAGCATCCTTTCATGTGTTTGTTGGCAATCTGTATATCTTCTTTGGAGAAATGTCTATTTAGGTCTTCTGCCCATTTTTGGATTGGGTTGTTTGTTTTTTGTTATTGAACTGCATGAGCTGCTTGTAAACTTTGGAGATTAATCCTTTGTCAGTTGCTTCATTTGCAAATATTTTCTCCCATTCTGAGGGTTGTCCTTTCATCTTGTTTATGGTTTCCTTTGCTGTGCAAAATCTTTGAAGTTTCATTAGGTCCCATTTGTTTATTTTTGTTTTTATTTCCATTTCTCTAGGAGGTGAGTCAAAAAGGATCTTGCTGTGATTTATGTCATAGAGTGTTCTGCCTATGTTTTCCTCTAAGAGTTTTATAGTGTCTGGCCTTACATTTAGGTCTTTAATCCATTTTGAGTTTATTTTTGTGTATGGTGTTAGGGAGTGTTCTAATTTCTGGGAAAACTGGACAGCTACATGTAAAAGAATAACATTTTTAAATGAATGAATGAAAACCTTTTTTTTTTCTGGACACAACTCCATAGAATCTTTTTGTGACTTTCAGAATCATAACCTGGATTTGAACTATGATAGATGAAAATGTGTAGGAATTAGATTTTTGCTACGATGCTCATGGACAGGCAGATTCCTACTTAACCTTCAACATCCTCTTGACAACAGTCTACTTGCCTTGTAACTCCTTTGTTTGTGAACTCTGGATTCTCTGATTTTACCTTATGAATCTGAAGATATAATTAGCATAGGCATAATTTTTGAATGTGAATTCCTAAAACTATGCCTTATTTTAACTGAAAACTTAAGGCAAACAAATTTCAAGTGCAAATATTTAGGTTTTTGGAGTGTGGAATTACCCAGCTTCTGTTGGTGACTTGTGGGTTTCCCCAATGACAGCTGCTGGAGAATTCTTTCTGGGTTCCAAAGTTCTATGCTGTTTTCATGGATGCATAATTATAAGAAAGACTCATTTTGTAGAGAATTGATGATGATGTGAATTTGTGGAATAATGCAATGCAAAGGTTTTGACTCAGTCTGGTTTTGGCCTCCTTTTAAAATTAATCATCCTTATTTAGAAACCTTGGAATAGATATCTGTGACCAGAGGTATAGAACAGTAAATATACTGGATTGAAAGATAATAGATTTGGTAAAACTTGAATAAGTAAATTTAAATGAATTTGATAATTACTTATGGCCGGGTATTACACTTTTGAGATTTTCATAAAGTTAAGAAACTTTAAATTGAAAGAAATAAGTATACTGTGAAATCAGAGTTCAGCTAGTAAACGATTTATTTAATCAATTCATTTGAATACACCATCCATCCTCAACATTTCTGAGGGGTATACATTATAACTACGTGGCTAAATATAATGCATAATAACTTGCAGTTTGCTTTGTTGGTCCTGACATATTTTTCCATTTATAATGAAGAGTCTCTTGTGAATAAGTATCGTAACCTTCACAAGCTCTTGAGAAGGCCAAGTTAAAGTAAAAAACAAAGCCCTATAAAACCATCCCACTATAAATTGGCTTTAATCTGAATGCTGTTTTCCTTGGAATATAGGAAATGTTTTTATTCTTGTCTTGGACCTCATGTAGCATTCTTCTTAGATTCTGCAATGAAGGATTTTATTGGGTTCTATTATTTGTTCAACTGTTTTTATAGTTAGCTAGTAAGGATATGAAGGGGTTAGAGAGATTAATACTGCAAGGAATGCACACTGCTGACAGAATAGCAGCAATTTTTTTAATATTGCAAAGTTCATTAATAAAAGACTCCATCATAATTTTAAAAGCTGTGGTGGTGCCCATCATACAAGGTCAATGTGAGTGTTAGTTGAGTTTCGTACGTGTCTTCTACTCAGTTCTCAATGCCACTCTTAACACCTGTGACAACAATTTACCTTTCTCAAGGTTACTTGATTTTTCATATAGAAGTGTCTCTAACTTTCCTTGGATAGGACAATACAGAGGTAAAATTATAGGCTATTTGTAGACAGTCGATTTGGAAAAAAATTCTTTCCTTTTAAAAATGTATTTTCCTGTCTCCTAATTGCATGTTCAATTTAAATGGTTGGAGTTCATGACTTTATCTTGGAGCCTCTCCTGTTCTTTCTTCTGTTTCTCTCTCTTCTTTCTCTTCTTCTTTGTCATTTTAATTTTATATTTTGCATCAGTTTTTCTTGCAAGGTATGTTTGGTTACAGGTTTATCCATCAAAGTAAACTGCTAGCGTGGTTTACCTGGTGGATTTGTCCTGGATGTGATCTAGTTGGTTGATTTTGTATATTCACAGTCTGGAATTACACAAATGAGATTGAGTGAAAAAGTCATAAATCAATAGAAAGTGATAGTAACAGATACAAAAACATTCAAGCTAGGAATTCAGACTACTGAGACCTGCCATCTAGGAGACATACAACTACCTGTAATACACAACTTTTCTATTGGTTTTCTCTTTTGTAAAACCCTATTCATGAATTAACTCCATATTTTTCATGATTTTAGATTTCTATTTTTCTACTGGCCAAATTAAATAGTAAAGATTTGCTTTTGATATCAATTGGTATCCCAAGAAAAAAATGTATTTTCCACATTTTTATGACATCTGGACTTATTTTTTAAATGAAATCTATAGACAGCAATATAAGTATTTTTATAAACATTTCTCTGCAAGTAAGAAAAAGTAGATAATATGGTTATATTTAGTCATAGTCCCTCTTGTGTAAAAGGCAGGAGACTTGGATTCTAGTTTGAGCTTTAATTAACTGCTATTGGATTTGGGGCAAGTCACATAATTGTAGTGTATTAAACGTGAATGTAATCGAAACAGCTTCACTTTCTTACAAAAGAAACATATAGTAGATGTGTGCTGTGAAAACAACAAACAATTTAAGTAAGGCATTAGGGAAGAAAATAGTATATTTTTAATTTACTTTATAAAAATAGATGATTTGTTAAGGAAAGATTTTCATTGCCTTTCTCCCTTCCTTCCTTCCCCCACTCCCTTCCAACTTTCTTTTTATCTTTTTTCTTCCTCTTTCTCTCTCTTTCTTTCTTTTTGAGATATAATTGACATATAACATTATATTAGTTTCAGGTTTATAACATAATGATTTGATATTTGTATACATGGCAAAATGATTATCACAATAATTCTGCTTAACATCTCACCACTTACAACTTTTTCTTGTGATGAGCGCTTTTAAAATCTACTCTTTTAGCAACTTTCCAATATACAATACAGTATTATTAATTATAGTCACCATGTAGTTCACTATATCCCCTTGACTTGTTTATTTTATAACTGAAAGATTTTACCTTTTGGCCACCTTCACCTATTGCCCCCACTTCACATCCCCCATCACTGGCAACCACTAATCTCTTCCCTGTATGTATGAGATCCGGGTTTTTGTGTTTGTTTCTTTGTTTTTTAGATTCCACATATAAGTGAGATCATATGGTATATGTCATTCTCTGTCTGATATATTTCACTTGGCATCATGCCCTCAAGGTCCATCTATGTTGTCCCAATGGCAAGATTTCCGTCTTTTTTATGGCTGAATAATATTATATTTTACATGCACGCACACACACACACACACACAGACACATCACACTTTCTTTACCCATTCATCCATTGATGAACACTTACATTGTTTCCATGTCTTGGGTATTTTTTTTTTTTTTTTCTTTTTGCGGTATGCGGGCCTCTCACTGTTGTGGCCTCCCCCGTTGCGGAGCACAGGCTCCGGATGCGCAGGCCCAGCGGCCATGGCTCACGGGCCCAGCCGCTCCGCGGCATATGGGATCCTCCCAGATCGGGGCACGAACCCGTATCCCCTGCATCGGCAGGCGGACTCTCAACCACTGCGCCACCAGGGAGGCCCTGTCTTGGGTATTTTAAATAATGCAGTAATGCTGCACTGAACACAGGGGTGCATATATCTTTTCCAGTTAGTGGGGTTTTGTTTGTTTGTTTTACATCTTTATTGGAGTATAATTGCTTTACATTGGTGTGTTAGTTTCTGCTTTATAACAAAGTCCAGTTAGTGTTTTTGTTTTCTTCAGATAAATATCCAGAAATGGAATTGCCAGTTATATGGTATTTCTATTTTTAATTTTTTGAGGAACCTCCATTCTGTTTTTCATAGTAGCTGCACCAATTTGCATTCCCACCAACAGTGTACAACCCTTCTCCAGATCCTTACCAATATTTGTTATTTCTTATCTTTTTAATAAAATAGCCATCCTAACAGGTGAGAGGTAATATCTCATTGTGGTTTTGATGTTCCTGATGATTAGTAACGTTGAGCACCTTTTTATGTACCTGTTGCCTATCTTTATGGCTTCTTTAGAAAAATGTCTATTCAGATCCTCTGCCCATTTTTAAATTGTATTATTTGGGAGGATTTGCTATTGATTTATATTAATTCTTTATGTATTTTGGATATTAACCCCTTATTAGTTATATAACTAGCAAATATTTTCTCTCATTCAGGAGGTTGCCTTTTCTTTTTGTTCATGGTTTCCTTTGCTGTGCCATCGCCTTTAAAATATATCCCATATGGGGATATATGTATATGTATAACTGATTCACTTTGTTATAAAGCTGAAACTAACACACCAATGTAAAGCAATTATACTCCAATAAAGATGTTAAAAATAATAAAATAAAATAAAATAAAATAAATAAAATAAAATAAAATAAAATATATCCCAAATCATTTATATACCTCACAAGGTCCATATAATCTCTTGCTCTACCTGCTTCTCCAGCCTCATGGGCCATCATTGTCTCTTTGGTTCTTTAAATTCAAGCCTTTCTAACTTTAGTTCTAAAGAGCCACATGTGGCTATTGAGGACTTGAAATGTGGCTAGTGTGACTGAAGAATTACATCTTTAGGTTCATCTAATTACAGTTCATTTACATTTAAACTTAAATAGCCACATGTGGCTAGTGGCTATTGTATTAGACTTTACAGCTATATTTCATCAAATGTGGTGCATAATTCCTCATTCCCAGCTCCTCAAACTCATAAATATGTGTCCTATCTGCCTAGGACACCCCCTCCTATTTTATTCAGCTAGTTCTTACTTTTTTTTTTTATCACTTCCTTAAGGAATTCTTCTGAGACCCTTCAGAATGGTTTGGATGCCCATGTTATACATTCCCCTCTCACTCAGTAACCATAATGAAATTGCACGGAGCTAACATTTATTGAGGAATCATAGTATTCTAGAGCATTTACTTCATTTAATCCACACAGAAATTATGAGAAAATGATTTGACTATCCTCATTTTACATATGAGAAACTGAGGTTTGAGTAGATTAAGAAACTTATACAAAGCAAGTTCTCCTATATTACACATCATACTTAAGATAATATTTTATAATATCTCTGTTTTCTACAATACTCCAAATTCTAGAATTTCATCTTATTCAGGACTGTGTGCCTTCCCCCAGTACAATATTTAGCACATTGTAAATATCCAATTGTTTATGGAATGAATGAAAAGTTATGAAATGTGCTATTTATACATGAAAAACTGTGATTATTATAATTCTAAACTAATATTCATAGATGGTTGAAAATAGTTCTTCACTGAAAACATATATCAACTATAGAGAAGTTTCAAAATAATACTCTTTTTTTCAACACTGATATCCCATTTAAACATATTTATATATTTTTTCCAGCTTCATGAATACATAATTGATAAAATGTAAGATATTTAAAGTGTACAATGTGATGATTTGATATATGTATACATGGTGAAGGGATTTCCCTTCCCCACCATTGAGTTAATAAACACATCCAACAATTCACATATTTGCCTTTTTTTTTTTTTTGATGAGAACATTTAAGTTCTACTCTCTTAGCAAATTTTCAATTATACAGTACAGTGTTATTGACTGTAGTCACCATGTTATACATTAGAGCCTCAGATTTTATTCATGCTATAACTTAAAGTTTGTACCCTTTACCAACCTCTCCCTATTTCCCCCATGCCCCAGCCCCTAACAACCACTTTTCTACCCTTTGTTTCTATGAGTTTGACTGTTTTATTTTGTTTTTTTTAGATTCCACATGTAAGTGAAACCATTGTATATTTGTCTTTCTCTGGCTTATTTCACTGAGGATAATGCCTTCCAGGTTCATCCATGTTGTCGCAAATGACATGATTTCCTTCTTTTTTAAGGCTGAATAAAATTCCATTTGGGATGTGTGTGTGTGTGTATATTCATATTTTCAAATTTTCTTTATCCATTCATCTATAGATGACATGAGTACTTAGGTCATTTCCATACCTTGGCTACTGTGAATAATGCTGCTATGAACATGGGAGTACAGATATCTCTTTGAGATAATGATTGAAGTTTCTTTGGAGATATATACCCAGAAGTGAAATTGCTGGATCATGTGGTAGTTCTATTTTCAATTTTTTGAGGAGCCTTCATACTGTTTTCTGTAGTGGCTGTACCAGTTTACATTCCCACCAACAGTGCACAAGGGTTCCCTTTCTTCACATCCTCACCAGTATTTGTTATCTCTTATCTTTTTGACAATAGACATCCTAACAGGTATGAAGTGATATCTCATTGTGGTTTTGATTTTCCTTATGATTACTGATGTTGAGCCCCTTTTCATGTACTTTTTGGCCATCTGTATGTCTTCTTTGGAAAAATGTCTAGGCTCTTTGTCCATTTTTAAGTTGGATTATATGGTTTTTTGCTATTGAGTTGTATGAGTTTCTTGTATATTTTGGATATTAACTTCTTATTGGTATATGGTTTGCAAATATTTTCTCTGGTTTGTTAGGTTGCCTTTTCATTTTGTTGATTGTTTCCTTTGTTATGCAGAAGTTTTCTAGTTGGATGCAGTTCCACTTGTTTCCTTTTGCTTTTGATGCCTTTGCTTTTAGTGTCAAATCCAAAAAATCATTGCCAAGACCAGTGCGAAGGAGCTTACCCACTGTGTTTTCTTCTAGGAATTTTATGGCTTACATTCAAGTCTTTAATCCATTTTTAATGGTTTTTAATTGATTTTTGTGTATGGTGTAAAATAGAGGTCCATTTTCTTTTCTTCTTCTTTTTTTTTTGCTTTTGGCTATCCAGGTTTTCCTACATCATTTGTTGAAGAGACTATTCTTTCCTCATTGCATATTCTTGGCATTTCTTTGTCAAAAAATAATTGATCATATATACATGGGTTTATTTCTGGGCTCTCTGTTATGTTTCATTGTCCTAGTGTCTGTTTTTATGCCGATACCATACTGTATTGGTTACTATAGCTTTGTAATATAGCTAAACCTGTTTATATATTTAACATCATTTACATGTCTAGACAATTTTATTTATTTATTTATTTATTTATTTATTTATTGCGTTACACGGGCCTCTCACTGTTGTGGCCTCTCCTGTCACGGAGCACAGGCTCCAGACGCGCAGGCTCAGCGGCCATGGCTCACGGGCCCAGCCACTCCACGGCACTTGGGATCCTCCCGCACCGGGGCACAAACCCGTGTCCCCTGCATCGGCAGGCGGACTCTCAACCACTGCGCCACCAGGGAAGCCCTAGACAATTTTATATCTACTGAAGTTTTATATTTTATGAATATCAGATACAGAATGATATAAAGAAAAGAGTCCTGAAGTAGAAATGAAGAGATCTTTGGTTTTGTCTTTTCAGCCCTTTTAAGGTATGTGATTTTGGATAAATAACAACATTTCTAGGATTAAGTTTCCTTAACCATAAAATTACTGGGTTATATTAGATGATCTTTATGTCATTTTGACTCATGCCTTTCATGATTCTACTTGTATTACCAAACATTATGATACACTGAACTCTTAAAATAGCAGGAATGACTGGATAATGCATTATTTGTAAGTCACTCTTAAATAAGCTTGTTAAATAGTCAAGCACATGTGTTTTTGAGGCATTTTACTAGTAAGAAATAACATTTCTAATAAATACAACTCTTCTGTTTTGAAATAATTTGTAACATAGTTATATTATTAAAAAAACTTACTTGCCTCAGTCTAATTCTTTCCTTCCTGGTGAGTAGATAGTAAAATGCTGCCTCTTCTGACTGCTGCAAGGATATTCTACAAACCTAGACAGTGGTGGTACTGGGACAAGCGTATCTGGTGGAAGTAACCCATTGCATTTTGAACCAAGGATGTATTCAGAAATGGAAATAGTTCTCTAATTTTGGCATTGCAATTTCCAACCATGGGCACAGGTTAATTCTCTGACAAAGAGTCACTCATTTATTTATTCAGTCACCAGTATTTATTGGGCACTTACTGGTCATTGTGCTAATGCTGGAGATAGGGAAGAATACATATCTTCAAGACGTTTGATCTTATGCTCACTTTGAATATTACTGCTGACAGGTTTCAAATTTGTTTTAAGCTGAACCTAGTGGCTTCTGTTTTTTTTCCACAAAAGGCCATTCTTTTTATAAAAATGTATGTATGTATTTATTTATTAAAACCATTTAAAAAAATGAAGTATAGTTAATTTACAATGTGTTAGTTTCAGGTGTACAACAAGTGATTCTGTTATACATCTATATATCTATTATTTTTCAGATTATTTTCCACTATAGGTTATTAGAAAATGTTGAATGTGGCTCCCTGTGCTATACAGTATGTCCTTGTTGTTTATCTATTCTATATTTAGTAGTATGTATATGTTAATCCCAGACATCTAATTTATCCCCCCCCCAACCTCTTTGGTAACCATAAGTTTATTTTCTATGTCCATGAGTCAAGTTCTGTTTTGTAAATAAGTTCATTTGTATCATCTTTTTAGATTCCATATATAAGTGATATCATATAATATTTGTCTTTCTCTGTCTGACTTACTTCACTTAATATGATAATCTCTAGGTCCATCCATGTTGCTGCAAATGATATTATTTCATTCTTTTTTATGGCTGAGTAATATTCCATTGTATGTATATGCCACATATTCTTTATCCATTCATCTGTTGATGGGCATTTAGGTTGTTTCCATGTCTTAGTTATTGTAAATAGTGCTGCTATGAATATTGGGGTGCATGTATATTTTCAAATAAGATTTTCTCCAGGTATATGCCCAGGAGTGGGATTGCCGGATCATATGCTAGTCCTATTTTTAGTTTTTTAAGGAGCATCTGTACTGTTTTCCATAGTGGCTGTACCAATTTACATTCCCACCAATAGTGTAGGAGAGTTCCTTTTTCTCAACACCCTCTCCAGTATTTGTTATTTGTTGACTTTATAATGATGGCTAGTCTGACTGGTGTGAGGTGATACCTCATTGTAGTTCTGATTTGCATTTCTCTAATAACTAGTGATATTGAGTATCTTTCCATGTGCCTGTTGGCCACCTGTATCTTCTGAGAAATGCCTGTTTAGGTCTTCTGCCCATTTTTTGATTGTTTTCTTTATATTAAACTCACATTTTTTTAATATTAATCTCTTTTTTATATTAAGCTCATATGTTTTATATGAGCTCTTTGTATATTTTGGAAATTAATCCCTTGTCAGTAGCATCATTTACAAGTATTTTCTACCATCTGTAGGCTGTCTTTTTGTTTTGTTTATGGTTTCCTTTGCTGTGCAAAAGCAACAAAAGGCCACTCTAATTTACAAATCATATTCAGCTAGCATTCATATACAGTGCCACTCTTGCAGCTACTTTGTCATCCCAACTTGCTCTTCAGCCCCCTCCAAACATTATAGTATGATCAGCATCATTTTGTTTCATTAGTGACTGATTTACTTAAGAAATGACTTGTGTGGTACAAGCAGAAAACAATTTTAAAGACTTGGCTTTATTGTTTATCACCACTGACTTTCAAATTAGTGGGATTGGGTAGGATGGGTTCCCCCCTCATCTCCAGACATCTCAAGCAGTTTCCAGAGTCTCATTAGTGCTTTTTCTCAAATGACAGTTTCCAGTGTGATAAAATACAGTTCATCTATTATCAGAGTTTCAATATCTCTTCCAATGTCTACCTTCTCTGAATACACATTGGGTTTGGTAATCTGTTCTGGTTTCAATTGCTAGTAACAAACTACTCCAAAACTTAGTGAGTTTGAACCACAATGGTAGTATATTTTTCTCATCAATCTGCAATTTGGACAAGGCTAGATGAGGATAGCTAATTTCTTCCCCACATATGTTAGCTGGGATGAGTCAGTTGGGAGCTGGAACATCCATTTTCAAGATTGCTCTTTCACATGGCTGGCAAGCAGGTGCTGGCTTTTGTCTGGGGACTCAGCCAGGGCTTGGTTTCTCTCCACACAGGACTCTCCTCATCCTGTTTAGACTTCCTCACAACATGGTGAATCAGTTCAAAAGTAAGTATACCAAGAGAACCAAGGTGAAATTACATTACATTTACTATGCTTCTTCTGGCACTTTGGGATCGGGTATGGGGAGGGAGAAATTAGAACATATTACTTGATTTGTTAGGTGGTAATCTGTTATTAGTGATCTCTGGATTTGAAAGATGGCCAAATTTGCTCTTTCTCTTTTGGGGCAATTTTGTGGCCTTTTAGAATACCCACCATCACTGGGGACTTCTTGCACTCTTCCCTGAAGCAAATGATACATCTTCAACTGGCCTCTTATAAGTTTTCTTTAGCTCATTTTTAGTTGGCACAAACTTCACAGACTCTATTTGGGAGTTGGGGGGTCAGTGGATGACTTTTAGCTCTGGCATTCAGATTTAATGGCTTAATCTGACTCAAGCCCAACCCCTTTCAAGAGATTTCCTTCTGTCCATCACTGGTAGAGCTGACATTTTTCTCACACTGTAGCTGCTTTTCTTCTTATTACACCATCTGAGACAGCCTCAGTTCTAAGTAGGACTCAATTACCACTATTCAAATAATGGAAGACTCATCTCAAACTCTTTAGGAGGTTCTTAAAGCTCTTCCTTTCCCCCAAATGGGTCTGAAGTTTATGGCAAGCAGTTCTCTTTAGGAGTGAGGGAAACACCAAATACCCCAGCAACTTGTTCCTTAGAGATTCCCTCTATTAATTGAAACATTTTCATCTATCTTTATCGTGTCTCTTTTATAGAGTCTTGAGATAGGTGATAGGCTAAGGGTGGCAGAACTAGTTTTTGTCTATCATTTTAATGTCCTGCATATTTATTCTGGTGGTACGTAGAAGATATGAACACTTAACAATGTAACATTTTGTTCTCAGTAATGGGCACTTAGTAACAACTGAGATAACAACATAACACTTCACATCCTATAACATGTGCATTTTAGTTAAATATTATAAATTTCTTGATTTTATGGTCACATATTTTGGGGGCATAAAGAGTAATTATATACCTTTGTAAAATGAATGACTAAAGGATTGAAAAGATCTTTCCAACTACAATCTCTAGCCAATCCACACCACTGAAGACACATTTCTAGTTGGCAAGTCTTGCATTGAAGTATTAAAGTTCTTTTATAATACATTATGGTAGCTACAGTTTTGTGGCACTGTGTGGAGTCTGGAATAAAATTAGTCATTGTTTCAATGTAGTCAATAAAATAAGTTGGGCTCATTGTATTCACAAAGCAGGCATGTGTAACCAGCATGTCGGGCAGTGTCTGAAATGTAGGTGAATCCCCAAAGATGGAAACTCAATTTTCTTCTAACTTGTAGAGAGGTGAACTGAACCCACTATAGTCCATAGACCATAAAGAAACTTCAAAAATTTTAATGAGAAAGGGATACAATGGTTTGAGTTATAGGACTTCAAAGCAGAAATAACATGTAGCTTAAACTTGATACTTCTATATACAAACTAATTATTGAGAAAATACTATTTGGGCTCTCTACTAGGCAGTGAGGAGAAAAGTAAGACCCCTCATCCCAATCAAGGAGATTATATTTTAATTGGGAGGTAAGAGGTTTAAAGGCTCAATCAATATATGTCTACATCAGCTGAATATCAAATAAAAGCAAATATCTTATACAAGCCATGGTCACTCAATGGGCATTCAATAAATATTTGTTAAATAGATTGATAAACAAATAAATAAATAGTAAAGAGGTTGGATTGAGCTGTCCCAGGGCACTAGGAATATTCAGGAAACATCTCATCGGTCAAAAGAGAGGTTCTTGGTGTTTTATTTTCCTGTTAACTCCTAATCGATGAGACTGCAATATGATGAATGAAATTGTTTTGCTTGGATAAGATAGATTTCACTCTTTCAATGACTTCAGTAGGCGAAAAGATTGAATCTCTGCCTTGGGAATGAAATAGTTGGAGGAAAGGAAGGGATAACTCAGGTGAAGATGAAAACCCTCAGCTTGGGGCTGTCTTTATATTCAGCAATAGAATCACTGCAGAATCTTTCCCACTCTAATTTTCAGGTTAATCTGCGAGACACAGTTCATAAGTGGGAATGGAAGTAGAGTTTTCCTTTGTTTATTTTTTAATGTTGAATTTTTTTAATCATTTCAATACACAGGTGGTAGATTTGGCCAGGGGCTGCAATTGGAACTTCTCTTTTTTTAAGTTTTGAAGAGGAACAGAGCTGTCCTAACTTAAATGTATTGTGAGACGTTTTTCCGAAATGAAATTCAGGCTTTGGGAAAGGGAATTTGAGAGAATGAGAAGTGGGAGAGGGGTGGAGCATGTTTGATTTAACCAGTGTAGAGGTCCACTGCTTAAGGAAAGTATATCTTAGGCCTTCCAGAAGTTATGCCAGAAAGTGTTTCATTCAAAAAAGGAAAAATACCATGAAGAAGGAGACTAGCTGCATCATTACCATCATACAGTAAAGGCTACTTAAATTTTTGGCTTGTTGGTTTCCTTATTCTGTGTTGATTCTCTATCCTAAATGAATTTCCCAATTTGTAAGTATCTATGGGTAGAGGGCTTCTAAATGTCAAAACCTGAAAGAAAATCCTTGTCTTTGTGTTTCTATATTACACTTTTTTACACTGAAAAAATCAGTTGGAACTTTTTCTTTTTTCCTGTCTTAAAAAAAGACCTTCACTTTTACAGGACCGTTTTGCTTAATAATCAGTTTGTGCAAATATGCCTTTACACCCCTGCATCTAAGAGTTTATTTTCTTAGCATTGTATATCTGTTAGAGAAACCCTGGTATGTGAAGTTAATTGGGAGGATGCCTTCTTTTAGACTAATTCTTCATCCTTCCCACTCACAAGGATTCTGATTTGCATTTAAGTATTATTCTAATTTGTATGTGTATATTAAAAGCAATTATGTTCAACACAGGACTGAAAGGTTGTACTGTTCTTTTTTATTCATGTGTTGATGTTTGTTTGAATTTGTGTATTGGAGCCCACATCTATGTGGCATATTTTAGGTTATAAATTCTTAGAGGACAGGAAGTGTTACTCTCTGATTAACTTTGTATATCTTCCAGTATAGGTCTACGTATATACAAAAGCTTAATGCATTCAATCTGTTGAAAAATCACTGGGCCTGGGATTTTTCAAGTGTAAAATTGTATTCCATGATATTTTTATTTAAAAGTGGAATTCGTCCAGATTGATTCTTTCACAGAGTTGTCCTCATGTGAGATTATATATGGAGGGGAATGAAAGCAAAATGCTCTCATTTTACCAACATGTAAGACAGAGCAGAGGGGAGATAATTCACACTTAATGTGCATCTGCTGTGTGACAGGTAATCTAACTGTTTTGGACAGGTTCCCTCAGTGACTATTCCCAAGGTAAAAGGTAAAGGATAATGACATGTATCTGAAGGATCATAGTATTTAGAATAGACTTACCTGAGTTTGAATACCTGTTCTGCTACTAAGATGTAATCTTGAGAATTTTGCTTAACTTCTCTGAAACTCTGCCAATTGTAATACTTGCCTCACAACATCATTACATGAATTATAAATGGATTTTATTGTTATCATAGTATGAATTACTGTACTCATTTGATAAATAAAGACACTGAGGACAGTAGCATTACATGATTTACCCATGATCCCATTGAAAATGCCTGGCAGGTTTTCTGTTCCAAGTCCTGTAAAAATTTAAGAGCTGAACAGTACTGAAAAGGCTGTAGTTAACTTGGGCTATGGATGTGATCATGCTGAGAGGTGATCTTAGCACTGAGCGAGGAGCAGGCATGATATCTGAGTGGCAGTAGAATTAGAGAAGCTAGGCTAGGAGGTTTGCCGTTTGTAATAGTTAAGATGAGATTTGGTCATTAGTGAAAGAAGACCCAAAACAACAGTGGATTTAAAAAGATAGAAGTATGCTTTTCTTCATATAAATGTAGTTCATCTAGAGTTGATATGTTGGCTCCAAAATTATTGGGGATTCAGGCTCGCTCTGTCTTATGTTCTGCCACTTATAACACCCAGCTTCCACCTTGTGGTTCAAGGTGTTTGCTCTCTGTCCAACCATCCCATCTACATTCTGCTACATTCTAGCAGGAAGGAGTAAAAGAGGTGGGAGAAGGTATGCTCCCACCCTTTTAGAATACTTCCAGAAAGTTGTGTCCACCATATAAATTCTGCTTATATTCTGTTGGTCAGAATGTGGTCACATGGTCATACTAGCTGCAAGAAACTGTGTGGTCATGAACTAATCTGAGAATCCTGTTACTGAGGAAAGGAAGAGAATGGGGTATTGGAGGACAACCACACCATTTATTTATGGTTTTTGTGTTTGCAGAACTAGTTTGAATGAAGCTGTTTCTTTTCTACTAGTTCCTATGCTTCAATTTGATTAAGAAACTATTTTCACTGAGGAGGGGTTTTAATAGTTTCATAATTATTAAGGTTTTCAACTATAGATATGTTATTCAAAAGAATATATCAAATCTACAAATTATATTTTTTCATTAATAATAAAGTATATTGTTAAACAGCCTAATTTTAATGATGATAAAGTTTTACATTTAAAAATATAATACATATTAAGGACTATTTAAGGAAACATGTAAGAATAACTAGCACTTCTTTTAGTGAGATTTAACTATTCTTTCTATACTTAATCTGAACTTGTAACTAGCCTTGAGTAGATCACAAGGTTAACTTGCTACACTGTAATGAAAGGCCATTTCTTATTTGCCTTTGTATCCTAGCAAACTAGCTTACAGTACATTCTAGCCTTTAGTAGGTAGAAAAGGCTAAATGTTTGGCTGATAACTGGACAAACAGAGGAATGAAAACTTGGGGTGAAGGACAAAGTAATGTGTCCCTCCAAAGTAGAGAAATAATTTTAGCTTTAGTGATTTTATGGTAGCTTTGTTTCACATACCCAGCCATTTCAGAAGATTTTCATTTCAAAAACCCTTGAAGAAAGCTCGGTTTCTCAGGCAGAATAAATATTTCAGTGGTTATTAATAGCTTATAAGGGGAAAAATCCCAGTTAGTCTTCCAAGCATCTTCCTTCCTCCTTGGTTTCTTTCATTTGTCTTTTGACTTCTGGAAAAACAAAGGAACTGTTCTAGAAACAAAAATAATCTGGCTTTCAGGAAAACCCAATGATAGTCATTGTCTAACTAAACTTAATTTTTGAGTCTACCTAAAATGTGATAACCCTATTTTAGAAACTATAGATTTAACATAAAAATAATGTTAATTATTTTCCCTGCTTGTCAAACAGAGAGCTAATGATTGTAGAAATAAGAGATGATTAAAATTGTCCTTAATTATTTAGTTTTATATAATCAAGAAAACACTTTAATATATTTTTCTAGTTTATACTTTTTTTCCTCCTTTCCTCCCTCATTTCTGCTCTGTGCCTCCCCTATCTTTCTTTCTTCCTTCTTTCCCTCATCCCATCTATAAAAGTGAGTCATGCTGTGGATGTAATTTAGTACCATTTTATCACTTAAAATTATATCATGAGTGCTTTTCCACATCATTAATTATTATTTTATAAATGATTTAGAGCACTATCATATGTTTCTATAGCATGGCTGTAGTATGATTAAACATTCTGCTATTGTTGAGCATTTTTCTATGGCATAATGTTTTATAAAATGTTGCAATAAATATCTTTATATATGATTAACTGACATCTTTCTAATTTCCTTATGCTAAATTTCTAGTGTGGGATTTTTGATCAAAATATATCACCTTTGCAGGATCCCAAATACTTATTATGTTCCAAAAAAGAGAATCTGTTTACATTCCGAGCATCGTGTAAGAGTGCCAGTCCCATCACACCATCCCTGGTATTAATAGTCATTTGGACTTTAATCATCTTTCCAAATCTATTAAGTGAAAAATAACAGCTAGTTATAGATTTAATTTGTTAATAATTTGATGTAATATATACATACATACATGTGTGGTGTGTAAATATATAAATATACATAAAAATACCGAGACCATACTACGTTTTTTCCTTTGTAAACTTTTCCTTTTTAAACCTATGTTTTATGACTCTAAGATAATTTTTATATTATTTTATATTCAGACATAATGTTAACTAATGACCTAAGATAGTGTTCTTGTTTTCTTCAAAGCTTCTGTTCACTTAATTTTTTTATTTTTTATTTTCTTTAACATCAGATATATCTTTATTTTATTTTATTTTATTTAAACATCTTTATTAGAGTATAATTGCTTTACAATGGTGTGTCAGTTTCTGCTTTATAACAAAGTGAATCAGTTACACATATACATATGTACCCATATATCTTCCCTCTTGCATCTCTCTCCCTCCCACCCTCCTTATCCCACCACTCTAGGTAGTAACAAAGCACCGAGCTGATCTCCCTGTGCTAAGTGTCTGCTTCCCACTAACTGTCTATTTTATGTTTGGTAGTGTACATATGTCCATGCCACTCTCTCACTTTGTCCCAGCTTACCCTTACCCTTCCCCGTATCCTCAAGTCCATTCTCTAGTAGGTCTGCATCTTTATTCCCATCTTGCCCCTAGGTTCTTCTAACCATTTTCTTTCTTTTTCTTTTTTTTTTTAGATTCCATATATATGTGTTAGCATACTGTATTTGTTTTTCTCTTTTTGACTTACTTCACTCTGTATGACACTCTCTAGGTCCATCCAGCTCACTACAAATAACTCAATTTCGTTGCTTTTTATGGCTGAGTAATATTCCATTGTATATATGTGCCACATCTTCTTTATTCATTTATCTGTTGATGGACACTTAGGTTGCTTCCATCTCCTGGCTATTGTAAAGAGAGCTGCAATGAACATTTTGGTACATGACTCTTTTTGAATTATGGTTTTCTCAGGGTATATGCCCAGTAGTGGGATTGCGGTGTCATATGGTAGTTCCATTTTTAGTTTTTCGAGGAACCTCCATACTGTTCTCCATAGTGGCTGTATCAATTTACATTACCACCAACAGTGCAAGAAGGTTCCCTTTTCTCCACACCCTCTCCAGCATTTATTGTTTGTAGACTTTTTTTTTTTTTTTTTTTTTTTTTTCTTTTTGCGGTATGCGGGCCTCTCACTGTTGTGGCCTCTCCCGTTGCGGAGCACAGGCTCCGGACGCGCAGGCCCAGCGGCCATGGCTCACAGGCCCAGCCGCTCCGCGGCATATGGGATCCTCCCAGACCGGGGCACGAACCCGTATCCCCTGCATCGGCAGGCGGACTCTCAACCACTGCGCCACCAGGGAGGCCCTGTTTGTAGATTTTTTGATGATGGCCATTCTGACTGGTGTGAATGACATCTCATTGTAGTTTTTATTTGCATTTCTCTAATGATTTGTGATGTTGAGCATTCTTTCATGTGTTTATTGGCAATCTGTATATCTTCTTTGGAGAAATGTCTATTTAGGTCTTCTGCCCATTTTTGGATTGGGTTGTTTGTTTTTTTGATATTGAGCTGCATGAGTTGCTTGTATGTTTTGGAGATTAATCCCTTGTCAGTTGCTTCATTTGCAAATATTTTCTCCCATTCTGAGGGTTGTCTTTTTGTCTTGTGGATGGTTTCCTTTGCTGTGCAAAAGCTTTTAAGTCTCATTAGGCCCCATTTGTTTATTTTTGTTTTTATTTCCGTTTCTGTAGGAGGTGGGTCTAAAAGGATCTTGCTATGATTTATGTCATACAGTGTTCTGCCTATGTGTTCCTCTAAGAGTTTAATGGTGTCTGGCCTTACATTTAGGTCTTTAATCCATTTTGAGCTTATTTTTGTGTATGGTGTTAGGGAGTGATCTAATCTCATACTTTTACATGTCCCTGTCCAGTTTTCCCAGCACCACTTATTGAAGAGGCTGTCCTTTCTCCACTGTACATTCCTGCCTCCATTATCAAAGATAAGGTGACCATATGTGCGTGGGTTTATCTCTGGGCTTTCTATCCTGTTCCATTGATCTATCTTTCTGTTTTTGTGCCAGTACCATACTGTCTTGATTACTGTAGCTTTGTAATATAGTCTGAAGTCAGGGAGCCTGATTCCTCCAGCTCCGTTTTTCCTTCTGAAGATTGCTTTGGCTATTCGGGGTCTTTTGTTTTTCCATACAAATTGTGAAATGTTTTGTTCTAGTTCTGTGAAAAATGCCAGTGGTAGTTTGATAGGGATTGCATTGAATCTGTAGATTGCTTTGGGTAGTAGAGTCATTTTCACAATGTTGATTCTTCTAATCCATTCTCCATCTATTTGTATCATCTTTAATTTCTTTCATCAGTGTCTTATAATTTTCTGCATGCCAGTCTTTTGTCTCCTAAGGTAGGTTTATTCCTAGATATTTTATTCTTTTTGATGCAAGGGTAAATGGGAGTGTTTTCTTAATTTCACTTTCAGATTTTTCATCATTAGTATATAGGAATGCCAGAGATTTCTGTGCATTAATTTTGTATCCTGCAACTTTACCAAATTCATTGATTAGCTCTAGTAGTTTTCTGGTAGCATCTTTAGGATTCTCTATGTATAGTATCATGTCATCTGCAAACAGTGCCAGCTTTACTTCTTCTTTTCTGATTTGGATTCCTTTTTTTTCCTTTTCTTCTCTGATTGCTGTGGCTAAAACTTCCAATACTATGTTGAATAAGAGTGGTGAGAGTGGCAAACCTTGTCTTGTTCCTGATCTTAGTGGAAATGGTTTCAGTTTTTCACCATTGAGGACAATGTTGGCTGTGGGTTTGTCATATATGGTCTTTATTATGTTGAGGAAAGTTCCCTCTATGCCTACTTTCTGGAGGGTTTTTATCATAAATGGGTGTTGAATTTTGTCGAAAGCTTTCTCTGCATCTATTGAGATGATCTTATGGTTTTTCTCCTTCAATTTGTTAATATGGTGTATCACGTTGATTGATCTGCGTATATTGAAGAATCCTTGCATTCCTGGGATAAACCTCACTTGATCATGGTGTATGATCCTTTTAATGTGCTGTTGGATTTGTTTGCTAGTATTTTGTTGAGGATTTTTGCATCTATGTTCATCAGTGATATTGGCCTGTAGTTTTCTTTCTTTGTGACATCCTTGTCTGGTTTTTGTATCAAGGTGACGGTGGCTTCATAGAATGAGTTTGGGAGTGTTCCTCCCTCTGCTATATTTTGGAAGAGTTTCAGAAGGATAGGTGTTAGCTCTTCTCTAAATGTTTGATAGAATTTACCTGTGAAGCCATCTGGTCCTGAGCTTTTGTTTGTTGGAAGATTTTTAATCACAGTTTCAATTTCAGTGCTTGTGATTGGTCTGTTCATATTTCCTATTTCTTCCTGATTCAGTCTTGGCAGGTTGTGCATTTCTAAGAATTTGTCCATTTCTTCCAGGTTGTCCATTTTATTGGGTAGAGTTGCTTGTAGTAATCTCTCATGATGCTTTGTATTTCTGCAGTGTCAGTTGTTACTTCTCCTTTTTCATTTCTAATTCTATTGATTTCAGTCTTCTCCCTTTTTTTCTGGATGAGTCTGGCTAATGGTTTATCAATTTTGTTTATCTTCTCAAAAACCAGCTTTTAGTTTTATTGCTCTTTGCTATTGTTTCCTTCATTTCTTTTTCATTTATTTCTGATCTGATTTTTATGATTTCTTTCCTTCTGCTAGCTTTGGGGTGTTTTTGTTCTTCTTTCTCTAATTGCTTTAGGTGCAAGGTTAGGTTGTTTATTCGAGATGTTTCCTGTTTCTTAAGGTGGGATTGTATTTCTATAAACTTCCCTCTTAGAACTGCTTTTGCTGCATCCCATAGGTTTTGGGTCGTCATGTCTCCATTTTCATTTGTTTCTAGGTATTTTTTAATTTCCTCTTTGATTTCTTCAGTGATCACTTCATTATTAAGTAGTGTATTGTTTAGCCTCCATGTGTTTGTATTTTTTACAGATGTTTTCCTGTAATTGATGTCTAGTCTCATAGCATTGTGGTTGGAAAAGATACTTGATACAATTTCAATATTCTTAAATTTACCAAGGCTTGATTTGTGACCCAAGATATGATCTATCCTGGAGAATGTTCCATGAGCACTTGAAAAAAATGTGTATTCTGTTGTTTTTGGATGGAATGTCCTATAAATATTGATTAAGTGCATCTTGTTTAATGTATCATTTAAAGCTTGTGTTTCCTTATTTATTTTCATTTTGGATGATCTGTCCATTGGTGAAAGTGGGGTGTTAAAGTCCCCTACTATGAATGTGTTACTGTCAATTTCCCCTTTTATGGCTGTTAGTATTTGCCTTATGTATTGAGGTGCTCCTATGTTGGGTGCATAAATATTTACAATTGTTATATCTTCGTGTTGGATCGATCCCTTGATCACTATGTAGTGTCCTTCTTTGTCTCTTCTAATAGCTTTTATTTTAAAGTCTATTTTGTCTGATATGAGAATTGCTACTCCAGCTTTCTTTTGGTTTCCATTTGCATGGAATATCTTTTTCCATCCCCTTACTTTCAGTCTGTATTTGTCTCTAGGTCTAAAGTGGGTCTCTTGTAGACAGCATATATATGGGTCTTGTTTTTGTATCCATTCAGCCAATCTGTGTCTTTTGGTGGGAGCATTTAGTCCATTTGCATTTAAGTTAATTATTGATATGTATGTTCCTATTCCCATTTTCTTTATTGTTTTGGGTTCTTTATTGTAGGTCTTTTCCTTCTCTTGTGTTTCTTGCCTAGAGAAGTTTCTTTAGCATTTGTTGTAAAGCTGGTTTGGTGGTGCTGAACTCTCTCAGCTTTTGCTTGTCTGTAAAGGTTTTAATTTCTCCATCAAATCTGAATGAGATTCTTGCTGGGTAGAGTAATCTTGGTTGCAGATTTTTCTCCTTCATCACTTTAAATATGTCCTTCCAGTCCCTCTGGCTTGCAGAGTTTCTGCTGAAAGATCAGCTGTTAACCTGATGGGGATTCCCTTGTGTGTTATTTGTTGTTTGTCCCTTGCTGCTTTTAATATATTTTCTTTGTATTTAATTTTTGTCAGTTTGATTAATATGTCTCTTGGCATATTTCTCCTTGGATTTATCCTGTATGGGACTCTCTGTGCCTCCTGGACTTGACTGACTATTACCTTTCCCATATTAGCAAAGTTTTCAACTATAATCTCTTAAAATATTTTCTCAGTCCCTTTCTTTTTCTCTTCTTCTTCTGGAACCCCTATAATTCGAATGTTGTTGCATTTAATGTTGTCCCAGAAGTCTCTGAGACTGTCCTCAGTTCTTTTCGTTCTTTTTCTTTCTTCTGCCCTGCAGTAGTTATTTCCACTATTTTATCTTCCACGTCACTTATCCGTTCTTCTGCCTCAGTTACTCTGCTATTGATCCCATCTAGAGTATTTTTCATTTCATTTATTGTGTTTTTAATCTTTACTTGATTCATCTTTAGTTCTTCTAGGTCCTTGTTAACTGTTTCTTGCATTTTGTCTATTCTATTTCCAAGATTTTGGATCATCTTTACTATCATTATTCTGAATTCTTTTTCAGGTAGACTGCCTATTTCCTCTTCATTTGTTAGGTCTGTTGGTTTTTTATCTTGCTCCTTCTCTTGCTGTGTGTTTTTCTGTCTTCTCATTTTGCTTAACTTACTGTGTTTGGGGTCTCCTTTTTGCAGGCTTCAGGTTCGTAGTTCCCGTTGTTTTTGGTGTCTGTCCCCAGTGGCTAAGGTTCGTTCAGTGGGTTGTGTAGGCTTCCTGGTGGAGGGGACTAGTGCCTGTGTTCTGGTGGATGAGGCCGGATCTTGTCTTTCTGGTGGGCAGGTCCATGTCTGGTGGTGTGTTTTGGGGTGTCTGTGGACTTTTTATGATTTTAGGCAGCCTCTCTGCTAATGGGTGGCGTTGTGTTCCTGTCTTGCTAGTTGTTTGGCATAGGGTGTCCAGCACTGTAGCTTGCTGGTCGTTGAGTGAAGCTGGGTGCTGGTGTTGAGATGGAGATCTCTGGAAGATTTTCGCCATTTGATATTATGTGGATCTGGGAGGTCTCTTGTGGACCAGTGTCCTGAAGTTGGCTCTCCCACCTCAGAGGCACAGCACTGACTCCTGGCTCCTCAATTTGGGATGATTCGTTGTCTATTCATGTATTCCACAGATGCAGCGTACATCAAGATGATTGTGGATTTTTAATCCGCTGCTTCTGAGGCTGCTGGGAGAGATTTCCCTTTCTCTTCTTTGTTCTCACAGCTCCCGGGTCTCAGCTTTGGGTTTGGCCCCTCCTCTCTGTGTAGGTCGTCGCAGGGCGTCTGTTCTTCGCTCAGACAGGATAGGGTTAAAGGAGCAGCCTCTTCAGGGACTCTGGCCCACTCAGGCCAGGGGTGAGGGAGGGGCACCAAGTGCAGGGCGAGCCTGCAGCGGCAGAGGCCGGCGTGACGTTGCACCAGCCCGAGGCACGCCATGCATTCTCCCAGGGAAGCTGTCCCTGGATCCCGGGACCCCAGCAGTGACGGGCTGCACAGGCTCTCCAGAAGGGGGGCATGGGCAGTGACCTGCGCTTGCACACAGGCCTCGTGGCTGCGGCAGCAGCCCCAGCATCCCACACCCGTCTCTGTGGTGCGTGCTTTCAGCCACGGCTTGCACCCGTCTCTGGAGCTCCTTTAATCAGCGCTCTTTATCCCCTCTCCTTTTGCACCAGGAAACAAAGAGGGAAGAAAAAGTCTCTTGCCTCTTCGGCAGGTCCAGACTTTTTCCCGGACTCCCCCCCGGCTAGCTGTGGCGCATTAGCCCCTTCAGGCTGTTTTCACGCCACCAGCCCTAGTCCTCTCCCTGCACTCTGACTGAAGCCCGAGCCTCAGCTCCCAGCCCCTCCAGCCCCAGCGGGCGAGCAGACAGGCCTCTCAGGCTGGTGAGTGCCGGTTGGCACTGATCCTCTGTGCGGGAATCTCTCTGCTTTGCCCTACCCAGGTACGTGGGGAGTTTTTTGCCTTTTGGGAGGTCTGAGGTCTTCTGCCAGCGTTCACTAGGTGTTCTGTAGGTGTTGTTCCACGTGTAGCTGTATTTCTGGTGTATCTGTGGGGAGGAAGGTGATCTCCGTGTCTTACTCTTCTGCCATCTTCCCCGGAAGTCCTCCTGGTAGCATCTTTTGGATTCTGTATGTATAGTATCATGTCGTCTGCAAACAGTGACAGTTCTACTTCTTTTCTGATTTTGATTCCTTTTATTTCTTTTTCTTTTCTGATTGCTCTGGCTAAAACTTCCAAAACTATGTTGAATAATATTGGTGAGACTGGGCAACCTTGTCTTGTTCCTGATTTTACTGGAAATGCTTTCAGTTTTTCACCATTGAGAACAATGTTGGCTGTGGGTTTGTCATATATGGCCTTTATTATGTTGAGGTAAGTTCCCTCTATGCCTACTTTCTGGAGGGTTTTTATCATAAATTGGTATTGAATTTTGTCAGAATCTTTTTCTGCATCTATTGAGATGATCATATGGTTTTTCTCTTTCAATTTGTTAAAATGGTGTATCACATTGATTTGCATATATTGAAGGATCCTTGCATTCCTGGGATAAACCGCACTTGATCATGTTGTATGATCCTTTTAATGTGCTGTTGGATTCTGTTTGCTAGTATTTTGTTGAGGATTTTTTCGTTGCTCCCAAAGTCCAGCTCCTCAATTTGGGATGATTTGTTGTCTCTTCAGATATTCCACAGATGTAGGGTACATCAAGTTGATTGTGGAGATTTAATCTGCTGCTCCTGAGGCTGCTGGGAGAGATTTCCCTTTCTCTTCTTTGTTCGCCCAGCTTACAGGGTTCAGCTTTGGATTTGGATCTGCCTCTGCGTGTAGGTCACCTGAGGGTGTCTCTTCTTCACTCAGACAGGACGGGGAGTAGCTGATTCGGGGGATCTGGCTCACTCAGGCCGGGGGGAGGGAGGGGTATGTATGCGGGGCAAGCCTGTGGCAGCAGAGGCTACTTGATGTTGCAACAGCCTGAGGCGCGCCGTGTGTTCTCCCGGGGGAGTTGTCCCTGGATTACAGGACCCTGGCAGTGGCAGGCTGCACAGGCTCCCAGGAGCAGAGGTATGGATAGTGACCAGTGCTGGCACACAGGCTTTTTGGTGGCTGTAGCAGCAGCCTTAGCATCTCATGCCTGTCTCTGGGGTCTGCGCTGACAGCCGCGGCTCGCGCGTGTCTCTGGAGCTCCTTTAAGCAGCGCTCTTAATCCCCTCTTCTCATGCACCAGGAAACAAAGAGGCAAGAAAAATTCTCTTGCCTTTTCGGCAGGTCCAGACTTTTTCCTGGACTCCCTCCCATCTAGCTGTGGCGCACTAACCCCTTCAGGCTGTGTTCACGCTGCCAACCCCAGTCCTCTCCCTGCGGTCCAACCGAAGCCCGAGCCTCAGCTCCCAGCCCTCGCCCACCCCGGTGGGTGAGCAGACAAGCCTCTCGGGCTGGTGAGTGCCAGTCGGCACCGATCCTCTGTGCGGGAATCTCTCCACTTTGCCCTCCTCTCCCCTGTTGCTGTGCTCTCCTCCGCGGCTCTGAAGCTTCCCCCCTCCGCCACTTGCAGTCTCCGCCCGCGAAGGGATTTCCTAGTGTGTGGAAACCTTTCCTCCTTCACGGCTCCCTCCCACTGGTTCAGGTCCCATCCCTATTCTTTTGTCTCTGTTTTTTCTTTTTTCTTTTGCCCTACCCAGGAACGTGGGAGTTTCTTGCCTTATGGGAGATCTGAGGTCTTCCGCTAGCATTCAGTAGGTGTTCTATAGGAGCAATTCCATGTGTAGATGTATTTTTGATGTATTTGTGGGGAGGAAGGTGATCTCCGCGTCTTACTCTTCCACCATCTTGAAGCTCCTCCTAAGTTTGTGTTTTTAATCATGCTGAGGGAATATACTATTTCTGATTTTCTAAGAGTTTTATTCAGTAATAAATGTTGAATTTTATTTATAAAAATTGTCTTCATATTTTTCATTGCATTTGCTTCTATCATTTGTTCCTCCCTCCTTCCCTTCCTTTCTTCTTTCCATTCGTTCTTCCTTCCTATTATCTTTTGTTATATATTTATATTACTTCTTTTTTCTTTATTTACCTACTTTGAAGTATGTATTTTATGTCTTTTTCCCAACGAATCAACTTACAGATATGTCAGTTCTTTTTCTGTTTCCAGTATTATTAAAATTTTTTTATCATCACCATGGTATTCTTCTTGACTCTATTAAAATAAAAGTAAAAAGTTGAATTTTGAATATTAAAAGTTTATTCATTTTTTACTCTTAGAACTTAAAAATGAAAACATTTAAAGTAATGTAATATAATTATTTTAAATGTAGATTCAGTCTCATAAAATTTAATAGGTAGTATCTTATTTTTATTGTAAATATTCTTTTTAAAATAAATTTATTTATATTTATTTTTGGCTGTGTTGGTTCTTCATTGCTGCACACAGGTTTCTTCTAGTTGTGGCAAGTGGGGGCTACTCTCCGTTGTGGTGTGTAGGCTTCTTATTGCAATGGCTTCTCTTGTTGTGGAGCAGGGGCTCTAGGCACGCAGGCTTCAGTAGCTGTAACTCACGGGCTCTGGAGTGCAGGCTCAGTAGTTGTGGTGCACGGGCTTTGTTGCTCTGTGGCATGTGGGATCTTCCCAGATGAGGGCTCTAATCCATGTCCCTTGCATTGGCAGGTGGATTCTTAACCACTGTGCCACCAGGGAAGCCCCCTATTGTAAATATTCTAATTAGTATTTAACTAGTATTTGGGTTTAGAATTTACTCATGGATTATATAGTGTTATCAAATTTTTATTGTTAATAAGTGACAGTATTTGATGTGACATATTCATAGATTGTAGAAAAAGGGGAATAAAATTATAGGCAGTGTGTAGGGACCAAGATCTAACTAGATGTGTTTAGTTTGGAATAATAATGGCATAATTTATTAGTTATTAGAATGATGCTGTTTATGATAGAGAGGAGAAAAATTGATAGGTCTATAAAGAGAGGAAAGTATATAGACTAAATTTTGCATCAGTCAGGGTCTGATCAAAAGACAGAAACTACACAGTAAATTGAAAGGGAATGTTTTATTTAAAGAATTATTAATTATTACAGAGGATCAGAGTAACAAGAGATTGGTTAGTAAGATTTAACAAGAATTCTAAAGAATATAGGAATAGTAGATATAAGGAGCAGTCACTAGCTCAGCAATAGTTCCATACACACATTCCCCCTGTCCCTTTGGGGGCTGAGATTCAAACCTTCTTGGAGAGGTTATGACCATGAATCACTGAATGACAGAGAAATAACTTCGGGGTCACACTGGTGGAACTTGTGGAAATCTACCCTCTTAGGTGATGGGGAAAGCTGTTCCCTGGGGTAGTGTCTCTCTCGAGACACATACAAAACCACCCAAGTAGGATACCAGGGGAAGGGCTGGCCACTGGTTTTCTGGCCACCACGTATTACAAGAATTGGGTGCTGCAGAAGCCTCCCAAGCTGCAAAAGCTGGGCTGAATAAGACCAGCAAAACCAGTAAAGAAAACTCCTTCTTCCTGCAATGTTTCTCTAGTGCTCTCTACTAGCAAAGTTTAGTTTCATGCTAATTGACAAAGGAAAAGATAGCTAAAGGACCCATTACAATTTTCTAAGAACAGACAATGAAGGGTGAACTTGGAGTTGAAAAGCAATAAACTGACAGATTTGGTATTAGAATACAAAGTCTTAAATACTTGTAAGTTTGGAATTGGAAACCAGTGTGTAGTCAGAACAGAACTGTTTCAGTTCTTATCCTTAGCACTGATACTTTAGTGTTCAAGAAGCAGTATTATCCACTGCTTCACATACAGGTTTCATATATAAAATCTAATGTACATATCTCGTATATAAAATATCATGTATAGAATCTAACATGCATATCTAGTGTCCATATTGTGATTTCTGATGCTATTTTTCAGTTAAAGGAAACAGGGCTCTGGAGAAAACAGTTGTCTATGTGTTTTGTGTTAGAGGAGTTGTTACTCAAGTGATGTATATAATGTGATTTATGCATAAAGAGATTGCCTAATTCTGTTTAATGAAAATCAGACAAAAATAAGTTTAGTTGAAACCATATAGGAGAGCTGAATCGTATCAAATCTAATTAGGCACTTAGACATGAAATAGGTTATAATAAAAGTTTTGAAAGAAGAGTGAAAGACACACATTTTTGTCACACTAAAAGAGTAAGAGTAATTATGCTTTATGTATCAGATTGCATGAAAATGAGTAGGCTTGAAGAAAGAGCTAGGCCCAATACATATAGAATTACTGGACATCCAGGTATGTATTCCAATACACAATTTTTAATAGTTTATTCAAATCTATAACCTCTATATTAGGAAAATTTGACTGCTTTACATTTTTGTTGTCATTTGGAATATTCATTTTAAATCCTACTAGTTTTTCCTTTAAAACACATACATACATATCCAAACATTCAAACCTCTGATTATCAGCGTAAAATATTAACAGTATCTACACAGTGACTTTTCCTGCCCTAATTTGATATTAGAATGGTTTATCTATTCTTCTATCCTATCAACCCAATCCCTTCCTGAGTTTTATTTTGATAATATAGAAATTTTAGGTTCAAATTGTTATTATTGATTTTATCTCTCAGCAATAATTTTTGTCACTTTCCTCTTAAACTCTCTATATAACGAGTTTCAATAACCATTGACAATCTTTTCACAATGTATTTTCTTAATCTGTGAATTAGTTGTTTTGATACATCACTTCTAAAAAATACTTTTTTCAAATAACCAATTTAGAAATGGTATGAGTGGTTTACTTATTTGAGTCCATGCAACTACAGTAATGTCTCTGTTAAATTAGGCATGCAGGCTATTAGGCTTAAGATAGTTATTATGAATTGAAAGTGCAGAATAATATAGTAATTTAAAAGAATATGGAACTAACTTTATATATAAGTAGTTAAAGTTGGGATATTAGGGGGGCAAGTGAAATTTTCTTTAGTAGTGTTTAATCCAGTAAGAAGCTATAGAGACTAATTAGAGTATCAATCTAGATATTGATAGAAAAAGTTGACTTTAATCATTGCAAGAGTTAGGATAATTCAACTGCAATAACAGAAAATATAACTCAAGGTAGCTTAAACCTTAGTGGCAGTCAATTCTCCTCCTTCTCTATAGAGAAGTTCCAAGGTACAGCAGTTCCTTGATTTGTTCGTTTGGTGACTTAAACATAACCTATAGGCTGAGCTTCTTTCTGTTTTCCATTCTTCTTTTCTCAGAGAGGGGCTTATCTTCAGTTAAGAAGATAGCTGGAAGATGGCATCAGTTTTTCTGGATTATCCCATCTATTTAGGACAACACACAGTGGAAGAAGAGAGTCTGTGTCTCCTTATGTGTGTTTTTTAATTTTTTAATCAATCCAGAAAATATTTCCCAATAACCCCCAAGTAAATGCAGTCTCATTACATAGAAATTATATCATATGACCATGATTAAACCATTCACAGTTAATAGAGGTGAGACTTCCACAACTGACTTGAGCAATTAATAAATAATTCCCTATAGGAAGTGCCTGCCCTGACACACATGGTTGTGCAAAAGAAAATGAATACTTAAATTGAAGCAGGGTTCTTTTAGAAAGGATAGGTAGAGAGCCATAATGAATGTTGGCAGTGTATAATATATACAAGCTACTGAAGGAATAAATGTGGATTCAATAATCTTTATTGAATTATATAGAAAACTGCTATTAAGGCAATAAAAGAGAAATAGCAAGAAGGTGTGAAAAATTTAAAGAGTAATATGATATCAAAAATAAATTTAACATCAATAATCAAAGTAATTGTAAATAGATTAATTTTAATGTTTAATACATATTTGCTCTGGGTAAAAGAGAATACACATTCATACACACATATATATACAATTTGGAAGAAATACACCAAAAAGGAAAGATATTACATTTCAATTAAAAGTTTGCTTGAAAACAAAAAAAAATATTAAGTGACATAGAAAGTTGGAAAATAAATGGGAGAATGCTAATAAAAAGAAAGTAGATATATTATGAAATAATAAAAATATACCAGAGAGATATCAGATAAAATAATACATTTCTGTGCAGAAAATAATATAGCATTCAATGTACAAAGAAAAATGTTAGAATGCAAGGAGAAATGCAGAATTTCAAAGAGCATGGTTCTCTGAGTATTCAGAAGATCAAGTTCACAAATATAAGGATTTAGAATTTAACAAAATAAATACAAATAAATATACATAAATAAATCATGTACACACATTCAAATGTGTGTGCAAAATGCATAATATTTAACCTTGAGTTCATGGTATTTACTATGTGTGAGGCACCATTCTAAACACAAGCCTGCACTCTTAACCATTATGTTAGGCCACAAGGAAATGTTCCATAAATTATCCAAAACAGGAACCATACTGAGGATGATGTCTGGCCACAGTGCAATAAAATTAAGAACTAGGAACAAAGAGAAATAAAAAATATCAATCCATTTAAAATTGTAAAACACCCCATAAATAATTCTTGGGTTAAAGAGAAAATAAAAATTAAAATTATTTTGAAGTGAAGCATGATGAGAGCATTAAAAAGGAGAAAAAAAAAGAAAGAAAAAAGAAAATAAAAGAAAAAACCCTGTAATTTGGCCAAAATGGTTGCTAAGAGAAGAAAATAACAACTTTAAATAAATTTATTAAGAAACAAGAAAGACGAAAACTGAATGAATCAAGTTTTAAATGCAAGGAGCTAGAAAAGGTAAAAATGTAAATAAAATGTAAGCAGTAGGAAGAAGTTAATGAAGATAAAAGCAGAAATTAATGCAATAGAACACAAACCACTAGATATGAGGAAGTAGACTTGATTAATAAGACTAAAAGCTGCTTTTTCAAAAAGAACAATAGACCAATCTTTTAGTAAATTTGATTAAGAAAAACTGACTTTAAAAAGAATATTATAACAAAGAACAGAGTAGCACAATAGATATAGAATAGATTTTTAAAGAAAATCCATTTTCCAGGAAAATACAAATTACCAAGAGACTCCAAGTAACACAGAAATCCTGATTAGATCAATAATCATAAAAGAAATTAAAAAGCTATTCAGAAATCTGCCCTTGAATAAGTACCAACCACATTCTATAAGACTTACCAAAGCCCTTTCTATCCTGTCAACCCTATAGCTCTTGGATACAGATTGAAGGTTTTGCAACTCATTCTATAAGACAAAACTATGATGATACTAAAATTAGACAAGGACTGTAGAAAAAAAAAAAAGATCTATCTCACTTATGCATAGAGTGAAAAGTGTTAAAATAGTAAAACTGACCAACCTAAACCCAGCAGTGTATGCATAATGATGAAGTAGAATTCAACAGGGATAATTTAAGCTTAGGAAATCTAAAATAGAGTTGGCCACCTTAACAGATTATAGAAGAAAAAGCACATGATCAACTTGAAAGACTCTGAACAGGTTATTCCTGAGATAGGAACAGAAGAAAATTCCCTTATCTTGAGAAAGAATATCTGTTAGAGAGTTCTCACTAATATGGTGAAAATTAGAAAGATTTCTAATTAAATTTAAAAAATGATAGTAAAGGTGATGATTGCGGTGAGAGGGCAAACTGTGCTGGTGTGTTACTGCTCTAAGAATTTTCTCCTGTATTGTCTAATTTACTCCTCTCAATATCACTCTGTGGTAGATATTATCATTATTATTAAAATAACAATATTACAAACAAGGAAAACAGAACAGTTATTCCTCAAGTTCAGTTATTATTTTTGTTTTAGAAATAAGATTATGCTATTTTCCACATGTAAAATATGTTCATTATATAGAATTCAGCAAATACAGGGACTTCCCTGGTGGCGTAGTGGTTAAGAATCCACCTGCCAATGCAGGGGACATAGGTTCAAGCCCTAGTCTGGGAAGATCCCACATGCCGTGGAGCAACTAAGCTTGTGTGCCACAACTACTAAGCCCATGCTCTAGAGCCCGCGAGCCACAACTACTGAGCTCATATGCCACAACTACTGAAGCTTGTGCACCTAGAGCCCATGCTGTGCAACAAAGAGAAGCCACCACAATGAGAAGCCCATGCACCACAATGAAGGGTAGCCTCTGTGCGCCACAACTAGAGAAAAAGCTCACAGGCAGCAACGAAGACCCAACACAGCCATAAATGAATGAATGAATGAATGAATAAAATAAATTTATATTAAAAAAAGAATTCAGCAAATACAGAAAAGTAGAGTGATGGAAAGTGCCTGTAGTTAACAATATGGTGTTGTGCATGTAAAGTCTTGTTAAGGAGGTAGCTCTCATGTTGTGTTCTTACCACTTAATATGTAATAATATGTTTATTACCTTGATTGTGATGATGGTACCATGGGTTTATGAATATGTCCAAACTCATCAAAATGTATGAACCGAATATGTGCAATTTTAAATATTAAATGTACCCCAATGAAACTGAACAAATAACAAAATGAAAAAAATTTTGCATGTTTTTCTACCCTCTGTATCTTGTTTTGTTTAACTTTTAGAGATCTATTCAATTGCCTTGAATTCAGTTTTGAAGTTTTCCAAGAAACTTTGTTATGACTTTGTTATGACAAAAAAGACATAGTCTTTTTTGATATAAACATGATAATTTATTACAAGAATGTTAAGATATTATTATTAATTGATATTAACATAAATGAAGACACTCAAAATCCAGTTACACAAAGTACAATGAGCATTTCAATTATATTCTTTAATGTTTTTCTATACCTAATTTGTTCATAGCTATGATCATATTACATAAACAGTTTTTTACGTTACATAAATTTTTTACTAACCATTCTACATGTTTCATCTTGGTACAAAGTTTCATAAACATCATTTTTAATAAAATAAGCTTTATGGTATTAGGATCGTAGCCTTCCATGTTCACAGCTGTATACCCAGGGATAGGCATGATACCTGGCATATAAGGGGAAATAAGTAAATATGTGTGGGAAAAAAATTAATTGCATATTGTCTCAATTTATTTAGCTATCTACCACTTATTGAACATTTAGTTAATTTTGTTTTTTTCTATTATAAATAATTTTCCATCAAATAAATCTGGGTAGTTTCCTTCTCACTTTAGGTTATATTTCTTGGTATAAAATCTCAGAAGTAGATGGTGCAAACATTGTTAAGCCTCTTGATATAAGAATATAACATAGAAAACATTTGTTTTGGCACCAATAAAAATTTTTTCCTCAGTTTTTTCGTCATGATGAATCATTGTGATTTTGGAGATAAATATTGTGGATTACTGTACTTCAAGTTATTTCATATATTAAAATAAATTATAAAGCTACTTTTTAAAACATCTTTATTGGAGTATAATTGCTTTACAATGTTGTGCTAGCCTCTGCTGCACAACAAAGTGAACCAGCTATATGTGTAGCCAGGACATGGAAGCAACCTAAGTGTCCATTGACAGATGAATGGATAAAGAAGATGTGGTACATATATACAGTGGAATATTACTCAGCCATAAAAAGAAATGAAATTGAGTTATTTATAAAGTTACTTTTTTAAAGCTTCTAGTTTACCCAAACTTCTTTTACTCTTCCATTACAGTATCAGAATTTGGCTCTACTAGTTGAAATTAAATAAATTATACTTTATTCTTATGTAAAGAAGATAATTTTCAAATATCATTACATTAACTCTCCAAAATATTTGCTTCCTTGACATATTCTGAGTGAAACATAGAAGTGTGATAAAGGCTGACTGGGAATGTAGTTAGTATCAGATTTAATATTTTCAATATAATAAGTGGAAGAATGGAAATACCTGTAAAACATTACAGAAGTAAATGAAAATTAAATTGGTTTTTACCAGACTGAAATTATATTTTTGCTGTATTCTCATGAATGCATAACTATATAATAATTTATATAAAGCTAGGGATTATTTCTCGTTTATGTGAGCTAGACTTTTTGGGCTGTTGGGGAAATGGGGCATGTCAACATGAGACCAAAAGAAGTCATCATTTAAATCTGTAAACAAATCAGTACCATGAAAAATTAACTGAAACCAGTCAATAGATCTGTAAAGAAATTTTCTTTTTGCATTTGAAGATGCTATTTATGAACTATCATTAGTATTGAAATATATCAGACACTGAGATTGTTTTTGTAGTATTGGTAATAGATTTGTGGTCTCGCTCATTGATAAAACATCTGGCTATAGTTAGGGATTCAGTCTGTGGCCACAGAACAGAAGGAATCCAGGAGCCCTCAGAGGTATTAAGTCCAGCATTTTGCTGTCAATTAGTGCAGTGCTCTGGCCAACTTAGAATACCTTAAAAAAATGAATGACTGACTTTTACATTTTTCAGACAGAAACTTCAGTATGACATAGAGTAGAGCTCTAAGTCTGGGTAGATATATCCCTTTGAAGTTATTCTCTGTTAATATATTTGCTAGAGGAGAACTATTTCTCATGACTTGATTCTGGCTCTGGAATATTCTTGCTTTTGCTAGGACATTAGGTGCCATTAATTCTTTGAAAACATATCAGAGTGGAAAAAAATTGTATATATATAAATAAATAAATTTAGGCATACAATTTTAAAATATATTCATTTAAATATATATAGCATGAGTACTACAAACTATAGTGCAAACCCAAGCAATTTTCAAAGATCCACTTCCAAAGCCTGATGATCTAAATGAGGTCTGCTGCTCTGCTCTGGTTGACTCGAGACCTGGCCAAGGAGAGGCTGGGAGCCCCACAGGGTAATTAACCTGCTCTCTGAGATGTTGACTCTGAAGCTCTCCGAGGCAAAATGGCATTAGTTCAGACTTCGTGGTTTGCAAGACAGGAAGCTTTTTGGATCATTGGGAGCAAAGAGTATTGCCAGTGCCAATCCAGTGAAAGCGAAGGGCTTGGCTATTTCATTGTAGTACACAACACTGAGCAATCTGATTTGTTTTCGTTTTTCACAGTATGAATGAGTAAAACTCTCTACACTGGGGAAAGGGGTTATGAAAAATCTCTTAAAACAATTTTTGTCAATTTTATGATGATAATTTCAGCATTAGATTTACTTCTATTTGTTTTTTATGAGATTTTTGAGCTATATACAAAAGATGAACTTTTTCCTAATTAAAGTACAATATATCTGCCTGTCTTAATGGCTCCTTATGCTATTAGACTCTCTGTATTGCAGCTGTTGCTGATGGTACAGATACTATATGGGGACTGAAGCCTTTTCAGTGTGTCTTGTCTCTATTGGCTTCTCATTTTCAACTTAGAGAGATATTTAAGAATTTCCAAATTAAGTAAAACTTTTGGGAACAAATAACTGTTAAAATAAGGGCTCAAAAAATTTGGGCAAAGGCACTAAATTAGTTGTGATGGTCTAAAAAATTTCATGGCAGTGTAAAAGGTTTATGTTTGATTTATATTTGAAAACAAAACATAAATAATTCACTTTTTCAGTTTTAGTCTATGAATTCCAGCCTAATTTTAGTCATCTTGTCCTACTCATCTGTGTTATTTGTATATTTCTACATAGCAAATCATCTGCAAATTTAGTGGCTTAAAACAAGTCTATTGATTATCTCATAGTTTCTATGGGTCAGGGATCTAGACTCACAAGGCTGCACCAAGGTAAGGGCTCACAAGATGGCAGCTTTTTTCATCACAGCAGCAAATGAGAAGAATGAGAGAAAGAGATCAACACACTGTGGGGGGAGATTACAGATCAGCAGGTGAAACCAGGCAGCAGGGAGTATTGGGGGCCGTCTTAGAAGTCTAACAACTGGCTGCATTAGCTGATGAATTCTTGACGCTTTAAACTTGATTTTATCTACCTCTCTGAAGGAAGCTCTCAGGGTCTGCTAGAATAGAGCACTGGGTCTTTTGCTGTGTTAATCATTGAAATTTTAACTTTAGCATGCTTCTTAAAACTACAAGGATAATCTATAAAAGACTTGAAATATAATATAAAACTTTAAAACTGGAAGAGAGATACTGAATGACAGTATGAGGATTTGAAATCAGATCTACTTGACACCAAAGACTCTTCTCTTATCCTACAGCTATGTGTAGAGCCCAAAACCAACATAGTAATTACATTAAAGATTCCTCAGGACAGTAAATAGAATAGCTAAATGAAGAGCTGTGAATGGCCTCAGACAACATTTTGTGTGTATGTGTAATCCTTATTTTAATTGATCCCATAGTTCTTGTTTCAAGACTAAGCTATGAGAGGAGAAGAGTGATCACCTACTAGGTCTTGTATAATCCTAACACATATCATATGAGCTGTTGTACTGTTGTATTTTACAGATGAGAAAACTAAACCTTTAAGAACTTGGCCAAGATTGCAAGTTTGCAGGTGTTGGAGATATAGTCTAAACAAGGTAAGATTAACTCTCTACTACCCAACCTCCAACCCACAAAGCTCATGCTTTTTCCTCTGTAACATGCTGTCTAAACACCTACCATATTACCAGGTATTATTCTAAGCTCTTTATCTATGTTAATGTATCTCCAAAAGTCCTCATGAGGTAAATACTGTTCCCACTTTAAAGATCAAGAACTTGTGTCAATTTAGATCTCGCTTAAGTATATCTAAAAGTTCAGAGTTCATTCAAAATTTTAATTATCTAGCCCTATTCCATGTACATTTCCATATACATGTAGTTCATGTATTAAAAGCTCAAAATTACCTCACACTCTAAAGGACTTAAATGTCTTTTGAGTTATTAAGGAAATGCTTTTTCTTTAAATATTACCCAGATATTCTTTACAAATGGATAATATATAAATACTATGTATAGTGACTGTTATACAGAGTGCATAAACGGAGCAAGCTATTGTGCTTACTATGCTTACTATGCTTACCGTTCTAACTATGGTGACTAATCTGACATCCCAAGCCTCATAATATTTATAAAAAAATGAATCATCCTGAGGCAAAATTATGAGTTGAACAGAATTAAAGGACTTTTGTCTATCTTTTTAGAAGATTCTCTTCTACTCACAATAGGAGGCACAAAAGGGGGCCAGGCAATTATATGTCCTACATCACTTTCTCTCAGCCAATGAATACAACCACTCCTGAAAATACGCATCTATTCTATGAGCACCCATATATTACGTGCATCAGACAAACATTCTTATTTTCACACAGTCAAGACCTGATTTTCTCAGCCAGTCTGAATCTGTAAGGTCAGCTCTTTCTTTCATGGTCAAATCATGGTCTTTGTGACTTACTCTTTTTAAAATCATAAATTTCTAATAAAAATTCTAATTTCTAATGAAATATAGCAGTTATACAATTCAATTATTGTATTAACATACTAAAATAGATTTATTACATAAATAAAACTTGAAATATTTCATAAGGTATAAAGTTAACTATAATATATCACATAGGAAGATATTATCACAACTTTTTTTTTTTTTTTGGTTTGGTTGTTTTTTAGCACTAGGATAAATTGACTATTTTCTTTCCTTAAAAATTAAACTTTTTTTTCTGAGTCGCATTTGTATTTGTTAGGGTTTCATGCATTTTACTAAGGGGTGTATTTTCCTTTTAAAACTAATTCACTATTATTTTCCCCTTCCTGCTCCAGTTAACTGAGTCATTTATAATTTTGTCAGATTTATTTATCTATCCAAGGCACCAAATTTATCCTCAAGTCATTCTTTTAAACAGCAAAAGAGACCAAAAAAGAAAACATTAAAGGACTCAGTGCTCTCACAAAGAAACTCCCAGCTCAGTCAACAAAATCTAAACTTCCAATAAAAACAGAAAACTCTCTGAGGTGTAGACCCCAAAGGCTAAGGAAAGCCACAAGTTCAAGTTGACCTCACCAAAAGCATTTATACTTTTAGCCAAACTTATTAAAAACAAAATTCATTTGAAAGGGAAAAAAACATGCTACTGGGTTTCATAACATCAAGATGACAGGCTACAAAATGATTTTATTTTTAATAATATTACCGACTGAACACAACTCTAACTCTGTTTTTCTTTCAAGTTCCTCTTCTCCCCACTTTCCAGCTACTCCTAGAATAAGCAGTCTACCCTTGTGACTAGAAAACAAAACATCAAATTTTACAGGATTTCATTTTCAGGAAGTATTTTTTTTTCTTATTAGTATTATAATGTGAAGAATATCCCACCCAATCCAAGGACAAACCAACATTAGATCAAATGCTTTGAAAAGACAATGGCTGACCAATGCTCTTTCACTTTAAGAAATTCTAAAATGGTTCAAAGGCAGAGCCCAAATTAAGGCTTTATGCTTCTCTCAGAAAACCTGGCTTTTGTTATTTTGTGCCCGGGGAGAAATGTTATTTTAAAGTTGTTTGCATTTAGTAGGCTATGTCTGGCAGCTAGAGAAAGCAAAGTCACTGATAGCTGAAAGGAAAAAGGCTTGGCAGTACTTGTGAAGTTCACAATCAGCACTGATGGTCTTGAAATAGAATTTTCTACAATAAGAAAATCTGTGACCTTCATCACTCCTATGACACTGCACATCAGGTATGGCTGTACCCAATTTTAACATTCTCTTTTCTGATCTACACTTCCCAATCATTAGCCAGTATTGAGATGACATAGCCAAACAAAGGGAAGTGGGTAAAGTTTGGACTTCTGTTGCTCTAGATAGGCATTCAGAAGATATATGGAGGAAGTGTTGGGATGCGATCTGAAGAGCTGGCTTGAGCTAGGTTTTGAAGTGTCTTTGTATATAGACTGATTCCATCTCATCCTATAGAAAATTGGATATCATGTTCAGTTGTCTGTCTTAGCATGAAGAGGTGAGATTCACCTTCATGGGAAACATGGTTAAAGAATGGGGGTGTAAGAGGATAGGTAGTTTTTTCCTCATCTCCTAACAGAGGGTGACATTTCAGATCTAACTTTGCAACACAAGAACAGGAGGAAGCATTAAGAAAATAATTCTGACCTATGTGCAGAGAGACCTAGAAAAGTGAGAGATTACTTTGGACAACTATAAGAACATCTGGAGCATAAGAGCAGTTAAATGGAGGAACTGCTGAGAGATACAGATGAATTTCTTTGTTTATTTATTATTAAAAATAAATAAAATGTGATCAGCAAGCCTTAATGGAATGGAGCACCTACTATGCAAAGCTCTTGGCTTAACTACTGTTAAAGGTTTATGTTTAAGTTTGAATATTTCTGGTGGCAGTGAATCTACTATTTCTAAGACTTTGAAGATCATACCTCCTCTTAAAATATTACAACTATGTTATAATACCTGTGCTTAGGTTCTATCTTGATGAATGAGAAAGGAGTTTTAGATTCTTTTCAGGGGAGAGGTGTCACAATTCAAGTCTGCTTATTAAGCCTTTAGAGATTTCTCTGAATATCTATAAAAATAAATGTGGAAGATAAGTTTAGTGAGACCATGGTGGTTCCAAGAAACACTACATGATCTCAGCATAAATCAGAGCAATTCTTTTAATTGGCATAAAGTCGTCACAGAGATGATTTTTAAATGGCTAAAACTAAAGTTGAGTTTATAAACTGTTACTACATGGTAGAAAGATACATATATTAACATTTATTTAAAGGAAGCATATTAGTCAACATTTCCCACGTTTCCCGCCTTGTCTTAGTCACACTAAATTATTCTTATATCTTATGGGGTGGTAGATGCTAAAAGAGGAAAGTTCTAGGGCTTCTATGTTATAGCTGTTGGGTGTGAGTTATTTCAGTGGTATGATTCATAGAACTTTGGACAACATATAATACCTCTATAAATCTATTTAGAGTTCTAGGAAGAAGGTGAGGGAAATATATCTGAGAGTATGCAGGAAAAATGGATAGGCCTATGTGGTTAGAAAATCTAAAAATATCTTTAAATGTGTCTATTGCCATACTGTCAATATAAGTATCTCACATTGTACCCCAGTTCTCTTCTTCATAAAAGATTTGTAATCGATTTTTGATGAATCTTGATATAATCTTACTTCTTAAAAAGAATCATATTCTATGAGGACAAGAATATTGTCTCTTATTCCTTGGTGTATTTCAAGCACCTAGAATACTTTCTGATACATTCAGTATTCAATAAATATTTGTTGAATAAGAGTATTAATAAACTAAAGAGAAGTTAGAATGAAAGCAGAGGCCCATAATAATTTCTATAAATGAAATAATTGTTTTTATTAAAAAAATAAATACAGGCTTTTCATAATTTGGTTTATCTAAAAGGGGTTATAACTGGAGTAAGGATATTGTTTTTGCCTTCCTTATTTTCTGATTTTGATAAAACCTCCTCAAAATTAAGGAATAAAAAACAATTGGGAAGATAATTCTTTTAAAGGTTGTGTGCCAGTTCTTAAACTATTGTCTCTCATCTCCAAGCCCACCCTTCTATACTCAGCTTTGTGATGCTGGGGCAGGGACTCTGCGACCACATTTCTACTTCACCAGCTGTTTCTCAGTTAGGCTCTGCCAGTAGGCGGTACTAGATGGAGAAGGGAAGCGGCTTCTTCTTTCATCTTATTACTGTCAGAGCACATCGGCTTCTTAAGGGTTTCCTGTCTGCTCCTTATTCTTGTAAACATCACCCCAGTATCACTTTTTCATCTCGGCAGCAGCAGTGCCTTCTGATAGCAGCATGTGGATCCATCTTGTGGTTTATCCAACACTTGTAGAGCCAACCGTATCAGACACTGAGAGACACCAGCACCAGCCCAGCAGTGCCCTGCCTTAGAAGTTTGAATTTCAGCACCACAGGGCCTCTCCTCCAGCCTTCTAAATTTTAATAATTCCAACCTCCTGCCTTTATTCCTTCAGCCCTAAGCATGGTAGCTTCTTCCTGTAGTTGTTACCTCGACACCACCTTAATATTCTTTTTACTCTTTCACTTACTTAGTTAACTCTTCACTTACTTAGTTAACACTTTACTTACTTAGTTAACACTTCACTTACTTAGTTATATTAAATTCTCTCTGTCCAAATAACTGGTGTCATCTCTGTCTCCTAATGGGACCCTAACTTAATACAAGTTGGTTTTACTAAGTCTCTTTCCTTGGTTTCTTTACTTTATACATGTTACTTGATTCAGTGCAGAGAGTCAATTAAACAAATATCAAGAGATTTGATATAAGCAAAATTCTAAAATAAGTGAAATGTCCTGAATACCTTCACTGTCTTCCCTGGCCATTAGTACTTGCTTCACCCTATATCTTTCTTCCTTTCCCCTCCTTTTCCTTTTATGCCTTTCCCTTTGGGTGTTTTTTTCCCTCAACCTTTCCTCTTCTCATCTTGAAAATTCTCTTACCTTATTCTCACCAGCCCAGTACCTTCATCATCTTCTCTTCTACTATTGAAGAGACAGTGAGCTCAGTTCTTTCTGCTCCTTACCCCATGGAAAACAGAGAGAGACCAAAGTCCCTACACATTGCAACAAGAGAAATGGGAAATTCAACATCTGTCTCCAACAGTGGAAAAAATATTCTTCTCATCAGAGTATGTTGAGATATATTTCAATGACACCCTATCAGCAACCATCTGGTTAGCTTACACCTAAGGGCCTACCCCCTTCCTATTTTCTCCTACCTTTGTTGGCAGATGGTAGAAGAGGACAATATTCCATCTTAGCAAAGAACTGGAAGGAACTGTGGCTGGATGAGCCCCTCACTAAGAAATAGAAATCTTACAGATGGATCCATATTTGCTCAGACACACTGCCAGAATCCCACTCTGATCTTAGTTCTTTGGTTTCCACAGAGTCTTCTTATTGTTTAATGAGTGTCTAAGTTCCCATTATTCACCACCACCTTGAAATGGGAATTTTTCTTCTATATCCTAACTCTTAAGCGTTTTATTCTCAGCTAGGTTTCAGAGTAATTTGCTTGGAATAATTTGTTTTTCTAACCTGTTCTAAGGTATCAAGTTAACTTTTATAGGTTAACTTTTACAAGGATATTTGTATTTAAAAACAGTAAGCCCAGAAACTCTTGTCTTAACACAAATATTAAAAAATTTTAAGAGGTGAATTTTTAGTGATAAAATGGATTGATTTGGTGTAGTCTTCTGAGAAGATACTTCTTTTTTTTTTTTTTTTTTTTTTTTTTTGCGGTATGCGGGCCTCTCACTGTTGTGGCCTCTCCCGTTGCGGAGCACAGGCTCCGGACGCGCAGGCCCAGCGGCCATGGCTCACGGGCCCAGCCGCTCCGCGGTATATGGGATCCTCCCAGACCGGGGCACGAACCCGTATCCCCTGCATCGGCAGGCGGACTCTCAACCACTGCGCCACCAGGGAGGCCCTGAGAAGATACTTCTTCATCCTCATTTTAATCAACTTGAGAGGAAAACCAGTCTAGACCAGACTTCTACTTCTGGAAGGCAGCTTTATGGGTCAGAAACTTTAAACATCCTATAATTATATAAATAAATATAAAATAACATGCTTTTACATCTTACTAGGGATGCATTTCAAAAGAGAATAACAATATAAGAAAAATAGTCTGTAGCCCTATTATAGTAGAGTGTAAATCAATGTAAGGTGAATTTATTTTTAGTATGCTAATTGCCAAGAATTCAGAGTCTCAGCCAAGAAACAGTTTGTTTTTCATTTACTTTCTGAACAAAATTTGAAAAATAAATTTTGATCATAGATCAGAAGAAGAATAGAAATAAAACAGCAATGAGTATTATAGCATGCTTTTTTGGAGGAAGTTTGCCATGACTATTATTAATATGTGCTATTTTTTAATTTTGAAAAAAAATGCCTATTTCTGAACTTTAAAAAAAAAAGGTTGTAAGTTTATTATTAAAACCATCCTTACATACATTTCCTAATACAGTCATGTAGACTCACAATGGTGCTTTACTACTGAGTCTTAGAATTCTTATTTGAATCATGTTATGGCTTCATTTCTGAGAAATGTTCTCTTTCTCCTGATATGTGTGGTACTACGTAGACTAAAGTAGTTTTAGAGGACTGACACCTGAAGGTCATGAAAGGAAAAGGTAAAAGACAAGGATTGACCTTGCCATGTTTTCTACTTTCATCTACTTGGCAGAATCTTTTGACTTCTAGAATACAAAGGTAGAAAGATTGGCTATCTTAAAATTCCTTTGAGGTTTCATGGGTGGTTTCCCCGCAGTTTTACTCAGCACTTCCTAGGCACTCATCTAAGCTCTAGTAGGAGAAAGATAGTTCCTTTTTTTAAAGAATGTCTTCTAAAGTCTGTGTAATTCCTATATAAAAGAGGACGTAAAAATGCAAGGTGTTGAAATGTAAGCACTATGGATAATAAATGAAGGTTGATGACAGTGTAAGAAGACACACATTTTCTGATAAGAAATCTCTACTCTTCAGAGGAATGGTTTCTGTTGTATGCATGCACACACACATACATTTGAAATTCCAGAAAGGAAGCTGAACATCTGGTCACTTCATTCTAGTATTTCTTAATTTATAAGGATATGAAAATTTTAACATCCCATATCAGAAAGTCATCAATCTGTGATAAACTTCTCATTCTCTTTGACTGAACAGTTTTCTAGTGAGTATGGCATGAAACTATTATTATAGCAGTTGCATTTGTGACTCATTAGAAAAACACATCTCTGAGCTGAAAATGTAGTCCATCTATGACATTAAGCCTAGGATTCAGGTCACAAAATCCATTGCTGTTGCTGTAGCTTAATTCAAGATTCTGTGAGATATATATGTTTTATATGGCTTTAAAAGAAGCCTTCCTAAAAATAACATATAAATTTTGAAGAGTTTTCAGGATCTTTGCTAGCTTTTGTGGTTTCAGTATTCCAACACATCTTTCTTGAGTTAACTTTGGTGCACTCTTCTTTTTTTGAATGGAGAGAAGCTCATATGCATTAGAAGTACGATATAAATGAAGACTCTGGTCTGCCAACTTATAAATGTCTAAATGAGTTATTTTGCTGTGCATGTTTTGTTCATGTTCAGGCAGTACGGTAGAGAAGGAAGAGTACTGCAAAGTCAGGAGACTAACTTACAGATACTGGCCAAAACAATTCATATCTCAGGACCTATTTTACCAACTATAATTGAAAATTATAAAACTGATGATAATCCATTCCCTTGCAGTTATAAAACTGATGATACATCCATTCCCTTGCAGTTATAAATATTAAGATACTATCTGAAGTGTTTATTATTTTACTTTTTTATTATAAAGATAATAAATACTTTAAAACTTAAACAATATGGAAAGTATATAGAAGATATTAAAAGAAAACCTTAAATTCCACCATCTATAAGAAAGCACAATCAATATTTTGTAAATATTCTTCCAGATTCCTCCTCTTTAGGAGTGAACACATAACTTGATATACATAGGTGTATACTATCTAATATATGTTGCTCTCATACCTTTTTACATTTAAAAATATGTCAAAAGAACTTTCCATATCAATGAATATACATATATGCCTCATCTTTTAAAAGGATACAAAAAAAAAGATACAAATAATTCCATTGTATGGAGGCACTAAAATTACTTAATTTCTCTTGATAGGTTTAGTTTTTCTTCCTTTTTTAATATTAGTTTTTGATATATCTATTACAAAGATTTCCCCCAAGACTTTCATTTTTCTTTCAACATTGTTTATAGTATAATTTTTGTTTTTGTTTTTTATTATTTATAATTTTAAAATTTGTTTAGTTTGAATGCAAAAAAAAAAAAAAAGCCATGTCCATGATAAGTGTGAGTTCCTTGGATCATCTTCCTTGCAATCTATACTCTTTGGGAACATGGATCATGGGGTTGATATATAGATGGGCAAAGGTTTGAGAATTTGAAAATTTGAGTTGGATTCCTGTGCACAGGAAAACAGAATCTCCAAAAATAAATTTGGCTCACTTCACATATTTGCCTGAACACTGTTCAGTTTGGTTTTTATCACCTATGGTTCAGTTCTCAACCAAGAAGTTTAGAATGAATAGCATTCAATGGTTTAAAAATAAAATGAATCCAAGTCTGAAGGGATGAGAGGTCAGTAGCTCTCTATATGTTTGCAAATAACCTGGTAAAATTTTTGATTAGTAGAAACAAATTATTTACTCCCTAAAGCAAAATAAAGGATATAGTCAAGCTTCTTTAAACTAGGTATTAGGTATGCTTCTCATTATGTATTTTTCTACAATATAGTTTTTCAAATCAGTGCTTTTAAAATCATATACATAAATACCTATGTTAGATGAGAAACAGTGGAGTGTAGCAGAAATAGAATTGAATTGAGATCTGGCTCATACTTCTAATTTTTGCCAATGACATGCTGTAATTTTGGAGAAAGGCCAGAATTTCTATATTGGTCAATCTGTCCACTTTTTTCTTTCCTTCTTTCTTTCTTTTCTTTCTTCCTTTTTTTTTTTTTTTTTTTTTTTTTTTGCACTGGAGACCTTACCATTTCATGCCATCCAGATTGTCCTAAAGTCCTTCGGGGATTTTTAAGAGCCAAATCATCATTTTTTTTTATTTGATCAGGAAGGAAGATACCTTATAAGCAGTTAAGTTTATGTAGATGATCCTGAGGAAGGAGGATTTTCATCGTTACCATTTCAGCTGCAACAGACTTTGTTTCTCCTCCAGCCTTCAACACTTCCCTCACTGCTCCTTTTCTCAGCTAGTGAGCTCACCTTGTTCTTAAAATAAAAAGATCAAGGCTATCCTTCATTGATTCTCATCTTCATATCATTCTGTTTTTTTCTACTGCTACAGACATCTCTTCAAATTTTCCCAGTCTCAGAAGAAGAGTCTTAGAAGTGCTAACCTTGCCCTGGTACACTAGATTGAGATTTTTTGCCTCCCACTTGTCCCTTTCTTCTCCATTCCATTTCTCCCTCCTCTAGTTTCAATAATTCACATCTCTCTATCTTGAGGCAAGCATTTGCTTGACCTTAGTCACTCTTTCTTCTAGTCAACTTGTATCTGCTTTATTTTTAACACATACATCAACCTATGCTGATCTCCTGTCATCACTCTGTCCTTACTTCTGAAGCAGTTTGCATTCCACTCACTTACTGAAGCAACTCTTTCAAAAATCACCATCTTTGTTGTCAAACACAATGACAAATGCAGTCTCCTTGACCTGTTTGTAGTTTTTGACACTGTTCACTGTATTTCCTTCTTGAAACACTCTACTTCTTTGTCTTTAGTGAAATGGCACTCCACTACTTCTTTTTCATCTACTTATGTCTGCCCTCTCTTTTACTGGATGAGTTTTAATTCATTTCTCTCTTCCTTTTTATATATTCTGTCAGTCATCATATAGTACTGTAAAGGAATCAGGACTCAAAACTAGATATACCATTAATTGGTAGTATTACCTTAGGGATTTCATTTATTTGTCTGTTATTTTCTTCTATGTAGCATGAAGACAAAATGCCTGACTTGAAAAGAGACAATGAGGATTAAATAAGAATCTATGTAAGGCATCTTAACATGGCCAGAGTTAATGCTAACCTACACAAGTCATCTGTGTTTGATCACCTCCTTGACATCTCTGATAATTCCAGCCCTAAAGGTTTTCTTCTTTTCTGGCCACATATGGTTAAGAAAATCATGTGCTGCACAAATTTATGTTTAATTATATACCATATTTTGTCAATAAATGTTAGTTCTATCTTTCTTACTATGATGTAGAGATCCTCTCCCAAAATTCCACTATATGCTTCTCAACACGAATATATGGATCGGTTTTCAATAAATGATAGCTATTTGTGAATTAATTGACCTGAAACTTTCACTTTACCCTCCTCTGGACTAACAACAAGTAGTCAAGAAAATTATGAGTGTGTAAGGAATTTAATATCACCTTCTAAATCATCGCTCTGGTTTCCTTGGACTTCCATAAATGTGATTGCATTCTAAAATAAAGATAACATGAGTGCTAATTTGTTAAAAATTACCCTCATTCTCTAGATTCTTGGGGCCAAACAATACCCCATTTCTTCCATTGTTTCAACAAATACTTTTAGAGTACAGTAAAATGCTTGACACTCACATATTAATAGGGGAGACAAACAGGCAGGCAATTCTATTAGGGTGTGGTACCAAATATCACGTGGGAAAGAATGAGGTATTATAATGTACACAGAAAGAACATTTAAATCATTCTTTGGATGGAGGGTATTCTGAAAAGACTTCCAAAGGAAATCATTTCTAAGATGAAACTTGGAAATTCATTTTAGACAATAAATATAAGATTAACATTATTTACGTAACTGTTTTTAAAGGGGATGCACATCATTTGCTTTTAAATAAAAATTTCAAATGTCTTCACTCCCTCCCCCACCCCTTTTTTTCCCCAAATTACTACCAAATTCTGAGCCTGTGAGGCCTTAAATTGGGTTTCTAGTTAAGAGATATTGGAAAGAATAATTTATTTTTAGCAATCAAATGTAAGAATATATGAAAAAAGTGAAAAGTCAATGAAAATATACTTTTTACCTGTTAATCATATAAAGGTAACAAAAACCTTCAAACTTATTACTCTATTAGAAGCTAAGAAAACCAGTTTTTTAAATGGCATATAACACAGAGAAATATCAAAATGAAAATTCAGATGATCCAGTATCAAAACTGGATAGTCAAAAATTGTCAAAGACCTAAAGTTATACACATGCTCCCGAGATCGATGTGAGGCAGAGGAAACATTTTGTGACTGGAAAACATCACACCAAAAGGTGTTTATCCTTCTTGGTTTGGTTGTGTGTGGAAAAGGGTTAAGGTTACTTTCTTTTTTTCATGAATGAGTTTATTTAAAGTGAAGATAACATCTATAACTCTGAGGGGTATGGAGAATAAAACAAAGATGCCCTGACCTTTGTGGAGAAAAGTCATTGTATACATATTTCTTATGAATAATACAGTGCCCTGCAAAAGATAAATATTCAAATCAATGAATTTTGTGTTGTGCCCAATCTCCTGTTTAGAGAGAAGGGAAAATATTTCCCTTCCATTTCCCTACTGCACAATGAAATTAAAGCAAATGGAAAAGAGAATTCAATTTATCAAAATTCCCCATTGGGAAACTAGTGGCTCTCATTTTACACACTACTTGTGATTAGCTTTAGGGTCTTTCACCTAATTCTTTCCTTTGAATTAATTAAAAGTATGTTTGAATGTGACAGACATTTCAAAATTCCCTGTAATGTGACAGGAAGAGCTTTTTTCCTTTTCCTTTTTCTTTTTTTCTCCATAACTATAGAAGCTCCAAGCTCCAAAGATATTACTACAATGCTGCAAGGTTGTTTACCTTCACTCCTTCACAAAAGATAATCCAACAAATTACATTAATTATAAACCAATATGTTCCGTTCAATTCCCATATGAGCCAAACCTGGGGATGAGCATCTGCTCTTATTTTCTGAGCTCGGTTTTGAGGACAAGATTCACAACAATGCTCAATCCATAATTAACAGAAAAATTAAAGATGCAACATCCCGACATCCTGCTTTTTGAAGCAGTATGCTTAAAAATATACATGCTTAATCCTGTCAAGCTTCTTTTTTCTTCCAAACTCAAAAATAGCCTATTGTTATCCCTGGCACGTTTTTGTTTGTTTAAAATACTTACATTTTTATTGGACTTAAAATAAACATGAAAATATTTTCTACAAAAAGAATGAACAACCATGTCCCACTGTGATATATATATATTTTTAAACTTGGGGTTTCTTTTTTCCCTAGATGATTATCTCTCCTTCTCCCTTAAAATGATGTTTATGGTGTATTAAGCATGTTGTTTCATGGTGGGGGAAATATATAGAAATGGGCAAAATTTACTTAGGATACTTGATTTTCTCTTTTTTCCTGCTTGACCCATAAAAGGAAATAATAGTAAATTATACCAGATCCTCATATACATCTACACATATATTTAGCACATATATCTTTTATTCTATTCATGGAAATCCCAGTTAAGCAGTTGGTGGTAAACAAATATTTAAAATATCTGCATTATAGATACCTAATTCATATATAGCATCCATATGTGATTGAATATAAATAGGCATACTGTTTAAGTACACCCACACACCACATACAAAGTGAATGGAGAGCAGGGCAGTGAATGAGCTTCTCTTTTTCCTGTTCACATGTGTAATACCTGAGTCTGATGTGAAGATGAGCATTCTTTACATAATTTTTCTGAGATCCTCAGAAGAAAGAAAGTCACAAAGTCAGCATAATTCTATGAATCTCTGAAGTACTTTACTGTCATTTATTTTTATTGCATATTCAGTCATGAAGGGAGAGATATTCTGCTTTCACTGATCTTCCTCTGCTGATCTTCAAATTATTCCTAACACCACCTATTTGAACCTAGAAATTCTTGTTTTAATGGAGTTGATTTTTATCATTGAATTCATGTTGTTTTGGGGGAGAGACAGATATGATACAAGGTCCTTAGATTTTTTGAGTGATAGGAAAACCAGATAACCTTTGTGGTAGTTCCACAGAGCACTGTGTGTCAGAAAAATACTAGTCTGGAGTCTAGCGGCTGAGGAGTCCTGGTCTGATCTCTTAACATTCTCTATGCAAAGAGAAAGTTTTTCAGCAGGGAGGTCTGGGAGGGCAGCTGGCTCTGGCTTCACATTCACAAAGGGCCTGTAATATATATGTTGATGTTCTCTCCAAAAGAAGTTTTACATATAATCATGAGCAAGATTGAAAGAAGAAAATTGTAGTCAAGATGATTTCAAATACAAATAAGAGAAAACCCAACTAAGTTCTGTTTCTTAAGGTTTTAGAAAAATATTTTGTTAGATTAATAAAATAGTCATAGGCTGGCAGTTCTGGTGGATCAGTAAAGTCATTGAGAACAGATACAGGCTCTTCCATTTTTTTACTCTTCCATTATTAACACTTGGTTTTGTTCTTAGTATTGTCACCTCATTACTTCAAAATGGCTGCCACAGATTCAGGTATCATACCCGTACATAACATGATCCAAAGTAGAAAGTTCTCTTTCACCAGAATTGGGTCCTGTGACTACCTCTAAATAAATAATAAGGAGAATAATACTATGATTATATTAGCTCAGTAATAATTCATTTCCATTATTTTCTCAGACTGGGAATATTTCTGCCAGTGGGGAAAATGCTATTGTGTAGGTAAATAAGAGTTTTCTTGCCACCAAATATCTGTCATATAACCCTACACATAGATCACTAGGTCATACTGTCTGGAGAATATATATGTGTGAATCCACACATTCACACACGCATACATATTCCTTTACTTGTAATTATTTTTCATTGTATATCATATATTAATAATATTTATTTGTTAAACAAAAACATTTAAAAAATATTACATGATATTTGTCTAACTGTTTTGACATTTTTTAATACTTCTTTTAAATATATGGAATGGTATAGGCCTCTCTCAATCTCTGAGAGATAATGGTGATAGAGTTTACCAGCTGTATGACCATAAACATTTGCTACTTAACTTCTCTGTACCTCAGTTTATCCATGGATGAAATCAATATAAAATTCCTGGACTGCCTAATTGGATCTTACTTTGTGGGAAGGATCCAATGCATGATTACATGAAATTGCTTTGAGAATAACAATACTTTGTAACCTGTATTTTATGCTCTTAGGATTTGATACTGAGAAGAATTGCAAAGATAGGTAGGTGAATCCCAGGCCCCAGTGCTGGTCATCATGAGGACTTCTGAGTGAAGGAGCAGAAGGCCCACTTATTCCACTTACCCATCTCTCCTACCTAGTTAACCACAATATGCCTCAAAGGCAGGAAGTCCTACTGTTGGCCCAGTTGTCTCCTGGAGTAGTCTGACTGTATCAGGAGATACTTCCCAAACATCATATTATTTAAGTTATTATTGTATGATGTGTGAGAGACTGAGTAGACCCTGTAGAGTTTGAAGTTAAGACTTTGTAAATTACAGTTTCCTGTGGTTTTTGTCTACTCTGGCAACTTTTCAATGAGATTTACTGCCACAGGCCATGATTTTGAATATGACCACACCCATTTCCACAGATGTTGAGAACACTCAGTTTGGAATTTTTACCATGCCATTGGTAAGTGAGCTTCTTATACCTCTTCTGGTCCAGATATTGCCACACACAGGATATGTCTGGGTTCATACCTCTGATGTGGTTGTGGACATACTACATTTAGGTGAGGGTTCAGTGTCTCCTTTCTTTAGTTCACAATGTTTATTGAATACTGTCTTGGGCCTGAGTTTTGTTTGATGAATTTATAACCAAACCTTTAAGGAGTTTAAAGTCAAGATAAGGAGGCAAAATCTGTAGGTATAATATTATTTTTATAGCATTTATACTATAATTATGTCATTGTCTCCCCTAAGCAATAGTAAATTTGTTTGCTTTTTAAAGACTATTTTTTAGAGCAGCTTTAGGTTTACAGCAAACTAAGAGGAAAGTACAGAGATTCCTATATACCTTCTGCCCCCCACACATGCCCAGCCTCCCCCATTATCAACATCTCCTGCAGAGTAACACATGTTACAGTTGATGAACCTGCATGTCACATCATTATCACCCAAAGAACATAGTTTACATTAGAGTTCACTCTTGGTGTTGTACACTCAATGGGTTTAGACAAATACATAATGACATGTATCCATCATTATAGAATAATACAGAGTATTTTCACTGCCCTAAAAACCCTCTGTCTTTTGCCTGTTTATCTCTCCCGTCCTTCCCAACTCCTGACAACTATTGACTTTTTACTGTTTCCATAATTTTGTTTTTTCCAGAATGCCATATAGTTGGAATTATATAGTATGTAGCCTTCTCAGATTGTCTTCCTTCACTTAGTAAGAATGTATTTGTGTTTCCTTCAAGTCTTTCCATGGCTTGATAGTGCATTTCTTTTAGCACTGAATAATATTCCATTACCTGGATGTACCACAGTTTATTTTTCCATTTACCCACTGAAGGACATCATGATTGCTTTCCAGTTTTTACAATTATGAATAAAGCTGCTGTAAATATCCATGTGCAGGTTTTTGTGTGGACATAAGTTTTCAGTTTCTTTGGATAAATACCAAGGAATACAATTTCTGAATTGTATGGTAAGAGTACATTTAGTTTTCTAAGAAGCTGCCAAACTGTTTTCCAAAGTGATGGTACCATTTTGCATTCCCACCAGCAATGAATGAGGGTTCCTGCTGCTCCACATCATCATCATCATTTGGTGTTGTCAATCTTCCAGATTTTGGCCATTCTAATAGGTGTATACTGGTACCTCATTGTTGTTTTAATTTACATTTCACTGATGGCGTGTGATGTGGAACATCTTTTCATATGCTTATCTGCCATCTATATATCTTCTTTGGTAAGGTGACTGGTAAAATTTCTTGCCCGTTTTTTAATCTGGTTGTTTTCTTACTGTTAAGTTTTAAGTGTTCTTTCTATGTTTTGGATAACAGTTCTTTATCAGATGTGTCTTTAGAAAATATTTTCTTCTAGTCTGTGGCTTGTCTTCTCATTTCTTGACATCGTTTTTTGCAGAGCAGAAGTTTTTAATTTTAATGAAGTTCAGCTTATCAATTACTTCTTTAATGAATTGTGTCTGTGGTATTGTATCTAAAAAGTCATCACCATACCCAAAGTTATCTAGTATTTTTCCTATGTTATCTTCTAGGAGTTTTATAGTTCTGTGTTTTACATTTAGTCTTATGATCCATTTGGGGTTGATTTTTATAAATGGTGTAATGTCTGTGTCTAGATTCATTTTGAAAAGATTGTCTTTGATCCATTGTATTGCCTTTGCCCCTTTGTCAAATATCAGTTGACTATGTTTATGTGGGTCTACTTCTGGGCTCTTGATTATCTTCCATTGACCTATTTGTCACTTTTTTCACCAATACCACACTTTCTTGATTACTGTAGCTTCATAGTAAGACTTGACTGGTAGTGTCAGTCCTCCAACTTTTTTCTCCTTCAAAATTGTATAGCTATTCTGGTTTTCTGCTCTCCCTATAAACTTTAGAATCAATTTGTCAATATCCACAAAATTACTTGCTGAGATGTTGATTGGGATATCTGTAAGATTCTTAAGGATGGGGATATGTCTTCTCTTCCTCTCTGGATACCTAGTATGTTATTGGTGCCTGATTTATAGCAGTTGCTCAATACGTACTTACTGAATAAATAAAATTACTAAAGATGTGATCAGAGAATTAAGTCAAATATATAAGACACTGAACAAGTTCAGGATTCCTGGAAGCATGAGGGTGGTGAGGAGGGAAGCTGAAATCAGATATGGATGCATGTGGGTAAAAATGAAAGTGGGGTAGAAATGAGGGAGTACAAAGAATGATGGGGCCAGATTTTAAGAAACAACATGACCTTTGGAAATACCCAGAAGTGAGAAGCATTTTTTGAGAAACACCATTAAAGCTATATTGGAGGAAAGTATTTTTTTTTCAAAGCTATAACCTTATTTATCATTATTTACTTTTACTGCACCAGGAAAGAGGCACATGAACACTCATAGCATATTTACATGTTTCTAGCATAAAAAGGCATTTTCTTTAAGATCTCTAAGGTTGGGGTATACAAGAATGTGGAGACTCAGAAATTAGAAGCCTTAAGAATTTGCCTTCACTGATAGACAATGTGAAGTTTTGCTGAGGGCTATGTGGCAGAGAACAAATTATGAGAGGTCTTAAAAGCTGAAGGATTTTTTCCCCTCTAAAATTTCTTCCTAGAAAAATAGATATCTTCTAGATATCTTTTGTGTCTCATGAATTTCCTGGCATTTTTATAAGGAATCTCAGTTATTTCTGCCTTATGTTCAGACACCACAACTTCTGATAAAATTTGCTACTTAGATATGTGTATTTTTCCTGGGACTCTAACATATCCTTGTTCTTAAAATCTCCTGGAAACCAGTATAATAGGTCAAAGGTTCTTGTCATTCCAGGCTAAGAACCAATTCACCTGATTGTAGAGCTATAAGCAGAAAAACTAACTGTAGGTCCAACCAAGTAGTATGGAGGAGGCTACCTCTGTGTTTCCACCTTGTGACAGTTGTGTCCTGAGTAGCAGCAACAGGCCAACGTTAGGAGAAAAGAGCAAGATGGGAGAGTCCTAAAAGACTTCTGACTGGATCTCAGTACATTTGTCCTTACTGCTCATGTGATGGTTAAAACCCTCCTTTTCCTAACTTTTCTGTTCACTTCTTCTTCCCTTTTGTTTTTCTTTCCTTTCAACATCTTCTCTAAGCCCATCTAAACAGTAAAACAGAAGAAAAGTTCCTTTTGTGGCCAAATGTTTTAATATGGTCTGGAAAGTGTTCACTGAGTATTAGGTTCACCAAACTGAATATTTCTGTAGACACTGTGTCTTATAACTCATGAAAATCTCTTTCAAATGGCTATTTGTCTACATGCCACTCATTTTGTTCTAATTAACAAATAATCAAAATTTTCATAAAACAGTGGACCAACTGCAAAAAGATTTGTGTGGGGTAGGGGAGTGTGAAGATAATTCATTATGTGAAAATGTTCATTCAAACAAATGGGTGCATGTTTTCTTTACAAAAATAATTTCATCTTAGAGCATAAAGAAATACAATCTAATTTTTTTAAAATCTAATTTTCACCTATATCTTCAGGATTCTGCTGGGGAGAGAAAATATAAAGAGGCATTCATCCTTGTAATTTTATTTTATTTTATTTTTTTCAACTTCATATTTATTGCACACTCACTATAGGCAACTGATAAGTCCTCAAAACACAAAACAAAACACACAACTTCACTTTCAAGGGCTTCAGATATACCTACCGTATTTTGTGGAAACATGTAGAAGAGAACAGTAATTTGGGTGAAAAAAAGAGGACACTAGACGGTTTGGGAGGGATATCAGCCTAAGCAAATATTCCGAGGTGTGAAAATACGGTCTTGCCTGAAAATCTCCTATGTCACCTAGTCCTTAGTCACCACGCCCTCAACCATGTTTTTAACCTCTGCCTTTCCTATTTTTGCCACTTTAGACTTGCAGCTCTTTCAATTCCCTTGCCTCTAATTCCATCTTTCTACTCACTACAACTTAACATTTCTGGGAAACATTTTAGCAAAGCTATTTCATAAAGCATGAAAAGTCCAATTTGTCCAATAGTTTTTTTTTTTTACTCAAAAGCAGTGGCCCCCAACGTTTTTAGCCCAAGGAACCGGTTTCGTGGAAGACAATTTTTCAAGAGGGGAGATGGTTCAAGCAGTAATGTGAGCGATGGGGGGAATGGGGATGGTTCGGCGGTAATGCAAGCCATGGGAAGCAGCAAATGAAGCTTCCCTTGCTTGCTCGCTGCTCACCTGCCGTGCAGCCTCCTTCCTAACAGGCTGCTGACCAGTACTGGTCTTCAGCCTGGGGGTTGGGAGAACCCCTGCTCAAAAGGATTTATACTAAGGAAGCAGGAATGCTTTCCAATCCTTAAGTTACTTAAGTCTTATTTATAACTAGTATAAAAATTGAAAACTTAAATGTTTAATGACAGGGAACTATTGGAGATAAATTAAAATACATTCATTAGAAGAATTATTAAACCATTAAAATTTGTTTTTCAAGGAATATTTAATAACAAGGTAGATAACATATACTTATCTAACATGTATTTTTATATCACTGAAGCTAAAGTAAAATGTCCTTTTTATTGGGTAAGTTTGGCCTGCTGTATGTGTACACTGTAGTGAAATTTAAAAAATACTGTAATTATAATTTCAGAACTTCAGAATATGAATAGGTGCCAGTGTTCTCTCCTTTTTTTATATGGGAAAAAAAATCCTTTGAAAATCTTTTGAAGCTTGGACAAAAATTCCATAGCTATATTCTTACTATCACTCTGTAGAGTCTTCATGATTCAGATGATACAAGGGAAGAGCTTCAGTGCAACCTTTTAGAGAAGATATTCCAGTTCTCATGATCTCATCAACCAGGAGAATGTTGGCGGCAATCACAATGCAGGAATGAAGAAGGTGTTTCTTTATGCAATAGTTATCCCATATGCCTACTTCTGTTGTTATCATTGCCTCACCTGTGTTCAAGTCCACACCCACAAGTTGACCTGATTCTGAATGTTCTGCTTGAACTTTAACTAGAGTTTCCTGAAAGTCAAAACCAGAGTTCTGAGCAAGAACCTTGGGAATAATGAGCAATGCATCAGCAAATGCTTGAACTCCAAGTTGGGCCCTGCCCTTTACACTGGGCTTGTATTTAATCAGGGCTTCTGCCATTGCCACTTCCACTGCACCAGCACCTGAAACTACACAGCAATCATCAATAGCATTTTTAACAGTCCTCAAGCCATCTCTTATTGCATCTTTGATTTGAGTAAGTGTGTGCTTTTTTGGTCCTTTGATCAACAATATGACCAAGGAAGGATTGTTACATTTCTCAGTAAAGGTGAACTTCTCTTCTCCCAATGTGTATTCATAGACAAGTCTTGCATGTCCCAAACAATTGGGATTTAGGTCATCAAGAGAATTTAGGGCTACCCCACCACAAGCAAGAGTCAGCCTTTCCATATTTCTTCTTTTAGCTCTGCACAGGGCTACTTTGCCTTCTTTTGCAAGAGCATCTAAGGAAAAGGTGTCAATTCCCTTTTGATTAGTAACAACAAATCCTTTATCTGAATCACCACAGAATTTCTTTTTCGGGTCTATTATTTTTTTAACTCTGTCTTCAATAAATTTTCTTTCAGCTTTCACTAGTTTCTCTCTCTCCTCTGCACTCTTGTAAAAAAAAGCCAGAATTCACTTCTGTTTTTTCATATTCTAATGACATGTTGCATGTGAGGATGTACACATCTTCTATTCTCTTTTTCATCCATGCCCCATGGTCCAAAACAAGACCTCTGATTAAGCTTCTATCGGTTTCAGATTTAGGTTTCATCTCCATGATCTCAACCATGAAGAGGTCAATAGGTTCATCTTGTTTTATAATGGCTAAAATGGAGTCCACTACAGCCTCTGTTAACACATCTGTAAGTTCAGCATGAACTTTAGTACATAGAGATGTTCTGGCCACGTCTATGGTGCTTCCCTGTCCATCCCTTTGCTTACTTTGATTTGTTCCAAAAACTGAAGTGCCTTTTCCTTTGCACCTTCAAATCCTTCTGTAATTATTCTGGGATGAAGACCTTCAGAAATGTAGTGATCCGCCTGCTTCAGGAGCTCTCCCATGATTAGGACATTGGAAGTGGTACCATCACCAGTTATGTCATTCTGGGCTGTTGCTAATTTGGCTGTTAAGGAGGTTGTTGCATGTTGAATTTGCATATCATGAAGCAGCACATTTCCATCTTTAGTGAGCTTGATGTCTCTAGCACCAGAAACAAGCAACTTCATGGTGCCCTTAGGCCTTAAGTTGGTCCTCAGCACATCCTGCAACCCCCGGACCACGCTGATGTTGACCACCAATACTGCCTAGGCTCAGGCCACCTCGGCCTTGGGGTTCAGGGTCTTCACGGCAGCCATAGCTGACCCAGCAGAAGAGAATGAGGGAACCGGAAACTCCAGAGCCAGTTCAGCGTGGCCTGCCATCCTTGTAATTTTACACTGCTCTTTTATTATTTGTTTGTTTCAGTCTCCTACTTTCACGAGAGAGATTTCCTCTCACACAGAAACCTGGCTCTAGGAACCTGGGACTGGCATGGCAGAAGCCTATACTTCACTTCATGGAATTGTGGGCTTTTTATTAGAGCAAGTGTTCTTAACTTGGGAACCATTCCTTTAGGAGATTCATTGTTCTCAGGTCAAGAGAACATGCTTAAAAATGCTTGAGGACTCAAAGAGCTTTTGTTTATCTGGGTTAGAGCAAAACTGGACAAGTGTTATTTTATTAAAGGTAGCTGCCATGTGTGATTTAAACCATTATTGATGAACTTTTAAAATTCTGTTACATGAAAATAGATTGTTTTATCTCCCTAACTTTGGATCGGTCTTTTACCCACACATAATTTTTTTTTTTTTTTTTTTGCCAACAAATTTTTTTTTTTAATTTTTTGCCTTATAACAAATTTAATCAGTTATACATATACATATGTTTCCATATCCTCTCCCTTTTGCGTCTCCCTCCCACCCTCCCTATCCCACCCCTCCAGGCGGTCACAAAGCACCGAGCTGATCTCCCTGTCCCACACATAATTTTATATCATCATGCATTGATCATTTGAAAATATTGGCTACTGAGTTATGCAGATCTTCCAAATGTTGACACATTTTATAATACAAGCTATTTTAAAAGTACTATTTGTTAGTATCACCTTTGAGCTCAGAAAATTCTTCAGGTATTGGAAAGCTATTAGGCTCACAGCGGCCTATACAAGTCTTCTAAAATTTTCATTTTTGCTTGAAAGCTCAAATTTTACCTTTGGTGACAAATACTTTCAGTTTTTATTCCTTGAAACACTAAGCTCCCTTTGTTCATTTGTGAGAAAATGTCTGGCAAATACCTAAACTATGGTCTGAATACTAGTTTGGTGGTCAGTCATTCCTTCAAGTAAAAATAAAAGTTCTAATAAAAAAGAAGCAATTAGTTCAGCTCACAGCTCAAACACTCATGCCTTTTCTCAGAGCAAACGTTATACTGTACTTCAGTATGTAGCAGAAGTGCTGTATGTGTACTTCCTGTTTCACACAAAGGATGTGACTCAGGTTTGAGATCTAAAAAAAATTAATTACTTTTATTGCTTCCTCAAGGACTTTAAGTGAAACTGTCATGTTTAAACGGTAAGTGCATAGCAGTGAAGAATAAAATGACTAATAAAGAATACAATGAATACAATGACAGCTTGGTGCCACTGCCTTGATTCATCCTAAGATGCCAATGGTTTTATCCATCATTACTTTTGTGTCAACAGTGCACCTGTTGACACAGAGAAAATAGTAAATAATCTCTGAGTGTATTAACGAAAATAGGTTTACCTCTTGTATGTCCTATAAAGTCTTGGGGACCTCCAAGCATATACAGACCACAATTTGAGGTCCTCTGCTCTAGAACACCAATGGGTAGATGCAAGTGTATATGTATATAGACTGACTGTATATATAGGTTTGTATATTTCTCTTCGGGCAATGTTCAAAGCCTTCATCACATTGTTAGAGGATGTCATGTGACCTAGCTATTTTTCAAATGAAGAAATACAGCTTAAAAAATTGTCATTTGGCCAAAGTCACACAAATTTGTGTGTGTGACATGGTAGATCCAGGACACCATTTTATTTCTTTTTGCTCCCAAAGTCCATATTCTCAACCTCTATGCTAACCATAGCATTAGGCATTTTGAGAAATGGTACAGGAATACAAGAATGGTAAAATGCGGTAGGTGGCCCCAAGAAGTTTACAATCCATAAAGGAGGATGAGGCAGATAAATAAATTTAAAACACAAATAGCATAAAAATGGTAGATAACATTAATCTAAAGTATTGGGAGGCTTCGGAAAAGGAAGTCCCATCACATTTTCGAGACCAAGAAAGACTTGGTGATCTTGAAAGGAAGATGGCATTTGGGATGATCTGATGGATGGTAGGGTTTTACAGAGTAGAGGAGATTGTTATAGATAGAAGCAATGGCATAAACAAAGGCAGGAAGCCAGGAAATTGAGGGCTGTGTGTGGGAAACCATGAGTAATCTAGTTCAGCTGGAGTGTCTGGGAATCATATACAAATGAACTTAGTAAAATGTGTTGGAATCAGAGGGCCATATGCCAAACTAAAGAGTTATATAAGATTCATGTTTCCATGGAGCCATTGAGAGATTTTTGAATAGAGTTTGGTTATAACTGGGCTCTTGTTTTGGTACATTCTTGGGACACTATTACTCACTGGGCAGTAATTATTTAATACCAGAACACTTTAAATTGAAAGAGTTTATGAAGAATGATTTATTATCATTGTTAAGAAAGAATGATCAAAGGAATAATTTCCTTTATCTGGTAAAAACAAAACAAAAAATATGAATGAACTGTCTTTAGAGTGTAGGTTTCTATTGATGCTTGAAAAACATATTCACTTACATAGTCATTTCCTGCTTATCACTGGATCAATAGAATGGAACAATTATTAGTATTTCTCAAAATGGTTTCTATTCTTATTGTTCGGTCCATACTAAAGATGTGACATGACAAATGTAAAAGGAGCATCAACTAAGGCTTCTCTTCAGTCTGCTCACTCCAATTTGAACTATTAAAACATGTTTAGTTATCTAAGGCTTCTCTTCAGTCTGCTCACTCCAATTTGAACTATTAAAACATGTTTAAATTATCTTGGAAAGAATAAATGAAGCCTCAGTATAAACCATAACACAGAAGATAATGAGTTAATGAAAGCAGGAGTCCCACATTCCTGTTCTGAAGAAAGACCTTCTATAACTACAGAACTTCCTGGGCTTCTACTGCCAAATGCTGGTTGCTCTATACCTGTATTCTGAGGTTGCTTGCTTGCCTCTGAGGACCTCACAGAGCCATTAGTTGCCCATCAAATGTCTTGTACTTCAGATGAGTGAGGCTTATGAATATGCAGCTCTCCCATGAATCCCAGTCTGTAAAGATTCACATAAATTTCATCTTTCATCTGGAGACCAGTATTCCACTGGCTGACTACTGTTGCTACCACTACCGGTACTAGTACCACTGCTACTACCATTGCTGGTGGCTAAGTATTGAGTACTAAGTACTAAGCTTGTGCTAAATGCTTTATATTCAATCATCTGAGATTGGTTTATTTCCTTGATTTTTTACACAAGAAAACTGAAGCTTAAGAGTTAGAAGTTTTTTCCCAAATGTACACAGCTAGTCAAGCGATGGTCTGTCTACAGAGATTCATGTTGTGGCCCTCGTCCCTCACCTAGCTAATGCCTACTTATCCACAAGCCTGAATTTAAATGCTATTGCCTCAGAAGACTTGTCTGACCCACTAGACTTAATTAAATTATCTTTCTATAAATTTATGCATCTCTCTTAACTTTTTAAATACTACTTTCATATTATATCAATACTTACTTGTTTAATATCTGTCTTTACTACCAGACTCAAAATTCCTTTAAGGGTACAGACAGTACCTTTCTAGCTCACTTCAGTATCCCTTTGATTGAAATGATGAATTGACTTACCCTAAATTACTTACAGTACTCATGCTGTTGGGATGCTCCTGTCGAAAGGATGATGCTAGCTGGAAAGATATCACATTTCAGATACTATTACCATTAATGCCTCAAGAGCCTTTTATCTCATCTCTTAGACCAAGAAAGATGGCATTACAAGGCAGGTAAGTTTCGGTGAGGCAGAAGAGACAGTAACTGCTCAAGAGCACTGGAATTGGTTGGGCACCTGACCTGGGGACCCTAAGCAATGGGAATTCATAATGAAAGTCCTGGGCATCCGTGGTCAGAAACCCCAAAACAAAACAGGAAAAATAGAGATAAGATAGCAACACGTGTTTTTTCAGCTATATCTACCTTCCCCCAAAACTTTGGTCATCCTTCTCTCACAACAGTGGCTCTGGGTATGGTTCTTAGCATAAGTAAGGCTAAGCTTGGAATAACCAGTGGGCAGAGGATAAATTTGAAGATGGTGTACTTGGAACACTTTTTCCTCAGTGGTTAGCAAGGTACCTTTGATTAGTGTATATTTGTTGACAGAGTGATTGAAACGTCCTGAGACCCACTGATTGGCAAAAGGTTTCCATCTCCTTTCATGGATATTGTTACTTAATTTGGTTTCTTTAGATTTAGTAAACTCTTGTGAGTTTATGTCTTTTAGAAATTAGTGTATGCAACTGCAGTCATAAAGTAATACTGTTAATGTGTAAAAGGCAAACTGATTAAACTCTTTTTTAAAAGTGCTTGTTGACACATGCAAAATTGATTTCATGACATACTAATGGATTGCAAAACCCTTCCTTGTAAATTTATTTTTAAATACATACCACACCCGTACAGACATACATTTCTGCATATACTGGGTCAGTATGTACAAGGGTTACATGTCTTACCATCCCAGGCAGAATAGTTTGAAAGCTACTGTTCTAAATGAATGCTGAATTCTCTTTCCCAGTCCTTGCTTGGAAACATCTTGTATACCCTGTGCTGCAAACCATCTCAGTCAGGTCCCCAAGCCCATTTGTAACCTGGAGGCAGATCTCCCTTTTGTGGAAATTGCAGGATTTCTGTACATATTGTTGATGGGGAGGTCTGTCTTGCTCAGAGGCATCCAGAAGATCAACAGATATTTCCTTTTCTGGAAAAATACTCCAGGGCGTGGAGAGGCAAGGGATGAGTTTTTTAACTGACTTGGATGGCAACTCTTTCTTCCTCCCTTCCTTTTTTTTTTTTTTTTTTGATAAGTTTATTTATTTATTTATTTATTTATTTATTATTTATTTTTGGCTGCACTGTGTCTTTGTTGCTGCACACAGGCTTTCTCTAGTTGCAGTGAGCGGGCGCTACTCTTTGGTGCGGTGCATGGGCTTCTCATTGCAGTGGCTTCTCTTGTTATGGAGCACGGGCTGTAGGGTGCATGGGCTTTGGTAGTTGTGGCACGTGGTCTCAGTAGTTGTGGCTTGTGGGCTCTAGAGCACAGGCTTAGTAGTTGTGGTGCAAGGGCTTAGTTGCTCCACGGCATGTGGGATCTTCCTGGACCAGGGATTGAACCCATGTCTCCTGCATTGGCAGGCAGATTCTTTTTTTTTTAAATAAATTTATTTATTTATTTTTGGCTGCATTAGGTCTTTGTTGCTGCACACGCTTTCTCTAGCTGCAGCAAGCAGGGCCTACTCTTCGATGTGGTGCATGGTCGTCTCATTGCGGTGGCTTCTTGTATTGCGGAGCATGGGCTCTAGGGCTCATGGGCTTCAGTAGTTGTGGCCCATGGGCTTTGTTGCTCTGTGGCGTGTGAGATCTTCCCGGACCAGGGCTTGAACCCATGTCCCCTGCATTGGCAGGTGGATTCTTAACCACTGTGCCACCAGGGAAGTTCATCCCCCATTCCTTTTTGAGCATGGCTCATAAATGTCATTGTCCTAGTATTTCTCAAGTACCATGGGGCAGAACTTAATACAATTCTATTTTATTAACCAGTTTCCCCTTTTCTTGTTAATTATACTTTAAAAATGACTATGTGCAAGAGTATCTTTGCCAGGTGGGCTGAAAGGGGAAAAGAGGTTGTTTCATCATTTAGTTCAACACTGTCAATATCTTCTAAAGTCAGTTACACCAGAGAAAAGGAAGATGCAAAAAAGGGAGATTGTGCAAGTTGTTACAAAAACACAATTTAGGGAGTGCCAAGATTATAAGGTTAGTGGGGCTAGTTCACTGGAGAATTGATTAGGACAGCATCCCCAAAACTGCTTCTACAAGAATTTAAGAACTATTTATTTTTGTAGGGCCACATTTCAAACCCCAGACTGTGAACAAACATTTTTCTTAGGTTTTTTTTTTTTTTAAGCTTAGTCATCTGAATTTTAATGCTAAACTTTTTCCTTATGAACATGGTTGACATTTGGCTTGATTATTTTCCTGGTTATAATATGTAATGGAACCATTTTATATATTTTAAGTCACAAGTTTTTTGCACGCTATGTCCAAAGCATAAAGAAATACAGTGAGGAATTTGAACATGAACCTGACATCAAGGACCATCCAAAGAAGATAAATATGTACCTATTTAAAAGAATTGTGGCTGGACATTATAGTTACCCAAGAAGTTTTTGCAAAACACAGAGAGACAGGTTCTCTCTTGGACCAATTAAATGTGAATTTCTGTAGGTGGAGCTCAGGCATTATTATTTCTTGAAAACTTCCCAGGTGATTCTAATATCTCACTGTGGTTGTGATCCACTGAGGAAGATTGAGAAGTACCATGAAAAAAAGAATAGAAAGAGCATAGAGTCTGGACATAGTCCCAAGATGGTGGAGTAGAAAGACCCTGAGCACACCTCCCCTCACGGGCACACCAAAATAATAACTATTTACAGAACAACTATCAAGGAGAAAGACTGGAACCTATGAGAAAAGATCTTATACAACTAAAGATGTAAAGAAGGAACCACAACGAGACAGGTAGGAGGAGTGGAATCGCGGTATAGTTAAGACCCATACTCCTAGGTGGTCCACCCACAGATGGGAGAATAATTACAATTGCAGAGGTTCTCCCCAAGGAATAAGGGATCGGAGTCTCAAATTGGGCTCCCCAACCCAGGGCGTCCTGTGCTGGGAAGGCGAGCTCCCAGAAAGTTTGGCTTCGAAGGCCAGTGGGGCTTACTTTCAGGACCTAAAGGGCTGTGGGAAATAGAGACTCCACTCTTGACACACACAAAATCTCCCATGCTTAGGGACTTAGGGCAGAAGCAATAATTTGAAAGAATCCTGGGTCAGACCTACCTGCTGATCTTGGAGAATCTCCTGGGAGACAACTGGAGCTCACTCTGGAGACAGACAGTACAGCAACAATTTTGGGGAGCTTGTCTTATCACATGGACACTGGTGCTGGCAAGTGCCATTTTGGAATCCTCCCTCTAGCTATTAGGCTCAGGACCCAATCCCAATCCCGCCCACCAGCCTGCAGGCACCAGTATCGAAGCTTCAGGCCAAACAACTAACTGGGCAGGGATACAAGCCCCACCTACCTGCCTTAAGACCTCCTAAGGCAGGCCACAGCCACCCCTGAACATGGCCTTGCCCACCAGAAGGCTGAGGACCCAACCACACACACCAGTGTGAAAGCACTATATCTAGGAGCCCCAGGCCCCTGCAGCCAGAGACACCAGGTCCCAGGTCTACCTGCCAGTGGGAAGGCATAAGCCCCAGAATCTCCTGGGCCCTGGCCCTGCCCTCAAGCTAGCCTGCACTATCCTCAGGATGAGCCTCACCTATAAGCAGACAGATAGCAGCCCCAGGACAACCACAGCTCTGCAGCCAGCTGTGTCAGGAACAGGCCCTACCCACTGGTGGTCTGACACCATCTCTGGGAGCCCTGGTCCCTGCAGCCAGACCCCAGGTTCCAGCCCTGACCACCAGTGGGCTGGCACAAGCCTGGGGCCCCTCAGGGTTCCATAGCCAGCTACCTCATGACCTGCCCCACCAACCAGAGGCTGGCAACCAACCAATACCAGGGGCCAGCCACACCTACCAGATCACCCACATAGCCTGCCACAACAGAAAGACCCACACAGCCCTCATAGGGGGGAACCATAGAGCATATGGCTCTGGTGACCAGAGGGAAGTGTGCTGCTGGAATGCATATGATGTCTCCTACAAAAGACCATTTCTCCAAGGTGAGGAAACATAACTAACCTACCAGATAAACAGAAATAAAAGTAGCAAGTCACGTAAAATGAAGTGACAGAGAAACATGTTCCAAATGATGTTCCAAAGGAAGGAACCAGATAAAACCAAAGAACTAAGTGAAAGTGGAGAAAGAGTTCAAGGTAATCTTATTTGATCTTAAAGATGATCAAATAAATCAAGAGAAGAATAGATGAACAAAACAAGAAGTTAGAAGTTTTTAACAAAGAGTCAGAAAATATAAAGAACCAAAAAGAGATTAAGAATACAATGAGTGAAATGAAAAATACACTGGAAGGAATCAACAACAGACTAAATGATGCAGAGGAACAGAGCAGCAGGCTGGAAGACAGAGTAGTGGAAGTCACTGAAGCTGGACAGAAAAAAAGAATTTAAAAAATGAGGACAGTTTAAAAGACCTCTAGGACAACATTGAGCATACTAACATTTGTATTATAGGGAGGGTTCTGTGAAGGAGAAGAGAAAAAAGGGCAGAGAACATATTTGAAGACATAATAGCTGAAAACTTCTCTAACCTGGGAAAGCAAACAGACATCCATGTCCGGGAAGCACAGAGAGTCCCAAACAGGATCAACGAAAGAGGACCACAGCAAAACACATTGTAATTAAAATGGCAAAAATTAAAGATAAAGAGAGAATATTAGAAGCAGCAAGGGAAAAGCAGTAAGTTATATACAAAGGAATGCCCATAAGGCTATCAGCTGACTTTTCAATGAAATTCTGCAGGCCAGAAAGGAGTGGCATGATATATTTAAAGTGATGAAAGGGAGGGACTTTCCTGGTGGTGCAGTGGTTAAGAATCCACCTGCCAATGCAGGGGACACGGGTTCAAGCCCTGGTCTGGGAAGATCCCACATGCAGCGGAGCAACTAAGTCCGTGTGTCACAACTACTGAGCCTGTGCTCTAGGGCTTGCGAACCACAACTATTGAGCCTGCATGCCACAACTACTGAGCTTGTGTGCCACAACTACTGAAGCCCATGCGCCGAGAGTCCGTGCTCCACAGCAACAGAAGCCATCACAATAAGAAGCCCGCACACCACAATGAAGAGTAGCCACTGCTCACTGTAACTAGAGAAAGCCCGCACACAGCAATAAAGACCCAATGCAGCCAAAAAAAAAAAAAAAAGTGATGAAAGGGAGAAGACTACAAGCAAGAATACTCTACCTGGCAAGGCTGTCTTTCAGTTTTGATGGAGAGATCAAAACTTTTACAGACAAGCAAAAGCTAAGAGTTCAGCACCACCAAACCAGCTTTACAAGAAACATTAAGGCAACTTCTTTCAACAAACCAAAACAAAAAACAAGGCACAAGTAGAGACACTAAACATTAACAGTAACACTAAAACACTAGCAATGAACTATCAAAAAGAGAAATTGAGGAAACAAGCCCATTTACAATTGCATCAAAAAGAAAAATGTACCTAGGCAGGTAAAACTGTAAGACCTGATGAAAATAATTGAAGATGACAAAAAGAGATGGAAAGATATACTGTGTTCATGGATTGGAAGAATTAATATTGTTAAAATAACCATACAACCCCATGCAATTTATAGATTCAGTGCAATCCCTACCAAAATGCCAAGGGCATTTTCCACAGAACTAGAAAAAATAATTTTAAAGTTTGCATAGAAACACAAAAGACCCTGAATAGCCAAAACAATCTTGATAAAGAAGAACAGAGCTGACTGTAGACTGTATTACAAAGCTATAATAATCAAAACAGTTTGGTACTGGCATAAAAACAGACACATAGATCAATGGAAGAGAATAGAGAGCTCAGAAGTAAACCCACACACTTATGGTCAATTAATCAACAACAGAAGAGGCAAGACTACACAATGGAGAAAAGACAGTCTCTTCAACAACTGGTGCTAGGAAACCTGTACAGCTACTTGTAAAAGAATGAAATTAGAATATTTTCTCACACCATATACAAAAATAAACTCAAAATGGATTAAAGACCTAAATGTAAGTAAGACTGGAAACTATTATACTCCTAGAAAGAACATAGGCAGAACACTGTTTGACAAAATTTGCATCAATATTTTTTTAGATCTGTCTCCTAAGGCAAAGGAAACAAAAGCAAAAATAAACACATGGGACCTAATTGAAGTTAGAAGCTTTTGCACAGCAAAGGAAACCATTGACACAATGAAAAGACAGCCTAGTGAATGGGAGAAAATATTTGCAAAAAATATAACCAAAAAGGGTTGATATCCAAAATATATAAACAGCTCATACAGCTCAATATCAAAATAACAAAAAATCCAATTTAAAAATGGGCAGAAGACCTGAACAGACATTTTCCCAAAGAAGACATACAGATGGGCAACAGGCACATGAAAAATGCTCAACATAACTAATCACTAGAGAAATGCAAATCAAAACCATAATGAGATATCACCTTATACCCATCAGAATGGCTATCATCAAAAAGTCCACAAATAACAAATATTGGCTAGGATGTGGAGAAAAGGGAACCCTAATACACTGTTGGTGGGAATTTAAATTCGTGTGTGAAACAGTATGGAGGTTCCTCAAAGAACTAATAATAGAACTACCATATAATCCAGCAATTCCACTCCTGGGTATATATTCAAAGAAGACAATAACACCAATTTGAAAAGGTACACACACCCCACTGTTCATAGCAGCATTATTTACAGTAGCTGAGATATGGAAGCAACCTAAGTATTCATCAACAAATGAATGGATAAAGAAGATGTGATATACACACACACACACACAATAGAATAGTACTTAGCCATAAAAAAGAATGAAAATTTGCCATTTGCAATGACATAGATGGACCTCAATGTTATTATGTTTAGTAAAATAAGTCAGACAGAGTAAGACAAATACTGTATGCTATCACTTATATATGGAATCTAAAAAAATAAAACAAACTAGTGAGCATAGCAAAAAAGAAACAGACTCACAGATACATAGAACAAATTAGTGTTTACCAGTAAGGAGAGGGAAGAGTGGAGGGGCAAGATAGGGGTAGAGAATTAAAAGGTCCAAATTACTATGTATAAAATAAATGTTATAGGGATTTATTGTACAACACAGGGAATATAGTCAATATTTTATAATAACTATAAATATAATCTATAAAATTTTTGAATCACTATGTTGTACATCTGAAACTAATATAATAGTGTAAATCAACTATACCTCAATAAAAAAAGGGAAATAATGGAAAGATCATAGAGTCCAAGAATACAATAAGGGCCTTCAAGATCTAGTTCTAGCCCTCACTAAGCTTAGTGATCCTGGGGATTTTACTTGAAATTAATTAACAGCAATTTTCTCACCTGTAAAATCTACATGTAAGTATAATTCATAGAATATAATGAAGATTAAGCAGTAAGTCTGAAAATGCATTAAAAATCTAATTGAGCTCTCTATATACTATCATTGCAATATTATTTTTAAAAGATTCTGTGGTGTTCTGTAGTTGAGAGAGAAGGGTAAGCAAAGGACCAAGGAAAGGTAGACATAGCTGGTAAATGTGTACTGCTGTCTTACCATTTTCCGTGTTCTGTTTTGTGTTTTCTGACCCTGAATTCTCAGTTACATCACTAAGAATCTCCATGGATATGATATTTGGAGTCAAACAGTTCGAGTTTTATCTTAAAGCCAATGAGAACTCATATAAATGATTTCAAGATAGTTACATAGTCAGATCTATATGATAGAAACATCATTCTGAAAGCATCATGTAGGTTGAAGGATGAAGATATGAGACATGTCTGGAGGCAAAGACTAGTGAGGAAATTGCAGTAGTTATCCAGGCAAGTTTGTATTGACAAGTTATTAAGGTGATGGAATTAACAGGATGAGGAGAGTCATTGGATGCTTTTGGCTGGGGTGACTATATTGATGGTTGTGTCATTTATCCAGGTAAGGAATAAGGACGATGAACATGTTTGGTTTGCTGGCGGTTGGGGATCAAGGGAATGAACAAATAAAATTAGTTTTGAATGAGATTGATTTGGAGATGCCAAGTGGTAATTACCAGTTGGCAAGTGAATTTATAGTTCTGGTGCCTGGAGCAGAATTTTAGGCTGCAGTATAGATTTGGAAATCATTGGCAAAAAGGATGTGGAGATGGATGAATTCACCTAGAGAGAGCATTAAGAGAAGAAGGCAGAGAACATAACCATTGATAAGAAAGATGGAAAGATAGGGGCCTTCAAGGGAGAAGTAGAAATGGTGTGAGGGGTAGAAGGAAAGCCCTAATAGAGCAGTTATCACCTAAAACAAGGGAGAGGAGAGTTTCAATAAGGATAGAGTAGCAAACAGTTTCAAATTCTGCAAAGACGTCAATTGAAACAAGGACTGAAATCTCCCATTGGATTTAGCAGCTGTACGGCTAGCAGAAACCATGGTAATAGCATGTTTAGTGTAGTGATGGAAGTATAAACCATATTACAATGAGTTGGAAAGTGAATGCAAGACAAGGAGGTAGAGACAAATGAATACAAACTACCTTTCCCAGAATACTGACTCTGTAAGGAAAAAGCTAAATGACTACTAGAGGGAACATTAGGTCAGGAGAAGTTTCACTTTATAGAAGAGAAATGCACTTGATTATAAGACAGAAGATCAGGTGAATAATAAACAGTGAAAGGCTGAAGATATAGGATAAAGAGGGCATAACAAGACAGTTAAGAAATTGGAAGATATGGGATGCAGAGGAAGATGGAAGGATAGATGCTGGACAGGAAGAAGTCCCTCCTCTTTTTGGAACTATAGGGGAAGAATAGGTGACAAGTAAGGATGGGGGTAAATTTTATGTGAGGGAGAAGGGAGTATTTGAAAGTCCCTGTCCAATGCCTCTATTTTTTATTGAAGCAGGAGGTGAAGTCTTCTACTTTAAGACAGGAATTGTGAAGGGTGGGTAAGAAGAGTCAAGAAAGAATTGAAATGTTAGCATTAGAGAATAAAGATTAGTAGAGACTGGGGACATGAAGGATTTCTGGGCAGAGCTGCAAGTCCAGATGATGGTTAAGACTGTTTTGGCTGGTTTTAAATTGAATAACACTAGTCTCTAATGTGAGATTGGTTTTGAAGAAAGGGTAAGTTAGGCTCACTCATGGGATGTTCTAAATGCTAGGCTAAGGCTAAATTATTGGGTAGTTATTAATGAGGGTTTGATAAGACTTTTCACTAGGGAGTGGTGTGATCAGAGTCATGCAGCTTTCAGGAGGATATATTGGGGGAATGGTGAATTAGGGCCAAGAAGGGACCAAATGTAAGGGACTATTTACATAATTGAGCAAGAAATAATTTCACCAGTATCGGAAAAATGAAAATAAAAAAAGAACAGGGGCAGACACAAACTGTTTTAAAATAGTGATTTCTACAAGCTTCAATCATTGACTTAATGAAGGTAAGAGAAAAGCAAAAGTTGGTGGTGAATCCAAGGCTTCATGTATAGATGATTGGGAGAATGGCATGGACCTTCAAAAAAAGCAGGAGACATAGTAAGGTTGGGGAGAGGTAATGGTGGGTTTGGTGTTGGGTAAGTCCAATTTGAGATGCAGCCATGACAATCAATGGTAGATAAACAGAAAACTGGAAATGCAGAAGAAGTGTGACATGACCATCACAATTTGGGGATCACTGACCTAAAGTGATTGTTGAAGCTATGAGAAGGGCTGATGTCAAGTGTGAGATTTAGATAAAGAGTGCACATAGAAATGGTTACATTTTATGGGAAGAGAGTTGGGCAGAAGAGGAATAACTAAACGATTAAGGGAAGAAGGTGTTAAGGGAAAAGTATAGAGAATTGGAAGCTAAGAAGGAAAGGGTATCAAGTTACTAATAACAAATCAAGAGACCAAATGTTCGAGGTCTAATAGGATAAAGGATGAAGAAACTCAGTGGGTTCTGATAATTAGAAATTCAACAGACCTAAAAAGAGAATTATTTCATTAGAATGGTGGAGCCTAAAGCCAGGTCATGAGGATTTAAATGGCTTATGGATAGTAAGAAAGTAGAGGCAGGAGCTAACCTTTGAAAAGTTTTTCAATGGAAAGATGGATAGCTATGCTGAATAGCTTAAAGAAGTAATGAGATACCATATCTGAATATTTTTAAAGGGAAAAAGTAACAAGACAAAAGTGATTGGACACAGAAGGCTACTGAAGGGTGGGAGAGCAAATTTGTTGAGATATCTATTGGGTACACTGGAGTGTAGGAACAAGTAGGAGAAACTGAGGTTAAGAACATACAAAAGTGAAGGATGATAAAGTGTCAAGAGCACAGGAGTATTTGACTATGTAAAAGTAAAAGAAAGGAGGTCATCTCCAGTAGTCCCCACCCTTTTTTGGCACCAGGGTCCAGTTTCATGGAAGACAATTCTTCCACGGGGGGGTGGTGGTTCAAGAGGTAATGCAAGCAATAGGGGGCATGGGGAGAGGCAGATGAAGCTTCACTCGCTTGCCCACTGCTCACCTCCTGCTGTGCGGCCTGGTTCCTAACAGGCCGCGGACTGGGTTGGGGACCCCTGATCAATACTATATGTTATTGAAATTAAAATGTATAGTTTTAACATTTTCATGCTTCTGAAATTGGACTATGTACAGTTTACAATCAATGTCAAAAGAAATTTGCTAATCCCAAGGAGGAAAAGTTAGCTTTAATACTGTTACCATTTTTCTGTTATGTGAAAATTTCCCTATGTGTAGAAATTATCTGTCTCTTCTATTGTCTTTTTAATTATTTGCATTGGTAGCTCCATATGAAGTTGAATTAAATTTGAATCCCCAGCAATGACTGTAAAGGTCTTTTAAAAGGTTATACTTTTTTGTGGTATCTGAATGGATAGCATAAATAGAAGAGTCTCTAACATATAGCAGGCAGTAGATATTGCCAAATCTCTCAGAATACATCAAAGTATTTTGAAATCTGGGAGAAATTAATGTGAACAATTCATAAATTTGAAGAAATATTACTTAGTATCTAACATCAATTGGTCAATGGTGTCTAGCTGTTGCTCAAGAGAATATTTTAAACTTCTAGAAATATAAAACTCAGTTAAGAAAATATAACTACAAGTTTAATGAAATAGAAAATGCATATATAACATCTCTATTATTCCATATGTTTTAAAATCATGTCATTCTTAAAGATTCTACTGAGGTTAATTAAGATAGCACAATTTTGAAAAGAAGCCTATCACCATGGTGAAGTACATACCTGTGGATAGTCATAATTAATTTAGAAAGATCTTTAGATTGTGTGTTAATGGCTTAAGTCAAACTTTAACTTGAGCAAGGCAGGGCTATTAACTGTCTGGGCTCATGTTCATGAATGCTATTGTAGGTTAGTGTACATTTTATACATTGAGTCATGTAATCTATACCCCAAAGTTATTAATCATAGATGTATCTTTTAGTACTCATATTTAGACACAATTCAAGAGAAATGATGAAACGGATGAGTTTTGATTGGACATATTATCTAACACCTCCTCAAGAAAAAACTATATAGTGGATGAATTTCTATTGGATATAATTCTGGCACTTCCTCACTTTTAGAAATCTCTCCTTCTCCCAGACCAATCCCCAACCAATCTAATATTAAGTCATAACCTACCAGCTTCTCAATTGGCTTTGCCCTTCATACCAGTTCTCCATCTCTAAAATTTATCAAAACTTCCCTGTCCTGTGTCCAATTCCTTTTGACTCTTTTGACGGTAGAGTGAAGGCATAATAAATTCTTTAATTGAATCTCTCCCTCTGTTCTTAAAAGCCACTCAAAAGAGTCATGTGAAAGTTTGAGGCACCAAGTTACGAGAGCTGAATATTACAGCAATATTATAGGCCATTGGTTCTTTGTCCACCATAAACTGATGGGGGTGGAATTAAGCTTACAGGGATTGAGTGAGATAGGAATGTATGTGTGTATGTGTATGTACACTCATTCAAGGGATATAGAGATAGAAATAGAGATAGAAAATGAGAGAGAATGAGAAAGAAAGAGGGAAAGAGGTTTGAGGAGGAGAGTTTTATATATATAAGTTTTATATATATAAAAACTTATATATAAGTTTTATATATAAGAGTTTTATATATGTTTTATATATAAGTTTATATATATATAACTCATATATGAGTTTTATATATGAGTTTTATATAATCTAATAATAGATAGTGAACACAGCTTTTGTGACTATCTAGAATGTGTATATATTGGTTAAATTGTTTATTTTCTTCCATGAGTTAAGATCTATTTTTTATTTTCATACTTTGGGGCATGGAAATATAGAGAGGAAAAAAGTAATCCAGTATTTTAAAAAATTACTTCAAACACACACACACACATATATATATACACATATGTATATACACATACATACATACAAATATGCACATTATATATTCCTGTGAGAATCCAGAAATACTCCCTTGGCCTGAAGACAGATGCTGTCAGCTTAGAGGAAGAATCCTTTCTCCATAGATGGTGTTCTGGAAGCAATCTTCTTACCAAGGAAGAGCAGAAGCCAAGTGTTCCCATCCCTGGTGCTTTCACCATCCAGACCACTATGTCAGGACAAGGAACATCTTCCTGGTAGTCCCAGGGAAGCTGCCCCAAAGCAATGGACATATTTACAGTGGAGACTTCCCTGACTAAGCATCCTGCCTTACCCAGCTTTCTCAGAGTGTGTCGAGAATGCAGTTAATGCTTTAAATAAGGAAGAAAATTAGTTTGTCAAACCTAGAAGACAACAAGGACCAATAGAATAGAAGTCCAATATATAAAACAATCAAGGAAAAAAGCAAGATATATTGACTGGACTGTATTATTCTTAAATCAAAAAGGCAAATCAGTGTGAAATGTTAGTGATGGCTCTAATTGTTTAGAGACTTGTGTCTCAACGTCTGAGTTATGGTCTCTGCTCTGTCGTTAACCAGCAAGTTATGTCCCTGACCCTGAGTTTTCTCACTTTCAAAATAAAGGGATCTGGCAGTGTAACTACTGAAATCTTTTTCCTGTTGTATGATTTTTGATGACAGAACATCATATCAGGTGACTTTGAGAGTTGCTAAACTATTTATCTTGCCACTCTCCTTTATTTTCTCTGGTAGATCCTGATTTATTCTTATTTCAGCATTTTTTAATATGCTAAGCAATTTATGACACGTTCTGGTTTGGCTTCTGTCGGTCCAAGTTCTCTCTAAATATTTTTTTTCCCCAAAGTTGAATATATTAGATCCTTGTAATAGACTTTAAATAAATGGCATGGCTAGAAAAAAAAAGTATTAATTGCATCTGGAATCCTTGTCTTAGAATTGTTTTCATAATGAAAGCCTTACTGGAATTTGTACATGTGTAGAGGAGCATCATAAAGCATTTGGAATTTACTGATGATTTTACTTTATTTGGTTTGCAAAATGCATCCTTAAGTGAGACTGGAGCCTCATTTAATGTGGGATCCTGTTCTAAGTGAATGGAAAATGCAAGGGAAAAATTAAATAAAAACAATATAATCAGCTGAAACCAAAATGGATGGGAATTGGGATTGAGACTGTGACGATAAAGAGGGGTGAGCAAAAGAGTAAGGGTAAATAGCACCAAAAGCATTTACTAACCCACATTATTTATTTATTTTTCCTAGCCAATCTGCCTTTCTGTGGGGTCATGGGTAATAAAAGAAATAAAATCAGTAGGTCCTGCTTCCCAAGCAGTAATTCAGAAGTGGCACAATCAGTTAATATTAGGCAACTGTGGTTGGCACGGAATGTAATAATAATGTAGTGAGCTGGAAGGGGCCTTAGGAAGGGAGTTGTGCCCAAGATAAACCTAGACCAGCAACCAGTGACCAACAAAGCTTCCAACCAGGGTTTCTGATTGAGATCCAGTGTCATTTTCATCATGCTACTCAACTGAGAAAAAATAAATATAATTAACTTGCAATATGAATAACTCAAAGAAAACAGCACAAAAGTAGAAGTCAGTGAGATAAAATGGGCTAATTCACAAAATAAATTTCTCCTAGGTTCAGCTCTATTACTAATGGGATTGAATCTGGTCCTTACTGCCTGCCCATAAACCCCTTCTAAAAAACCATATCATGTTGAACCTCCTTACTTTTATCTTAGAACAATTTTAGTCTTTCTTCTGTCTCATATTTTATCCCACCTCTACCTTATATTCCACTTTATAGCCCTGCTAATAGTAGTCAGCCTAGACCATCCTGCTCTTGAACTGTGGTCACTTTTTAGTTGTGTCCTTGGGCAAGTTGCTTAGTCTCTTTAAGTTCCTATGTTTTTATCTCTAAAATGGGTGATAATAACCACTTCATAGAGTTTTTATAAAAATTAAATGATGAAATACTTGTGGTATTTAAATAGAGTTTCTTTTACATAATAAGTAATTAATAAATGGCAGCTACCATGAATTTGTCATTAGTAGCTTAACTTTTATCCCATTAATTTACCTAAATCACTTTACTTAGACTATTTTCTCTAACCTGCTTTTTGTTTTTGCCGAGGTTGTTCACTAACATAGAACATTTGCTCAACAAGCATAGCTCTTGCTATGGACCAGGATTAGCTCCAAACCGGAAGCTTTCTGGATTTTTCTCCTGCTGTAGCCCAGCTAGCATTAAAAGTCCCATTTCAGTCTTACTATATACGAAGTCTTCCCAAATGTCCTAAGAAACACCAAAATTCTTTTCCATACTCAATGTCTGTGCTGCAAAAATGAAACTTTATTGCTTTATTTACCAATTGCTTAATGGTAACTTTTCCCCCCTTCTGCATCTTTGCTATTGCTATAAGTTTCTGAGACAGAAACTTTCCTGTAATCTAGCACAATGCTGAGCTCAGGATGGGCAAACAATACTTGAGTGAATTGTCGATTTATTTCCAAACTGGCTAGATTGGCTAATCCGAACCATTATTGTAAACACTAGATTTCTCAGACTCTTGACTTCTCCATTCAAAACCCTTCCAAATATCAGATTGCATTTTGGGTAAAGTAGCTGTACTCACATCCATTGTTGTCCTCATTAAAAGACACTATAATGAGATACAGAGTTTTGGCTTGCATTTGAAATGGGCTAATCAGTTTTCTATGAGAAAAAATAATGGAAATGTTTTCCCTTTGGAAAACAGGATCTAACATATCATACATGCTTTAAGTATCTATTCAGATTTCAATATCCAGGTTACCTATATCTATCTATCTAGCTATGTGGAAGATATGGCACTATTTTTTTTTTTTTTTTTTTTGCGGTACGCGGGCCTCTCACCACTGTGGCCTCTCCCGTTGCGGAGCACAGGCTCCGGACGTGCAGGCTCAGTGCCCATGGCTCACGGGCCCAGCCGCTCTGTGGCATGTGGGATCTTCCCGGACCGGGGCACGAACCTGTGTCCCCTACATCGGCAGGCGGACTCTCAACCACTGCACCACCAGGGAAGCCTGGCACTATTTTTAAGGATAAACTTTAGAATTACTTTCTTTTTGTAGATAAGGGAAGCACCCAACTCTTACGTGTGTTGACTAGTTTCTAATGGACCAAACTGTTTAAAACAATCTCTTCAGAAGTTCACTGAAGTACTAGAAGCTGTTAAAAATGATTTCCAATTTTCTAAAAAAAAAAAATTTCTTTGCATTCACATTTAGAAACATTTTAAGTGGGAATTTCTTCTCCTTGGACCAGATCCAAGGCTAAAAAAATAATTATACTCTTTTCTTTCTTTCTTTTTTTTTCACAATTCTGAAGTTAATGGTATACTTCTTGCAGCTGTGGGCAAGTCAGGTTTCATGTTAGAATACTTCAAATATTATAATAGGGTCCACTAACTATTCTTTTTTTCCATGGAGCTAAACTGTTATATTCCACAGAATTTTATTGAAACCGGAATCTATGAGTCACATTTGAATTCATCTCTTTAAAATAGATTGCAACCCTCTATTATTTTTTTTAAACCATCTTCTCATAAAACAACCCTGGTTAGCCACTTTAATGAGCAATTTTGTCCTTACTTTTATTTCTTAATGAACTTTTCCCTTCTGGCTGTATCCTGGTCTTATAGTTTATTTTCATTGCTATAGTGACATTGGTCAGGGATAGTTCTGTAAAATTAATCATCACATTAGACTAGGCTTCAGCAAGAATTCCTTTTTGGAACAAAAGGAAGTTCCATAATCCCACTGGTATATCCTCCTCTGGTGTTTTGCTTCTTCTTCTTCTTTTTTTTTTTTTAACCCAAAAGATTATGTTCCATAAATCAATCGCACACAGCCAGTTTGGGATGGAGTAGAAAATAGAATGACTTTCTAACAAGCCAAAGGTATAAGAGAATTACTTTTCTTCATGTTTATATTATGGTTAGTTAAAAAGTATCATAAATTATTGTTGAATTAGGTTGCTAAGTATTTTAAGTGAAAACATTCAAGTTACTTTTGATTTGTCTAACTTCTTAAGTAAATTTACATAATAAATCAAGACGCTGGTTCAAAGACTTGATGGGGGTAAGCATGTTGGTTGACCGCTCAGCTTCTCTTAACCAGAGCTGAATCACAGATTCCAACAGACATGACTCAAATAAATGATCACTCTTCAGAGACTTGGACTTGAGATGGTTGCCTTTGTGGAACACATTGACTCTGTTCCCAAGTGGTAATGCAGTGACTCTTACTGAAACATTTGTGCAGTTTAGATGAATTTGAGGTGAGCTTTCAAAGTAAGAGAGTAAGAAGGTCTGTAAGCTAAAAGTCAAGGCTAACTGTGTGTTCAATGGTAAATTATTAAGTTAGGTGTGTAGTATCCAGTGGATTAAACAAATCCACTTTATTTCAGGAAGTAATTTGGGCAGTGGAAAAAAATGTCCTCACACTTCCTGCTTTCATACAATTCCTAATTATTTTCATTGCTTAATTGGTTGTGAATATACATTATAACCTATTATTATTGTTGTTTTTCTAAGGAGACTGTTGATTCAGGTAGTTACTTCTTCCATGCAATAGTTCAAAGTTCTGTTAGGAGCGTCTTCTTCTTCTGCAATAAAGTCTGATCTATGGCTGCCACCCTCCAAGGCATAAACCCAGGATTCTCTATGTGCTGAAGTGTTTGAGGCCTCAGAAAATTAGAGACTCCAGGGAATTCAGTGATTTGCTGAAGTTATACAGCTGATTGGTTCTAGAACTTGGTTCTCCTTGCTCCCAGGGGAACATTTTATGAGTTGCCATTACGATCTTGTGTTTATTGTTCAATCATGGAGAAATCTTGCCACATATTCTTTTATTTGGGGTATGTGGAACAATGGCAAATTTGAAATTTCCTCACATCTCTCTGAATCCTAGCCTGATACACAGTGTGATCGTGTCAGCAGACATATATAATTTAATTGCAAAAAACAAAGTTAAAAAAATAAACCTTATCTACTCATACCTAAGTCTTCTTTTACCTGTAGCCTTTGAGTTGTGTGAAATGCTTCTGGGAAGGCAGATACTTTAATACTATTAACAGTAATTTACATAGTCCTGGAAATACATTTTTTAGTTCAATCAGGAAAATAAGTTTTGTTAGTAGAGTAGACAGTGAGAGCAAAAAGCCAGAAGAGAAAGGTAAACTAGCTGTCGAAGGTAAGTTTCTGCCCTCCCGTATCACTCTGCATCATTTAACTCTGGGGAACCATCATATCCTACTTCTTTTTGTTGGTATTTTTAATGATAACACATGCTGACAAAGGATGCTAGTATCCTGATCTGTTTTCTTTTTTTCCCCCAAATACTGTTGTACTAACAAATAAATTAACATTCCCATCTTAACTGCTCATTTTGGCCTGAACAGAGGGTCCACTTGCCAGTAAAAATAGAAAGTGGAGGAAGAGGAAGAAGAGGGAGAAGAGAGAGGCATTTGCTGGCATCTTGCTTTGAACTGTCTCTTGATATTCCATATCTAGATAATGATAGTTGCTGTTCACTGATAGGACCTTTAAGTAGCTTCTCAGAATGTTTTCACTTACAATGTTGGAGTATGAGTTTGAGTCACCAGTTACTGAAACTAGCCAAGTGTAGATAATTGATTCTTTTAAATCTCCAAATTTTTAAAGAAAAATTTTAAACATACAACAATGTTGAAAGGAATTTTATAGTAAACACCAACATACTAACGTCCAATGATGCAGTTAAATGACATTACTATACTTGTTTGATCACATTCTCTATCATTACTCTATCCATTCAGGAATCCATCTTATTTTTGATGCATTTCAAGTTAAATTGCAGATATAAGTTCAGTTTTTCCTACATATTTCACTGTACATATAATTAGTAGGTGTTCAATAATTGTTTACAGTTTGTCTCTTGATGTAAAATTTACACGCAATGAAATACATACATCTTAAGTATACATACTCTGAATTTTGATAAATGCATACATCTGTGTAACCTAAACCACCATCAGAAGTATACTATTACCATCTCCCTGAAAAGCTCATGTCCCTTCCCAATTCCTGCTCTTAAACTCACAGAGGAAACCACTGTTCTAATTTTCCTCCATAGAGTAGCTTTTTCAGTTCTAGAATTTCATATAGTTGGACTCATAAAATATATGCTCATGTACGTAAGTTTTCCTTGACTCAGCATAATAATTTTGAGATTTATTCATGTTTGTATGTAGCACTACTTTTTCTCTTTTTTGATGCTGAGGAATATTCCATTGCATGAATATTCTACTTTTTAGTCCACTTATTCTCCTATTGATGAACACCTGAGCTCTTTCCAATTTTTGACTATTATGAATAAAGCTGCTATGAGTATTCTTATAAAAGTTTTTTTGTCAATGTTTTTATTTCTCTAGAGTAAATGCCCAAGATTGAATTGCTGGCCATCAGGTACATGTAGGTTTAAATTGTGAGAAACTGCCAGATTTTTTTTCCCAAAAGGGTTGTTGGCTTTTTTACTCATAATATATGAGAGTTTCAATTTCTCTACATCTTCACCATATTTTGGGTTCTCAGTCTTTTCAATTTTAGCCATTCTAGTGGGTGTGTATTTGTATTTTACTGTGGTATAGTTTGCAATTCCTTGGTGAGTAATGAAGTACAGCATTTTTTGAAGTGCTGATTGCTTGATTTGTATAAATGTTTTGCTCATTTATCATTGGGTTGTTTGTCTCTTTTGTTTTGTAGAGGCTCTTTCTATTTCCTACATACTGTTGTCAGATACATATTTTGTGATTATTTCCTCATAGTCTGTGGGTTATTTTATTGATGGTGTCCTTTAATGAGAAGGGTTTTTTAATTTGATAAAGTCTAAATTATCAATTATCTATTTTATGGTTATAGTTTTTCGCTACCTAAGGAATCTTTACCTATCTCTAAGTCATGAAGGTCTCCTCTGACATTTTGCTTTAAAAGCTTTATGGTTTTAGCTTTTTTTGGCCACACTGCATGGCCAGTGGGATCTTAGTTCCCTGACCAGGGATCAAACCCATGCCCCCTGCAATGGAAGCATGGAGTCTTAACCACTGGACTGCCAAGGAAGTCCTGGTATTAGCTTTTATGTTTAGATCTGTGTCCATCTCAAATTAATTTTGTGTATAGTAAGTAAGGGTTTGAGGTTCTTGTTGTTTTTGTATCAGTAACCAGTTATTTCAGCACCATTTGCTAAAAATATACCAGTTGACCCTTGTATAACATGGGTTTGAACTGCACTGGGTCCATTTTTACACAGATATTTTTCAAAAGTAAATACTACAGCACTACACGATCTGAGGTTGGTTCTACTTTGGATACAGAGAGTAAACTATAAGTCATATGTGTATTAACCCCTCTGTTGTTTAAGGGTCAACTGTATTTCTTTCAGTTTTGGATTGCTTTCTTGCCTTTATCAAAAAAAGCAAATAACTGTAAAAATGTGGATCTATTTCTGAGCTCTCTCTTCTGTTCCATTTGTCTATTTGTCTAATGTTATGGCAGTGCCACCCTATCTTGGTTACTGTAGCTTTATAGCAAGCCTTGAAAATCAAGTGGTGTAAGTCCTCAACACTTCTTTTTTTTCAGGATTGCTTTGATGATTATAAGTCCTTTGTACTTCATATAAATTTTTTTTCTTTTTTTTAACATCTTTATTGGAGTATAATTGCTTTACAATGATGTGTTAGTTTCTGCAGTATAACAAATTGAATCAGCTATACATATACATATATCCCCATATATCCTCCCTCTTGCATCTCCCTCCCATGCTCACTATCCCACACCTCTAGGTGGTCACAAAGCACCAAGCTGATCCCCCTGTGCTATGTGGCTGCTTCCCACTAGCGATCTATTTGACATTTGCTAGTGTATATATGTCAATGCCACCCTCTCACTTTGTCCCAGCTTACCCTTTCCCTGCCCCTTGCCCTCAAGTCCATTTTCTATGTCTGCATCTTTATTCCTGTCCTGCCGCTATGTTCTTCAGAATCATTTTTTTCTTTTTTTTAGATTCCATATATATCTGTTAGCATACTGTATTTGTTTTCCTCTTTCTGACTTCACTCTGTATGACAGACTCTAGGTCCATCCACTGCACTACAAATACCTCAATTTTGTTGCTTTTTATGGCTGAGTAATATTCCATTGTATATATGTACCACATCTGCTTTATCCATTCATCTGTCGATGGACACTTAGGTTGCTTCCATGTCCTGGCTATTGTAAATAGAGCTGCAACGAACATTGTAGTAAAAGACTCTTTTAGAATTATGGTTTTCTCAGGGTATATGTCCAGTAGTGGGATTGCTGGATTGTATGGTAGTTCTATGTTTAGATTTTTAAGGAACCTCCATACTGTTCTCCATAGTTGCTGTATCAATTTACATTCCTACCAACAGTGCAAGAGTGTTCCCTTTTCTCCACACCCTCTCCAGCATTTATTCTTTGTAGAATTTTTGATGATGGCCATTCTGAATGGTGTGAGGTGATACCTCACTGTAGTTTTGATTTGCATTTCTCCAGTGATTAGTGATGTTGAGCATCCTTTCATGTGTTTGCTGGTAATCTGTATATCTTCTTTGGAGAAATGTCTGTTAAGGTCATCTGCTCATTTTTGGATTGGGTTGTTTGTTTTTTTTGCTATTGAGCTGCATGAGCTGCTTCTATAATTTGGAGATTAATACCCTGTCAGTTGCTTCATTTGCAAATATTTTCTCCAATTCTGAGGGTTGTCTTTTTGTCTTGTTTATGGTTTCCATTGCTGTGCAAAAGCTTTTAAGTTTCATTACATGCAATTTGTTTATTTTTGCTTTTATTTCTATTTCTCTAGGAGGTGGATCAAAAAGGTTATTGCCATGATTTATGTCATAGAGTGTTCTGCCTATGTTTTCCTCTAAGAGTTTTATACTGTCTGGCCTTACATTTAGGTCTTTAATCCACTTTTGGGTTTATTTGTGTGTGTGGTGTTAAGGAGCATTCTAATTTCATCCTTTTACATGTAGCTGTCAAGTTTTCCCAGCACCACTTATTGAAGAGGCTGTCTTTTCTCCATTGAATATTCTTTCCTCCTTTATCAAAAATAAGGTGACCATATGTGCATGGGTTTATCTCTGGGCTTTCTATCCTGTTCCTTTGATCTATATTTCTGTTTTTGTGCAAGTACCATACTGTCTTGATTACTGTAGCTTTGTAGTATAGTCTGAAGCCAGGGAGCCTGATTCCTCCAGCTCCATTTTTCTTTCTCAAGATTGCTTTGGCTATTCGGAGTCTTTTGTGTTTCCATACACATTGTGGAATTTTTTGTTCTAGTTCTGTGAAATATGCCATTGGTAATTTGATAAGGATTGCATTCAATCCATAGATTGCTTTGGGTTATATAGTAATTTTCACAATGTTGATTCTTCCAATCCAAGAACATGGCATATTGCTCCATCTGTTTGTATCATCTGTAATTTCTTTCATCAGTGCCTTATACTTTTCTGCATGCAGGTCTTTTGTCTCCTTAGGTCGGTTTATTCCTAGGTAATTTATTCTTTTTGTTGCAATGGTAAATGGGAGTGTTTCCTTAATTTCTCTTTCAGATTTTTCATCATTAGTGTATAGGAATGCAAGAGATTTCTGTGCATTAATTTTGTATCCTGCTACTTTACCAAATTCATTGATTATCTCTAGTAGTTTTCTGGTAGCATCTTCAGGATTCTCTATGTGTAGTATCATATCATCTGCAAACAGTGACAGCTTTACTTCATCATTTCCAATTTGGATTCTTTTTATTTCTTTTCCTTCTCTGATTTCTGTAGCTAAAACTTGCAAATCTATGTTGAATAATAGTGGTGACAGTGGATAACCTTGTCTGGTTTCTGATCTTAGAGGAAATGGTTTCAGTTCTTCACCATTGAGAATGATGTTGGCTGTGGATTTGTCATATATGGCCTTTATTATGTTGAGGTAAGTTCCCTCTATGCCTTCTTTCTGGAGGGTATTTATCATAAATGGGTATTGAATTTTGTCAAAAGCTTTTTCTGCATGTATTGAGATGATCACATGGTTTTTATTCTTCATTTTGTTAATATGGTGTATCACATTGATTGATTTTCATATATTGAAGAATCCTTTCATCCCTGGGATAAACTCCACTTGATCATGATGTGTGATCCTTTTAATGTGCTGTTGGATTCTGTTTGCTAGTATTTTGTTGAAGATATTTGCATCTATGTTCATCAGTGATATTGGCCTGTAGTTTTCTTTCTTTGTGACATCTTTGTCTGGTTTTGGTATCAGGGTGTTGGTGGCCACGTAGAATGAGTTTGTGAGTGTTCCTCCCTCTGCTATATTTTGGAAGAGTTTGAGAAGGATAGGTCTTAGCCCTTCTCTAAATCTTTGGTAGAATTAGCCCGTGAAGCCATCTGGTCCTGGGCTTTTATTTGTTGTAAGATTTTTAATCACTGCCTCAATTCCAGTGCTTGTGATTGGTCTGTTTTTATTTTTTATTTATTCCTGGTTCAGTCTGGAGATATTTTCAGTCTCAGAAAGTTGTGCTTTCCTAAGAATTTGTCCATTTCTTCCAGGTTTTCCAACTTATTGGCATATAGTTGCTTGTATTAATCTCTGATGATCCTTTGTACTTCTGCAGTGTCAGTTGTTACTTCTCCTTTTTCATGTAATTCTATTGATTTGAGTCTTCTTCCTTTTTTTTCTTGATGAGTCTGGCTAATGGTTTATCAATTTTGTTTATCTTCTCAAAGAACCAGCTTTTAGTTTTATTGATCTTTGATATTGTTTCCTTCATTTCTTTTTCATTTATTTCTGATCTGATATTTATGATTTCTTTCCTTCTACTAACTTTGGGTTTTTTTGTTCTTCTTTCTCTAATTGTTTTAGGTGTAAGGTTAGGTTGTTTATTTGATATATTTGTTGTTTCTTGAGGTAAGTTTGTACTGCTATAAACTTCCCTCTTAGAACTGCTTTTGCTGCATCCCATAGGTTTTGGGTCATCGTGTTTTCATTGTCATTTGTTTCTAGGTATGTTTTGATTTCCTCTTTGATTTCTTCAGTGATCTCTTGGTTTATAAGTAGTGTGTTGTTTAGCCTCCATGTGTTTCTATTTCTTACAGATTTTTTCCTGTAATTGATATCTAGTCTCATAGTGTTGTGGTTGGAAAAGATACTTGATATGATTTCAATTCTCTTAAATTTACCAAGGCTTGATTTGTGGCCCAAGATATGATCTATCCTACAGAATGTTCCATGAGCACTTGAGAAGAAAGTGTATTTTGTTGTTTTTGGATGGAATGTTCTAGAAATATCCATTAAGTCTTGTTTAATATATCATTTAAATCTTGTTTTTCCTTATTTATTTTCATTTTGGATGATCTGTCCATTGGTGAAAGTTAAGTGTTAAAGTCCCCTACTATAATTGTGTTACTGTCGATTTCCCCTTTTATGGCTGTTAGCATTGCCTGATGTATTGAGATGTTCCTATGTTGGGCGCAAAAATATTTACAATTGCTATATCTTCTTGGATTGATCCCTTGATCATTATGTTGTGTGCTTCTTTGTCTCCTGTAATAGTCTTTATTTTAAAGTCTATTTTGTCTGATATGAGAATTGCTACTCCAGTTTTTTTTTGACTTCCATTTGCATGGAATATCTTTTTCCATCCCTTCACTTTCAGTCTGTATGTGTCCTGAGGTCTGAAGTGGGCCTCTTGTGGACAGCATATATATGGGTCATATTTTTGTTTCCGTTCAGCCAGTCTATGTCTTTTGCTTGGAACATTTAATCCATTTACATTTAAGGTTGTTATTGATATATTTGTTCCTATTCCCATTTTCTTAATTGTTTTAGGTTTGTTATTGTAGGTCTTTTCCTTCTCTTGTGTTTCCTGCCTAGAGAAGTTCCTTTAGCATTTTTTGTAAAGCTGGTTTGGTGGTGCTGAATTCTCTTAGCTTTTGCTTGTCTCTAAAGATTTTAATTTCTCCATCGAATCTGAATGAGATCCTTGCTGGGTAGAGTAATCTTGGTTGTAGGTTTTTCCCTTTCATCACTTTAAATATGTCCTGCGGCTCCCTTCTGGCTTGCAGTTTCTGCTGAAATATAAGCTGTTAACCTTATGGGGATTCCCTTGTATGTTATTTGTTGTTTTTCTCTTGCTGCTTTTAATGTTTGTTCTTTGTATTTAATTTTTGATAGTTTGAGTAATATGTGTCTTGGTGTGTTTCCCCTTGGATTTATCCTGTATGAGACTCTCTGTGCTTCCTGGAGCTGATTGACTCTTTGCTTGCCCTTATTAGGGAAGTTTTCTGCTATAATCTCTTTAAATATTTTCTCAGTCCCTTTCTTTTTCTCTTCTATTTCTGGGACCCCTATAATTCGAATGTTGATGTGTTTAATGTTATCCCAGTGGTCTCTGAGACTTTCCTCAATTCTTTTCATTCTTTTTCTTTATTCTGCTCTGTAGTAGTTATTTCCACTACTTTATCTTCCAAGTCACTTATCCTTTCTTCTGCTTCATTTTTTCTGCTATTGATTCCTTTTAGAGAATTTTTATTTTCATTTATTGTGTTGTTCATCATTGTTTGTTTGCTTTTTAGTTCTTCTCTGTCCTTGTTAAAAGTTTCTTATGTTTTCTCCATTTTATTTCCAAGATTTTGGGTCAAAGTTACTGTCAATACTCTGAATTATTTTTCAGGTAGACTGCCTATTTCCTCTTCATTTCTTTGGTCTGGTGGGTTTTTGCCTTGCTCCTTCATATGCTGTGTATTTCTCTGTCTTCTCATTTTGTTTAACTTACTGTAGTTGGGGTCTCCTTTTCACAGGCTGCAGGTTCGTAGTTCCCATTGTTTTTGGTGTATGCCCCCAGTGGTTAAGGTTGGTTCAGTGGGTTGTGTAGCTTCCTGGTTGAGGGGACTGGTGCCTGTGTTCTAATGAATGAGGCTGCATCTTGTCTTTCTGGTGGGCAGGACCATGCCTGGTGGTGTGTTTTAGGGTTTCTGTGACCTTATTATGATTTTAGACAGCCTCTCTGCTAATGAGTGAGGTTGTGTTCCTGTCTTGCTAGTTGTTTTGCATGGGGTGTCCAGCACTCTAGCTTGCTGGTTCGTTGAGTGGAGCTGTGTCTTGGTGTTGAGATGGAGATCTCTGGGAGAACTTTCGCCATTTGATAATATGTGGAGCCGGGAGGTCTCTGGTGGACCAATGTCCTGAACTCGGCTCTCCCCCATCAGAAGCACAGGCCTGACACCCTGATGAACATCGTGGAGAAGATGGAGCCTTCCAGAGTTTCTCCATGTGACCCAGGTAAGCGGCCTGGAGTGGTGGAGAAGAATCAAGTGCCTCACACTCTCCAAGCTTCTCAAACCCTGGAGTGGCAGCACACCCCCTTCTGCAGAGACCCTCTTGGTGGGGACCTGGTGTGATGCCCCCTGCGACCCGGGCCTCATATAAATTTTAGCATCAGCTTATTAAATCCTACGAACAGTTTTACTGGGATTATAATTAGTCTATGTTGAATCTACAGATCAATTTTGAGATAATTACTTTTAAAACCTTTTTATTTTGAAATACTTTTAAAGTTACAGACAGTTCACCAAAACATGAAAGAGTTCTCATACCTCTTTTAACACAGTTTCTCCTAATACTAACATCTTACATCTCCATTCTGCGATGGTCAAACCCAGGAAATTAACATTGGTACAATACTATTTAATAAACTACATCTTAACAATATTGATCTGCCAATCCAAAAACATGGTGTATATCTCCATTTATTTGAGTTATCTTTAAATTCCATTAGTAACATCCTGTAGTTTTTAGTGTAGAAGGTCTTGAATATTTTTGTTAAATGTATTCTTATTTTATATTTTTTATGCATTACAAATGGATTTCATTTTATTTTTAAATTGTTTGCTCCTTGATTACAGAAATACAATTGATTTTCTACATCAACAATAATATAATATGAAAATAGAAACAATTCTACTCATTTCTTTCCTATTCATGACCTATTTCCAATTTTAGGGAGAAATGTGAAATACTTTGTCATTAGTATGATGCTAGCCATAGATTTTCTGGAATATTACCTTTACCAGCTTGAGGAATTTCTTTTCTATTCCTAGTTATCATTTTCTTTTTCTTTCTTTTCTTTTCTTTTCCTTTTTTTTTTTTGCTATTGTAACTCTTTTAATGAAATATAGTTGATTTACAAGATTTTGTTAATTTCAGGTGTACAGCATAGTGATTCAGTTGGGTTTTTTTTGCAGATTATATTCCATTATAGGTTATTATAAGATATTGAATATAATTTCCTGTGCTATATATTAAGTCTTTGTTGCTTATCTATTTTAGGTATAGTAGTTTGTATTTGTTAATCCCATACTCCTAATTTGTCCCTCTCCCCTCACCTCCCTTTTGATAAGCATAAGTTTTTTTTCTATGTTTGTGAGTCTGTTTCTGTTTTGTATATTTATTCATTTCCCTATATATTTTGAAGAAATTGAATGCATTAAAATATATAATGCATACAGTTTCTTCAGAAGACATAGGGCTAATTTCTTATTTCTCTTTTGGTAAGTAGTAGTGTTTTTTAAGGAATTTCTCCTTTTCATGTAAGTTATCAAATATATTGCCATAAAAATTTTCCCCTAATTCTGGGTGGATCTCTTACCTTCTGGGATTTAGATCTCACCAGTTTGGAAGAGACAATAGTTAAAGTAGGCAAAATGGCTCTCCTCCACCCCCCACCCTGATCCCCTGTTGAGGCCAGTTTCCTGTATGTGGCATTATTGCTACTTAATCTCTTGCTGGAACAAATTTTCATAGGCTGTTTTTCTTCCTCCTATAATACTAATTTCCACCCAGAACACTCTCTCACTCCTCTTCCAGATAAAGGGCAGAAATGGTAGGCATGTGGATTTTGACCAGGAAACTTCCTGCTCTGTGGGTAATATATCATCTGTGGTGCTCTGTCTGCTTTCTTTCTCTAGACCACCATCTTCTTCAGCAATTCTTATAATATTTATTTTCTCATTTGTCTTCTGATAGCTCTGGATTATGATTGTTCCTCATTTACTCATCTGCCTTTTGGCTAGTGGAGCACAATGGTGAGAGCTTGCAATTTTTCCTTGTTTATTAACTCAGCGTGGTAGAAGGGGAGGCATCCATTCTGGAACTAATGTTCTGCAAAGGCTATCGAGGTTTTACTGAACTCAGTATTTTCCTTTTTCCTTTCTCACCCCTAAAAGCTGCCTTCTCCTTCTTGAATGCTTCTGCAGAAATAGAAGTAGGATTGTGCTTTCTTTAATGGAAATTATTGTGGCACATATTGCTACTATTTACTATATCCAGTTCTTTTCTACTTCTGAGCACACAGATAGAGTGTATTTCCCATTTCTTTGTATTAGAGAGGGCCATATGCCTTAATTTGACCAATCAAGTGTTAGCAGAGTGATGTGTGCCATTTCTAGGTGAAAGCATTTAATGGCTACTGCTCAATGTATCATTTCTTCTTCCCTGCTATAGCAGTTGAGAGAGTACGTATTGATATGTAGGGTCACAGGATTGAAACAGTCAATTGAATGCTAAACCAATGCATAGAGAAGAAGCTGCCTTAGAGAATCAGCCAATTTGCAACAGACTGTGTGAGTGATAATGAATATTTTTTAAAAATCTGGGATTACTCTGACATAACCTGGTTTATCTTGACTCATTCATTCCTCCTCTTTAGTACTTGGGTGTCAGTTCTTAAATATATATTTCTCACATGTGCCATTTCTGTTGTTTGATTGCTGCTAATAAACTATTTGCCATTATGTTTACTTCCTTTCACTAAGCTTGTGTTCAGAGGTGAGATTCTATGAGCAGTGTCACTCTGCCTTTTACCACAGATAAATCATATCCTAAAGCATATAAAAGAGTACAAAATTTTCAACTTAAAAAACTGAAAACAAAGTTAGCCTAGATTCACTGGGAAAGATTTTGTTTTCTTGGCACCACAATGAACATCAGTGGCATTCTCTTTCTGTCATCAGCCTACCATACCAAAATAGTTTTCATTCAACACTCAACTCATTTACAAACAACTAAAATAAGGAATAAAGGAATGAAAACACGTTTGGGGAGAAAATGAATTAGTTTATTTTAAACTTACCAAATTTGAGGTGCCTGCAGAACATGAACATAAAAGTATGGGCTTGTATCTTAGGAAAGAGAAAATGACTTGAAGTATAGATGAAAGAACCATGAACATAGAGATGACAGTTGAAAATATGGGACTTAATAAGATGCTTTAAATAAAGTTTATAATAAGAAAGGAGAATAAAGTAAATAATAAGTATCTAGAAATTATACCTACAAGGACCTACAGAGAAGGAGTCAGTCAAGAAGCTGCAAAAGCAGGAGGAGAACCAGGAGAAAATGGGGAAAAAATGATGGAGAGAGTTTTAAGATGGAAGAGATGACCTAGACTGTCAATAGGTGGAATGAGTGCAATTAGAGTGAGGACCAAAGCTACTCCAAAGTATTTGGCTATTAACTTGTCACTATGACAAAAACTATTTCAGAAGAATGATGAAAGTAGAACCCAGAGTTTAACTCTTGATATTACTTTAAGAGCTTGTGCAAACTCTAATGCAGAATTTTCATAGTCGTTTGTAAAGGATCTTGCATTTGGCCAAGAACTAGAATATTAAAGACGCTACATCTATAATGATCATATAGTCTCAAAGCAACCATCATTCAGTCAAATGCCTCCTATGTGCCAGGCACATAGGCCCTAGAGTTGTAGCAATAAGTGGAATAAAGTCCCTGTGCTCATGGAGGTCTCATCCTAGACATAGATTGAAAGATGAAGATAAACAAAATGACAGCATCTTGAAATACTCAAAAGGGAAACATTACTAGAATCATAGAATATAATGATGCAATATCTTAAAAGCTGTCAAAGCATATTCACAAATACTAAAACAATCATTTGGATAGTTTTCCAGGGGTAAATAATTATTTTGGAAGGTGAACATAGCTTTATATTGAATGCCCTATTTAGTCAGCAGGTGAAATCAATACTTTCCTAATGATGTTAGACTCACAAAACAAATCTGTTAGCTGGCATTAAAAATACTTCTAACTATCTATCCCAACAAACAGAACCACAGGGAAGAAAGCAACAAAAATAAAATTCAGTAATGACTGCCAAGGTAGTATAACATTTCAGAAATGCCCATTAAGTTTTGAAGCAATATCATATAAAGTAATGGATCTACAGAGAATGTTTCAAAGAATCATTCTTCCAGAGATCAACTTTTGACAATATAAGTCATTTTATCTACCTTTTACATGTTTCAGTCATCCCCTTTTACGTTTACAATTGTTACGTTTCAAGTGGACTTCAACTGTTTACTTTCATATTCTCTACATTATCACAAAGAATGACATCTTAACATATTACTATGGAAACAAATTTTTCATCAAAAATATATTTATTTCTTGGTCACTTATGCCATTTGGGAAGAATTAGAAAAAAAGTAAGTCAATGTATTTACCACTATATACACAATTTGTGGTCAGTCACACTGAGGCAATGAAATAAATCAGATCATTGTTAACTAACAAACTCTATGAGAAAATGCAGCTTTTTGAAAATATGTATAAAAAACATTTATTCAGAGTTCTCAAGACATATAACACACTCTATATGATTCCTTTTTATTAATATGAAACATTAACAGCACACTTTCAACTGAGTCTATAGATCTCATATTCTAAGGCTCTCAACTTGACATCACGCCCTCCTCCTTATGCCATTACATTCTAGTAATTAACAACAATATGGGTAGAGGTCAGGGAGGCAGTGTGGCCACCTTGAATGACTCTGTGCACTCCTTTCAGGAAAGAAATATTAAGTAAAATTTAAAACATGTTCTTGAAAATACATTTTTACCTGTTGCCACTGACTTAGATCATGGAATCAATCAAAGTATTGTACATTTCCAAATGAAATTTCAATTTGACCTGAAATTAATAGGTATCTACTTCAATGAATTATGCTTAATGTATCTAGTTCAAATAGTAGTAACAAACAGCCTTATCTAAATATATTTACAACTTAAGAATGAAATCAATTAAATGTAAGGTGTGCACCGTTTGAAAACAAACCTAATTTTTTTTTACTACAACATGACAAATATATTTGAAGGTAAATACAGCAGAACTTTTACATTTGAAAAGGCTGTAGACTGAGTCTTTCAAACATTGGAAATTTATGAAAATCACTAAAGCACCAACATTATTAGAAACAGTGCAGCCAGTCTTGCCCTGCTCCTGGATTTTTATTTGATTGAGTGTATATAGTCAAAGAAATGTTTTCTTGCACCTCAATGTCTTGGAGATTTTTTGTAGAATAAATATAACCTAATCTTAAAGCTTGCTGTGTTGCTATCAAATACATGTTGGTCTACCCAGGGCTACCAGATATCTAACCCATGCTTCTAATTCTTGGATATGAATCTTCTTGAAGGTATTTTCTTGTATGATAGGCCAGTTTCATTTGCTTTCAAGACATTTTCCTCACTCTAACCTTTCTCCTCTGTGACTTTTCTGTTCTCAAGAAAAATCCCTGTGTTGAAATGTGGTAGCTGATGTTGCTTCTCCTGTTAACTTCATGTTTGTGAAAATAAATAAACAAACTCCTCAAGAGTTATCAACCAGTTTTTACTTGTGGTAAAGATTAATTTTATAGACCGTTGACTTCATCTCTTATTGCTGCAGTTTGCAGGCACTTGACTTTTTTTTTTCTGAATCACGTATCCATGTAGAATTCTAATCATGCTGTGCATATACTCAAACCACAATCAACTGAAGTCTGACCTTGACTAAACTGTTATACCTTATTTGATAAGGCACTTGTATTGATTAAAGCAGTTTCCTGATTCAGCCTTTCATTTTGTACATGTATTTTGGATATGCTCTCCAAGTTTTCATGGACAGAATAGCATTCTGTTCTTTGATTAGTTTATGATTTCAGTGCTCATTTCTTAAAAAACAAAACAAAACAAAACAAAACCCACTTTGTTTTCTCTTTACTTCTGTCTCTAGCCCTAAAACTTGACTTAGGGAACCAGGTAACTTTTTTTAAACAGCATATTTTTTATCAGTTCATGGCAATTTCTTCCATGCTTGATGTCAGATCACAGAAACAAGGCCATGCTGGGATATGGGACATAGGTAGCTGGCTAGACTCACTCACTAGTTTAGTGATGCATTCCTGCATACCAATCAGTGAAACATATATTATTTAAGGCAAAGCAAATTATCACAGAAGAATTGGGGTGGTTATATGATTGCTAAACAAATACTTTTATCAACTGGGGCATTCATTGTAACTGGTCATGTGCTTATTTCTTCTGCACATCTTTTATATAACCAAGAAATTTTCTTACCAACCACCCAATTTATCTGAAGTTTTAAAAATATATATGAGAACAATTACCACAATACAATAATGTAAAATAAAGCACCATCTTTGCAGTAAGGGAATAGTATGTGTGGATTAATGAAGTTTTCTAGGAAACTCATTTGTGCAAAGCAGTTTTCCAGAACAAGCAAAGTAGGGCTAGTGTTGTCAAAATTTTCTTTCAGGTGTGCACAATTATTTCCCTGTCTATTACATATTTATGGAGATGTTGTGTCTTAGCAAACATAGCTCTTTAAGCTTGTAAATAGACCATTAAATATAGCAGCATATTGCAAGAATGCCTCAGAGAAATATGCAGGTCAGATGTTTCTGACAATGTCACACTCACAAGGGTTTCTAGTAAGCAGGAAGATGAGAGATTCAAAGTCCAGTGGTTCTGACGGGAATTCAGAAGTATTCCCTAGACAGAACTTCTGAGTAATATTTTGTTTTGTGTTCTAATAACAGTCTCCATACTCTTGTTTCTCTTCAGATTGTATAAATCTTTCACCTTTTACTAATAACAGTTTCCATAACATGTCTTTTAAGTACCCATTAAAGGCCATGAACCACAATAATAATTGACTAATGTTAGCATTTCTCCCAAGCCAATGCTTGAGTAGGTGAGTGGGAAGGGGATTGGAAGTAATTATATTGTTACTCTTTATTTTCAATTCTCTCTCTTCCATCTTTCTAACATGCCAACATGCAATGAAAGGAAAAACTTAAGATGGGAAGTAATAATTATAATAAAACAATAGTTATCACTTATTTAATGCTTAGTGTTCTTACAATGGCAAATGCTAAGTTCATAAGCACATTTAAACCTACCAACGAACCTTTGAGCTCAGGGTAGATATTATCATTATAATAGATGAGGCTTGGAGTGGCTAAGGAACTTGCCAAAATCACATAATTAGAAATTCAGTTCTTCCTGTCACTGGAGTCCAAGTTCTAAACCACTATGCTTACTTTTATGACTAGAATGGCCAGTTATTAACCATAAACAATGTAAAAAAACCCCAAAACTCTTCTAAACAGAACTAAACCAAATTTCCTTTTTTCTCTTCATGTTAGTGCCCCAATACTAAGACATACTGATATATGTAAACTTCTACTATAAGTGTTAAATTATTTTTACTTTATTTGTTCATTTTCTAATTCAATTTAGCTTAATGTCTAACTGACTCTTTTTTTTTTTTTTAAGTACAGAGTATGCATTCAAATCCCTATGTTAACAGAACAACTTATTTGGATGTTTAAAAGAATAATTTAATATACTATTTTGAATAATAACAATATAACATTACAATTTTATATTATTTATGATGGCATTTAAAATATGGTACTGGGGGGAAACCTTCAAGAAGGCAGAGGAGAAAGATGTGGAGATCATCTTCCTTCCCACAAATACATCAGAACTACATCTACATGTGGAACAAGTCCTACAGAACACCTACTGGACGCTGGCAGAAGACCTCAGACTTCCCAAAAGGCAAGAAACTCCCCACGTACCTGGGTAGGGCAAAACAAAAAAGAAAAAACAGATACAAAAGAATAGGGACAAGACCTGCACCTTGGGGAGGGAGCTGTGAAGGAGGAAAAGTTTCCACACACCAGGAAGCCCCTTTGCGGACGGAGATGGGGGTAGCAGTGGGGGGAAAGCTTTGGGACCATGGAGGAGAGCGCAGCAACAGGGGTGCAGAGGGCAAAGCAGAGAGATTCCCGCACAGAGGATCGGTGCTGACCAGCACTCACCAGCCCGAGGGGCTTGTCTACTCACGCGCTGGGGTGGGTGGGGGCTGGGAGCTGAGGCTCAGGCTTTGGAGGTCAGATCCCAGGGAGACGACTGGGGTTGGCTGCATGAACACGGCCTGAAGGGGGCTAGTGCAACACAGCTAGCCGGGAGGGAGTCTGGGAAAAAGTCTGGAACTGCCTAAGAGGCAAGAGACCATTGTTTCAGGGTGTGTGAGGAGAGGGGATTCAGAGCACTGCCTAAACGAGCTCCAGAGATGGGCGCAAGCCGAGGCTATTGGGGGGGGGGACCACAGAGAAGGGCATGAAATGCTAAGGCTGCTGCTGCAGCCACCAAGAAGCCTGTGTGCAAGCACAGGTAATGGTCCACACCTACCTCCCCTACCGAGAGGCTGTGCAGCCCACCACAGCCAAGGTCCTGTAATCCAGGGACAACTTCCCCAGGAGAACACACGGCACACCTCAGGCTGTTGCAACGTCATGTTGGCCTCTGCCACCTCAGGCTTGCCCTGCATTCTGTACCCCTCCCTCTCCCTGGCCTGAGTGAGACAGAGTCCCCTAAACAGCTGCTACTTTAACCCCATCCTATCTGAGCAGAGAACAGATGCCCTCAGGCAACCTACATGCAAACGCGGGGCCAAAGCCAAAGCTGAACCCCAGTAGCTGTGCAAACAAAGAAGAGAAAGGGAAATTTCTCCCAGCAGCCTTAGGAGCAGCGGATTAAATCTCCACAATCAACTTGATGTACCCTGCATCTGTGGAACACCTGAACAGACAATGAATCATCCCACAATTGAGGTGGTGGATTTTGGGAGCAAATGTAGACTTGGGGTTTGCTTTCTGCATCTAATTTGTCTTTGGTTTTATGTTTATCTTACTTTAGTATTTAGAGCTTATTATCATTGGTAGATTCGGTTATTGATTTGGTTTCTCTCTTCCTTTTTAAAAAATATATAGATACATATATATTTTTCCTTTTTCTCTTTTTGTCAGTGTGTATGTGTATGCTTCTTTGTGTGCGTTTGTCTGTATAGCTTTGCATTTACCATTTGTCCTAGGGTTCAGTCTGACCGTTTTTGTTTTTTTTTGTTTTTTTTGTTTGTTTTTTTTTTTTAGTATAGTTTTTAGTGCCTGTTATCACTGGTAGATTTGTTTTTTTGGTTTGGTTGCTCCCTTTTTTCTTTACATTACTTTTTTTTTTTTCGGTACACGGGCCTCTCACTGTTGTGGCCTCTCCTGCTGTGGCACACAGGCTCCAGACGTGCAGTCTCAGTGGCCATTGCTCATGGGCCCAGCCACTCCATGGCATGTGGGATCCTCCCGGACCGGGGCACGAACCCGTGTCCCCTGCATCGGCAGGCGGACTCTCAACCACTGTGCCACCAGGGAAACTCACTTTTTAATTTTTTTAATAATTTTTTTATTTTAATAACTTTATTTTAATTTATTTTCTTTCTTTCTTTCTTTCTTTCTTTCTTTCTTTCTTTCTTTCTTTCTTTCTTTCTTTCTTTTTTCCTCTTTTTTCTTCTGAGCCATGTGGTTGACAGAGTCTCTGTGCTCTGGCCAGGTGTCAGGCCTGTGCTTCTGAGGTGGGAGAGCCGAGTTTAGGACATTGGTCCACCAGAGACCTCCCGACTCCTTGTATTATCAAACAGCAAAAGCTCTCCCAGAGATCTCCATCTCAATGCTAGGACCCAGCTCCACTCAACAACCAGCAAGCTACAGTGCTGGACACCCTATGCCAAACAACTAGCAAGACAGGAACACAACCCCACCCTTTAGCGGAGAGGCTGCCTAAAATCATAATAAGGTCACAGACACACCAAAACACACCACTGGACACGGTCCTGCCCACCAGAAAGACAAGATACAGCCTCATCCTCCAGAACACAGGCACTAATCCCCTCCACCAGGAAGCCTACAAAACCCACTGAACAAATGTTAACCACGGGGGGCAGACACCAAAACAACGGAAATTATGAACCTGCAGCCTGTGAAAAGGAGACTCCAAACACAGTAAGTTAAGCAAAATGAAAAGACAGAGAAATACACAGGATATGAAGGAGAAAGGCAAAAACCCACCAGACCAAACAAATGAAGAAGAAATAGGCAGTCTACCTGAAAAAGAATTCAGAGTAATTATAATAATGATGATCCAAAATCTTGGAAATAGAATGGAGGAAATGAAACGTTTAACACAGACCTACAAGAACTAAACAACAATCAAGCAATGATGAACAAAACAATAAATGAAATTAAAAATGCTCTAGAAGGAATCAATAGCAGAACAACTGAGGCAGAAAAAAAGGATAAGTGACCTGGAAGATAAAGTACTGGAAATAACTACCTCAGAACAGAATAAAGAAAAAAGAATGAAAAGAATTGAGGACAGTCTCAGAAACCTCTGGGACAACAAGAAACACACCAACATTCGAATTATAGGGGTCCCAGAAGTAGAAGAGAAAAGGAAAGGGACTGCAAAAATATTTGAAGTGATTATAGTTGAAAATTACCCTAATATGGGAAAAGAAATAATCAAGTCCAGGAAGTGCAGAGAGTCCCATACAGGAAAAATCCGAGGAGAAACATGCCAAGGCACATATTCATCAAACTATCAAAAATTAAATACAAAGAAAACATGTTAAAAGCAGCGAGGGAAAAACAACAACATACAGGGGAATCCTCATAAGGTTAACACCTGATCTTTCAGCAGAAACTCTGCAAGCCAGAAGGGAGTGGTGGGACATATCTAAAGTGATGGAAATACCTACAACCAAGATTACTCTACCCAGCGAGGATCTCATTCAGATTTGATGGAGAAATTAAAAGCTTTTCAGACATGCAAAATCTAAGGGAATTAGCACCACCAAACCAGCTTTACAACAAATGTTAAGGAACTTCTCTAGGCAGGAAACACAAGAGAAGGAAAAGACCTACATTAACAAACCCAAAACAATTAAGAATATGGTAATAGGAACATACATATCAATAACTACCTTAAATGTAAATGGATTAAATGCTCCAAGCAAAAAGACATAGACTGGCTGAATGGATATAAACAAAAGACCCATATATATACTGTCTACAAGAGACCAATTCAGACCTCAAGACACATACCAACTGAAAGTGAGGGTATGGAAAAAGATATTCCGTGCAAATGGAAATCAAAAGAAAGCTGGAATAGCAATTCTCATATCAGACAAAATAGACTTTAAAATAAAGACTATTATAAGAGACAGAGAAGGACACAACTTAATGATCAAGGGATCCATCCAAGAAGAAGATATAACAATTGTAAATATTTATGCATCCAACATAGGAGCACCTCAATACAAATGGCAAATGTTAACACTAATAAAAGGGAAAATCGACAGTAACACAGTCATAGTAGGGGCTTTAACACCCCATTTTCACCAGTAGAAAGATCATCAAAAATGAAAATAAATAAGGAAACATAAGCTTTAAATGATACATTAAACAAGGTGGATGTCATTGATATTTATAGGACATTCCATCTAAAAACAACAGAATACACGTTCTTTTCAAGTGCTCATAGAACATTCTCTAGGATAAATCATATCTTGGGTCACAAATCAAGCCTTGGTAAATTTAAGAAAACTGAAATCGTGTCAAGTATCTTTTCCAACCACAATGCTATGAGACTAAATATCAATTACTGGAAAAAATCTGTATAAAATGCAAACACATGGAGGCTAAACAATACACTACTAAATAACCATGAGGTCACTGAAGAAATCAAAAAGGAAATCAAAAAGGAAATCAAAAACTACCTAGAAACAAATGACAATGAAAATGCGACGACCCAAAACCTATGGGATGCAGCAAAAGCACTTCTAAGGGGGAAGTTTATGGCAATACAATCTTACCTCAAGAAATAAGAAACATCTCAAATAAACAACCTAACCTTACCCCTAAAGCAATTAGAGGAAGAAGAACAACCCCCGCAAATTTAGCAGAAGGAAAGAAATCATAAAGATCAGAACATCACCCTGATGTCAAAACCAGACAAAGATATCGCAAAGAGAGAAAACTACAGGCCAATATCACTGATGAACATAGATGCAAATATCCTCAACAAAATACTAGGAAACAGAATCCAACAGCACATTAAAAGGATCATAAACCATGATTAAGTGGGGTTTATCCCAGGGGTGCAAGGATTCTTCGGTATATGAAAATCAATCAATGTGATACACCATATTAATAAACTGAAGGATAAAACCCATGTGATTATCTCAATAGATGCAGAAAAACCTTTTGACAAAATTCAACACCCATTTATGATAAAAATCCTCCAGAAAATAGGCATAGAGGGAACTTACCTCAACATAGTAAAGGCCATATATGACAAACCCACAGCCAACATCATTCTCAATGGTGAAAAACTGAAACCATGTCCCCTAAAATCAGGAAAAACACAATGCTGTCCACTCTCACCCCTATTATTCAACATAGTTTTGCAAGTTTTAGCCACAACAATCAGAGAAGAAAAAGAAATAAATGGAATCCGAATCAGAAAAGAAGTAAAGCTGTCACTGTTTGCAGATGATATGATACTATACATAGAGAATCCTAAAGATGCCACTGGAAAACTACTAGAGCTAATCAATGAATTTGGTAAAGTAGCAGGATACAAAAGTAATGCACAGAAATCTCTTGCATTCCTATACACTAATGATGAAAAATATGAAAGAGAAATTAAGGAAACACTCCTATTTACCACTGCAACTAAAAGAATAAAATACCTAGGAATAAACCTACCTAAGGAGACAAAAGACCTGTATGCAGCAAACTATAAGACACTGAAGAAAGAAATTAAATATGATACAAACAAATGGAGAGATATACCATGTTCTTTGATTGGAAGAATGAACATTGTGAAAATGGCTATACTAAAAGCAATCTACACATTCAATGCAATACCTATCAAACTATCAATGGCATTTTTCACAGAGCTAGAACAAAGAACTACACAATTTGTATTGAAACACAGAAGACCCCGAATAGCCAAAACAATCTTGAGAAAGAAAATCGGAGCTGGAGAAATCAGGCTCCCGGACTTCAGACAAAGCTACAGTAATCAAGACAGTATGGTACTGGCACAAAAATAGAAATATAGATCAATGGAACAGGATTTAAAGCCCAGAGGTAAACTCATGCACCTATGGTCACCTTATCTTTGATAAAGGAAGCAAGAATATACAATGGAGAAAAGACTGCCTCTTCAATAAGTGGTGCTCATAAAACTGGACAGCTACCTGTTAAAGAATGAAATTAGAACACTCCTTAACACCATACACAGAAATAAATGCAAAATGGATTAAAGACCTAAATGCCAGACAGTATAAAACTCTTAGAAGAGAACATAGGCAGAACACTCTATGACATAAATCACAGTAAGATCCTTTTTGACCCACCTCATAGAGAAATGGAAATAAAAACAGAAATAAGCAAATGGGACCTAATGACACTTAAAAGCTTTTTCATAACAAAGGAAACCATAAACAAGACAAAAAGACAACCCTCAGAATTGGAGAAAATATTTGCAAATGAAGCAACTGACAGGGTATTAATCTCCAAATTATAGAAGCAGCTCATGCAGCTCAATACCAAAAAAACAAACAACCCAATCCAAAAATGAGCAGATGACCTAAATAGATATTTCTCCAAAGAATATATACAGATTACCAACAAACATATGAAAGGATGCTCAACATCACTAATCATTAGAGAAATGCATATCAAAAGTACAATGAGGTATCACCTCACACCAGTTAGAATGGCCATCATCAGAAAATCTACAAACAATAAATGCTGGAGAGGGTGTGGAGGAAAGGGAGCCCTCTTGCACTGTTGGTAGGAATGTGAACTGATACAGCCACTATGGAGAACATTATGGATGTTCCTTAAAAAACTAAAAATAGAACTACCATACGATCCAGAAATCCCACTACTGGGCATGTTCTCTGATAAAACCATAATTCAAAAAAAGTCATGTACCACAATGTTCATTGTAGCTCTATTTACAATAGCCAAGACATTGAAGAAACCTAAGTGTCCATCATTAGATGAATGGATAAAGAAGATGTGGCACATATATACAATGGAATATTACTCAGCCATAAAAAGAAACGAAATTGTGTTTTTGTAGTGAGGTGGATGGACCTAGAGTCTGTCATACAGAGTGAAGTAAGTCAGAAAGAGAAAAACAAATACCGTATGCTAACACATATATATATAGAATCTAAAAAAAATGGTTCTGAAGAACCTAGGGGCAGGACAGGGATGCAGACGTAAAGAATGGACTTGAGGATATGGGGAGGGGGAAGGGTAAGCTGGGACCATGTGAGAGAGTGGCATGGACACATATATACTACCAAATGTAAAATCGATAGCTAGTGGGAAGCAGCCACATAGCACTGGGAGATCAGTTCGGTGCTTTGTGACCACCTAGAAGGGTGGGATAGGGAGAGTGGGAGGGAGATGCAATAGGGAGGAGATATGGGGATATATGTATATGTTTGGCTCATTCAGTTTGTTGTAAAGCTGAAAATAACACACCATTGTAGAGCAATTATACTCCAATAAAGATGTTAAAAAAATAAAATAAAATCTGGTACTGCTATGTGACTATTGCCTCTCGTGTCAGTTGAATATAATTATTATAATTTGGTTAGGCTTTTCTTTTAATGGTTGTTTATATCCTTAATTTTCCACATACTGTACAAATCTTATTTTTATAAGGTTAATTAGGATTACTCCGTCTAGGAGACCAGCATTCTTACTATTTAGGATTTTTAATCAGATTATGATGAGCACTTCACATTATGCCTTTGAAATAACAGACAATCCTGTATGTCTTCCATTGCCATATTTTGAGCCTTAAGCTTATAAGTAATACATTAAGAAATAATGTTACAATTGTCTAGCTTAATTCAGCAACTAGTGTATGAGTCAATTAGTTTTTTGGATTGTTTGTTACATGGAAAACACATTTTAAAATTGTAGCTGAGTGTACTGAAAGAGAGTAGGCCAAAACTTCAGTGGTAGGATATACTTGAAGGTTTTTTTTTTCAAACAAATAATTCACATATATAAACATAAAGATACATTTCTTTGATTTTTTAGAACTGTAGAAATTACTTCAGTGATACATTTACACTTTAGAATATATCTTCACATGAATTCATGACCTTTTTATGGGTTATTAAAATAATCCTATAAATAGAATCCTTACCTATTAGCAGTACCCTCTATATTAATTCCACATTGCCTAGCCAGATTAATCTCTTAAAGTAGATCCTGTTTGTGCTACTCCCCATCCATGCTCAAAATCCTTGGAGGTTTCTCTGTTTCCTTCCAGATGAATGGCAGATTCCTTAAACTGGCATTCTAATGATGGCATGGTATGGCCACAACCTATTTTCTGTTCTGTCTCATCACTTTCCTACCCAAATCAACAGTGAAGAATTTCTTAATTGTTCACCATATTTGCATCTTCTTTATCTTTGCTTATTCAGCCACTTTTACCCGTTTCACTCATAGAATTAAAAACCCTATGAATTTTGAATGTTGAGTTAAATAAATTAAATGGTCTATGTTAGAGGTCAGCAAAACTTTTCCTGTAAAGGGCCAGATAGTGAATTGTTTAGGCTTTGCAGGCTACACTGTCTCTGTCACAACACTTAACTCTGATGTAGTGCAAAAGCAGCCCCAGACAATACATAAATTGAATGAGCCCAGCTATGTACTAATAAAACATCATTTGTAGACACTGAAATTTGAATTTCATATAATTTTCTCATGTTGCAAAAACAGTATTCTTCTTTTTATTTTCCTTAATCATTTAAAAATGTAAAAATTATCCTAGCTCATGGATTATACAAAAAACAAGCAGTGGGTCAGATTTGGCCCTTAAGTCATATTTCGCTAACCCTTGTCAATACAATGGAATACGATGCAGCCATTAAAGAGAATGGAGTAAGCTTGTATAAGCTAATATGGAATACATTATTATTTATTAAAGTAAGGGCAGAAAAGTATTATGGCATTATACCTTTGGTAATTATTTTTTCATTCTTAATATACTGTTAACCTTCTTCTAGTAAGATAATTAAAGCCTGTGAAATGTGTGACTTCAGATTGGGAAGGAAGAATTTTACTTTCACAGTATCACTTTATGACCACTTGAATTTTTGTTCCTGTTCATGTGTTACTTTGATTATTAGTATTATTTAAAATATGAGGATAATTAATCTGCAAGGTAACATTATAGTTCGTTTTGCTTGTTTTTCTCTTTATCCTTCTCAGTAATAGAAATTCATGAACAGTATTTTTAAACTACCTATTCCCAAGACCAAGCAGCAAAGTCACTTTCCTCTTTTCCATTCCAAGCTTTTCTGCTTTTTCCTTCCTTTAATTTCTGCCCCACACATGCATAAACACACATACACACAATATGAAATAAATGAAGGCTCCTAATCAGTTCCTTTTAGGAGACATTTTTATTTTTTCTACTTTAACATACATATTTATATATGTTACACTCTTATGGGCACATTCAGATATAGACTGTCATGTTGTCTCTAAGGTATGCAGTAGTCCATCCTTTTTCTTCTTACTCATGAGACCATTTTGGAATACAAGTGAAACTAATGTTTTTAGAGTGATACTTTAATGCATTCTAATTTTAAAAACATTAGTATTTTGGACAGAGTCCTTAGAGTTTTCAACAGAGGAAAAACAGATTACATGCAAAGGATCTGGAATCAGAATCCCATTGGGCTTCTCAATACCCATATTAAAAGCTAAAACAAAATGAAGTAAAGCCTTCAACATTCTGAAGGAAATTATTTACAAACTGGAGTCATAGGGTCATTCCTACTATCATTCAGGTGTGATGGGAGAGTAAAGGCATTTTCAGATAAGCAGAGTCTAAAAAATTTTTTTCAGAAGATACTGGAGGAAGTGCTCCACCAAAATGAAGCAGTAAGCCAGGAAAGAGAAAGACATGGTGTCTTAACTCAGGCTGCTCTAACAAAGTAACATAGACTGAATAACTTAAACAACAAACTTATTTCTCACAGTTCTGGTGGCTGGAAAGTCCAAGATCAAAGTGCTAGCAGATTCAGTTCTGCTGAAAGCCCACTTCCTTGTTTGCAGATGGCTGTCTTTTCATTGTATCCTCATGTGCTGCATGGGTGAGGGAGCCCTCTGTGGTGTCTTTTATAAGGGAACTAATCCTGTTCATGAGGGTTCCACCCTTGTGGCTTAATCACACACCAGAAGCACTGTCTCCTAATACCATAACTTTTGGGGTTAACATTTCAACACATGAATTTTGGGGAGACACAAACATTTAGCCTATAACACATGAGGTCAAGGACACAGGGGATCCAAGATGGGAAAGAGAATCTTGGGGTGATAGTGAAAAGAGATGCCAGGATGATGGTGTACCAAGTATAGAGGCAACTGGAAAAGAAGGTGCCAGGAGAGACTTTTTCAAAGGCATAAAATCAGTAGAATATCCGATATATCTGTACCTCTTAAGAAGGGAGTTACATGGTTAAGGGAGCTTGCTGTTTCATAATTTATAAGTACATAGAAAATGTAGCAAAGAAACAAATACAAACAAGACAATTGTTAAGCCAAAGGAAAAGAGCCCTTGAGAATCAAATATGCCCATCTCTTTCAAATTTTCATTTAGTGACCTCAAGTCAGTAATTTGAAACTGGCCAAGGTGGGAGTATTTACACCATGGAAATTAGCAAACCGTATAAATCAGGATTTTTTTTTTCTTTTCATAGAGTCGGTTTACCAGCACACCACTAGTACACGACCCAAATCTGAGTTGAATTTATATAGTCACTACAGTGTAAATGCTGAATGTTAATCTAATCAAAATGATAATGGGAAGATGGGGTGGGGATGATAAGGGAGTGCATGTGTGGTAGCAGCAAGGGAGTAGGGGAAGCTAAATCTTTAACTTCTCACATGGCAGGAATTCAATAGGTAATGTCTAAAATGAAGAATCAAAGAATTTGAATTATTTAGAGAAAGAACCAGCTAGAAGAAACAAAAGTGACTACCTCTGCAGAAGAAATGGAAAGGAAGGAGGATGGAGAACTCTAATTCTTCATTAAAAAACTTACAGAATTATCTGATTCTTTAAATCATTTGGGTTTCTATCTTAGAAAATAAATTTAAAGACTGAAAATAAAAAAGTAAATAGATTGTGAATATTCATACTTTTTATTTAAAATTGTTTGCAAACTAACACTGAGCAGAAATACTAATGTTTCAAAATAGTAATAGTGTGGCTTAGAGTGTGTCTGAGATTCTACTTACAAGCCTTTACACAAGCCAGCTCCTCTCCCCACTATCCCTGTTGCCTCCTTGACAATATTTCTATCACTCACTGTGCTTTCTCTGGTTGCTGTATAAGCTCCAGAACACTCCCCCTGAATTCTGGATGCTCTACTGCCTTACAGTACACAACTACACACTCACGTATACATTTGTAACACTGTATGTGTGTGTGTGTATGTGCACCCACACACAAAAGAGTGGCATTTTTCATGGTTTATTTGAGCCTGAAATTCTGGAATTATGTAAAATGAGAGAAAAAAAAGAATGAAATTCAGTTACTTTTGAGTTTACAAATTTTAATGATTCTAAGAAATATCAGTTTAAATTTAGTCAAGATTTTGTTAGATACATGTAATAGAAAACCCAATTAAGAGTGGCTTGTAAGAAACCATTAGCACATATAAGGTACAATTAATTCATCCCGTGGTCCACCATTACCATCAAGGTGCATTTCCATCTGTCTGTTCTGCTTTGGCTTCATGCTAAGGCTGGTTAAATTCCTGGAGATTAGATGGCTGCCAAGGGCAATCAGAGCCATTTTATACGTTGTTCACCTTTGACAGGAGAGAAGAGAGAGAGATCTTATCATTCTGCCAGAAGAACAATGAAGAACTTTCTAGTCATCTTCCCATTTCTAAACTAATCATTAGCAAAGTGATTACCATGTGAACTTCTTACCTAAGGACTGGAGGGTGGGGCTACTTCACATGAAGCACTTGGGCTATTTGGGAAGAGGTGATTACCTGAATAAATTTGAAATTCTAGTAGGGAGACCTTGGTAATGGAAACTGGTAAGCAAAGGGAGTGTCCATCACAGATGGACAATAAGAATGCCATACCAGGATGTTTTCAGATCTTGCAATCTTGTTTCCAGGTCAACTCGGTATTTTAATTATTGGTTGTGACTTTTGGAAACAGATCTGCAATAATTCATTAGGATGTTAATATATTACGATGTGCCTTCCGTGATTATTGGCTGATTCACTGCCATCTGGTCAGGCAAGAGATACATTATACAAAGCAAAAAATAGAAAAATTAGATGATGGAACAAAAATATTATAAAAAGTAAGACATGAATTAGAAATAGGCTCTGAACAGTGATACTAATTTTTTAAATGATATTCCACTGTATGAACATATGACATTTTATTTACTTATTTATTTATTTAATTTATTTATTTTTTGGCTGTGTTGGGTCTTCATTGCTGTGCACAGGCTTTCTCTAGTTGTGGCGAGCAAGGGCTACTCTTCATTGCAGTGTGTGGGCTTCTCACTGCAGCGGCTTCTCTTGTTGCAGAGCACGGGCTCTAGGCGCGCAGGCTTCAGTAGTTGCAGCACATGGGCTCAGTATTTGTGGCTTGCGGGCTCTAGAGTGCAGACTCAGTAGTTATGGTGCACAGGCTTAGTTTCTCCGCAGCATGTGGGATCTTCCCAGACCAGGGCTCGAACCATGTCCCCTGCATTAGCAGGCAGATTCTTAACCACTGCACCACCAGGGAAGTTCAACACAAATTTTTTTGTTTTATTTATTTATAATGTGGTAAATAATATTTTCCAAGAAGGGCTGAGATATTTAATTACTCTTTAAATTATTTTTCTTACCCAGAATCGTCTATCCTTCTATAATGATCATGTGGATTTTACAGATTTTATTTTAGGCCAAGTTGCTGTCTTATAGGCATTGGCCTTTTCTCAATTCTTTTTTCAAATTTTTGTTATTTAGTGTCTGGATCAATATCACTCTATTTTGTCAGAATTAAAACCAGGGATAATTTCTTTTTGCTTAAAACTACTCTTAAAATTCTGAACCCTTAAATACATTAAATTAAAAAGATAAATTGTATGCACTTGACCAATATGAGTTATAGTAAGATATTATTGTGCTGATTCTTTTCTCTAAATCATTCAAATTCTTGAATTTTCTATTGTAGTGATGTCTCACTATGGGAAAAATATACTGTTAGGGATTTAGCATCTTTACTCTCCTATGCCCACCACACATGCACCCTTGTCATCTCCCGACCTATTCTCCTGATAGTTATATTATAATTCCAATTATATAAATACTCAGTACTTACACTGTCGTGACATATCAGTTCAATTTAGAGCCGAGTGATGTGTCAGATATATTTAGTAAAGTGTAGAAAACTATAGATACTTTTGTGTTAGGGTATGATTAGAACATGACATTCTGTTCCTGCGGTCTCTTCTCTCCCTGCTTGAAGAATTTTTACCTTTCTTGAGTTTGATAACTGGTGATTTGATAATTGGAAATTTATTTTACCTTTTAAGAAATTAAAGCTTCACATACTTTCTGGCTCTCCTAAGTTCCTGATGATGCCTTTCATGTTTTCACCTGCCCTCATGTTTGCAAATAGCTTGCTTTTCATTTGTTACTTGCTAGATAATATCTAGAATTTTTCTGATGGATTGCTCTTTTACACATTCATACAATCATATATTATGTTCCTCTATGTTCCAAGTGGCCAAATATGATCCTTTTGTTGAGTCTGGCAGAATCCATGTGAAACATACTCAGGCCTTGTTCTTTTGTCGTCCTCCGATGTAGGAGTTACTTCAAAGGTACTTTAGAAATGCTGCCTTATTTGAAGAGGGAGTTAAATACCATTAAGTTAGAGTCTCATGTAGGGCTAATATGACCATAGCTTCTTAGGTGTACATTGTTGTGTTGGGTGGAAAAGACAGAAACAATATGATTTGGGTTTCATGAAGACAGTCCATTAGGGCTGCAAAAACCACACCAGGTCAACTCTACTCCAAGTAATAATAATACATATACAAGGAATGCAAAACAGACAAAATCACTTAGTATTCATTGTACAAGTAACTCTTAAACTATAGGTACTAATATACTAGTCTGTATTCTCAAATATGAAAGGTAAAGGATTAAAGACTTTCTTCCTCTACCTGTATAAATCCAAGATTGATATATAACATTCCAAATTACCTACCATAACTGCCTTTTGCTATATTTTGTTACTTTTACTCCCCTAAAATTGTGAGATAATAATATGTGGAAATGCTTTGAAAAAGTACTCAACAAATGTTATGTGTTATTAGTAATTTAACAACTTTTTCTAATAAAAAGAGCATGTATGCCACAGAACTGGCAGCTAGAAGAATTCCTCTTTTTCATTTTAGAAGTCTAAGTCTGCATAAACAAAACAAATTACCACTTTCTTTGTCTGCATACCATCTGAACCACAAAAACTCACCTATCTATGTACTTCGTCTGCTAATATTTTGGTTTTATATCCTGAGTTAAAATGTGAGATTATTCTCCCCCAATTTAATTTTTTTGACAGTGAATATTTATACTAAATTTAAATTAAGTGTAAAAGAGCAGATTGATAAGAACACCAAAAACCTTGTAGATCAACCAATAACACCAGCTGTCCAAATTATTCTACAGCATTGCAAAGGTTCCTCTAAACTGCATATTTATTGCTGGATACATTCCATCCATATGACGTACAAATTTGAGATTTATACTTTTAAACATAATAAGATGGAGTTCTGCCATGCCTACTGGGTGATAAGTAAATGCATACACAACCAATTTGGTTTAAATCTCAGTCCATAATATTTTTGCATTAATCTTAGGCCATACAACTTTTTTTTAGATCAAGTACTTATACTTGTAAAATGTACAATCTCTTTCTTATACACTCTCTTCTCAAGGTTTCATAAAAACCTCAAGCATCCTCAATCTCATTAAGAAATGTGACAATATCACTTCTATTTTACGTACTTGTAGAACCCTGATAAAACAAAGACATTTATTTATATAATTCCTCTAGGTGATGCTTGATTGTCAATAATTGAATCAGTATATAAAACTTGTCTTTTAAAGCCTTTACTATTCCTCCTATAGCTAAATACTTTGTAAATAATTGTTTTTAAGGGCTGAAATATGAAGAATATCACAATGCATGCAACGATGACACTTTGAATAAGAGAAACCTCACTAATTAAACAAAATGGAAAAATGCTGGGCAGAATTGGTGGGCAATAAATAAATAATATTTTAAATAAATGAAATTTTATTTCAGATGTACACAATAGCTCAAATTAGGCTTAAAAAGTGTTGCTTGCTTATTGCTTTCATCAATAGACAAGTCTGTTTAATTAGTAAATATGTTTCATTATGTAAATGAGGGTTTCTCAAGTCCTGAGAGGTAGTCTGTTTAACTCTTTAAAACAACCGTCTGAATAATCTGTATTTTATATTACCTAAGAAGAAAGAGTAAGGAAGATAAATGTTAGCCTCAATGCTAAATGGTCCCTAGTTCAGAATTTAAGAGTTTTAAGAGTTTATATTAACAAGATTTTAGTATCCTGATAATCAAGTGACACATGAGGTGCTGAGAGTGTTGAAAATTATAACTTTAAATTTTCTGCATTATTAGCATTGTTGTTGCTTGGAAACATATGTATCATGCTCTCGATTTTGTTCAAGGCTAGGCCTGTCTGATATTCAGTGATTCTAAGGAATTTAACTATGGAGTTAGTATGGTTTTAGTAACATACCAGAATCCTTCTATTCATAGATTTGCAATGTTGTCCTAATTTATTAGCTTAAAACTCACTGTCCTATGGAATGTACTCATGAATAATACATGCTAAGCTGCTATTTCTTTTGACCTTGTCTTCAGCCAATTTTTATTTCTACAAAGTGATCATCAAAGTGGAATGTCCAGAATCCAGGGTGTGAGCAATACTATCTTTTTTCAAAAAGAAAATATTAGAATTGCTACTTGGGTACAGTTTTATCTAATGCCTTACATTTTTCTCTTTTGTGTATATTTTTAATGTACATAACATATTTATATAGTATTTACTATATGTTTGTCATTTATAAATGTGTAAGTTGAAGTCCATCGAGGGTAACAACTTAAATATTTATTTTATGTAAAGAGGTTTCAAGGATGATGAGCCAAGCTTTCTCTCAGATGTTACATTCAAATTTCCACATTTTTTTCTCTTGTTATTTGTATTTTGTAAACGTTATTTCCTTCCCTAAGAGACAATAAAATGTTTGCTAGTCAAGCACAGAGCTTTGTCTTTTACCCTTTCTTTATTGGCCTAATATGCTACCTACTTTAGTGAAAGTTGGATTTTTTGTTTTGGTTTGCAGTAATGAAGTGTCATGTCCTCTTTATGACCTAAACAGTTTTTTAAAAGTCCTTTTTCAACATGCTATTGACTGATCTTCTTACCATGACCTGAAGTTCATTTTTCAAGTTGTAAACCAGGTTTTAATTTCTACTCTGATTGCCTTGTGACCTGATGGAAGTTGAAAGGCTACTATGATTTGTTCCTTATTGGCCTTTTATTGGGTCAGCTAGTCCCCAAGACTTCCCAACCATTCCTCCTGCAAAGAATATGCACTGTTTATATAGATGTAGACAATATTTGGCACATATTGTGGTTATTATTGTTCCTGTTGATGTCATTTTTATTGCTATAGACTTTTGACTTATAATAATAATCACAAAATGAACAGAAGCCAAAACTGTGTAACTAGAGACTTTTTCTTTTTAACAGCTGTTGTCAACTCTGGGGTGTGACACATAAGGTTCAATCCTTTTCCCAAAATAATATGCTATAGCTTGCTAGAGGAACAGTTAGGCTCAAGAAAAGTTTTCCTCCACTTGTGATTTGTAATATAATAACATTGTGTTTGTTTAAGGTTGGTAGGAAGTAGATGTGTTTATGAATTGGCTGTGAGTGTTAGAACTCCATCTGTCTTTTTACCACTAAGACAAAACCTGGCTCATAGTAGGCACTCAGTAAATAGTTAATGAATAAATGAATGAATGAACAAAAAATGAAAATCATTTTATTTAACAAAATTTCATAATAAAAAAATTTATAAAACTCTCTTGAATCATTTAATAGTATAAGCTTTGGTTATCATTGAATCATAAGAGTGCTAAATTGAGTACTGGGAATGGAAAATGTCTATACAGGGTACCATGTAAGACAAAGAGTAATTTGTACACAGTAATATACTTTCTGGATAGAATTTATTAAAACACCATTGAAAAAAACCCACAATTGATATAAAGGAGGTAGATTAAAAATTATAGCAAATTGATATAATAGAGCTAAAGAAAATAATTATAACACAAGTTTACATTTTAAATTCAGACTAACAATTGTTCAACTCCTATAAATGACCTAAATATGTATTGAATGGTGCCAAAGAAGATACCACTGACCCACTACCATGAAGGCATGGGAATTATTTTTCCAGAAGTGATGCACAGATTAATGATGATCAGTCTATGTTGTTTTGATCTTCTTCCCTTTGAGGCAGTGGTATATCCTTGTAGATGCCTTGATAGAATTAACTCTACTCTTGTGCTATACAAAAGCACAGAATACAGCTAACTTTAACTCAACAGACCAAAATGATCCTCTGCTCTCCTTGACACCATTCTCTAATCAATTGAGCTAATCTACTGTAGGTTGTATCAACTTGAACCAATAATAAATGGATAATGAAGAATCATTATATCTATAAGTTTATGACTGTTTAACTTTTTCTGCCTTTAAATACTGGCATGATCATAATATTGCTTATCTTGGTAGAGGTAATCAAAGGTCAAGATGGTTACTGGAAGTTTAAAGAGTTAAATCATCACCATTTACTCACACCTTTATCTTTATTTCTGACTTTACTTATTACAAGTAAAGTTCATTAGGCTTATTTAGATTCTTTAAGTTTGTGTTCCAAATAGCTGGGCTTTTGTTAATTTTTACTGCTATCAGGACCCTGAATATGAACCTGATGAGTTTCTGAATTTATCTCTTGAGAAATTACATTAAGGAGAAGAACCAAACTAAACTAGATTCCTCCTAGGATTTGGGTATTTCTGGGGCTTTTATTGATTTTTTCCTTTGTTGAAGCTCTATCTGTGAGGTTTTATTATTAATGTTATTATAAAGTTTAGCAACTTCAGATCCAGAAGTGGGCATCATCTCAAGCTTGGTCTGAAATGGAGTCTGTTCAAAGAGGCACATCAATAAAGTAGGCATATAGTATCTTTGGGAATTACAGCATCTCACAGTTGTTGGTGATTTATAATAGATTTTGATAATGTTAACCACTTTTTTTAGTACAAACCTTACGTAAAAAATATATATATGCAAGGTGGAGAATAGAAATACAATATCTTAAAAATAACTTTTCTCAGTGAACCTGTAACATGTCTGAGTACCCAAAAATTGATGTTAGAATGATGGCTTGAAAAAATTTTTTTCTGAATATGATACCCAATGATTAACTTGATATCATCAGTCATATTTATCAGTTGTCTTATTTTATTAGGTTGCATACTACAAAGCTTAGATACGTTTTTCAAGTCAGTGTATCAAGAAATGTACACTAACTTATGAAACTAAATGTGAATTTTATAAAAAACTTAATTTCATTCCTTCTAAAGCTCACTTTCTAATATTTTATAAAGTAAAATATTTAATTTAACATTTTATAAAAAAATAAAAATTTAAAAATTCCTTTTATATTGAAGTAGGACACGTTTAGAATATAAATGATATTGAACCACATACATTAAAATATTGTGTTGATATTTTTCATGAACAAAAAATATAGATAAGCTAAATGGATAGTTAATTTGATAGGGTCAAAGATTAATTATGTTTATTTGAAAACTGCTTATAATATTACTTTGGATGCATGCAGCAACAAACAAACAAATTAAAATTAGATTTTTTGTGTGGATCTATTCTTAGAGGAAATGTGTATTTTTCCAGGATTTTTAAATGTTTATAATTTGGATGTCTCCCAGTATCCACCCTTTTCCCATCCCTGAAACATCAATCACTTTCCACACGGCACCTGGACGTGAAATGATGCTTCAAATTAATATATGTTAAAAATAAAAATTTTAAATTTAAAAAAGTTACCCAAATGCTTCTTACTTTGTAACAAGAGAGACAAAAAGAGAAAGATCCTCATATGTCTGTATGGTTTTTCTCTGTAATCTGACTCAGCCCTGCCAGAACTCCATTAAAACCTTCAAATTCATTGTAACTGGTAAGTTACTCTTTTGGGATATGTAACTATGTGGTTTCTTACCCTATTGCTGATAATAATTGTGATTTAATTTTTCCAAAGATGTTACTGTTTAATAGTAAGCCTAAATAATTTGAAAAATAAATTATGTACTTTTATTTCCCAGTTATAATGAAACCTTTGGGCAAGCAGAATTATTTATACCCGCTATCTATGCTCCATTTTTTTTGAGATCATTAATAATTTTTTTTTCCACATGAACCTGCTTCTTTTTATTTACTGGTTTAAAGGATAAGCCTATGCAATAAGATTCCATCTGCTCTGTTGTGTAGAATTCATCTACTTAATTTTTATATTCCTATTAAAACAAAAGATGAGAGTTATATTAAAATGTGCTCCCATTTCTTATCATTGATCTGAGGTTTTCTTTTCTGAGTTGAATCCTGAGGAAAATAATCAATGCTAAATTCCTACAGATTAACTGCTTGATAAAAATATTGTTTCCTGAAGCTGTTTTTGATCATATGAATGTTAGTATATTTAATGCTTTTCCCTTTGAAGTTAGTAAAGCTATCAAAGCCTTTATAGATAAGGATAAAACTGCTATTAAAAATAATGTATATGCCTTTAGAATATGACAAGTGTTAACACTAAGAGGAATAACTGATATTTATTGAGTGCTTGCCATTTGGCAAATTCCTTGGCATATATTATTTATTTTTCACAAGATTGTTTCAAAGTTAATGTTAACATCTCTGGCTTTACATGTGAGGAAACTAATAACCAAAGAGGTTATATAAAATTCCCCAAATCATATAGCCAGAAGGACCAAAATTCAAATCTGGAATTGTTTTAGTACATGGTCCGTGCTCTGCTTTTTCCACTATATCATGCTATCCATGATTTTATTTTGGAAATAATCTAGTTCAAACTTTTCCTGTTTACACATGAAGAAACTGAAGTATAGGTTGTTATTGTGAATTATCCAGGACCTGAGACTCTGAGAGCATTTTCCACTTTGCTGCCAACTTGAGGCCAACTGCAGGGACTGAGTGACTGAATGAATGAATGGACAGAGGATGATAATGGGAGGCACGCAATACATAGAGCACTAACCCAGGAGTCAGGATACAAGGCTTTGGGCCACTTCTGTCTTTTATGACCCATGTGACTTTGAGCATGTTGTATAACCTCTTTGTGACTCTGATTCTCCATTTCTTTAATGGGAGTCATAGTGAGCTTCCTGCCTTCGAGAGCTGTTACAAACATCAAATGAGGTAATATATTTAAAAATTACTTTGCAAATTATGGAACACTTTATAATGTAAATCATTTAAGATCCATAGTAGTGTGCGTTTAAGGGTACATAGTTCAAAGCACACATAATATGCAGTAAACTTTACAATGTAAGCCATTCAGGGAAATGATATGCGACATACCAATTAGTCTTCACGGGCCTAAAAAAGGTGGCTGACTGCTGCACAAGTCAAGTCAAATTTGGTTACCAGACCTCAGAAGGTGATGAAGGGACTCTCTCTGGGTAGCTCAGGGCATCCCCAGAAGTTGAGATACCCAGCCCCTATTTGACAACTCCCATTTTTGTGTAATATCATAAAATTCTAGTTTGAGGAGGGCAATATGGGTTCTCTAGGCCTATACCAGTTTCTGTGCATTTGTGCAAAAGAAGAACAAGAAATTCTTCTCAGCAGTGATCTAATTATTCTTAATGTAGATCTTCAAAGAACAGTTAATTTAGCTAATTTATTTGTTTTTGCCAGATGGAATCTTTAAAATTCTGAAAACAAGAGGTGATGAAGTACACAAATACAGAGCAGGTAAAAGTTAAGTGATCTGATCAAGGATGGAAAGTGGGACAATTACAGACTAACATCTAGAGAAGGTTGGACAACTAGGGACTAAAGCATAATTTATTAACTTTCAGTTCAATGAATAATGCATTAAATTTCTTTAAAAGAACACACAGTCCAGGAAGATGATGTTTTATGAAGTCCCCTGAAAATTTAACTAGAGCTTTGAAGATAATATCCTGCCTTAGAATAACTCTTATTTGAAAGGTTTACCATACATAAATCTCATTTTTCTCTTTAAGGTAATCCTGGGAAGCAGGCAAGGCAGGTCACATCATTTTAACACCCGGGCATGGGACTCAGCTTGTGCATTCTTCCTAATAGTGTAGAGGCAGCAGGTGTCAGAGCTTGAGAATTTTGACTCCTAACAACTATACCATGCTTGTTTCTTTAAGAAAAGGAGCATTTAAATGATATGATATCTCTTATATGTGGGATCTTAAAAAATGGTACAAAAGAACTTATTTACAAAACAGAAATAGAGTCACAGATGTAGAAAACAAACTTTTGGTTACTGGGGGAAAGGAAGGGAGGGATAAATTGGGAGACTGGGATTGACATATACACACTACTATATATAAAATAGATAACTAATAAGGACCTACTATATAGCACAGGGAACTCTCTTCAATACTCTGTAATGACCTATATGGGAAAAGAATCTAAAAAAGAGTGGTTATATGTGTGTGTGTGTGTATATATACATATATATATATATATATATATATATATATATATAATTGATTCTGACTCACTTTGCTGTACAGCAGAAATTAACACAACATTGTAAATCAACTATACTCCAATAAAAATTTTAAAAAAAGAAAGAAAGGAAAAGGACCATTTATAACTGACCTTTGCCTCTTTGACATAGATATCCATCTGATAAAGCTAGTAACTACTTTGTGTATTAAAAGCTGAAGATAAAATATTTTTTAAAAGTAAAAATTGAATCAAAATTGTTTGCCAGTCATTTTTATCTCAGATTCAAGACACAGCGCCTTCTGAAGCCAAATTTTTAGTATAAAGGTAGAAAATGTGAAGTAAAGAAACTAATCCTTTCCAGCTCAGATTGCAAATAATCTCTCCTCTAACCTAGAGTATCTTCATGTCCCCTCTTGTCTAGCAGGATTGTAGAGAGTGTTGTTTTTGAAGTTCCATCAATCTATTAAACATTAGACAGAAGGTTTTAGGAAACAGGCCATGTGTATTGTGACGTACAGCCCTGGAAAGAAAAATGATCAATCTGTGTATTTGCCTTTTAACTAGTTGTAGACAAGTTGGCCACATCCTTGGCACATTAATGAATTCTGTCATATCTCATCTCCACTGCTCTCTTATTATATGATTTCAGATCTCTGTTTGGCAATAAAAATGAGGTCACTGACTTAAGTTTCTACTTCCAAGCCAGGGCTCCTGGTCCCTAATAATCAAGAGACTGAATACCATAGGAAAAGAAAAAGTTCTGTAATGTGATTTGTAATATGTAACTTGAATTAGATTTTTAAAGGAATTTTCTGTAAGTCGATTCACAGAGATTTATTTTTGCAAATGTTTACTTCCAGCTAGTATGTGATCTTCACCTCTACTTTTTCTTCTAAAAAAAAAAAAAAGGAGTTTCAGATTTTCACAGGATATTTGAATGTTATTGAAAATATAGGGGCTTTCTCATTTGTTCATGCTTAGATATAAATAATTTATATTTAAATCTTCAACAATACCAAAATAAGGGTGTGGAACATTTGATTTTTTCCAGTTTCCACTCAGAGAAATGATTGAAAATATGGCTCAAAAGGCACAACTGTGTTTCCCCCACTGTCTCCCACTGAAGGACCTTTCTAGAAAATAGGGCTACTTTTCTTAGCAACTGGTCTCTTCTAACCTGGCACATTGATTCCTGGCTCCTTTTTATCTAGGACAGCCTATTTATAAGTCAAGTATAACCACTTAAATCTTTCAATTAGTAGCCCCCCACTCCCGTATTTAAAGTAGTCTTTAGGATATGTTCATGTCCTCCCTAATGATGTGTGTTAAGAGTTTAAAGGCCTTTTTCATTCATTGGATAATTCCAAAAGAACAAAGAGTGAACAGAGCATTTAAAGAATAAGATCTATATATTCTAGATATTATCTTGAAGTGGCAAATATTTCTGTACTCTGAAATGTATGTGTTCATTAACAGAATATTTATATTTTGAAGTGTTCTGTTTTTCTCCTTTTTTGGACTCTGATTTTTTATTCAATAACTATAAATCAATAGTAAGAGGATCCCATCAATAATTAACCTGACTGACTTAAGTTTTAGTTTTCTGCACTGTGAGTTGCAAAATATTTTGTTTTCTTAATGTCTACATTTCTCTTGTCATTTTCCAGTCTTAAGGGTTGTTTGCATTTAGACAATTTTCATTAATTCATTGACTTAAGAGTATTTATTGGAATGCTATTATGTGTCATATATATATACTACTCTGTGTCATATATATACACACATACATATATATGACATATATACGTAGTTAAAGCAGATAAAGGTTCTTACCCTCAAAAAGCAGACACTCTAGTCAGGGGGAGAGAAAATAAACAAATGAACAGCAAACATATACTGTGTTTCATTGATTCCAAGAGGCACACATTTTCCCATTTGAATGTATCTGAAAACAAGATACATCTTATAACTGGTGTCTGACTATTATTATTGGCTGGGGCAGTGGTGAAGTGGATGCCATTGCCTGCAGATGCATGAATAGCAAAAGCACCAGTATAAAAATATTGCAGAATTGGTGTCAGTGACTACAAAGAAATTGCACACAGTAGTGCAAAGGTCTTTTAACTCCTAGAAACCGAAAAGTTTTGAGCAGGAGTTAGAAGAGGTGGGAAATCGTGTGTTTAGCTGTGTTCTCAAAGGGGAGGGCTTAGTCTGTGCGTCTCCTAGTACCACCTTGGGTGAAAGTTCTTATCTGATAGAGAAATTAAACAAACAAACAAACAGACAAAAACCTACCTTTTCTTCCTCTAAGCCTATTCTAAAGCACTAAACAGAAATCGAAATTAGTAAATTAATATTTTAATACATTATTCCATTATTCCTTCAGGCTAAAAATGTAAAGCAGAAATCCTTAACACCTCACACTTCAGAATTACTCCATGATATAGGTATTCCCCAAAGGGAAATTTGGTTTTTCACAACATATACACTGAGTATTTTCACTGAGGCCATACCAGAGAATTTAGATAAAAACTGTAACTTAGTAAAAGAATATGCAAACAAACATTGTTATAAGAAAGTTTACCAGGAGATTCAACTTCATTCCTATCTCTGCTTTGGCTTTCAAATAATTCTAAAATTTTGCAAGTTGAATTGTGTCATCAAATGCTGGAGGGTAAGTCTACTTCCCTGCACAAATTTGCAGTCAATGCTACAAGTTCTATGTCTATACAATTCCTGTGGATGCTCAAAGATAATCTAACAGACACCACATTTTTACATATGCTGGTTTAAGACAATACATTGACTTGATTTCTAAGTTAAGCCCAATGTTATTTTATTTCCCTAAAGTCTTTACGCCTTTAAGATGGGAAGCGTAACATGTTAACTTTTTTCTTCAAATTCTCTTATAAATTATGTTTCGAGGACTGTGGCAGCAAGCAAGCTTTCTCCCCAGAGAAAACAAACTTTGCTACTCAGGTCACTGATGATGGCTTATTTATTTCAGTCCTCGTGTGTAATGTCATTGATATTTAAATAATGATCCTATTTTTAAATATATGACTTTCAAGTCTTTCTTTTATGCATTAAACTCACAGTTGTTTTATCCTTGACATTGCCATTGATTTAGTAAGGAGAAATTTCAGTATTTTTTTAATAAAACAAACAAAATTCCACTTTCAGTAAATTCTGCAAGCTGTCTCAACTGCCTACAGTGACATTATCAAATGACAAAACCCAGAACCTTCTAGAAGGCAGAATTTACCTTATAAAACTAAAAAACAAAACAGCACACACAAACACACTTCATTGAGCATAATATAGCACCAGAGTTATGCATTCCTTTAACTTTCATTATCTTGTTAACCCTTATATAAAAGCCCTTGGCAGTAAAAGGACAGTTATGTAAAAGGAAATATAAATTAGAAAGATTCAATACCTTGTTCATCTGTATGCTTATATGGGTGAAATAAATAGATATAATCTTGAAAATCTGGCCCTCCCAGTAGATTTGAGATTATCACTGAGGATAAATGCCCAACTGAAGAGGCCCCAGTAAGTATTTTTTACAAAAACCTGTGTTGATTCAACTTTTGCACACTTTTCTGTAAGTTTAAAGACTCAAAATAAATTTCTCATTCTGTAAAATTCCTCTGTTAAAGCTTCTGTTTATTATATAATTATGCAAGCTACTCTGCTTTTCTTACATTCTTGAGAAGGCTACATGATGTGTTGAAAAAAATCATGTGAAACCTGGGTTCAAGTCCTGGCTACATTATTTACCATTACTTACCTTAAAAAAACTGCTTATTTTTTGGTTTATATACTGTAAAATGGGATTAATTGTGGGAATTAAATAGCAGTAGACAGCCCATAAGAGATAGTAAATAAACATTTTATCTTTTTAGGTTTTTTAATAATTAAATAAAATGTTTTAAGCATCACAATCTCCATGAAAAGTTAATGTTCCTCCCATTAACTGAAATATTTTGAGTTGTAGAAACTGGTGGAATGTGGTAATTTAATAGAAAAGTATGACATTAAGAGTGGCAAAATAAACACGAGGACATTTCAATTAAAGGAAACAATTTGGAGTGATAATCCTAATTGTAACTTAATATTAGCGTCCCATTTTCTGATAGCTAGTAGTCCCTTAATTAATTTCTCTTCAAATCCTATTTAAATACTTCTGAAGACACAGGAAAAAAATAAAGTGACATCAGCACCAAAAATGAAGTCTTACAGGTAAACTAGGAGATAATTTTGAAGGAAATTTCATCAACCTGAAGTCAGGAACTTACAAGAGCTTTTTATTATGGAGCAGCCCCCACTAGCTTGAAAAATGGAAAGAAAACATTTGTTTTTCCTTCTTATGCTCTCTGCCCCCTGGATGAAACACAGGATATATTGGCATGTAATTAAAAACAGTATAATTGCTTAAAAATCTAAAACCAATCAAGGGACCTACAGTGCATCCACATGATGGAGATTGCATGGCTATCAATGTCATGTTGCTGATGAAACAGTTGCATTTGGTTACTTGGAGCCCAGTATCTGCAGTTATTCCTGGGATTAAATCCTCTCTCCATTACTCACTGAACCAGGTATTCTTGGTACCCTGTCCTCACCTGTAAAATAGAGATTAAAAGCAAAAGATGTCATAGGTTTAAGAATTAAATAATATGATTGTATAAAAAATGCTTCTCTCAATGTCTGACACAGACTAAGCTTTCTATAAATTTTGAAAATAGTTATTATTATCTTTGAAAATATAGGAAATATTCATGATTTAAGATTAAATAAATAAAACAGTACATTGATGTGTGTGTGTGTGTGTGTGTGTATAAAATGACCTCACACATGCATGCACATATGCACACATCAGAATCTTATGGAGGTTTATGTTAGGCAGTAGAATTTTGAGTCATTCTTCTTTGTAATTCTGCATCTTTCCAAAATTGTCAATAATAAACATATATTACTTTTAGCATCAGGAAAAACAAATTAATACATACAAGTTCTAAAATACAGTGGATTTTATACAAGGCCTACCTGACTCATAGTTATACTGAACAAATATTGGTACAATGAATGGATGAATGAATGAATGAGAGCTAGTTAATTCTATGTCCTAAAGTAACTGTGATAATCCTCCCAAAGTTTGATTTTCATCCAGGAAATCCTTTGCTCACAGACTTTCAAAGACCCACTAAAACCAGGAAAATGTGTCCAGACTCTTCCAAGAATCACACAGGGTTCTACAAGACCTGGTTGAAAATCACCTTTGCTCTTTTCTTCTAACAACTTCACCTTGTTTTCTGTGTGCTACAGTTTAGCTAAACCACTCACCACTTTCAAACACAAAGAACATTTGTCACCTTGATGTCATTCTTCCTGTCTCCCAGACTCCTCTACCATCACTTTCCCAAGCTTTGAGGTCCAGGTAAAGGATTTTTGCCCAAATTCAAAGCAGAATTCATTCCATTTTTTGTTGTGTTCCCATAGATATGCATTTGGACATTTTAAATACAATTTGTTTAGCTACCTTATTTTCCCCTTTTTACCCAAAAGCATAAAATGTGTCTCTTCTTAACCTGTTGAGAAGGAGGATGAAAGTGTTCTTCACTTTTTATATCTAATCTCCTCTTTAGACTATTTTCTTTTATTTTGGGAAAACATATGTTTTCACAAAATTCCAAAGGTACAAATGAGTATAGAGTAAATGGGTATACATATGTAAAATTATACCTCCCACAAACCCTAGCACCATGGTTCCCTAGCACCAGAAGCAACCTCTGTTATCAGGTTTTTGCATATACTTCCAGAGCTATTCTATGCCCACAAAATAACTATACATACTTTATTTTTTAACACAGAGGTAACATACTCTTTAGGTTACTTTACTTACTCTGCTTGCACTTTGCTTTTTAGATTTAACAGTATATTTGGGGGATTTTTCAATATCAGTATGATTGCTTTTTTATGGTTGCATAGTATTTAATTATATAAATGTACCAAAGAATGGTTAACCAATTCTTTTGATGGTTATTTAGACTATATAGACTCCTTTGCAATTATAATGTGACATAAATAACTTTGCATATATGCCATTTCACACATATGAAAATATATCTGTAGGATAAATTCTTAAATGTGAAATTTTCATATGCACTTTGAATTTTTACATGAACTTCAGATTCAGCTTCCTTAATTTCAAAACAACCCTGTTTCTGTTTTATTAGGATCCATTAAATTACGGATTCATTAAATTACAGATTAATTCAAGGATAATTGATGTATGATGTTACATTGTTCTAAGTAAGAATTGTATGTGCTTTTCATTTGTTTAAATCTGCATTTATTTTTCTTATGAACCTTTCACATTTCTGGTATATCATTGTTTTTGTTGCAGTTTTAAATGTAGTTTTACTTCCACTATATTTTCTAACTGATTGATGTTTGCATAGATAAAAGTTATTGACTTTCCAGTATTAATTTAAGGCCCAATGACTCAGTGAGTCTTTTATTGTTGCTAAGGTTTGGTTTACTTTTTTTACATTTATTTTTTTAAACAATTATAATATCTATAAGTTTTATTTTGCTTTTTCTCATCTAATTTGTTGGCTTATACCGCCTCTAGAATATGGTTAAATAATGTTATAGCAAGTTTTTTAAAAGTCTGTTTCTTTCTGAAATTAGTGGAAATGCTTCTTATATATCCCATTAATGCTCATCTTAATCCTGGCACATAAGTAATATGTATTCATATTTTATGAGTTTTTCTATTATCATATCTTTCCAAAGTTTTATTGAGCTATATTTGATATACAATACATTTATTGGCAGTGTACAATTTTTTGAGTTATTAAATAGGTATATAACTGTGAAACGATCATCACGGTCAAGATAAGAAACTTATCTATTACCTTTAAAGTTTTCTCATTCTGTTTTTATTATTTTAAAATTAAAGGTAGCTACTCATTTTTTGACAAATATTTTTACTGAGATATAATTAACATACCATATAATTTATATGTATGGGGTTTTGTTTTTGTTTGACCATGCTGTGTGGCATGCGGGATCTTAGTTCCCTGACCAGGGATTGAACCCATGCCCCCTGCAGTGGAAGATCAGAGTCCTAACCACTGGACTGCCAGGGAACTCCCTATGTGTACACTTAAAGTGTACAATTAGATAGTTTTTTTTTAAATTAATTTATTAAAAAAATTTTTTTTGGCTATGTTGGGTCTTTGTTTCTGTGCTAGGGCCTTCTCTAGCTGCAGCAAGCGGGGTCCGCTCTTCATCACGGTGCGTGGGCCTCTCTCTATCATGGCCTCTCTTGTCGCGGAGCACAGGCTCCAGATGCGCAGGCTCAGTAGTTGTGGCTCACGGGCTTAGTTGCTCCGTGGCATGTGGGATCCTCCCAGACCAGGGCTTGAAACTGTGCCCCTGGCATTGGCAGGCAGACTCTCAACCACTGCGCCACCAGGGAAGCCCAATTTGATAGTTTTTAGTATATATTCACAGAGTTGTGCAACCACCACCATAATCAACTTTAGAACATCATCTCAGAATGAAACTCCATTACCATTAGCATTTCCCCCACTCTCTCCCTCCCTGGGCAACCACTGATCTACTCTCTTTCTCCATAGATTTGCCTATTCTGGAATTTCATATAAATGGAATCATATAATATGTGGTTCTTTATGATTGGCTTATTTCATGTAGCATGATGTTTTCAAAGTTTATTCATGTTACAGTATATATCAGTATTTCATTCCTTTTGTGGCTCATTAATATTCCATTATATGGATACACCACATTTCATTTATCTGTTTATTGGTTGAGGGGCACGTATTTCCATCTTTTGGCTATGATGACTAATACTGTTATAAACATTGGTATACAAGTTTTTGTGTTGGAACATATATCTAGGAATGGAATTACTTAGTCATGAGATAACTCTGTATCTTATTATCTGAAGAACTATGAGACCATTTTCCAAAGCTACTGCACCATTTTACATGCCCACCAGCAGTATAGGAGGGTTCTGATTTCTTCATATCCTTGCCAGCAATTGTTATCTGAATTTTTAATTTTATTCATCCTAGTAGTTACGGTATCTCATTGTGGTTTTGATTTTCATTCCCTGAGGGCTAATGATATTGAACATCTTTTCATTTGCTTATTGACCATTTGTATATCATTTTTGGAGAAAAATCTATTTAGGTCCTTTTCCCCTTTTATAATTGGATTATTTGTCCTTTTATTATTGAGTAGTAAGAGTTTTTTACTTATTCTAGATACAAATCCCTTATCAAAAATATGATTTGCAAATATTTTCTCCCATTCTGTGGGTTGAATTTTCACTTTTTTCAGTGGTATGTTCTAAAACACAAACGTTTTTAATTTTACTGTAGTCCAATTTATCTATATTTAGAAAGTTTTTTGCTTGTGCTTTCTGTCATATTTAAGAAACCATCAACTCAGCAACAACAACAACAACAAAAAACCAATTTTTAAAAATGATCAAAGTTTTCAAGTAGATATTTCTCCAGAGAAGACAGACAAATAACCACATAGTATAAATGCCTGATATTAAGCTTTTTGATTGTAATGTAAGTGCCTGACATTAAACTTTTGATTGCCAAGGCATCCATTTCAAAGACATCCATCTCAAATAAATGCATTGCCAGTTGTATGACCCAGCTGCTAGTAAAATAACTAGGTGAGAAACAAGGTCAACCCACCCATGAAGTTTACTTTTTAGAAAGCCCTGAGTATCCTAGATAACTGGATACTTGAGAGAGCCCACTTTTCCCTTCCTGCACCCTAATTCTACCTCTTACGTTTTAAATTAGCCAATAAAGAGTGGACTCACAAAAACCTTGGCACTCCTCCCTCAGACCCCACTAATAGCAGAGCCCCAGGTCTGTTCCTGTGCTTGCATCCCTGACCCTCTCCCCGCCATCATATTATGTGGCCATTGGGTATGCTGTGTACCCTCTAGGACTTGTGAATAATAAATCTTTTTTTTTCCAAAGTTCCCTGATGATTGTTGCTGAGGTGACTCTTGCAAGCATAGTAAGAATTACAAGTTCCAGTCTGGCCACAGCATTGGCTCTGGTCAGGGAGATGTCTGTGTGGGTCTAGCCACAAGTAGTGTGGGCCTAGATGTGGTGACCCCTCATTCCTGATAGCATCATTATCCATAAGATGAGACCTACAAAAAACAGACCAATAAGCACATGAAAAGATGCTCAACATCATTAATCAGTGGGTAAATGCACACCAAAACTACAGTGGGGTACCACTTCACACCTACTAGAATGGCTATAATTATAAAAGAAAAAAACAAAACCAAAACAGAAAATAACAAGCATTGTCCAGGAATTGGACAAGGCTTGTAACCTCATGCACTGCTGATGGGAATGTAAAATGATGTGGCCACTGTGGAAGATAGTTAGGTGGTTTCTCAGAAAATCAGTCATAGGATTACCATATGACCCTGCAATTTCACTTTTAGTTATATATCCAACAGAATTGAAAGCAAGAACTCCAGCAGATATTTGGACACCAATATTCATAGCAGCATTTTTCACAATAGCCAAAATGTGTAAACAGTCCAAATGTCCATCGTTAGATGAATGGACAAACAAAATGTAAGTATATACAATGGAATATTATTCAGCCATAAAAAGAATGAAATTTTCATATATGCTATAACATGAATGGATTTTGTAAACACTATGCTTAGCAAAATAATTCAGACACAGTAGGACAAATGTTGTATGATACCACTTATATTAGGTTGCCTAGAATAGGTACATTCATGAAGATAAAAAAATCCATGGGTACTAGGAGCTGAGGGCAGAGGACAGTTATTGTTTAATGGGTACAAAGTTTTTGTTGAGGATAATAAAAAAATTTTGTGATAGATAGTGGTGATGATTACACAGTGTTCCTTATGATTTTCTATACATTTTTTTCTACATATTTGATCATGGGCTCTTTTTTTGGGGGGGCTGATACGCAGGCCTCTCACTGTTGTGGCCTCTCCCGTTGCGCAGCACAGGCTCCGGACGCGCAGGCTCAGCGGCCATAGTTCACGGTCCCAGCCGCTCTGCAGCATGTGGGATCTTCCCGGACCGGGGCACGAACCCGTGTCCCCTGCATTGGCAGGTGGACTCCTAACCACTGTGCCACCAGGGAAGCCTGATCATAGCCTTTTTGAATAGAGATAGTTTAACTTCCTTTCCAATCTCGATGCCTTTTATTTCATTTTCTTGACTAATTATCCTGATTAGAACCTCTAGTAAAATGTTGAGGTGTGGACATCTGTATCTTTTTCCTGATCTTAGAGGGAAAATATCCAATCTTTCACCATTAAGTATGTTGTTAGCTATGGGTTTTTCATAGATGCTCTTTATCAGATTAAGGAAGTTCCCTTCTTTTCCTAGCTTATTGTTTTTATCATGAAGGAGTATTAGATATTCTGAAATGCTTTTTCTGCAGTTATTGAGATGATCAGGTGTTGTTTTTTTCTGTCATTCTATTGATGAGTGGGTTATATTAATTGCTTTTCAGATGTTAAACCAACTTTACTTTCTTTGAATAAGTCATATTTGGTCAAGTTGTATAATCCTTTTTTACATGTTGCTGGATTCAATTTGCTAGTATTTTGTTGAGGATTTGGCCATTGATTTTTTTTAAACTGCTTTTTTAGTATCTATGAAGATGATTATAGATTTCCTCTTTGAACTCTTAATATGGTAAATTATATTAATAATTTTTCTAACTTGAAACATCCAGTTGACAGTGATGTATTATTTTAATATTCAATTGGAGTCTATTTGCTAATATTTTGTTTAGGATTTTTGTATCAAAATTCATAAGTGAAATTAGTATGTAATTTTTATGTTACATTTTTCAGTATTCATACTTTGTTATATTACCTTATTTAAAAATTTGTAACTTTTTTTTTCTTTTTCTAGGTTCTAGAACAACTTAAGTAGTATTGAAGTTTTCTCTTTCTTAAAATGTTTGGGTGGATTCCCCTGTGGAAATTGCTTGTCTTGGTCCTTTGGTATGTAGGTATATGTAGGCAAGAGGGGTTACATAGCTGGTAACCCAGGCTTTTTCTTTATTTATTTTTCTTTTATTTTTTACATGTCTTTCTCATCAATTAAATTTGAATATAATCCTTGCATAATCTATTTTATATAAAGTCTGTTTTATATACAGACCCTTTGCAAATATCTAGCATTATTTTCTTATACATTATACAGTTTTCAAAATCTATTTTTTATTTGAAATTGATACTATTTGCATAGCTACTACTACGATTTTTGTTTCATTATTTATTAATAGTGACAGCTGCATGCAGCTCTTTAGTTTCAAGCTAGAGTTTGGCATATATTAGTAACAGAGGCCATATGAACAACTCCTACAAATTCAGGATATTGCTTTTCTCCTATTCACACCCAACCTAAGCAAAGATTATCTCCACAAGCCATTCAAGGAGAGCCACATTGTTCTGGAAATTACTTAATACTGGTGAAGAAGCCCTGTGTTTTAGCTCATGTCTAAATTAAATTTTAAAATCAAGCTTCAGATCAAGAACAAAAAATCAAAATAACAATGCCAATGAGACCATTTTAAATGAGAAATGGACATAAATTTTTCTTGCACTGATAATTAAGAGGAACTACATTGGAAAATCAAAGTGATCTCCTTTCTAAAAACTGATTTAGGATCAATTCTTGAAAGTTTCTTTTCCTGAAATAGCCTCTTCATATTCCTATCAGGTTGCAAAATATTGAGCCTTAAAATCCTGTGATTTTATTCTAATTATTTTTCTAATAATTTTGATTCAAGCTTGATTTTTTAAGTATTATTTTATTAAGTATGTAACCTCAATATTTATAAATCATTTATCAGTGAGGACATCCTTTGTGGTTTTCAAAAGCAGCACTAAGAAAAGTGACCCATGAACTCAGGCATTTAGCAAAACTAGAAAAATTAGAAGCAAAATTTCTAGAGCAACCTGGGTTGCCTGATTTCTGACAAATGTTTGAGGGGAGCACAGAAAGGAAACTGGGGTTTCACTCAAAGACCAGGGGTAAGAAAGAGTTGGTGAAGTAAGCTGGACAATCCTTTCTAGATCTGAAAGAAGAAGCAGGAAAACTAAACTAGGAAGGACTAGAAGAAAATAACTAGATACGAGTGTTCTGGTCTGGGTGACACCTTGAGATACCTGAGCTGCAGATGTGAAATTTCTTGATAGGTTAAGTCAAATTCCAAAAAAGCTGGAGAGGTAAACATGTGGACAGAAGGAACAAATGATAAAAAGTTGAAACTATAAACATTTGTTACCTCACCCCCATTTTCAGCATTTTCTTTTATTAATTGAGTTTTCTCAATCTTATAGCCTTGAAATTTAAAAGCATTTAGTTAAATTTTATTTTCTAAATATCTAGAAGTAATGTGACTGTAAATCTTTTCCTAAACAAAATAAGACACTTAGCTTGTGTTTACTTCCGTTGTTCCTTCTTGAAATCTACCTTACCCCACCCAAGCTGTCAACCTCCTGAGTGATATAGTCTAGGATTTTAACTGTATATTACTATTTCAGTTTTGTGATTGAAATGAATTTATTGAAATGAATTTAAGTTGCACACTACTGTTTCCTTTGTTTTTATAATCCAAAGTTTTCACTTGGGTTCATTTTTTTATTTTGTTGTATGTTGTAGTATATTCACAAGTAATCCTTTCAAAATGGTTTCTTGGGTGATACATGTTCTGAATCTTTGCAGTATGAAAACATTTTATTTTCCCCTCATATTTGAATGGTTGATTGGCTAGGTATTTAATTAAAGGTTCAAAACCATTTTTCCTCAGAACTTTGATTCTTTAGTAATAATGTTTTAATATGTTCAGTTTTATAGGTTGGGAATTGTTTCCAATCTTATTCTCATTTTTCTGAGATTATATTTCTTTCTTTCTTTCACAAGATGCTTTGTCTTTATTCTTGCTGTTTTGAAATTTCATTATTTATATGTCTAGGAGTGGATCCTTTCCATTCATTCAACTTAGCACTTGGTAGACTTCTGTAATCTGAAGACTTGTATATTTATTTAGGTCAGACATTTAGTTCCCTAAATTTTTTTGGTACTTCCTCCACTTCATTTTGTTTTCTTTTTTTCTGGAACTCCCAATCAAAGGACATTAGCACTTCTGGGTTTATACTCTAATTTTTAACATTTTCTTTCATGCTAGCAGTTTCTTTGTCCATTTTGTTGCTATATTCTTGGAGAATCAAGCAGATTAAGCTTTCAGCTCCACAGATTACTTTTTGAATTGTATCAGTGCTGCCATGTAGTGAGGTTTTGTTTGTTTTAATTTCACTTTTTTTTAATTTCCAAAATTTCTAGCTGACTTCTTCTTTATTGCTAAAACCTCTTGTATTTTTATAATTACATTCAGTATCATTATTTAAATTTCCCCTTCACTTTGCTCTATTAACCTTGTTTCATCAAATATTAGCTCTTCTATTTTTTGACTTAGATACTAATTTTAGAGGTGTCCTTCTTCTTCAAATAGTTGATGATTTTTGGTTGTATACCAATATTTTTAACTGAGGTTCCTTACTGGCTCTGTGTTTGACTGCTGTAATGACTGCTCTTAATGATTTTTAGGAATAGAGTGGTTGTACTAATGGTAGAGTTTACCAGTTACCTGTCTCTAGGATATGAGAGATCCAGATTATTTTGGGGGTATTTCCAGCCACCCAGAGCACAAAACTTCTCTAGCCTAAACTACAATTTCTGTTCCAAACCGCTACCTGTTTCTTTGCAAAATAGGCTGATTCATTTGGCTACTCTTACTATGATCTCCCAATAAATCATCCTGATATCACCCCGCGAGTCACTTTTGCTACCCACATGTCCCCTTTGCACATGCTGTTACCTATTGTAAAAGCCGACAACACAGATTGGGATCTGTGGATTCATTTTTGATCTGACACCAGTTATCTCCTCTCATGCCAGAAAAGTTCATGGCTTCTGCCTCAAGGAAGACACTTTTCTTGTTTTTCAATGCTAATGTGTGTGTGTGTGTGTGTGTGTGTGTGTGTGTGTGTGGAAGGGGGATGGTGTTTGTGTACATTATTTTACTAGAGTTTAAGACTGTCACAGTTCTTGTTTTCCACATTAAGATGTGTGTTTGTGTGTACATACATATATATAAATATACACGTAATATAAAATATAAATATAAATAAATAATTTTTTTAAATTTAAGAGTTTAAGACTAATAAGGAAAGATGGGTTATATGCTCAGATGATGTCTGCCATATTTTGGTGGCCTAAAATGCATCCTAATTTAAAAAAAAATAGTATTTGTTTTTTAGAACAGTTTTAGGTTCACAGCAAAATTGGTGGAGGGTCCAGAGGTTTCACATATACCTTCGGCCTTCACATATGCACAGCCTCTGCCATTATTAACATCCCACAGAGTGGCACATTTGTTACACTTGATAAACCTACATTGACACATCATTATCACCCAAAGTCTATAGTTTACATTAGGGTCCAAGCTTTGTTGTACACTTTATAGGTTTTGACAAATATATAATACATCTATCCACCATTATACTATTATACAGAGTAGTTTCACTGCCTTAAAAATCTGTGCACCACATATTCATCCCTCCATTCCCCCTCCCCTGACCCTTGAAAACAAATGATCCTTTTACTTTCTCCATAATTTTGCTTTTTCCAGAATGTCATGCAGTTGGAATCATACAGTATGCAGCCTTTACAGATTGGCTTCTTTTACCTAGTAATTGTTTAGTCTTTAAAAGTATCAACTAATGTGCAAAATAAGCTTTCCTATTGAACTGCACTCCCACGTTATTTCAGCCTCCACTCTCTCACTAAAATCTATAGAATTTTTTGAGAAACTGGCAAAATTCTTTGACATTTATTTTATCTCCAACCGTCAAATAGATTGCCTGACTCAGACCTAATCTGACCCAACATGCTTTATTTGACCTAGTGACCTTTCCATCTTCTAAAGTTATGTCAATTTTATGACATATCAAGAGAAAGAACTTCAAGATTTTCCTGCTTGGAAACTGACAGTCTTTTTGCATAAAAATACTTCCTTACATAAAAGCTCTTATTTATTATATTAATAGAAAACAGAAGAAAAATTTGCATTTTGAGTGCTATGGAAAAAGATCCCAAAGTCATCAGTTGCTCTGAGCAACATATTGTACATGTTACCACATGACAATTGAGACACACACTCATTTATTAATATCTGCAGTGGCAACTCTTACCATTCTGGATGGAGCAAACCTTATTCCAAGAAGTTCTTTGAAGTAAATTAAGGGTGATAGCTTTATTATGACTACAGATCAGAACCATTTTCTGCTTCCTTTGAAATTACACATGTGAACATGTAGAGTTGCGTGAGCTTGTAAAATGTCTTTATGCAAATTAGAAAATGTACTTCTTCTAAGCCGACAAATTGGAAAGAGGGTCTTCCTGGCAGTGCACCTTTGTGTATTGCACAAACTCACAACAATGAGCAGTGGCCATGCAAATATATTTAAATACAGTCTTGATGACTGGCAATATATGATATTTATTTACAGACTATTATTAGTGTTAGGTGCTTCTAAGAAGGTCAGGATATAATTACAAAAAGAAGGTTTCTATTTCCCTTCTAAAGATGTGTCAGTGACATTCATCTTAAGTACTGCTGCTTAGGACAGCTATGCACCTCCTGAGGAACTAGCTCATGCTGGTTTGCTGTTTACTCTAACTGCTAAGAAGTTAAGAATCAAATTTTCATCCACTCTGTAGTAGTCAGGACTCTTGGTTCTAAGTGCTAAATGTCCTTTGAGGAGCAAAAGGGTCCCAGCTGAAAATGAATGGGTCAGAAAACTGAAAAGTCCAGGTATTAAATTAGCTTCAAACAGGATCACACTCAGATCCAAAAAAGAGTGACCCAGGGTAGGCTTATTTTCTACCAGCTCAACAACTCCAAGGGTTGTGGAGAGTGGGAAGAGTACCTCTTTCTGCATATCTCTCCTGAAAGTTCCAGGTGAGGCTCTCATTGTCAGATTATGTGAGGAGCCTTCTGGAGCCAGTGGTATGGTCAACACTGCCTAAACTACAAAAGACAAATGAAGTGCTTGTTATAGGAAAAGAAGGGGTGTAAAGAAGTTGGACAGGCAAAACCAATAAATGTCTATTCAGAATGTGCATATTTTTAACCAAATATTTATTTAGCAACATTTTAGGTTCTGGAAATACAGTGTTGAAAAAAAGAGACTACATCTCACGTTAGGCATTTTGCATATTATTTCTTCATAACATTTTTTTTCTAATGGCCTCATTTTTTATTTTTGTAATCTTGTATATATGTAACTAAGCTGTTAAAAAATCATTTTTCTGGAAACGTGGGACATAGACAAATTATAAATAAACATACACTGGAGTAAAATAGCAGTTTTAAAAGAAGATCAAGTCACAGTGATTCCCTTTCTGCTCTATGCATTTCAAGATTACTTCAGCTTCCTTCTTAACCAGAATAACCAGTGGTTAAGATATCTTTTTGTCTTCAGGTGGGTAAGACACATCTGATGAGTCTTGCTCACACCCTCTCTTACTCTTGTCCTGGCAGTTGTAGGTTCCTCCCCTGAAAGGTCCACTGACTGAGTTTTCTCTCCCTTCCTCCAACCTAACAGTCTGAAAATATCTGGTAAGGTTGATGTATCCATACTTGTTATAACCACAAGTGACAGAAATATCAAAAGATCAGTGGCTTAAATCAAATAGAAGTTTCATTTCCTCATATGTAAGTGTCTAGATTTGGCTATCTAGTTCTTGCAGGCTTGCTCACAATATTAGGGGCCCAGTCTCTTTTCAACTTTCTGTTCTATTGTGTGACTCTTCAATAACCCAAATTCCATGATGGTCTGAAATGGTTGCTGGAACTCCAGCTATTATTTTCCAGCCAGCAAAAAGGAGGACGTATGAAGAAGGGAACAGCCCTTTCCTTTATGGACATTTTCTGAAATTACATACATCACTTCCACTTACTACATCCCGTTGACTTGAAATCACTCACGTGGGTCTTCTTAGCTACAAGGAGCTTCTTTTACAAAGGAAGAAGAATAGAACAGATTTTGGAGCACAGCCAATAGTGTCTGCCTTAGTGGGCTCATTCCCTGGTGGCTTCAAGTTTTACAAAGTTGATCCTGTGTCCTGGGGTGGTCAAAGATCAGGAACAGGGATGGTGTGTCAGTTAAGCTTCACACAGGAAAACAAAACCATTCCATGTCTTATAGGAATGAAGGGGGTGATATAGAAATAAGGAAATGCAGGTATGTGGGAAAGAGCTGCATGACTAAAGGTCACAAAGGCTGCAGCTGAAGATTGGAGAAATGGTCACTGCAGACCTCCTCTGAAGACTCAAACTGAGTAGTTCTCAAAAGTTTCATGGGGAAACATGAAATTCTCAAAAGATTCTGCAAAGGCTCACACTAAACATCTGAGTCTGTATAGCCTCGTGGGTACCCCCAGTAACCTGGAAAGTCTCTATGACCTCATTTCAACCGTGTGACATGCCATAAGTCCTAAAAGTAATGACCTCTCCTCACTTTGATCTTCCATCTACTTGTATTCCTTTCATTGACAAACTCTGACTTAGAACAATATGGGAAAGGAACTCTGGGACGTGTGGCTTGGGGGGACAGAAACAATGCTGAATTAACAAAAGACAATCAAACATAAGAGGTCTGAGTATCATTTATCACCAAATTTGTCTCACTAAGATCTATCAAAATTCTTCCCACAGGCCAGCAATTAAGATGGATCATAGTATTATGACTTTTAATGTCCAACACCTTAAGCACTCCTTCCCTCTGCCAAAATCAGAAAGTTATGGTATATTGTGAGAATGCTCAGTGACAGGTCCAGGTTCTGTTGCTTAAACCATTCAAAATCACTTATGAGGATGGACCTTCAAGATGGCAGAGGAGTAAGACATGGAGATCACCTTCCTCCCCACAAATACATCAAAAATACAAATACATGTGAAACAACTCCTACAGAACACCTACTGAGCGCTGGCAGAAGACCTCAGACTTCCCAAAAGGCAGGAAACTCCCCACGTACCTGGTAGGGCAAAAGAACAAAGGAAAAACAGAGGCAAAAGAATAGGGATGGGACCTGCACCTCTGGGAGGGAGCTGTGAAGGAGGAAAAGTTTCCACACACCAGGAAGCCCCTTAACTGGTGAAGATGGTGGATAGGTGTGGATGAAGCTTCAGAGCCACGGAGGAGAGGGCAGCAATAGGGGTACAGAGGGTAAAGTGGAGACATTCCTTCACAGAGGATCGGTGCCGACCAGCACTCACCAGCCCGAGAGGCTTCTCTGCTCACCCGTGGGGGCGGGTGGGGACTGGGAACTGAGGCTCGGGCTTTGGAGTTCAGACCCCAGGGAGAGGACTGGGTTTGGCTGAGTGAACACAGCCTGAAGGGGATTAATGCACCACAGCTAGCAGGCAGGGAGTCCGCAAAATAGTCAGGAACTGCCGAAGAGACAAGAGACCATTGTTTCGGGGTATGTGAGGAGAGGAGATTCAGAGCGCCGCCTAAACAAGCTCCAGAGATGGACGTGAGCCACGGCTATCAGTGTGGACATGGGAGACAGGCATGAAACGCTAAGGCTGCTGCTGCAGCCACCAAGAAGCCTGTGTGCAAGCACAGGTCACTATCCACACCTCCCCTCCCAGGAGCCTGTGTGGCCCACCACTGCCAGGGTCCTGTGATCCAGGGACAACTTCTCTGGGAGAACATATGGTGTGCCACAGGCTGTTGCAACGTCACGCTGGCCTCTGCCACCTCAGGCTTGCCCTGCATTTTGTACCCCTCTCTCCCCACGGCCTGAGTGAGCCAGAGCCACGTAATCAGCTGCAACTTTAACCCCGTCCTGTCTGAGCGGGACCAGATGCCCTCAGATGACCTACACGCAGAGGTGGGGCCAAATCTAAAGCGGAAACCCAGGAGCTGTGTGAACAAAGAAGAGACAGGGAAATCTCTCCCAGCAGCCTTAGGAGCAGTGGATTAAATCTCCACAATAAACTTGATATACCCTGCATCTGTGGAATACCTGAATAGACAATGAATCATCCCAAAATTGAGGCAGTGGACTTTGGGGGCAACTGTAGACTTGGGGTTTGCTGTATGTGACTGACTAGTTTCGATTTATATGTTTACCTTAGTTAAGTTTGTAGTGCTTGTTATCATTGGTGGATTTATTTATTGGTTTGGTTGCTCTCTTCTTTTATTAGTTTTTATTTTTAATAATATATTTTTAATTTTAATAACGTTATTTTATTTTATTTTCTAGATTTATTTTTCTTTCTTTCTTTTTCTCCCTTTTCTTCTGAGCCATGTGACTGACAGGGTCTTAGTGCTCAGGCTGGTGTCAGGCCTGACCTTCAGAGGTGAGAGAGCTGAGTTCAGGACACTGAACCACCAGAGACCTCAGGACCCACATAATATCAATTGGTGAGAGCTCTCACAGAGATCTCCATCTCAACGCTAAGACCCAGCTCTACTCAACGACCAGCAAACTCAAGTGCTGGACACCCCATGCCAAACAACTAGCAAGACAGGAACACAGCCCCACCCATTAACAGAGAGGTTGACTAAAATCATAATAAGTTCACAGACACCCCAAAACACACCACTGGACTCGATCCTGCCAACCAGAAAGACAAGATCCAGTTTATCCACCAGAACACAAGCACCAGTCCCCTCCACCAGGAAGCCTACAAAACCCACTGAACCAACATTACCCACTGGGAGCAGACGTCAAAAACAATGGGAACTCTGAACCTGCAGCCTGCAAAAAGGAGATACCAAACAAAGTAAGTTAAGCAAAATGAGAAGACAAAGGAATACACAGCAGATGAAGAAGCAAGGTAAAAACCAACCAGACTAAACAAATAAAGAGAAAATAGGCAGTCTACCTGAAAAAGAATTCAGAGTAATGATAGTAAAGATGATTCAAAATCTTAGAAATAGAATGGAGAAAATAAAAGAAACAGTTAACAAGGACCTAGGAGAACTAAAGAGCAAGCAAACAGTGATGAACAACAGGATAAATGAAATTAAAAATTCTCTAGAAGGAATCAATAGAAGAATAACTGAGGCAGAAGAACGGATAAGTGACCAGGAAGATAAAATAGTGGAAATAACTACTGCAGAGCAGAATAAAGAAAAAAGACTGAAGAGAATTGAGGACAGTATCAGAGACTTCTGGGACAACATTAAACACACCAACCTTCAAATAATAAGGGTCCCAGAAGAAGAAGAGAAAAAGAAAAGGATTGAGAAAATATTTGAAGAGATTATAGTTGAAAACTTCCCTAATATGGGAAAGGAAATAGTCAATCAAGTCCAGGAAGTGCAGAGAGTCCCATACAGGATAAATCCAAGGAGAAACACTCTGAGACACATATTAAACAAACTATCAAAAATTAAACAAAGAAAAAATATTAAAAGCAGCAAGGGAAAAGCAACAAATAACATACAAGGGAATCCCCATAAAGTTAACAGCTGATCTTTCAGCAGAAACTCTGCAAGCCAGAAAGGAGTGGCAGGACATATCTAAAGTGATGAAAGGGAAAAACCTACAACCAAGATTACCCAGCAAGGATCTCATTCAGATTTGATGGAGAAATTAAAACATTTACAGACAATCAAAAGCTAAGAGAATTCAGCACCACCAAACCAGCTTTACAACAAATGCTAAAGGAACTTTTCTAGACAGGAAACAAAAGAGAAGGAAAAGGCCTACAATAACACCCCCAAAACAATTAAGAAAATGGTAATAGGAACATACATATCAATAACTACCTTAAATGTAAATAGATTAAATGCTCCAACCAAAAGACATAGAATGGTTGAATGGATACAAAAACAAGACCCCTATATATGCTGTCTACAAGAGACCAATTCAGACCTCAGGACACATACAGACAGAAAGTGAGGTATGGAAAAAGATATTCCATGCAAATGGAAATCAAAAGGTGGAGTAGCAATTCTCATAATAGAAAAGAATACACTTTAAAATAAAGACTATTACAAGAGACAAAGAAGGATACTACATAATGATCGAGAGATCCATCCAAGAAGATATAACAATTGTAAATATTTGTGCACCTAATATAGGAGCACCTCAATACATAAGGCAAATGCTAACAGCCATAAAAGGGGAAATTGACAGTAACACAATCATAGCAGACTTTAACACCCCACTTTCACCAATGGACAGATCAACCAAAATGAAAATAAATAAGGAAACACAAACTTTAAATGACATATTAAACAAGATGGATTTATTTGATATTTATAGGACATTGCATCCAAAAACAACAGAATACACTTTCTTCTCAGGTGCTCATGGAACATTCTCCAGGATAACTCATATCTGGGGTTACAAATCAAGCCTCCATAAATTTAAGAAACTTGAAATTGTATCAAGTATCTTTTCCAACCACAGCGCTATGAGAGTAGATATTAATTACCGGGGAAAAAAAGTAAAAATTACAAATGCATAGAGGCTAAACAATACACTACTAAATAACCAAGAGATCACTGAAGAAATCAAAGAGGAGATCAAAAATACCTAGAAACAGATGACAATGAAAGCACAATGGCCCAAAACCTATATGATGCAGCAAAAGCAATTCTAAGAGGGAAGTTTATAGCAATACAATCCTACCTCAAGAAAGAAGGAATATCTGAGATAAACAACCTAACCTTACACCTAAAGCAATTAGAGAATGAAGAACAACAACAACAACAAAAAAAAAACCCCCAAAGTTAGCAGAAGGAAAGAAATCATAAAGATCAGATCAGAAATATATGAAAAAGCAATGAAGGAAATGATAGCAAATATCAGTAAAGCTAAAAGCTGGTTCTTTGAGAAGGTAAACAAAATTGATAAACCATAAGCCAGACTCATCTGGAAAAAAAGGGAGAAGCCTCAAATCAACAGAATTAGAAATGAAAAAGGAGAAGTAACAACTGACACTACAGAAATACAAAGTATTGTGAGAGATTACTGTAAGTAACTATATTCCAATAAATTGTACAACCTGGAAGAAATGGACAAATTCTTAGAAAAGCACAACCTTCCAAGACTGAACCAGGAAGAAAGAGAAAATATGAACAAATCAATCACAAGCACTGAAATTGAAACTGTAATTAAAAATCTTCCAACAAACAAAAGCCCAGGACCAGACGGCTTCACAGGTGAATTCTATCAAACATTTAGAGAAGTACTAACACATATCCTTCTCAAACTCTTCCAAAATATAGCAGAGGGAGGTACACTCCCAAATTCATTCTACAAGGCCACCATTACCCTGATACCAAACCAGACAAAGACATCACAAAGAAAACAACAGACCAATATCACTGATGAACATAGATGCAAATATCCTCAACAAAATACTAGGAAACAGAATCCAACAGCACATTAAAAGGATCATACACCATGATCAAGTGGGGTTTATCCCAGGAATTCAAGGATTCTTCAATATATGCAAATCAAACAATGTGATAAACCATATTCACAAACTGAAGGAGAAAAACCATATGATCATCTCAATAGATGCAGAAAAAAGCTTTTGACAAAATTCAACAGCCATTTATGATAAAAACCCTCCAGAAAGTAAGCATAGAGGGAACTCAACCTAGTAAAAGCCATATATGACAAACCCATAGCCAACATCGTTCTCAATGGTGAGAAACTGAGACCATTTCCACTAAAATCAGGAATAAGACAAGGTTGCCCACTCTCACCACTATTATTCAACATAGTTTTGGAAGTTTTAGTCACAGCAATCAGAGAGGCAAAAAATATAAAATGAATCCAAATCGGAAAGAAGAACTAAAACTGTCACTGTTTACAGATGACATGATACTATACATAGAGAACCCTAAGGATGCTACCAGAAAACTACTAGAGCTAATCAATGAATTTGGTGAAGTAGCAGGGTACACAGAAATGCACAGAAATGTCTTGCATTGTCTTGCATTCCTATACACTAATGATGAAAAATATGAAAGAGAAATTGAGGAAACACTCCCATTTACCATTGCAACAAAAAGAATAACTTACCTAGGAGTAAATTACCTAGGAGTAAACCTACCAAAGGAGACAAAAGACCTGTATACAGAAAACTATAAGACACTGATGAAAGAAATTAAAGATGATACCAACAGATGGAGAGATAAACCATGTTCTTGGATTGGAAGAATCAATATTGTGAAAATGACTATACTACACAAAGCAATCTACAGATTCAATGCAATCCCTATCAAACCACCAGTGGCATTTTTCACAGAACTAGAACACAAAATTTCATAATTTGTATGGAAACACAAAAGACCCCAAAATAGCCAAAGTAATCTTGAGAATGAAAAATGGAGCTGGAGGAATCAGGCTCCCTGACTTCAGACTATACTACAAAGCTACAGTAATCAAGACAATATGGTACTGGCACAAAAAGAGAAATATAGATCAATGGAACAGGATAGAAAGCCCAGAGATAAACCCATGCACATATGGTCTCCTTATCTTTGATAAAGTAGGCAGGAATACACAATGGAGAAAAGACAGCCTCTTCAATAAGTGGTGCTGGGAAAACTTGACAGCTACTTGTAAAAGAATGAAATTAGAGCACTACCTAACACCATACACAAAAATAAACTCAAAATGGATTAAAGACCTAAATGTAAGTCCAGACACTATAAAACTCTTAGAGGAAAACATAGGCAGAACTCTCCATGACATACATCACAGCAAGATCCTTTTTGACCCACCTCCTAGAGAAATGGAAATAAAACCAAAAATAAACAAATGGGACCTAATGAAACTTAAAAGCTTTAGCACAACAAAGGAAACCATAAGCAAGACAAAAAGACAACCCTCAGAATGGGAAAAAATATTTGCAAATGGAGCAACTGACAAAGGATTCATCTCCAAAATATACAAGCAGCTCATGCAGCTCAATATCATAAAATCAAACAACCCAATCCAAAAATGGGCAGATGACCTAAATAGACATTTCTCCAAAGAAGATATACAGATTCCCAACAAACACATGAAAGGATGCTCAACGTCACTAATCATTAGAGAAATGCACACCAAAACTACAAGGAGGTATCACCTCAGACTGCTCAGAATAGCCATCATCAAAATATTTATAAACAATAAATGCTCCAGAGGGTGTGGAGAAAAGGGAACCTTCTTGCACTGTTGGTGGGAATGTAAATTGATACAGTCACAATGGAGGACAGTATGGAGGTTCCTTAAAATCTAAAAATAGAACTACCATATGACCCAGCAATCCCACTCCTGGGCGTATACCCTGAGAAAACTATAATTCAAAAAGAGTCATGTACCACAGTGTTCATTGCAGCACTCTTTACAATAGCCAGGACATGGAAGCAACCTAAGTGTCCATCGACAAATGAATGGATAAAGAAGATGTGGCATATATATGCAATGGAATATTACTCAGCCATAAAAAGAAATGAACTTGAGTTATTTGTAGTGAGGTGGATGGACCTAGAGTCTGTTATACAGAGTGAAGTAAGTCAGAAAGAGAAAAATAAATACAGTATGCTGACACATATATATGGAATCTAAAAAAAGATTATAATGGTTCTCAAGAACCTAGGGGCAGGAGAGGAATGACACAGACGTAGAGAGTGGACATGGGGAGGGGGAATGGTAAGCTGGGAAGAAGTGACAGAGTGGCATGGACATATATACACTACCAAATGTAAAATAGATAGCTAGTGGGAAGCAACTGCATAGCACAGGGAGATTGGCTCGGTGCTTTGTGACCACCTAGAGGGGTGGGATAGAGAGGGTGGGAGGGAGATGCAAGAGGGAGGGGATATTGGGATATATGTATACGTACAGCTGATTCACTTTGTTATACAGCAGACACTAACAAAACAATGTAAAGCAATTTTACTTCCCTAAGGATGTTAAAAAAAAAATTACTTCTCAGCTCAGTGAATGTGCCATGCTCTGTGCTAGTTGTGTGGCCTGGGACAAGTTTTTTGGCTTCTTTGGATCTCAGTTCCAGTTCTTTCATTAAAAATAGGTTAAACACTTACTTGTAGAATAGATATGACGATAAGGTAAAAGAACATGTAAGGAAAAGCACTCAGACAAATGCTTAATATGCAGTAAAACTTCATTTCACACCCATAACTCATTTTTATCAAAAAGGTTCTATAATCAGTATATCACTATATTCAATCCAGGGCCAGAAAGTCATATCATCCTAGGCTAATACCAAATTTGTTTCTTATACTGAGTTTGCTTAATACACTTTGTAAATACAGTTTGTAAATATACTTTGTTTAAGAGATATTATTTTAACATAAATATTTTCAATACTAAAACCAATTCTTTTCTGTGAGTAAAACTCCTTGGCACTGAGAAGAAGCTGACTCACCCTCTATTACAGATGTGGTTGTAATAATTTTTGTGCTGGTTTATTGGCAAGAGCAGGTGAATGAAAAATTAACTTTACACCCTGAGATTCAAGTGATGTATATCTTCATAGTTTATCTATTTTCTTTATGTCTTACATTTTTCCAAGGATAATTTTAGGCTACTATTTCCTTGTTTAAAGGAGATTTTAGTTTTTCAAGGAGGTGAGGTGTAGGAGAGGGGATGGGCTGTGTGCTGGCAGGAATTGCAAGTAAAACTCTGAGTCCATGGGTAGGAAAAGCCATTAAATAATAGAAAGAGATTTTCTTCTGTGGGCCATCTATTTATTCAGAGGTTAACAACTCCCATGTATCCAGGCAGGGAGCATTATATGAAAGAAGGAACCAGGAAGGCACTTCGTTGAACAGGTGGATCCCACATAGTCCATAGTGGCAGTTCAGCCAGTACCCAGTTCTAAAAGATTGCTGTCAGATTAAGATTGTGTACTTATGATTTCGGGTGACCTTAGCCTGCAGAGGCTTGAAGCAGGGTTTCGATTCCCTTCCAGAGATTGAGGTCGGGTCGCGGCAGTGAGAGTACTGAATCCTAGCCACTAGGCCAGGGGTCAGTGACAAGGCCCTGGCCCTTCAGCTTTGCAGAAAAGGAATTCCCACAAGACGGAAAATAGTGAAACAAGTAAAATATTTATTAGGAGAAATAAAGGGTACAGTACATGTGGATAGACACACGGTGGGCTCAGAGAGAGAGTTGCGCCCTTGGGGCATTTCTTCTAGGTTTCACATATTACCCAGCCTTTGGCCAATCATTTTGATTTGCCTGGTTCAAAGTCCGTATTTGGTATATCTCAGGATCTTCCCATGTATGCATGCATCTCTTAGCCCAGATGGATTCTACCAAAGAGACCTATGGGTAGACTTAGCCACTTAGCATCACTCCCCTTTTGACCACCAGGGAGCCTTTCTGCATATGTGTAGTCAGGGAGGTCTCCTGACTTCAAAAATGAGGAATATGTGGTCTTTTATCTTCTATCTGTGCAGGGCCCAGACTCCTCTCTCAGTTGTCCTGTTATTATCGTCTCGGAGTATTGGTCCACAGAGAACAAACTCCAACTGTTTGCCCCGGGGACGCATCTATCTTCTGCCTCACTTAGAGCTTTTGTTGTAACCAATATAATTTTTTTTAAAATACTATGCCTGTCTGTTAGTTAGATCCAGACTACAGGACACCAGCTTTCAAACTATGATTCCAGACTTAATCCAGCAAATGAAATCCATTGCTCTCTAAGTGCTAAAGTGTGCAGGAATATTCCTTTAAACGTTTCCAGTCTAAAAATATTACTCAGTATTTTTGCCCAAACATCTTAGGAAGATGAATCAGTCTCTTAGATTCTATCAGATAGTTTCCTTTTGGGGATTTGTAAAGCAAAGTGATTTCCTACCTGCAGTCAAATAGGAGAGAAATTGGATTGCTTTTAGAAACTGTGGTCAGAGAGTTCTGAGGAGTGAAACAAGGCTGACCCTACAGTTTCTTCCTGGCACTGCCAGCAAGGCTGCTTCAGGTTCCTGAACCCATGGTTGGCCCTTCACAGGGAGATTCGCTGTTCCCACTGCATGTTTATAGGTGCATATTGGCTCCTGCAACTAAACCTAATAAGCATGGTTCCTCACCATTGTGGCATAATAAAAATATGTTTGTAATTTAATCACAGTTTATTACTTATTAAGTTTAATGGCCCATGCCTCATAAACCTGGTGCTATTCTTTTGGTGGTGGTTGTTGCTATGGGTCTAAATACATATTTGCCACGTTGTTTGTGCTGATTTCTCTAGTTCAGTAGTGCTATTGCAGTTACCATGCACCACCAAATTTTGTTAGGCCATGTTTGAATTACATGGGGGAGCCTTTCACTAGACCTTGCATTTAATCCAAATGGGTTTGTCTTTGGCCTCAAGTGCATGAGCACTCAGAACGCAGAGACATACAATATTCATTTGTCCGATGAGGTCCACTGATTAAAATTTTTCTTTGCAATGGTCACTTCTCAGGCTATTGGTTCTAGAATGAAAACCTTGGAATCAACAATTATAACACCAGGTGAGGTGCTGGTCCATTATCTTTTAAATTGTGCCATGGGCACAAACAGGCATTCCATGACTCCAAAGAAAAATGGCTACCTGAGAAAAATACTTAGGAATACAAAGAGAACTAAACTCCCGAATCCATCTATTATTTCCACCTTAAGGCTCTGATTGCCATAGCGACAAATATTTTCTTGATCTAGCCAATTAAAACTGACTTTATAGAACATTAGCTCCCCCAAGAACTCCTAAAATTGTTACATGAAGGTTACTTCCAGTGAATTTTGCTTTAAATGAAATAACTATTCTCTTACTGAGAAAATTTATAGTTAATATTTTAAAAAATGATTTATTTCCATAGTCATGCAAAGAAAAGCATAAGAACATTTGAATGAAGAGAAAGTTAAGCCATCTTCTAATTCAAAATTCAATATTTATCATGAGATTTGCTTTTAATTTTAATTTCTTTATGGGTCATCTGAGCATATGGGTCAAGTTTTCTTTTGCCTAATTTCTTACTTTAATAAAATTATACTTCTATCTATCTGTGAATTATTTAGTTTGAAATGACTAGTAAAAGTGGAAGAGCCTCTTGGAAAACTTGGATAAAGACTACCTTTAAGGAGATTTAAGTCTTCACGTTTTTACATTAGTCTAAAATATAACTAGATTTGACAATCTTAGTGTCGTTAATTGGTAATATACTCCAAGGGTCAGCCTACTGAGCTTCCTTAGGCAAAATGACACATCTAAAATGCACAGAAAGTAACTGACCAAGAAACAGCCACTGGAGAAGTAGCATGGCTTTGGAGCCAGAAGAGCAGGGATAAAAATCTCAAGTCTGCACCTGACTAGCTATATTCTTGGGTAAGATACCTAAGTTACCTGCATCTCAGTTTCCTCATCTATAAAATGAAGATCATAATAGCTACTTTTCAGTGTTGTTTTGAAGTTTAAATTCTGGAATCTGTGTAAGATGCTAGCACAATCTCTAACACATCACGGATGCTCAGTCAATGTTAATGATTATTATTATTACTCGTATTTATGATATTAGGGCAATTAGTGTACTCATTGCACTATCTTCTCTGGCCAATGACGTTTGATGAAACAAAAATACCATGTCTTGTGTGTTTAATTGAAACTCATTTAGGAAAAAAAAATACATTGATAATTGCACAATTCTTTTGGAAAATAAATCTCAGACATTAGTTTATATTAGGACAATGCTGTGGGAGGTACAGGAGGAGGGAAAGGTAAGTTCTGGGGGTTCATTGTAACCTTGCTTCTCTATTGGAAACATCAGGCAATTGTGGTATGCATATGATGTGGCTTCTCTTCCTCAGTGATCATGCTGAGACTAGCAAGTGACACTCAGATGTTAGCAATTTGGGGTCACATTTGAACTGGTGACTCAGGGGACAAGTATTCTATATCCCACCAGTTCCCTTTAGTCAGCTTCTGAGTCACAACTTTCTTTATTTTCTCAAATAGAGGGAGCTTGCCTCCTGGGAGCCATTTGAAATGAATAAAATATAGTGTTTGAGATTTTTTATAATTTCTAGTGTTATAGATTTGTTTGAGACAATGCAAAAGAAAGAAAAACTACCTAGTTTCTCACATTTAAGATATCACATAGCAAGATGAAAGCTTTGAAATCAGGTTGTTGTAGAGTGAATTTTATAAGTTCATTTATCTCATCTTTTTGCAACCCAATGAAGATTTGTGTTCTCCAGCACAGAAAAAAACAAATCTATTACTGATCTTCTATAGAGGGGTGATATAGGACAAATAAGAAAGCTCTGGGTGACTTTGTACAAGAGAAGAGAGAAAGCGATCAAATATTTGTTCTGATTTGCTTTCTCTCTACTTTGGTCCTACGGTACTGGAGTGGTGTTGTGATACCTAGAACCCAGAGGGGGAAGGACACATGGGACTCTGGAAGGAGGAGGGCCATGCCAACATAAGGAGGGTCCAATTAGGAAGAAGGAAGAGCAGGCAGGCCAGACAAGCTAGTTGGTGATTAGCGGAGGGGACCAATAAGTCAGGGGAGCCCCATGAGGGACACGGCAACTTAAAATCTGTACCCCGGTGAACTGATGGGAAGCGTCTCAGTACCAAGATGTCCATGAATAAAAGAATGGATCATTGGGCTTCCCTGGTGGCGCAGTGGTTGAGAGTCCACCTGCCGATGCAGGGGACACGGGTTCGTGCCCTGATCCGGGAAGATCCCACATGCCGCGGAGCGGCTGGGCCCGTGAGCCATGGCCGCTGAGCCTGCGTGTCCGGAGCCTGTGCTCCGCAACGGGAGAGGCCACAGCAGTGAGAGGCCCACATACCGCAAAAAAAAAAAAAAAAAGAATGGATCACAAGCTCATCAGAGATTTCAGAACTGCATGCCAGCAGGGCAGATAGTAGTAAAACATTCCATCCACCTGATCCTCACCTTAGGGAAGACATCAAGAGATACAGGATACAGCCTTTTACCGAGGCTTTTTATCCAATCTAAGGAACTGTTCGCATTTTTGGATATTCCTAAGTATTAGGTTGGCCCAAAATTTTGCTCGGGTTTTTCTGTGCCATCTTACAGAAAAACCTGAACGAACTTTTTGACCAACCCAATATTAAACTTGAGAGGAGGGACTTCCCTGGTGTCGCGGTGGTTAAGAGTCCGCCTGCCAATGCAGGGGGCACAGGTTCAAGCCCTGGTCCGGGAAGATCCCACATGCCAAGGAGCAACTAAGCCTGTGTGCCAGGACTACTGGGTCTTCACTCTAGAGCCTGTGACCCAAAACTACTGAGTCCGCGTGCCACAACTATTGACGTCCGTGCGCCTAGAGCCCGTGCTCCGCAACAAGAAAAGCCACCGCAATGAGAAGCCCGTGCACTGCGGTGAAGAGTAGCACCCACTCGCCGCAACTAGAGAAAGCCCGCGTGCAGCAACGAAGACCCAATGCAGCCAAAAATAAATAAATAAAATAAGTAAATTTATTTATTTTTATTTATTTATTTATTTATTTATTTTTGTAGTACATGGGCCTCTCACTGTCGTGGCCTCTCCCATCACGGAGCACAGGCTCTGGACACGCAGGTTCAGCGGCCATGGCTCACGGCCCCGCCGCTCCTCAGCATGTGGGATCTTCCCGGACCAGGGCACGAACCCGTGTCCCCTGCATCAGCAGGTGGACTCTCAACCACTGCGCCACCAGGGAAGCCCAGTAAATTTATTTTTAAAAAAAGTCTTGAGAGGAACTTTTTTTTTTTTTTTCAATCTAGCAAATGCAGGCTCAGGAGGTTTACCAGTTTACTTCTAGATTAAAGAAAGAATGTACATTTTCTCATCATTCCACATATTAGCATGAGTTAAAGTTTTAAACTATGACACTTGTAGCCCATATGAAAAATTGTGTTTAAAAAAAGAATGCTTAGGGCTTCCCTGGTGGCACAGTGGTTGAGGGTCCGCCTGCCGATATAGGGGACGCGGGTTCGTGCCCCGGTCCGGGAGGATCCCACATGCCACGGAGCGGCTGGGCCCGTGAGCCATGGCTGCTGAGCCTGCACATCCGGAGCCTGTGCTCCGCAACGGGAGAGGCCACAACAGTGACAGGCCCGCGTACTGCCAAAAAAAAAAAAAAAAAAAAAAAGAATGCTTCATATTTTGGTAACTTGCTATTGCAGGGTTTGCAGCACCTTTGCCATTTTCTCTTTCCCAGGGCACACTGCCTAACTTGCAGTTCTGAGTATCCCAGGGAGGATCATCCCACATTGCTCACAAAGAAGTCTCATTGGAAATGGACCCAGTATCATTTCTCTTTTTCTGCTCTGACATCCTTAGGTGTCTGGTTCTCAACCTCAGCTGAACATTAGAGTCATGGAGAACGTGAAAAAATAGACCCATGCTGGGGATATTTGAGCTAATTGTGCTAGAGTGAGGTCACAGGCATGAATATTTCTTAAGAGCTCCGCAGATAATTTTTATCTGCAGCCCCAGTTGATGACCAATGCCTTAGTGTACTGTGCTGAGGAGTCTGGCCCCAGAGAAGCTGTATGAAGGCACCTTACCACAGCTGACAGGGCTTATACATGACTCATCAATTTGTCTTTCCTGGGAGTTGCTGCTACTTCTCCCAAATACTGTCCCTTCCCTTGGCAGGACCACCTTAGCCTGGTCCTTCTGGTTCCTGCAGTGGTACTGTTGATGTGCCAGAGTCCTTGAGGTAACTGAATTGTGCTTCACCCATCCAGTAAGAGGCTTAGCAAGGATTCAAACTCCTGATGCTAACTTTATTACCTCTGTTCTCTACAAAAGGAAAAACGAGTACAATTCAAGAAAAAGGAAGTCTTAAATCAGAGTATGTTTTCAGTCAGTACAAAGATTAGAAACTTGCCAATATGATGGGAGAGAACCACTTAACTACAGTGATAATTTTCCCACCCTTAATCTGTATCTGAAGAGGATACAATACTACCCAGGACTGGAGTAGGAGAAAACTATTATAGACCATTCTGATATCTAGTGGGAGAACATTCATTCAACAAATTACATTTAATGCTGATGACTCGGTGTGAAGCTCTGAGCTAGGAGCTGAAAATAAAATAAGTAAGAGACACAACCTCCTGCCTTTGGGAAACTCATGTTTGTTTGGTTGTTTCCAATTTTATCAACAACTCTTATTTACTTACTACTGTATATTTGAAATATTTTTATCTATCTGTATAGGAGAATACAATAATATAGAGTTTCACTTATTTCCAATTGGATTCAAAATCGTTATCTTACTAACAGATATCCTTCAAAATAAGGAAAATATGATATAGCCTGGTGAATTAAAGTGAATAGGTAAGAAAGAAATGGAAAGAAAATTTCATAAAAATAAATGAGTGCTGCCAGCAAGCAGTATATTACTTGGCTGCATCCTCCTGGAAGTGCTGGGAACCGATTACTTGATTTAGCTCCGACTTTAAATAACCTCATAAAAGAGTCCAATCCACAAAGTATTTACACCTTTATTGAAGTAACAAACTTTTTTTATTGTATAAAATAGGTAAGAATTCTGAGAGTAAATGTACTGAAGGGGGTAGCATTTGGGAAAAGTCAACACCTATAAAGTATTATAATAAATTTTGCTTTCCAATGGAAAAGAATCTGTGATAATTTCATGAGGTATTCATGAGAATGGGGCAAGAGGTCAGTGGCCTATTAAACCCTCAAGATCACTTCAACACTATCTTGGTGTATGCCATAAACACCATTCAAATTCAGCATGAGAAAGAACCTGTAATGGGAACACAGTCCACCCTAACTGGTCTTTCCTCTGAAACAATAGCCGAACTGATCTGGAACTAGAAAAACTATGGGTGGGACCCCAGTGATAGGTTTTATAAGATGCCAATATATTGGAAACTTGGTAATAAAAGTATATAAAATTTTAATCTTCAACTTTTTCTTTTAAAAAAGGTGACAAAGCAAATGAAGAAGTGATATGAAAAGGTATTTTTAACAGTGTCAGGAGAGCAATGAATTTGAAGTTCAAGTCAGTTATTTTGAAGATATTTTAAAACATTCAGTCTCTCCCTTTCAGTATACAGTCTATTGCTAAGACTGATCATGTGATATGGACAATAAAGAGATTCTTTTGATGCCTTACTTTGCAACTTCTTTTTATGTTTGTAAGGATTTCTGTGTTTCCTAATAATCAGGAATCCTTAGTCCTTAGTGCTACTTGGCTAATTTTATTGAATAGCCACATTTGGAGTGAGTAGTTATTCATCAGATAACGAAAGGATTGAGACAATTTTTGTTTGTTTGTTTGTTTTTGGCCAAGCCACGTGGCATGTGGGATCTTAGTTCCCTGACCAGCAGTCGAACCCACATCCCTGCATTGGAAGTGCAGAGTCTTAACCACTGGACCACCAGGGGAGTCCCCAAGACACAATTTTAAGGAAAGTTTTATTTAATTAATATTTTTATCAGAATATGAGTTATCATTAACATTTTAATAGCCAATAAGCACTTAATTAGGCTTATAGATGCTTAGTGTGTATTCTTGATCATGAGACCGATGGGAGAATCTGCTTTCAAACTAGCTGAGTGAAGTCCTGTCAATGTACTATTTGCAGAAAGAACCAGAGTAGAGTCAGACTTCTATTATGAGTTACCTGTGAGTATTCTTCAAAATGTATTTGCATACCACGGTTCTGATGAGGGTAATATAATTCGCAGTCATAGTAGGCATCATATAGTGTTTAAGTTGAATCGTTTAGAGAGATATGAATGGAGCATGCCTTTTGGCTCTGCTTAGCCACGGCAATTTCCTAAGTGACACCAGGTAATCTACTGGCATGCTGAAAATCTGCCCCTGGAAGCATTCAAGCTTGTCCTTCAGAGCCAGCTTGTGAAACCTCAAATAGCTATACAATCAGACAGCATAGAAGGGCCATAGCTCAGCCTCTGAATACCATTGAGGAGATTCTAAGTTTTGGAGGAATCAAGTGAAGATAATATCTCTATTTCTAGCCTGCCTGCTTTTGTTCTACAGCTCAGTAACAGCTAGGAAAACAATGGAAGAAAGAACTCCTTGGTGCCATCATTCTATGAATTCTTTTTGATATCCAAAAGGGTGGAGATTGGTTATTTTACCTTGGCTTAAAGATCACATACATGTCATTATGACACTGAGCAGGAAAATCCAAACACAGAAAAGAGTACTTGGTGTGATCTCAGGTGGAGTGTCCTCTCTAGCTCCCTGTCCCTCTTTATTTTTTTTTAATTTATTTTTATTTTTTTGTGGTACGCGGGCCTCTCACTGCTGTGGCCTCTCCGGTTGCAGAGCACAGGCTCCGGACGCGCAGGCTCAGCGGCCATGGCTCACGGGCCCAGCTGCTCCGCGGCATGTGGGATCCTCCCGGAACGGGGCACAAACCCACGTCCCTGCATCGGCAGGTGGACTCCCAACCACTGCACCACCAGGGAAGCCCCCCTGTCCCTCTTTAATCCCCCTCTCCTACATGATTTGCTAATCTGAAAACAAACCCTTTTTTGTGTCATCCTCATCCATCCAGTTCTGTGTGCGATGAAATATCTCCCCTCCCCCCTTTTAAAATTCTTGGGTGTTAACATGCATAAAATTACGTGTCCATCATAAGAAATGCTAGGTATAGTTTCCTTTGTGAGAATGTCCTTAATTTATAAGTTTAAAAAACAATCTTATTGATAACATAAAAGGGAGTTAAAAGTACCATTCCAAACTTTTTTTCAATGGGAAATGTGGGAAAGGGTGTGCTACCATTTCATGGCACGTTGGACACTTCAACTTCTTCTCTGGGTTCATAGCATTATTTCTGGTGCCATGGCAATAAAGGTAGAAATTTTATTGAGTTTGTGCCTGAAAAAATGTGTGTACATATTTTGTAAATTAAGCTAAAAAAATACTATATTGATTAAATGGATCAAAAATTTAATTATTTTGTAGAAGTAGTGTAATTCAGAACCAGATGAGGGGAGATTAAAAGTGCACATCACTAGGTTAGACAGGGGGTCAAATGATCATATCACTAATCACAAATCCATTCTGATCCGGTCAGGAACTTCCCAGGTGCCTTTATGGAATGATCTCCCTGTGCTTACTTAGGTGTGTCTCTTTGTTCCTGTGTTTGTTTAAACATATAAGCTTAAGTCACATCCTGTTATCAATCATAATAGCCACAATGTGAAATTCGGCTTATGAAACAGAAGGCCTTGACCCTAATTAGCAATCAGGTGAGTGAAGCTACTTTTCAGCTTAGAAATGCTGTGTATCAATATATCATCACCCAAATTCTAAATATTATCTGGAGACTGTCTATCATTATAATCAAATATTTTCCCAACTCGGCAAAAGCCCTGGAATTTTGGATTTATTTGTCAATAGACCTAAATGGATGTTGCCAAGCCTTTACATAGAGATAGGGTTTATCTGGGTTAGTTAATCCAAATGACAATGATTTTTAGAAATAAGTGGATAAGAATGATTGCCTGTCAGTAGTAGCTGGGGATAGCAAGGTGTTTGTAAGCTTGTTGAGCAATTCACATTAGAGCTACATACCAGGCTTTGATTCTTTACATCAGCAATCTCTATTCTAAGTTCATTTTAATCCCGATAAATTTACGATCAGAGAAATCATTCATTCATTCATTCAATAATGCAATCAGCAGCCACTCTTTGGAAAGCCTGCAGTGTGTAAGTCATTTTGCTTAGGGTGGAGAATTCAGAGAAAAACGAGATGACCTCTTCACATTCAAGAAACTCACAATTCTTCACAGTGACTTGAATATGGTTAAGTAACACCACACATGTGAAGTATGCCTATTTTGATAAGAAATACAGTGAATTAAAGGGATACCAACAACAGAAGTGCTTCCTCCAGCAGATTTTATTTATCTCATTTAATAACGATTCTGTTGTTTACAGGATTCTGCTCCTCTCACCTGCTACTTTGGGAAAACACATGGAGAAATATTGTCCTCCCAGATCTGTACTCAGGGTTCCCCTTAGTCCCACCTTTTTATAGCTTTTAAAATATGTTCAACTTTGAAAGCAACGGCTCTACAAGAGCAAGAGAAGTGACATGAAAAACCTTTAATGAATGAAATTTCAAAAATGTATTGGCAATGACTCTTATCTACTTTACCTTGACAAAACAAAACAAAACCCCCCACACAAAAAATCATGGCTACTTTCCTTAAAGCAGTTAGCTTTCTGACAAACAATACAGGGTTTGTGGAAGTCCTACTAGCAGAGGAAACTCTGTTTGTGCTTCTGAGTGATAGACCCACGCCAGTCAGTCCCCTGACCAGCGCTCTCTGCTACAGCAGCATCAGCATGAAAAAACAATTCGTTTCCCCAGCACTTCAAACTAAGATGGACCATAATAAATGTTTTACTCTCAGAGTAACAGAGCTCGATCTGTCTTTTCATTAACTATGCAAATTATGTAGACGGCAGAGGGATTGTTTTTCAAAAGTATAAATCAGTGTCTTCTGTTTCATGGATAAGAGATCAGAACTCAAGAGAACATCAGCTTTCTAAGGTAGTTATCCCAGTGAAGTTCACCTGCTTTCCTAAATTAAGGCAGTAAGGACAGGCAACTGAAGAAATAGATGAATTGGAGTAAGCTGTGACATTTCATTGGGCAAATACATTTTTAAATTTTTAAAAATTGGTTAGGAACAAATGGACTCTAAAATGTCAGGTATTTTATACTCTATATGCATAATCGGAAGTCAATCTGATATTGAATTAATAATACCAACCCGTGAAATATTAGTAGACCTAAGAATAATGGGATTCTCTTGCTTTATAATAATTCTCATTTGCTAGAGTACAAATAATAAGTTCTTGTGGCTTACTTGGATGGAGAAGACAGTAAATGAAGATATATTTAGAATTTTCTTTTCATAATAACCTCCTAAGTATTGCTTACTGTCCACAATGAATAGATCTAATTTTACTTTTTCTTTTCAAACACTAAATATTAAATAACATTTTCATAGTAGGAGTAAAATATCATTTTTGGATAAGATTAACTCTTATGCACAAGCTTCTACATAGTACAAAAGATAATTAATGATCAATATACTGTGAATACACAATAAAGTTTAAAAAAATGATCTAATTTAAAATAGTGATGAGATCCCTGACTTTGGATTCTTGAGCCCACATTCCTTAAAGAGTACTGCCAATTTTCACACGAGGAAGCCTAAAATTATCAGAGTAAAATTAATTTTAACTCACTTTAAAAATCCACCTATTTGAATATATACATATGTATCTCCCCAAGATCATTTTTAGGAAGAGGGAGAACATAAAGGAAAGGAAACAAACTTCTATTAAATGTCTAGCATAAGGTTATTTTTTATCCTCACGGCAATCCTGTAATGCTGGTTTTATTATCCCTGCTTTCACAGAGGAGTACTGCAGTCTTGGAGAGTTTAAGTAACTTTCCCAGGATTGTAAGGTAAATGGCAGAACAATGAATCACTCTCCAGAGAGTCTACCAAAGTTTTCCATCTTACGCACCTCTGAAACTCTGGAAGGGCATCACAACATGAAAGGTTTTTGCTTTTGTTTGTATATTTCTTTGTTTGATGGGAGAATATAAGGTCAAAGAGGTGCTACTTTGGGTTCAGTGTCCAGAGGCCTAAATTAATAAATTTCCTTTCTTACCTAGCATGTGAGTACTCAGAGGTATGGGGGTGGGGGGAGGGATCTGTTTTTCTTGTCATTTCTGTTATAATTAGAGGAATAGATCCAACTTGTCTCACTGATTTGGTATTAGGAATAATTAATTTAAATTGTTTGACATCAACATAAAGACACTGAATTTTTAAACTAAATGTAATCTTTAATAATTAGTGTCAGAAAGCTGTATTTTAACTTCAAAAACAGTTTTTCCTTCTCTCAAAATACGATTTCCACAATGGTTTTTAGTGGCTCAGTGGGAAGACTGCCATCTACTGAATCAACAATACCTTTTCACGTACTACCTGAATAATTCTTAAAAATCAATACCATATAGAAGCTAAAGACATATCTATATGAATATATATGAAGACATATGTATATATATTCATATATATATGCACAATGATAGTCATTTTACTTTCTCATTGAACACTTACCTGTGATTTGTTCTTTGACCCCAGATATGTAGAAAATTCATTCTTTAGAAATTCAGATATTCAGCTAAAAAATCTAATTTGTAAAGAATTAGATTTATGTACTACAAAGAAATTCTAAATGTTAACCTAATTCTCTGTTCCATTGCTTTTTGTCAGGTCTTGCAGTCACGGTATGTCTGATGATCTAAAACATATTATTTTCTTTGCTCTCTCCCTCATGTCTCTGCTCCTAAATCACATTTCTCTCATAAATCCAGACATGGAAAGTAGAGTTTTTCAAAGTAATTTTTATAATCATTTTACTTTCATTGTGAACATAGGTCTCATTGTCTAAAAAAGTCTGTCACTAAGTTAATAACAATATGAAAGGACCATCATCCAGGACAGCCTTTGTCCTTCAGACACTCGATCCTCCAGCCAAAAGGAAACTGTTTATTTTTCAGTTTAATTGTAATTAGTAACAAAGTCTCTAATCATGCGGCTTATTTGTTGAATGTGTGTGCCCCTTTCTTGCACTGAGCTGCCCATTTTCGTCTCTTCTGCTCAGTGACAGCCTAGCCCTAGGAGTCAGCAGAAAAACAGCATGTTTCCTCCTTCTACTGAATCTTTTTGTTTGTTTTTGGTTTCTGGGATATGTCACTCTTTGGGGGGATAAAAGTTTGCCCTGGATTCCCTCATACAAAGGAGAGCCAAGTTAGGATTTAATTGTTTTCCTTAGCTCAGGACCCCACTAAGGAGGCACATAGGTTTTGTATGAAGAATCTTTCCGTCTATTTGGTTATATAGATATTACTTTTCTCTTGATTGGTATTACTAGTAAAGTGCCATGAAGTTTAAAAAAACTCTGTTGAGGGGACATTAAAAAATCACTGGGTTTTCAAAGACTATCTTTTAATATAAGATTCAAAATCACCGTAATGAGACATAGTCTTAAAGCTTAAAAATGGTCAGAAAAAGAAGAAAGAAATCTACACTATTTCTTCATTCTAATCAGTTTCAATATATGCTTATAATATATAGTAATTTATATTATATTATGTAATGAAAATATAGCAATAACTGATGCATAGTATATACAACAAAATTGGTCACTTACTTGCTTTCATTTTCACAGATAGTTAAGTCCATAAATTTTGCAGTCAATGTTAAAATATTTACCTCTGTAAAATTTTTGTAGTTATAAATAATTTTAGTAAAACCCCTATTTGTATCACTTTAATAACAAAAGTTACTTTATGCTATAGCTTTTTGGAAATTCCTCAACTTCCTCATATATATCTTTGCAGTTACAGTTTCTCACCAAAAGTTCAAAACGGGAGGGGAAAAATTACATTCATACTCACAGACTTGTTGGAAACCATGACTTAAAAATGAATAATACACAAATTATTCCAAAGTAAAGTTATTTTCATTGGGGAAGAAGAGACAATTTCCCAGGGAAAAATAATAGAAACTATAAATTTGATACGGTTGAAGGCAACATTTTAAAGTTGTTGAATTTTTAAGTGTGATTCTGCCCAACATGTATGTTACCCCAACTTTTTAGGTCCTCATACAACCTCAGTATCTCTGACGCACCTAGGCATATCACATAATTGAAAGGACAACAGAGAATCCAGAACTGAAATATGTAACCTATGGTAGTTCATTAAAATATCTAATCCTTAGTTGTTGTTGTTGTTTTCCTTTCATCTGTGAAATGTAAGACTTTGGGGCTTTTGTCTCTAAGGTCACATCCAGGTTTTTTATCCTATAATTCCATGAAATGTCTTAAATAATCATCATCTTCCTCAGGTACTTCTTTCTTAAGATATATCCACCTACAATTATAACTGGGATACTCACTTCTCTCTGTAGCATCTCTGTTCTCCATCGTCAGTCCTCTGTTAAGTAGAAAGCCCATGAGTGTTTAAGTATATAACTTTGACCTATGGAAAATGGTTAAGATACCATAAAAAAAAGGAAAGAAAAAATACGGAAGTCAACAATGTACTAATAGAGGATCAGAAATTTCTCTCTTTGAAAGAATGTTCTTTCTTGTTATCCTGAGTTTTCACCTAAAATTTAATTAGTCTTTAGATTTTCTCAGGTTTTAGTTTTTCTTTGTTCTTTTCCATATACCTTTGTTCTCTATTTACTGCCCGTTTATAGCACAAGGGCTAGGCTTGCGATTAGCTTAGCTCCTTCAATACACATTTCACTTTTTACCACCGACATTCTAACCAGCCCTTGTGTCAACTTTATCTTCCTGCACCATGAACTGGTCCTGTCTGCTTGACTGTGATGCAGGGGTGATTTCAGCACCCAACACATAGGGAGACATAAGGGTGCAACTTTCTTCTGGTTTGAGTAAAAGACTAGAGATCAGGAAATTTCATGTTTTTAAACTTGATTCTGCTAGAAAAATAATTTGTCAAATATAGTTTTAAAGTTTATGCAAGTATCCTTTTCCTCTCCTCATTGTAACAGCTATAAATGATCAGTTATTATACCTCTACAGGGGGATAATACTAGTTTAGGCTAATAAATTTACCAGGTTTTCTCTAATGCTTCATAAATTCCATCTAAGGACAAAGGTTACCATGAAGAGTGACTTGTGAAAAAGAAGTGCTGGTCATAGTTGATTTCAATTATTCTGTTTAAAATTATGTCAATGTAATGCTTGGATACTGCTTTTCCAGTGGTATTTGTATTATAAGTTATTCAACCTTGATTAAATCTAGTCCTGGTAACCATATTAACTAAGAAGACATATTTAAACAAATTGTCTAAGTATTAACAAGGATTCAAACTATTTATAAGCTTCAAATAAAAAAAAACATATTCCTTTTGTTTCTTTGATTTATGACTAGGAAAAATTTTTGATGGAATTACTGATGACTTTAGTTTTCTGAACCTAATTCACAGGCAATATTTAGAGGAGAAAGTAAAATGTCCATTGTTTAAGTCGTGAACAAAAATAGGAACTTTTAAATTATGAATTGGGTTAACATCTGTTGGGCAAACTGTTTGCTTAGCCTTATTTTAACATTTCACTTCCCTCACTATCCCCTCTGTCTCTCTTGCACATCTGGGAATGTGGTGAGAGTACCACAGAGGCAATTATAAAGCCAGAGTCCAGTTAAGGGCCCTGAATTTTCCATTTTTAGCCTCTGCTGCAATGTAAGGATGAACCAAGAGTGGCCTGTGTGGATGCCACAGGAAGAAAGATCTTGATTTAAAATACGAATAAAACCAAAGTTGCAACCAAACAAGAGAGAGACTTTTAAAAGGCCAATTGACACAAATAAAACAAACAAAACTATAGAGTCCATTTTAAACATGTTATTAAAGTTGCTGAAGTATTTTCATTTGAAGGAGAGTATACCATCTATTGAAGAGAAATATTTTGGAAACAAGAGTTAAAGTAAAAACTAGTGGAAACTGGTTTCTAGTGGAAACTGGTTCAAACAGGCAGGATATAGAAATTATCAAGGACACAGGCTTTAGTGTAAAACAGCTTTGGTTTCCTATCCTGGCTCTGCCATGTCCTGGTGTTGCCAGGGAGCAGATCACATAATTTCTTTAAGCCTCAGTTTCTTCATATGTAAAATGGAGATAGGATGATGATGATGATGGAATCGGCCTCATAGAGTTACTAGAGGATTTAAGGCAATAATGTACATGTATGCTTATCACAGTGCTTAGCACGTGATAAACAAAATGAATATTACTAATAGCTGCTGGTCATAATAAGACTGTTGAAGAAGGACCATGATACTGATGATTTATAGTGGCATGAAAAAAAAAGATTTAAAAAATAAATCCCAATAGAGAAACTATGACAATGATTTTTATGATGAAATGGGAAGCAAAGTGACTTGCCCAATAGCATGTGGAAGAACACATTATCTGCTTTTCTGCTTTTCTTTTTTTTCTTTTTTGCCTGCGCTGAAGCTTGTGGTATCTTAGTTCCCTGACCAGGGACTGAACCCGGCCCTTGGCTGTGAGAGTGCAGAGTCCTAACCACTGGACCGCTAGGGAATTCCTACCTGCTTTGTTTTGACTATCTGGAATTATCATGGTTCTAGTGCCTTTCCTATAAGCCAGTTGACTGAGTGAGGATGCATTCCAATAAGGCATGATGGTAGTTGTACTTTCAGGAATTAAAACTGAAGAGATAAAACCATGGTGATATCTCAAAATAAGTTAAGACACCAATCAATCATTCCTCTCCAATCATTTCAGTCTTATCTTCTTTAAAAATTTACTACATGGTGCCAGTAAATTTTTTTTTTAATGTAAAACTGATTCCTGACACTCATCTACTTGGAGGTTTTCAAAAGGGCGGCAGTGCTGTCAATGTAAATCCCAGAGTATCCTACAGAGTCCTCTGGAATTGCCTCTAGCCTCATCTCAGACCACTCCCCTGCATGCCCCAGCCTACCAACCTGTATTGGCAAGTTGCCCTCATGCCCAAAGGTCTCCTTTGCTTCTATTACTTGACTATATACCATTGTCCCTTCTTTGAACACTCCAGCCCTTGGACAGGCTAATTTCCATTAAACTTTTAAGACTCAGCTCAACCACATTCTTCCTTGGGGAAGAATTCTCTCTCCTTATGTTGCACTCCAGCTGTTAGGGGTACCCAGTGTGCAATTCCCTATCCCTGTGAAACTGCAGTGCAGTTTTCTTTTACATATTTGTATCCCTGGTATCCCCTGCCACTAGATTGTGAGTTTTTGAGGTCAGTAATAATGTCTTGTTTGTCACTTAGAGTATAATCTCAATAAATATCACATGAAGGAATGATCAGTTCCTATGAAGCGCTTCTAGACCTACCTGCCTTTTGTATAGCGATGTGAATATTCATAGTTACTGACTTTCTATTCCTTTGGATTAATGGCAGCCTGTTCCCCAAAAGTAAGACTCCTTGAGACTTAGGTCTTAAATACATAAATTGAGAACAAACCTAAGAAAATTATGGTACCCGCAATACACACCATAACATTTGGCACGAGTGTGATTTGGATTATTTAATCACAGATTCAAGGAGAATTCTTTGACTTCATGCATTATATTTAAGAGTAATCTCAACTTTGTTCTTATCCCAGTGGTAGAGATCTGGATTTTCCCTTTACATAAAAACAACATGTAGGAATCATCAAGACCAGTTGATGTTTTATTCATCATGAAGTGCATCATTGGCATTTTATAAATGTTAAATAATGATAACTGTGAAGCTAATCAAAGTCTGGTTTTAGATATGTCTGTGCTGAATGGAAAAATTTAACCTTTCTGTCTCCACTGGCATCTGGTTGAGTGTACTCTTGGTTCTTGGCTTGAGGATTACTACACCTGATTGAGGCACAGACACTTTCACAGTAGGATTACATGGTTTGATCACTGCCATCTCAAGCACCCTCCCAAACATCTGCAAGCACGAATTTAACAAATATGTCTGCCATGTCATTGTTTTATCAAGTTCTTAATTTCTAAGTAACATTTTTAAGTTTATTTTTTTGGTACAACCTTGGGTTGTTATTCACATCTTTAGCACTGTGTTATATGTATGTATAACCTTGCATTCCTCAGGCTCTCTGAAGAAAAATGAGATGCTTTTAAATACAAAGTTGTAGATATCTAAACTATAGGAGCAAAGAGGTGTTTCTAAGATAACTTAAGATAGTCTTAATTCTGTTGAGGAGGCAACTGAATACTTAGCAAGAATGGTTTATTGCCATTGACCTGATTCTTATATGCTTCTCATTTTGTCTGCTGTACAATACACCTCTTCATGTAGTAAATTCCGTGTTCCGAAAGAAATGGGTTCAGTTCACAGGAATGTAAAACTATGTCCAACTGTATTCTATAATGGGGAAATAGCCATAAATATGAAGTAAGTCAAGTCATTCAATTATTGCTCCTTTTCCTTTGAAGTAAAATGATATTTTGATTGTCCAATTGAAAATACAGTAGCTTATCTGTTCATAATAAATTTGTAACCTATCAGAAAGCCATTCATTGCCTGGGAAATCTCATTTTCCCCCAATTATGCTACTCCTTGTGTTTAATCGTTAACTTGAAAAGAAGAAATTCAGTTAAAGAAAATATGAATCATAAGTCTTCATTGTTATTGCTAAATTATCTCTTAATTAGTATGATGGTAAGCACTGAGTGGAAAAAAAGAAAAAAGAAAAAAAAACCTAAATAGCTTTTTTTCCCCTAAACGTAGAAAAGCTTAAGATTTTCTCTGCAAATTGATGTTAAATACCAAATATTTATTTAAAATATTAAAAAGGCTCCCACCATCATAAATAAAGGACAGATTGAAATTTAGAATTTAGAATAAAGATTTAGCTCTGATTTTTTATATAGCCCTCTGATTTCTTGTTTCTTTTGACGAAAGGTAATATAGTTTTGAAACCCTAAAAATGTACCTTTACTGGGTTTCTTGGGATTCAAATAAAGATAAAAATAATATATTCAAAGTCCAGATAAATGAATCAAACCTATTTATTGGTTTTGCCTTTGGACTACATATGTTTCAAACTGGAACAAAAAAGTGTTTGTCTTATAAGTTCCAGGTCCAGTGAGAATGTCAAAATGAATAAGACACACCCCTTCACTTGAGTTCAGTTTGTGGGGGAGACAGATATCTATATGGGGGTAGAATGACATTATAAAACTAGTGGGAAGCAGCCACATAGCACAGGGAGATCAGCTCAGTGGTTTGTGACCACCTAGAGGGGTGGGATAAGGGGGTTGTGATATGGAGGGTGGGAGGGAGATGCAAGAGGGAGGAGATATGGGGATATATGTATATGTATAGCTGATTCACTTTACACACCATTGTAAAGCAATTATACTCCAATAAAGATGTTAAAAAAAAACACACTTAAGAATAAAAATTCAAGGCTAATTTCTATGTGCTCTTTTAATTACTTCGTTTCCACAAGCGAAACTTCCTTTGGCCTTTCTTGTATAAATAGTGAAACAAATACTAAATTCTACTTGTCCTTGTAGGCAGCTGGTGAGAGCTCTGTAAGAGGTTATCAGTGTCTTTAGGTTTCCTTTTGAAGCCGGGTTTAAAGAAAAAATACTAGACCATAGATAGATAGTATAAATGTTTGAGGGTAACTGAATACTTCTTTTCATATTTTCCCTTTCTCATTGTTCCTGTCTTCTTTCACTCTGAATGGTTGCTTATTATATATATTTTTATATATCTATATATGGAGAAGATGGGCCTGAAAGCATTTTATGAAACATAATTACAAGATACCACAAAAGCCACAAGAAGAGAAAGAGAGCTTAAAAGAAAGAACAAACTAAATCTTCATAGTTTACATCCAGTAATTCAAGTGCCCTGGTAGGGTAGAATGGTAACAGAAACAGGTGAAAATGCAAAGGAATTGTGGCTTTCAAAGTATAGGGAATTCTTTGGAAGTGGAGAATTTCACTGTGGAAAGATCAGGTTCTTGAGGTAAAAGTGCAAATTTTAGGTATTTTTAATGTGGGGAAATAACAATATAAGTTTCATAACCATTTGCTTTTATTTTATTTAATGTGATTTATTGTGATTTGGAACAAAATACTTTTTTGTATTATTTTAGTTAAGTCTTAAGTGTATTCAAAAAGCCTGATTCTCTGCAAGAGGCAATCCAGTGTGGGTATATAAGCCCTCCCTCTCCAAGGCTACCCCTTTTGAACTTTATTTGGAGGGGATTTTGAGTGAGTATGTGCGGAAGGGGAGTGGATATAAATTTGTTTTTCTAAACAATTTCCCTTTAATTAAAAATGTGTTTTGGATTTATATTTATTTACACTTGAATTATCAAAATGTTCCTTTGGAAGAATTTTTTCCCTTTGAGGCATCTTAACTCACCCTCCCGGAAGCCACATTTTGCCATAAGTAGAAAAACTCCACACCAGGAGGTTGGAGTTTTGTTCCAGACTCTAACCCTACAATTTTGTGTGGGTTTTAAACTTGGCGAAACGTATGATCCCATCCCTAATCACAATCCATAATAGTACAGTGTGTGACAGTGGGGACAGAAGAAGGACTCTCCTGAAATAAACCAATAAATCCACCTGGGAGAATTGTCTGTGTTTTATTGTTCCCTCTGTTCACTGATCCCAAGAACTTTTCCTCCAGACAAACATTTCTTTTGTCCCCAAGATATCTGATAAACAGAGATCCTGAAGCCTGCTAACATAACAGTGTATCTCATACTTTAAAATTACAGGTCTAATTACAGAGATGCTCATCTCACTCACTGCCCACCATTTGTTTTAAATGTGCAACTCACATGTTCTTCTTTGATTCTTGGAACCTGGACCATATTCCACGTAGGAGATTAAGACACAGCTGTCTGTATGACCCATTGGGTTCTGTACTCAAGAGAGAGTTTTACTTGTAAACTTTCCTTTCTCAAAGGCGGGGTGTAAAAAAGACAAAATAGAATTTACACATAAACCCACTAAAATGGAAGATTTTTATGTATCATCTCTTTACTGGGAAAAAAAAGAAGGTTTTCTCTGAGTCATCCCAATTAAGCCAAACATTATTTCCTCCTCTGAGGGGCTTAGATGGAGGCCTGGTTAATCCTGACAAAGAGTCTCTTAACTCAGCTAGTTTTGCTTCCTGTAAATGTGGCCTGACCTGGCCCTCTAGATAACAATGCACTCCACCCTCGAGGATGGGCCGATGGGCTGAGGCCTCTGCTCAATTGTTAACCACAATCTCTAAATCTCATGGGCCAAAGCTCAGGTCTTTTACTGCTTCTAATAGCATATGTGGAAAGAGCAAAAGTATCAAAACAATGAAAGTAATAAGAGCATCTTTAAAAGGTATTTGTTAGCACTCACCCCATGGACTTAACTATTATTTAAGGGAAACATTATAATTGTGGTGAAATTATAGATTACCATTTTTCTCAGACTTCCTACAGTTAACCTCTACCCATTATGCATCTATATTTGGACTAGTCCACTGAGCTACTTGGAGGAAGGCCATTAGCTCAGGGCTTGCAACTGGAGTTATAGGAGAAAAAAAGAGAGAAACTTTTATGATAATTCTTATTTCATAAAGTGTCATGTTATTTATAGGAAAATGAGACAGTAAAGTGTGCTTTCTTTTAAATCTGGCCTTTACTGCACCCTATAATTTATGGTAATATAATAAGTGATTTGAAAATAAAGATTTGAGACAACATTTCAGCATTAGTGTTTTTAAGACAAAACAAACATTCAAAATAAAACCTAAACCACCAAAGTGAACTCTATCATTAAATGCCTACTTTTTGCTAAATTTGTAGTTACGGCAGCTCAAAATCTCAAACTCTTCAATTGTGACCTCTTGCAAAGTAAAATGAATTATATTATTTTCTGTGGCACAAGGGCATTATGGCCCATTATATTTTTCCTCCCCAAAGTCCAAGTGGATTTGCATCAGCTGTTATTAAATGGGATTAATGAACTTAGAGGAATTTAAATAACAGTATGAGATTTCAGAGATGAACAAACTGCCTATAATATTTCAGCCTCCTGATTCTGAATCATTTCAGCTTTGTCTCATCAAGGCTCATTGAATCTTATTCTCTTGTACACTTATAAATCAGTGTGAACTTTTTAGTTTGCATGAAGTAAATTAAATTCAAAAACCTCCTTTCCTGCCCATGGTATGCAATCTACTAACACACTATTGTGCCAAAAATTAATGTGAGAAATATTGTAAATAATAAATGCCAGACAGTTCAATTGAGATCATTAATGCTGTGAAACAACTATCTCACCTTCATTCATTATTATTTCTGTCATTTAAGAAGAGAACACTGCATGTCTGAAGGCCCCTGGTGTGGGGTAAAATGATGATGAGGAAAAATCCCTAAGTTAACTTTCCTTCCACTCCTACATCCCCATTCCCCATTCCCTTGTCTGGGAGGGCTACTCTAAAATGTTTTTATCCACCTCACTGCAAATAACTCTGTCATACAGAGTGAAGTAAGTCAGAAAGAGAAAAACAAACACCGTATGCTAACACATATATATGGAATCTAAAAAAAAAAAAAAAAAAAAGGTTCTGAAGAACCTAGGGGCAGGACAGGAATAAAGACGCAGAGAATGGACTTGAGGACACAGGGAGGGGGAAGTGTAAGCTGGGACGAAGTGAGAGAGTGGCATGGACTTATATATACTACCAAATGCAAAATAGATAGCTAGTGGGAAGCAGCCGCATAACACAGGGAGATCAGCTCTGTGCTTTGTGACCACCTAGAAGGGTGGGATAGGGAGGGTGGGAGGGAGATGGAAGAGGGAGGGGATATGGGGTTATATGTACACATATAGCTGATTCACTTTGTTATAAAGCAGAAACTAACACACCATTGTGAAGCAATTATACTACAATAAAGATGTTAAAAATAAACAAATAAATAAAATGTTTTTTATAACATTCTGTGTCCATTTTACCTTTGCACTCTCAAGTTGTTCACTTTTCTTACAAGCTTTCTAGATAATTGATTTTATTCCAGAACCTCCTTCTGCAGTCAGAGAAGCCTCATTATGAGGGCAAAACAGAATCTGTGTCTTATCCTATCATTAAGGCTAAAGTGTTTCTACTCACTTGTATTTACTGAAAAGATTAAAAAAAAAAAAGACCCCGGTTTATAAGGGCATTTAAAATTTTAGTTTTTGTATGGGGTCTAAAGGAATTCTAGTATCATCTTAAAGTTCTATATTCATGATCAATTTTCTCTACTAAAATCCCTTCTGGGCTAAATGTCCTGCTTCCTCCTCTTGAGGTGTACAGTAAATATCTGTTGAATTAATTTAATTGGAAAGGATTGGTATGGATTAGAGGTTCTCAAATTTGACCCCATGCCAGAATCATCAGAGGTTTATTAAAACACAGATTTCTGGGTTGAACCCTTTTGGTCAGGGATGTAGCCGGAGATTTTGCATTTCCAACAAAATCTCAAATTTTGCTGATGCTGCTGGTCTGGGGACAACACCTGATAACCCTGGTGTAGATGAGCTTGAAGGGCTCTCAATTTCTTGTTTCCAGACACTGAAATATGTGAAATATCTGTGATATAAATGAAAGAGAAACTTGTCTTTTGTCATTATATTTGAAAGACATCCTTAAGATGTCTTGATCCTTAAGAATCAAGTGCATTTTAGTGGTTCATCATTCTATTATGTCAATAAATTAATATCCTCTCTGGTAGAGAGGTCAATCTGACTGCTTTATATATTACTGGAGAAAAAAAAAATGAAGTTTTTCACCAGCCTAAAGAATTGGCTTAATTATAGAGTTCTTTTCATGCAATTCCCTTGCCCTCAGGTTTAGTTGTTGTTTAATGAATCTTTTGTGTGTGTTCCAATATTTAAAAGCAGGCAGATGTGAGGAGATATTACAATTTGCAACACCATTTAAGGTATTACACAATTTTTAATAGATGTCCCAAGTAATAAACCTAGTATAACGAATTTTAAAGAAGGTAGTTCAGTGTTAAGGACTTTGACTCTGCACGTAGAATGCAAACTGTCACTGGGTGCTTCAGACCTCAGCAAGACAGTATCTCTGGGACCTGCAGAAAATCAAGCTCTGCATTGTTAACAATCCCTGAATTAATTTAATTCACCTTTATAAGCTGCTCTGTGGACAATGCCTGTCACTAATTTGATCACAAATACTAGGACCAGCCTGTGAATAGGCACAATCTAATTCCTCTGCCCACAAATAGTGATTCAGGCTGTATAATGGATTATCCAAAGAAACACCAGCATCTGGATTAGCCCGCTCTACATCCCTATTTATAAGATTAATAACCTTTCATGACATTCATTGAGCACTAAAGGTGCTCAGTATCACTCAGTGGGCTCCTAAGATGGGAACTCCATTGTCTCAGTAGTTAAGTCAAGTATCCTTTTTGGTCCAAATGTCTGATATGTCATGTCTATTCAGGCTATTGGATAACCCACAGATGCTTCTTGGAAACACCTACAAAAAGGATCAGCACAGTTGTTACTGACAGCAGGGATAGAAGAAGGGCCAAACTTTAGAAAAAATTTAGGAAAGGGACCACTAACGAATCTGGGGTCACACAAAGGCTCTGAAGATTATTTGTATGAAATCTGTGAAGCAAAGGATTGAGAATCTTGTCTATAGACATAATACCCCAAGCCACCTTCTCACTCTTTACCTCACAACTAAACAAATTGGACTCAAAATGGCCAAAAATGAAGACCCTGAGATGGTCCCTTAAAGTCTCACTCCTCAAAGTGTGGTCAGCAGGTCTGTAGCTCCAGCACCATCTGGAAGCCTACCAGAAATGCAGCCTCTAAATAACTCAGAATCTTCATTTTAACAAGATCTCCAGTAATCTATATGCATAGTACAGTTTAAGAAGCATGTTCTAAAGTATTTCTTCTTAAAATGTGGGCTACAGACCACCTTACCAGCACCACCTGGGTTGCATCTTAAAAATTTGTTTTGCTCACCATCTGGGTCCCATTTAGATTTCCTTAATCAGAATTCCTGAAGGTTATGCCCAAGAATTTGCATTTTTAAACAAGTACTGTAGGTCCTTGATGCTCCAAATGTGGTCCAAAGACTGATGGGATCAACATCACCTGGGAGCTTGTTAGAAATTCAGACTCTCAGGCCCCACCTGCAACCTGCTGACTCAGTACCTGCAGTTTAACAAGATCCCCAGGTGTTTCCTATGCACATTAAATTTGGACACTCATTGCTCCAGGTGATTCTTGTACATACTAAAATCTAAAAAAATACCATTCTAAGATGCATAATATTGTGGTAGCATTAAAAAAGGCTTTGTGGTATTCAGTCTCCTATAGTTTTAAAAGGTAAAGAAAGAAGTCGACATCCAGTGCCACTCCTAACAATTGCAGGGCCTGGGACAAGCAGATAGTTGAGGCCCATATACCATGGGCCTAAATATTTAAGTGTTTTCAATCAGGCTTAAACAGCTGTAAAATAAAATGTTCTCTGTCCTACTTGCAAAAAATTTCCATTCTATTACCTGGAAGGGCAGATTTTAGGATCTTTAGACTTTTTGGATTTCTGAGCTAGAAATGTGGTAGGGCAGAGAAAGCCCAGTCCTAAGCCCTGGTTTGCCACCTGTGCCCTTTCTCCTGACAGTCCTGGCTCTATTCCATTCCCTGAGGCCTCAAGTACACTTTTGTGGACACCCCTTGGCAACACCTGGGCATACCTAGAGGTATGGACTCTGACATCTTGGTCTTCACTCAGGAGCACAGATCTGAGAAAGAGGCCTGTGCGTGGCCTGGAAGTGACACAAAGGCTATTGGGAAGGCAGTTCCAGCTTTAGGTACTCCAGGCATCCTTAGAAGAAAGGACCTGCCCTTTGGGTTGTATGTGCCCTTTGCACAGCAGACTCCTTGCCCTGTGGGGAAGGGTTAGAACAGAGCCGGGCATGGGACCCAAGTGAGGGCTCTCCTTCCTTTGGTCTAAGGGTAATACTGCTGGAAATACTAGATGCTGGTGATGTTCTGAATTTACCATATCACAAGGCCATTAATAGGTAGTAGAATCTGGCTAACAACATGGAATCTAAAATTATGTCTATCTAGGTTCACACCTTAGATCCACCCCTTACTCATTCTGTGACTTTGAGCTAGGTATTACCCTCCATTTTTGTTGTCAGGAAATGAAGGTAATGATGAGAACATCTCATAGGATTATTCTGAGAATTAAATAAGAATATTCATTTAAAACAATTAGCACAATGTCTAAAAGACAGCAACTCTCAATAAATGCCAGGTTATCATTATAGATGATTATTTTCCCAACATTGCTACTTAGGCATGACTTATACTGACAAAAGCATTTTAATATATATAAATTACCATTTATGAGAATTCATGTTTTAAAGGAGTTGAAGCGTGTTCATTTCTCTTTCAAGAAGCCTAATTCAGGGCCTCCCTGGTGGCGCAGTGGTTGAGAGTCCGCCTGCCAATGCAGGGGACACAGGTTCGTGCCCCGGTCCGGGAGGATCCCACATGCCGCGGAGCGGCTGGGCCCGTGAGCCATGGCCGCTGAGCCTGTGCATTCGGAGCCTGTGCTCCGCCATGGGAGAGGCCACAACAGTGAGAGGCCCGTGTACCGCAAAAAAAAAAAAAAAAAAAAAAAAAAAGAAGCCTAATTCTAAGAGAAGTGGGAAAGACAAAGACAAATGATGTCTTCATGGAAGAACAGGGTCAAAAGTAGTTAATTGGGTGCATTGTATTTGTTTTTACATGTTTGAGAATAAAGCCTTCATCTTATACCTTTATTGAAAGCCCACTACTGTGTATCAAATTTGATGCTATTAAATACTGGGACAAATTTAAAAGATGAGGAGAAAGATTCAGAGGAAAAGGATAAGAAAAAGAAGGTATAAATGGCACAGCAGTATTCCAGAGAAATAAAGAGATTCTGACCCCTGTGTTGGTAAAATTATGGGACTTTTCAGAAGATTTTTCTAATTAATTGTGTTTTCTCTGTAAAGAATAAAGACGATCATCTGCTGATGTGAGGAGGGTGAAAATGGAGCAAGGAACAAGAGATCATCTACAGAACACTAGGCATAAAAAAAGTGAAATAAACCTAAGAGGTAAATACACACTTTGACTTGGTTATCTGGATATGGCTGGGTGAGCAAGCTTTTTATGACATTGATCGTGTAGATAATTGCCTCATATTTCCACTGTCTGGGTAGATACTACTTAAGGATTTTAGATGTTTCCCTAGAGCTATGAACTGTCACCATAGTTCATGCCTTACAATAGAAACTGAACAAGCCTTTTTGGAAAGAGAGAAGAAATGTTTTGCATCAGACTTCATGACATGCCATGCTGCTAATGCGTTTTGGATTCCACACTCCAAAACATCTGGCAAGGCTCCTATGATTCATACATCCATTGAGAGCTTGGAGCTCCAAATTTAGTTAAATAAATTGTTAAGAACATGTTTTTATTGTATAAACTTGAGCTCCAAATAAGTCCAAATACTCTTGGAAATTTCAAACATGAATCCCATAAATAGTTCTAGATTTTGACTGTAAGAGTCTTAAGGGCTAAGGGATTATATAAGTCATTTTAGTACAAGGACATAGCATTGAATTGTTGCTTGCCTTTAACCATTGTGAACAATTTCAGTAATTGATATTTCAATACTTGATGCTCAGCATGGCTACTTCTACCCTACAAGGAAATATGTATACACTCAAAATATTTTGCTGTGTTTTGAGTAAATTTTAAACCTTGAGACTGTTGGCACCATGCCTAGAGTAATTGTTTCCTAGTGAAACATTTTCCATAACAATAATTAAATTTGAATTTATGAAAGTGTTAAGGCTATTTTACATTAAAAAGATAATTAACTACAAGGAAGCTAATTTTAAATTTCCTTTCAAAGCTCTAGTTTATACATTATTTTGAAATCATTTTTCCCAGTACCTAAAGCAGTGCTTCTTAAACTTCAATGTGTACAAAAATTCCCTTGAATATCTTGATAAAATGCAGTTTCAGATTCAGTGGGTCAGGGGTGGGACCTGAGACTCTGCATTGCTAACATACTCTTCATGATGCAGCTGGTCTGCAGAACTCACTTTGAGTAGCAAGAATCCGGCATCTTTCAGAATGTGCAACCTACAGGTAGTTCAGGGAATGTATTTTGGGTCTGTACTCTAGCCAAATAAAATAATAAGGAAAAGGCAATTCTGTACTTTAGAATTGTTATGATCACCTAATTTTGTTGATTTGGATACTTTTTTTCTGGAAATGGCAACTTCAGGTAAGCATTATTAAGCCTCAGACTCTCATGTATTATTATTAGTAGTTACTGTGTTCATAATTCAGAAAACTCTCCAAGCATTCTGTATGCTGGTAAGCAAGCCGCTCCTTCATTAGAGAGGCTACTCAGAGAAAAATGATTCAATCCAGTGTCCAAGATAAAGCACATTATTTCTTTCCATCACAGAAATGGAAGGTGTTCTGTGGATTCCTAGGAATTTTTTTAGAACTATTTCTCAGCAACTAATCAAAATGGTGTTTATAGTCTAGCCCGCAAGCCCTTGCATGATGTGGCCCCTGCCTAACTCGCCAACTTCTACTATTCTTCTTCCCCTGAGGGAGTGACAACAGCCTTCTTTCACCTTCTCTAGTGAGTCTAGGGCCTTTGCACTTACTGTTACATTTGCCTTGCACACTTTGACAGTCTCTTCACCCTGAATCCCAACACCCAAATAACTCCTGCTTGTACCATACATACATATACATATTATATATACATCCTGCATATGCTATACTATACATCTCAGCTCAAAGGACTCATACAACTCAATAGCAAAAAGCAAACAGCTCAATTAAAAAATAGAGAATCTGAATAGACATTTTGCTAAAGAAGAAATACACATGGCCAACAAGTACAGGAAAAGGTACTCAACATCACTAATCGTCAGGGAAATGCAAATCAAAACCACAATGAGATATCACTTATACCTGTCAGAATGGCTATTATCAAAAAGACAAATAACAAATATTGGCAAGGATGTAGAGAAAAGGGAACACTCATGCACTGTTGGTAGGAATGTAAATTGGTGCAGTCACTATGGAAAACAGTATGGAGGTTCCTCAAAAAATTAAAAATAGAATTACCATACGATCCAATGGTGATCATTTCTCAATATATACAAAAAATGAATCATTATGTTGTATACCTGAAACTCATATAATGTTATATGTCAGTTATACCTCAAAAAAACCCCACATGGATTCTCCTCAAGGGCTTCCCTTAGACCCCAGCTCGTGGTAAATTCCTCCTAGAACCTTATGCCTTTTTCCAAATCAGTTAACATAATTAGCAATTATACATTTGTTTCTTCCCTCAAGTGTTTAGTGTCTCCCAAACTAAAAGCTCCATAAATACAGGAACTGGGTGTGTTGTGCTCCTCCCTGTGTCTCCATGCCAAGCACAGTTCCCAGCATATAACTGGGTTCTCTCAGAGTAAATGGTTGAGGAAAGAAAGCCTGATTATTTCCTTTTTATTGATATGTGTTGTTTGTACTTGTATGGAGCCCATTAACAGGCATTTATAAAGGTATTAAGATTGTCAGGAAAGGGTTTTAACGCACACGTTATCCCCACAACTGTAAGATGGTTATTGACATATGACAGAATTCTAGAATGCGAGGGCTAAAAGGGATCTAAATTTACAGGAGGGAAGTCTGAGGAAGAAGGAGACTGACTTGTTTACTATCATTCAACTAGTTAGTGTCCAAGGGAGATGAGCACTTAGATCCCTTGACCCACAAACATATGGTCATCCCATAGCACGTGTATATTTATATCACAGAGGAAATATTTGCAGACATAGGCAAGAAGGACATTTTATCCAGTTTCAGGTCTCACTGAATGTTGAACTATACAACCATGAACTACACAACCTATGACTAATATCCATAGTATAAGGTAGATTTAGACTATCAAAATAAGGCATCAGCATTTCCCCCAGTTTATGGCTTCTTAAAAATCTTTCCAGACTCATGCCACCTAAATCTGTTTACTCCCATCCATTCAGGACTCTTATAGATGTATATATATTATGACCAGCCAGAATTAGTTTTGAACTCCTTTATATTTTTTTGATGCCTGGATTGTCTATCTTTCTTATGGGTTAAGAGTTCCCTTTAAATTGTTAATTCCTAAGGGCCAGGGGGATCGTATCTACAATTCCTCCTATAACTTCACACATATATCAAAATAAATATTGTTCACTGACTTTGGCACCAGGAAAATGAAGATCAAAAGGTATAACTTTACCCAAGAGTAAAATTCATTTATTTGTCCCATCTTTCCTTTCCAAAGAAATTTCCTAAATTTGAAATTTATTTTTGTACCAGTTATTTAATTCATGCTCACTTTAACATCCTCAGAGACTCTATCTCCCCTATATAAAATAAAGTAAGAAATCATGCAGTAAAGCCTATTAGTATGGTGGTTAATTCTGATAATAAGTATTCAGAAGGCTCCAAGATGCTGATGAGGGAAACACACATGAGTTCCACATATGAAAAGCCTTTAAGGAATTTGCCAACACTTCATATGTCAGTCCATGACAACCTAATATTAATGAATACATGTCTTGAGGGGAATTCTGAATTAAGTGATAGTTTTTATTAATTTCTCAAACTGCTCTGGCCTAGTGAACCGTGGGCTTTGACTACAGAAGGTAGGGAGCGTGGGCTCTGGCCCAAACACTGTCAAAAGATAAGAAATGTCTCCGACAGACATCAATCTGTTACTGTTCACAGGGCTGTCTCTTCCACTCCTTCTCCTTCAGTTATTAAGCAACAGTGTCAGTCATGGGCCCGATCCTCTTTTCTCTTTTTATTAATGATTTAACATGGATATGTCATTACTGCTCTATACATCTTTATGCAGATGGCACGACTGTGCATTTTAATGGCAAATCTGTTTCTCACTTAACTACTGAACTGCAAAAAGACTTTGGCAGACTGGTTCCAGGAAAACAAACTGGTTTTAAAAGCAGCAAAAACTAAAACAATGGTTTTTGGCTCTACTGCTCATCGGAGCTTGAATAGTGATTACATAAAAAGCCAGAATGATTTGAGAAAATGGCTTATTAGAGGCAATTTTAAAATATTAGAATGAATTTGAGTATATTATATTGTTTTTTGAAAGGTTAGAAGACCTGACCAGAGAATTTCCTTGGCTTTAAGCTATAGAGGTTTTTTTTAAACAATCTGTAATATTTCTCATTTACTAATTAATACCAGCGTTAATTTTTCTTTTATTCAGTTTTCTAAAGACCAACCATTAAAAAATGAATTGATCTTAAAAATCTTATTGTTTAATGTATGTACTCAATGAATATAAACTACATCTGCTAATATAATTTATAAGAATGAAAAGCACCTGAAACAAATATTATAATTTGGGGCTGATTTTGGTTATGTAAGTCATAATTCATGTTCTAATGTATATAAAATGATTTTTAAATGCCATGCTATGAAAACATCAACCCATAACTGTGTACTTTTCTCCCTGTCTCTTTTTCTCCCCTACATTTATTCAGTATATTATATATATATATATATATATATATATATATATATATATATATATATATATATATATCAGTGAAATTTAAAAAAAAATCTATAGTTTTTCTTGACTGTTACATTGTACATGCTCATTTTAGTTATTTTTAAGGAGTATTAATTTTTTGCATAATAATGATAATATATGCTCACTATAGAAAATACAGAAGAAAAAATAGAAATTACAAACCTTGCATAATCTCACCACCCAGAGTGCTTTTATTTTCTTTATTTCTTGTATAATCTACAGATCAAGAAGATCAAAACTAATATAATAAAAATAGTTAATACTAGAAAGAGACTTGATGATCCTCTAGCCCAGAGATTTCCAAACTTGTATTAATTTTGTGATTCTTTCATTATCAAAAAATTCAACAAATCAAATAGAATCTGCCCTGGTGAGACTAGGAAAACCAGATATTTGCTTATTCTGTTCCCTCTTTTCCTCTTCCATTTTCTAGGACAGCAGCTTGAAGTCAGCCTTCTAGCTCAATTCCCTTATTTTACAGGTAAGAGAAGCTGTTTCCAGAGTGGTTACTGACTTGTCCAAGGTCACACCATTTATAAAAGAAACAAAGAACTCTGCCGGCTCTGTGTCAAGTATTAATCAAAGCATTGGATTCAGACAGGGTCCTTAATCTAAGAGTACCTACAATGGTATGGAAGACCAGTTATTGCCAGACAGTGGAACATGTAACCACTTAAAAAAAATTAACCAGGGGTAATGGACTCATGAAGGAATGGGACCCAATTCAGTTCAATTGATTTAATTTGAAAACTGAAACTTCCAAGCCAAAATCTAGTCTTATATAAGGTATAGGTTGAAAACTACTGAATGTTTTTTACTCTTTTCTTCCAGTCTTTGTCTAGCTTGTAATAAATGAAACCAGTGTTCATGGGGTCAGGGTCTATAAATTGCTTTAGAACTTAAGGGCACTGACCATTTTGGAAACATTTATATTTGTTGTAACCTGACTTAGTAGAAATTCAAAAACACCCTGAAATTACATAAAAGGTCCACTTCCTCTTTTTATTCTCCTTGTAATCTTCAGAGTATTACAAGCAATACTTTCCTATGTCAAAAACAAAAGAATAATAATGGTCCCCAATGAAATCTCTATCAAAGTAATAAATGTTCATGAGTGCACACACATGAGAGAGAGGACACAAACACACAGAGTATACTCTAATGGAAATCAAATTGCTAGTGAAAGAATAGTGCAATGCACACATATTCTATAGTCAAAGTACTGTCAGCCTAAAAGTATGTAACTTCAAATGCTGGAAAATAATGCCAGGGAGAAAGAAAAATCCCTTAAGGTTTCCCAGTGATGACTAGTCTCCTAGTGTAACACATAAAATTAAAGTATGATAAGATCAGAGACCTTAAAGCATGTGTGAATTTTATTCCATTGGCAGGTGGGTACTAATATCTCCAGAGATGAAAACCAAATTGGTGTTCTCTTGGGAAAAACTTGGGAGTGGATAAGGTATTAAGACTTCTAGTCTAATGGAAAATGCATCCATCCTTACTCACATGGTGGCTGAGCACACTCCTTTTTATATCAACTACCATAGCATGTGCATAGTGGCATCTGTAGTCATAAATCAAGAAAGAGTTGTTTCAAGTACAGTGTATATATTTTTAAAAGCGTCACTTAAAGTATTGTTTCATGACAAAGTAGCACATCATTTTTGTTTTATCATAAATAAAGAGAATGCAGGATAAATTCTTGGCACCAAGTTCCCTGCCAAAAGTAAATGCTGTTTGAATTTATAAGTGATTGATTACTATTATTAGGATTCTCTGATACACTGAGTTAGTTGGTCTCATATTTTTATAAGCTACATTGACTTATTTTCCTTTTTTCTCCTCCACTGTGACACAAAAACTCTCTACACAGGTGGATAAATCTTAAGGGACTGATACTGTGATGAATTGGTTTTGCAAAATGCTTGTTTTGTTTTTCCTTTTAACTTCCATATATATATATCATCCTCTCTGTTGTAGAAGAAAATAATTGGTAGGATCAGTGTTCTAGACATGATAGTGAACTTTTCTTTAAAAGTTCAATAATTCATCAAACATAGTCAAACTCTCTTTATTTAGCACCTACTGTGTGCCAGGTACTGTGGGCACAAGGGACCCAGCAACAAACAAAACAGATTAAGCCCTGTCCCCACCAAGCTCATCTACTAGTGGAAGGAGTGACAAGCCAGCAAACAAATATTACAAATATATCCATAAGATGCCAGATGGTAAGTGTTATAAAAAAGTTAAGGAGTATAAGAGCAAAGGGATTGAGCCATGGTGGGTCAAATATTATTTTATGTATTGATCAGGTGGATAGGATTTCTGAAATATATGGTGCCAAGGCTACATTAGGGAAAATAAATCATTGATGAAAGAAAGGATACACAACCTCAATATCTTGAGAAATCGAAATGAAAAACAACAGTAAGGGGAACAATGTGATCAGAATGGTTTCTAAAGAAGCATACTTTTTTGGGCAATAGAAATTTTAATATTTATTTGTATTTATTTATTTGGTTGCACTGAGTCTTAGTCATGGCAGCCTGGCTCCTTAGTTGCAGCTTGCTGGCTCCTTAGTTGTGGCATGCATGTGGGATCAAGTTCCCTGACCAGGGATCGAACCTGCAGCCCCTGCATTGGGAGCATGGAGCCTTATCCATTGCGCCATGAGGGAAGTCCGCAGAAATTTTAATTCAAGTGCTAAACTTTCCAGGTTTGTTCTCATAAAGGATTCAGACTCCAGATTTTTTTAAATGCTAAAGTAATTGTCATTTTGAAACAAAGAAATAATAGAGTATTAGAAATGCAGTTCAAAGGACAGTGCTCTTATGCTACATCTAAACAGTTTCTTGTTTCTCAACTTTGAAAATCATCCCAGGTGACAGTGATTCCTTCAGAAACCAAAGGGCTTCCAGCTTTGTTTTTTGGGGGAGGGTTTTTTGTGGCCACGAAGCATGTAGGATCTTAGTTTTCCAACCAAGGATCTAACACATGCCCCCTGCAGTGGAAGCACGGAGTCTTAACCACTGGACCTCCAGGGAAGCCTCAGGGCTGCCAGCTTTTATGGTAAGGAAATTGCCATCCTGAAAAGGCCTCTCTGAACATTCAACTTCTTCACTATCCACTAAGGAAGGGTTATGCATTAATAAATCATTTGCAATGTTAGGTTTACATGGTATTTAACCCTCAGTTTCTTAACATGAACATTGGTTTTAAAATGAGCTAGACGACTCACTTTGAGGATAATTTTAGAAAGGCAACCAAATATATCATTGAACACAATTACTTAATACTTTCTTCTAGAAGTTACTGCTAATCATAAGTATTTCATGTTATAATTATATAATGTTCATATATTTAGAAAAATGTAGTTATGTGTATTATTCTCACTCTATAAATTTTCTCCTTTGATTGAGAAACTACTATAGAATACTAAATTTATAACTGATCCTAGCATACAGAATATAGAATTCATTTTAAGTTTAATTTTAACTTGTCATTTTATTATACATCCAGACCAATATAGATATTAAGTCATCTGAATTACAAGCCTATGTGGTTTTACTTTTAGAAGAATCACCATGAACTGGTACTTTGTTTTATCTAGGGCTTGTTAGCATAGATACCATCAACATCTACTGAAATTATCTTTAAAAGATCTAGATTTATGATATCTGTGGAGTGAGAGTCACACTGGCCAACATCCAATGAAGGCATTAAAATTTAGAGGCAGATCTTCCAAAATGAGAGAATAAAATCCTCTTTGTGTATAAATTGTTTTATTAGATAATGTGTTGTTACTGCAATATTTCAATTCAGGTAGAAGGCATTTTAATTAATTTGTGGGTTAAAATACCTATAAATTTTAATGAAGACAAAATCCACGCCTGAGCTACATGAGACTTAGCCAGGCTACAAATGGAGCAGGTCCTTGAATCAGACCTTACTTTGGGACTCATGCTACTTTAACTTGAGACTTGCTTAGAGGTATAGGCTTATGAAACTTTCTGACTTGGGTCTCCAATAATTTCAGCAAGTAAAATAAAATTCAGTATACCTGAAGTTAAGACTTCATACTACCAAATCTGAAATAGCAATGTGTTAGAAATGTCCAGCCCTAAGAAAAGCTTGATGATCTTGGCACCAAACAACACTTATAAAGTCTTCTAAGCATGTCCTCCACCATTACTCCAAAGATGGATTTTCTCAGTCTTCTAGTACAAAGCAGCATGAGAGGTACTATGTCTCAGAAATTCTTGATTGACTGAGTAGCACATGTATGATCGTGCAGAGAATCAGAGCAAGTCTTGCATAGGAGCTAATTTACCTAAACTCCTGAGATTGGAAGGAAGAAACTTTTGCATTGCTCAAAAGTAGCCATTTTTATTAGTTCAATCCATCACTTGTACCAAACTGGGCCTCAGTTTTCTGACCAACAGGTCAGAAAATAAGGGGATTAGATTAATCACTAGATCTTTTACAACTCAAAATATCTAAACTTTATTTTCCTGAGACCTGTCTTAATATCCATTATCCCTTAAAGAAGAATTACATTTTAAAAATTATCATCCATTACAATATAAATGGGTTACCAAGGAACCTAGACACAGGACACATAATTTTTGATGTTGGAGAGGTTTATGATGAAGGACAAGGGCATGGAGAAATGGTCTCAGAAATAGCTTCACTTAAATGATAATTAATAAATTCAAAGAAATAATAGATTTCATATCAAGATAAATTAAGTACTAATTAATTGATGAAACAAATATACCTAGTATTTTAAAGTCAGGATAACCATTTACCTATGAACATAGCAATTATGGGAAATACATGTTTTTCAAGGTCAGTTGCTTAGTCTTTCAAAATGTCTCATGTACAGTTTTTCCCAAGGTTTCTACAAACCTCCAGCTGGGGCTTCCTCCTTATTTACACCTAATTACTGCACAGCTACTCACCTGGTCCCTCTGAGTCCAGTCTCTCCCAACATATTCCTCTACCTACTGTTACCTATAAAATACCACTTTCATTGTATCATATTACCTCCTCCCTAAAATTCCTTTACTGGATCCTCATTTCTGACCAAAATTTTTAGACTAAACACAAATACTTCCTTATTCACTTCACGTGGAATGTTAGTCTCACTTGTCTACTGAAATTCTCAGAGTGCACCTACCATGATCATTCATGCCTCGATGGCTCACTCATCCTATTTTTCCCTTACTAGGAACCTTCCTTTCCCCCTTTTGACTATCCCAAGTCCTTTAATATTCACCTTTAAATTCCCATATTAAATCTCTTTTTTTTCATGAATCATTCTTTAAATACTTCACTCTCCATTACTCTTCATTCCTTTCTGCTCTGATGCTTGAGGTGGCTTTGAATGTCTAAAGCAGAGGTAAAAAAACTTAAAATACCGACAGGAGCCAAGCAGGTTATGTAAATGACTGAAGCAGGCTAGAACAGGGTAATATGGAGAGATCATGGCAAACCTGAGTGTATGTATTGCACCTAAATGGGACAGCTCCTATTCAGATCAAACCAACTGTTGTTGTGTGGGAATGCCCACTGTTGCCTGAAATCAGAAATCCAGATTTTTTGTGTGTGAAATGTCCCTATGTTTAAAACACTATGGGCCAAACAAAGTCTCCGTGTCTGCAGGCTGAATTTGCATGCAAATTCACCACAAGCTTGTAGTCCCTGGATCTAGAGCATTTACACTTTGCATTACACAATAAAATATGGACACCCACACTCACACACCCACCTACACAGCCACCCACCCACACACTTATATGTTCAATATTGTTTCATGAAAATTAAAGAGGACTTCTCACTTTCTCTATGAACTCTGTGAATATTTTCTGTATTCTTAAAATGAATAGTCCAATGCTAAGTGTGTAGACAAAGCACTTAACTATGTAAATGAGCCATTGCACATGTTTGAAGATACCTCTCTGATGACAGGTAAGCCTCAGTATGAAGTAGTTACTATACCGTCCTAAGCAACAGAAATTTATCACCTTTGAGGCTAGCAAGATCAAAGATTTTTTTTGGGGGGGGGTGGGGTGGGGTACGCGGGCCTCTCACTGTTGTGTCCTCTCCCGTTGCGGAGCACAGGCTCCGGACACGCAGGCTCAGCGCCCATGGCTCACGGGCCCAGCCGCTCCGCGGCATGTGGGATCCTCCTGGACCGGGGCATGAACCCGAGTCCCCTGCATCGGCAGGCGGTCTCTCAACCACTGCGCCACCAGGGAAGCCCCAAGATCACAGATTTTTATTGATAAGAGAGTCACATTAGACTACATATTTAAATCCTGCCTCGATTTATTACTATTAATACTTAATTAAGTCAATTTGTATCTGTCAGTAAATATCAGATCTGTCACCTTTAGTAATATGACTCAGATGTATTATTAGTAGCATGTGCTTTATAATTTCATTTCCTTGAGACAGACCTCTTTAGTAAGGTAGAGTGTCAGGCCAACTTGTTAGAATTAGGCATGCATAAGATCTAGCAGACCTCTGCTACTTTAGCCAATTAAGTAATTTGGTATATCAATTAAGTAATATGGTAGTGTTTACTAATTTTTTAAATTCAGTAATACGGTAAATCTTTCATTGGAACATTATCACATTTCTTTCTACTAAACAGCTCATATCTCCACCCCAGCCCCTTATCTGTTGTATAGAGTTTAATGAATCAGGATCTCATTAAGAAGGTTCACCTAGAAGGATGAGGCTTGACCACTTTCTGGGAAAGGAGTTAATAAACATGGATTTCTAAGAAACAAACTGGATTCTTTGGAAAAAATATCTGGCCATGGAAATATTGATGTATGGCAATAGCAAGACCGAAATGATGTAGTCTAGAAGTCATGAAAAGCCTGGTGCTTGGACAAGAACAGAGCAGAGGGCTGGTATCAAACTCAGAAATGCAGATTGTGGGGCAGGGAAAAGGGACATCTGCTCTGAGCCACTGCGTATGCAGCCAGAAAACTGAGGGCTCTATGACCTCGGAAGAAGTGAAAAAGGGCCACTGGGCTGGTTGGGTCTCTGCAGCACTGTCCCAGCTTGCAGTTGTCACCACACTGCTGGGGTGTGCTTTGGGGCTTTGCCTTCCATGGCTCCATCGTCACTCTGTGGCAGGGCCCAGGCTCTATCCCATGGAAATGACAATGCCTGGGCCTTTGACAGTAGCTGGACCAAGTGGGATGATTCAAAAGAGCTGCATTGTAGGACACAGAGGAGTACCAACTGTGGAAGACATCTATAAGCCTCTTGGCAGGCCCTGTTCAGGTAGTAGCCAGGCCAGCTAGCTGAGCTCCCCAACTTCAGCATGAGTGGTGGTGCCTCCCCTCCCCCAACCCCCCGCCCCTTGCATTGAATGGTCTGGAGGACAATCAGTGTTGGCTCATCTCCCAAGCCTCCCTTAGTGCTTAGTGTTGGCCGTGGACTGTGCTGCTGTGATGACCTCAGGAAATCTCTCCTGCTCACTCTGTTCCTCCCCACCAGCTCATCACAGCTACTGAAGACCCTGCTAACCTCACTCCTCACCCCCTCAAATTCTCCACTCTTCCTGGGATAAGGTTCATTTCTGGATTAGCTACTGTGGATAGTCTTTCTGTCCTACTCCCTTATGACTCTTTCTTTTGATTCTCAACATTTTCTGTTCTCAAAAAGCCCAACTCCTGTAGTCAAAATCTTTGACTTATGGACATAGGATTAAATAGACCATTTTGGAGGCCAGAAGCTGACCAATGACTGTTTTGCTTTTTCACAAAAGCCTAAAGCCACCCAAAGGAATGGACTCTTCCAACTGAATGAGTCATGGGGGATCACCCACCAGAACATGTGGGAAAATCAATGCAAGTTAATTAATATTTTTAAAGTGTTACTAATGTCCTTGTTTGCTATTCTATCTCCCTTTTCAGATGGTAATTTCCTCTAGGATAAGGATCATGTCAAAGTACCTGTCAAAGTACCAGACATATAAAAGTTTTCTTTTTTTAGTGAATTATTAGAATGAGAAATAAGAATTATAAAGGTGTCTTGATTTGAACTGGATTTTTAAAAAATTATTGTAGACTTATTTAGACAGGACTGTCCAGAGGAGAGGTGATGAAAAGGATACTGACTGCCTTTCTCCTTCCCTCCCAAGGCTTTGATTTGGCACAGTTATCCTCTTTAATTTGTCTCAGAGGAATAGTTCTGTTTGCAAATGAGTATGAGGCTGGAAATCTATAGTTAACCCATCAAAGAGTTTAAGAAAAAGTGACTATTCTCACGTTCATTGTTCGCTGTTATTTTCTGGGAAATACTCTATGGCAGTGTGGCTTTGAAGCAGTGTGAAGCAGCTCTCAACCTCACACCTCCACAAGCTTTTTCTGGATCTCTCCCCTTCCCCACTTAACAACCCCCTTCCCTTTATTAAGGCTTAGTTTAAACACCAAAAGAGGATCTTTCCTTTTGCAAGCCTTTTAATATAAGAGAAAGCCTTTTAATATAAGGCACAGGAGATAAGGTAACATAGAATTAAACACAAATGTTCTGATTTTACTTCAGAGATTCTTCCACAGACTAGACCTCCAAGACAGCCTCCATTTCTTACCCAGAGGAGTCCTGTGAGGCAGAGAATTACCCCTGGTCTGGCGAGGGAGGTAGAACCTGGGGACAGAGGACAGGGAGTAAAGGGACTGAGGGAACATGTTGGAGTCGGGGAGGGGAGTGTCAGCTTGACCATCCTTTCTCCCTAAATAAGAGGCCTAGTACCTTTCTGGGTTACAGTAGTTTTCTACTCAGAAAGCAATTTGAGAGAATATTAGATGGATATGCTTCTAATTTAATTAATCTCATTGTTATCTTGGGACTGTATTAATTTTGTACAAATAATTACACTTACTTTCCCAGGCTCCTGGGCCTGTCACTAAGGAGCTCTTGAGCCATATGTTGGTATCGAGGAAGGTCTACTCTAACAGTCAATAGTTCTGAATTCACACCAGTGTTGTACTGGAAAGCAGTGGGTATATGTTGGACATACACACATTCTAGTTTCCTACGGATGTCTTCAACTTACTTTCTATGTGATATTGGGCCAAGTTTTGAAGATTTCTAAACCCCAGTTTCTTCATCTATAATTATAACTTCCCTCACAAAGTTGATAGGAGAACTAATTAATATATACTAAGTGCCCAGTAGGTAGTAGAATTCTCTCACTCTCAGCTAGGCAATTTGCAGCCATATAGAAAATCTCAGTGTTCTTCCAATTCAGAATTCTTGGCTGGGTGTTTCTTTGTCTAGCTTTTATTTTTCTTGTCTCACATAGTTTACTTCTAAGGTAAGAAAAAGTTGACAGATTTATGAAAAAAAAATCTGGGCATGAATTTTAATATTTAATTTACTTCCAAAATGCTTTAGAAAAAATGTCTTCATTTTGTAGAAAAGTTACATTCATATTGTGGTATGACTACCAGTTCATGTGGTAGAGAAGTTTGTCTTTGTAGCAGTAAATAGCAATGTAAGTGTATTGAAATATCTGGACATTGTCACCGTGACAATGAGATGACTTGAAATTCTCTTTGTTAATGTGGTTTGAATATTTTTTATTTAAATTTGATATTCACCTATCTTGAAGGAGTGACATCTTTTGATAAGTGCAAATAAGGGAAGTCTTCAGAGAAAAAAACATTCTTCAAGTTTGTTAAAATTTGTTTAATTATCAGTGTCAAATTACAAGGTGAAAATAGATTTTAGTATCATAAGTATGATATGAATGGAATAATGCAACTGAGTATTGACTCAGTAAAAAATCTTTGTTTTTTCCCTTTTCTCTTTTTTACTGTGTATGCTTTTTAAAAATATACTACTCTTTTGTTAAATATAGAAAATAAAAAAAATCGACATTAAGATTGTGATTTGTGAATTATAGAAACTTGCTAAAATGAAAAACAAGCAATAAAAATCCCAACTGGCGGGGGCTTCCCTGGTGGCGCAGTGGTTGAGAGTCCGCCTGCCGATGCAGGGGACACGAGTTCGTGCCCCAGTCTGGGAAGATCCCACATGCCGCAGAGTGGCTAGGCCCGTGAGCCATGGCCGCTGAGCCTGCGCATCAGGAACCTGCGCGTCCGGAGCCTGTGCTCCGCAACGGGAGAGGCCACAACAGTGAGAGGCCCTCGTACCGCAAAAAAAAAAAAAAAAAAAAAAAAAAAAATCCCAACTGGCAAATTATTGGGGATTTACACAGAAGTATATCTTCAAAGATATATCTACAAATATATTTGTAATGGCACTATTCAAATTTGAAAAAAAACCCATAGAAACAATCTTAAATTTCCAAATCTGGAAGACTAGTTAAGTGAGTTATGTTGTATGTCCATATGATAGTATACCATGCTGCAGCCCAAAATCATTTCATAAAATACTTGTAACAAACGGTAAGTATTTACATTAAGCTATAATTCATTCAGCAAAATGTCAGTTTACCAAAACTTTTACATGTCTATCACAATATCCCAGACTTTACCAACTGGCATGGTCAAGAAAAGGTCACAATTGTAAAATAACTTGAGACCCCTCCTGGCAAATTAGTAGAGTCTAGCCACTTTCCTTGGTTTCCACTTGGTATAAGATGGAGTCCTGTGCATTGTCTTGTATTTGTCCCTGCTGTTCACCTGGTGCCTCCCTCAGACCTAGGTGATGCCAGGCTCTGAAACGTTAGACTCCCAGACATCAGCTCCTGCCTGGGATGTGCACATCTGTAGTTCTCCACTGACAGCAGCACAGCCTCCACCATACTGGGGACGGCTGCAGGTAGACTGCTGGAGAGCCAGAGTGGCTGCCAGTACTGCCAAATCTCTGTAGACCTTTCAGAGATAGCAACTGCCAGAGTCACTTTTGGTAAAAAAAGAAATTGTGCTGCCCGCTTGCTAAAGACCTGAGCAGGCTACTAATTCCAGGTCTTTCTACATGTGCCCTCAGTGTGGGTCTCTGCCCTTGCCACACTTGGATGGATTGTAAAGATACAAGGGAAGATAGTCCTTGCCTGAATGATGTTTAGTCAGAGACTGTATAGGAAAACTGCCTGGGCCCCCCACTCACTAATCTTGGAGATCATGTTCTCTAACGTACAAGCAGCCCTTCTCCCCAGTGTGCCAGAATGACAACGTCCTTGGCTTTGGTGTGGGGTGTAAATTACCAGAGGAAACTCTCCCACTTTCTGCTCTCATCGTGATTTTCCTTTCATAGGTTTCTCTGAGACTATTCTGCCACCTGACCTCACTCAATGCCTTTGCCATCCATTGGATATGTTTTATTAACTTTGAACCACAAAGTGAAAGGTCTCATGAACTCAATCCCTTTTCTCTCAAACTACCTGGAAATGGGCAATCAAGAGTATCACAGGAGATTTGAATCCAGTGATGTTCTGAGTTTAGTTTATCTTTTCAATTTTTTTCTTTGCATAGAGGTCACTGTGTGTGTGTGTGTGTGTGTGTGTATCAACCCCTCTCCCCAGTTATAGACAAATCTTCATCTTATGTAAAATACACAAGTAAGATCTACTGCTCTCTTACGTTTTCCCCTTTATGTCCTTTTAGCTATGAAGGATATAAGGGTATAATTTAGCTTATATCCTTTCAGCTATGGATAGGCTTCATCCTGAACTTATTTCAGTTCAGAAGCACATTACCATTTTGGACAGGGAAACAAGCTGAGTCTTCCTGTCTGTCTACTTTTTATACCACCCAGACCTACAATTTAATTTTGTCTCTTATGATCCCATATAAAATTTATTATCCTGTTTTCATCCCTAGCCTAGATCAACATATCATGGCCTCTCCTCAGTTCAAGGATCTGGAGAAACCCATTACATGCTTTATCAGATTGGATGGACCTTTGTGGTCCCAGATCTCTAAAATTTGGAACTGTAACACCAGGGATGCCCATAGTTGGCTCTCATGGCCCTTGGTGTTATCAAATTTCCAAGAAAAAAGTCAGAAACCTCAATTCTGAAGTTGCCTATGTCTTTTGGAGGCTGAGACTTGCAAAGGACATATTTTTAATTTCCTCCATCAGAGATAAACAGAGGTTAAAAAATGCATTAAGGACTAGAGAAGGAAAAGAAGAGGAAGGAAGGAGAGAGGAAGGGAGGTAGGAGGAGGGAAGGGAAAGGAAAGGGAAGAGAAAGGAAAGGAAGGGAAAGAACAGGAAAGACAAAAAAGGCAAGGCAAGTTAAGGCCAGGAAGTGAAAGAAGAAGGAAAAATCAAGGAGAGGGTTTTTTCAATGCCTGTGAAAAGCCTGAATAAAAGCAGAAACCTTGTCAGAGAGAATTTATCCTTAAGGTATCAGTACCCAGGTCTTTGATCCTTGAGAGGGCATACCCTACAAATAATGGACTTAGAAAATTCACGATACCTCCTCAGAAGAAGTCTATTTTTATTGACTTTCTCACTCCATCAGCTAAATCTTAAATTTTGACTAATTAGAAATGAACCAAATTAGAGTAACTTCTTCCTCAGAATAAGCCTAGGTAACAAAAGGACAGAGGTGAAAAAATGGCTGACATTGAAAAGGATCCTATTGCGAAAGAACATTTGAATATATATTAAAATTCAAATACACCTTATGGGAAGCAGTTCTCCCTGAAAAGAGCGAGGAGTTCTGAGTTTGATGCATTGAATTTAAAATGACATCTTTAGATTTCAGGATCTTAAGAGTGAAACCATTAGAAAATATTCAGTTGAAATCATGGAGTTTCCACTGGCAACGTTATGAAATGTAAAGAACTATGTTTGATTATTTAGGTATAGGTTTTCTTAAATTGAATATAATTACTTTAAAATGTTGTGTTAGTTTCTGCTGTACAACGAAGTGTATCAGCTCTATGTATACATATATCCCCTCCCTCTTGGACCTCTCTCTCACCAACCGCCCATCCCACCCATCTAGGTCATCACAGAGCACCAAGCTGAGCTCCCTGTGCTATACAGCAGGTTCCCACTAGCTATCTATTTTACACATGGCAGTGTATATATGTCAATCCTAATCTCCCAATTCATCCCACCCTCCCCTTCCCCCGCCTGTGTTTCTAGCCAGCAAAACAGTATGACATTGTGTGTATATATGTATAAGGCTGTCAGTTGTTCTTTCACCTGACCCCACTAGATTTAAAGTCAAAAAATAAATTTATCTTTGGAATGAAATGAACACTCCCAGGCTAAGTAATAAATAGGAGACTAAGGCAGAAAAAAAGAAAAAAGTGTCAGCTTTAAATTTGTATCATTAGCAAGAGCCATGATTCTAGAAAGTTAGAAGTCAAATCAACCATCTCTTCTTTCTTGGTTAATGAATCATCTGTGCCTTATCACAAGTTGATAAAAATATATTGTACAGTAAAACTGCAAAAATTAATGCATTGCCCTAAATTTAAATGATATTGTTTTGTGTGTGTGTGTGTGTGTGTGTTTTTACTCTGTAGAGTTTAATACAATTACTACAAAAAGAAGAGGTGAGGTTGCTGGGCATGGCATATTTTGATTCTCTGAAGGAATTGAATTTCTATTTCAAAAGTAAAGTTTTACATTAGTGTTTTATAAAACATATATTTAGAATTGAAATATATCATAATAAAGTATGTTAAAAGTAGAAAAACTGATTTTTTATGAGTTAGTTCTAGAAGAAACCACTAATTATATAATCTGTATAAAATTTTAGTGATACATGTTCCTAATATTTATTTATTTACATTTTATCTGGATAGATTCTAGGTTTTCTTTTTTTAAATTAGATTTTAGAAGTATGAATTTAAGAAGCATTATAGTAAGTCCACTGAAAAATTTAAGTTCTTTGCTAGGGCTATTTTTAATTAAAATAAAGATGCATATATATATATATATATATATATACACACACACATATATTTATATAATTTTATATACTGTGTATAGTTATATAAATTAAAATTATAACCTCTAATGATAAAAGTCAAAAGAGGATTTTGGATAAAACTCAAGAACCTATATTTACACTTACTTCTCTGATAATCTAACTCTGACTATGAAATAATTTGGATCTTTGTTTCACAAACTTTGCTATAAGAATTTATAGCATACATATCATGTTGATAAGGAATCTTGCATAGTATAAAGAAGAAGCGTTGTAGTTTCAAAAAGGTAGCAAGATAAATTTAAAAGCTTTAATATCAGAACCGGATTTAGAAAAGTTGCTATGTATTTGAATATATGAAAATATGATAGTTCTAATATCACTAGAAATTAAATAGTAGGAAGCAGATTTTCTTTTTTTTGTGTGCCAGCCAGAACTGAAATATATAAATCTTGCACTTATAAATATACATTATCTCATTGTGGATGAACCAGATGGTGGTGAAATGAAACTCATGTACAAATTTTTGGATACAGAGCTGCTCAAGTTTTCCTATCTTCTCAAGGTAGAATGGGAGTGCAGAATTCACCCTCTTCTGTGAGGTGAGCTCTGCCCCCAGGAAAAGATGAGTAGCTTAGAAGTCACCTTCTAAGAACTCTTGATTGTCGGCTGTACAAATGCCAATGCCTTTAAATTGAAAATGAACTGAAACTACTGCAAGAACTATCCAGGGAAGCCCTTACATGGCAAAACTGAATGAGAATTTGGGAATGATGCAAGAATACAGAAATTTGTATGTAGCTGGTAGCAGTGGTATATGGGGGGCGAGGGGTGGGACTTTGAAAGGGGGATAACCTGGGTTCAGGCAAGAAGCCTGAACATTGCCTAAAAAACACTAAGAGACAATTCTAAGAGTGACTAAAAATCAGTCTGCCTTTTGTTATAACTGTGTACCAGCAGTTCTAACACTGTCAATAAGATGTTCCTCCATGGGGCAGATGGCTCCCACTGCCTTCCCCAACCTTGGAATACCACTGTTTAGTGGGGTGCATTTTAAGGACAGAAAGGATTACATAGAAAACCTTGAACTTCACTCAGGAGTGTTATTGTTTGCATTATTATTGGCATTGATATTCTGGGAAAAAAATTCTAAAGATTATCAGATAAATACTTTTATTTTCTCAAAGAAGTAAGATTTTCATATAAATCTGGCTATATAATTTTAGAACTAAAAAAAGTATAGAAAGACTCTGTTGTTAGAACAGAATACTAAGCATCAATATGCATATATTTCCTGAGCTTGGTCTAGTGATATAATCCAGAAGTGGTATTTTACCATGATTCATCTTAATGCCTAGATTATTAGATTATTATCTCTGTGCTATTTGTTTCTTGTTTGTTTGTTTTTCCTATGGAGACCTGGGCTTAATCTGAAGAAACAGGTAATTTCAAATCTGGAGCAGGGGCGCCGAGCCTAGAACAGCTAGTGAAAACACAACATTTTTTAAAGAGTCATGGGGCAATATTAAAAGGCCACAAGCGCCAGCCTTAAAAGGGCTCCCACTAGTCAAAACTACTACAAGATGAGGATCAAAAGGAGAATGTGAATTATGGTTGATTGAAAAACATGGAATTTATGAAAAGACACAACTCTCCAATGTTACACAAAAAAGAGAAAAGTTAATCTAAAATACTCTACAGAAAGCCTAGAGGGGAAAGAGAAAACACTGTGGCATCCACAGGGGACAGGCAGCAGGCCACAGAGAAGCCTAGCACTGCCTGGAGATGCAGGACAGAAAACCACAGGACCTGTGGGCTACACCTACCTCACCATCCCCATCCCCCTCTCTCAGAGCCCCTTGCCCTAGCCTTGGCTACCACAACAGACAGAACCTCATGCTGTGAAAAATGCCAGTTACAGAAAATGTTACAGTCTTAGCAAAGGAAAAGGATCTTAGTGTTTTCCCGAAGGAGCACTGTGAATGCCTCAGCATGTATGTTATCACCCTCCCCCATGTCCCACCAACCCACCCCTTACAAGTTGCCTCTTGCCATTTGCTGACTTGGAACTTCACTATTTCGCCCACCTCCAGCCCTCACCTGAATTAGAGGGGTATTCTTTTCTTTTTAATTTATTTTATTGAAGTATAGTTGATTTACAATGTCGTGTTAGTTTCTGGTGTATAGCAAAGTGACTCAGTTATACATATATACATTCTTTTTCACATTCTTTTCCATATGGTTTATAGCAGGACACTGAATATAGTTCCCTGTGTAGAGGGGTATTCTTAAGTTGAAGCGTGTTGAAAAGGGAGCCTGAAAGTTGATGTGTTAAGGATGTGCATTGTGATGGTCAGGCAGCCTCAGAAGTAAACGCTCTTACCCTTCCTTCCTATAAACATAATAGTAAACAACAGATTCTAGCTTTACGTTAGAAGTCTGTGGATTTTCTTCTACACTAATGACTGTGTGAATGTATATATTAATAGCCACTTTCCATCTGCAAAGGAATTAAGTCCACTATGAGCTTGTGGCATAAATTTCCAGAGAATGATACAAGGAGGATATTCAGTCACTGAATAAATGAAAGTTGATTGTATTTCTGAGAATGTGCTTCTTCACCGTGTTTCTCAATCTGTTAGATGAGACCATTACAAAATTCTTATGATGCATCTTGCTCCACTCAATGATATAGTTTGACATTGTACAGGCCACTTAACCTCCATGATCTTCATTATATTCATCAGTAAAGTGAGGTGAAAAATTCCTAACTCAAAGCGTTGTCATGAAAATATAAAAATTAGATAACAAACTAATATCTACAACAGGGAATGACATATAGAAGGTGCCCAATAACCATTAGTTCCTATTGTTAGTAAAAGTTGAATATAGAAGTTTTGAGAGAAATAATGTACTGAGCATCCACTGCCTAAGCACCAAGCTAAGGTTCAGGTGCCTTACCTACAGTCTCTCATTTAGGCACCATAACAACTGTGGTATTATTATCACCTTTTGCAAATGAAAAGCCTGAGGCTCAGAGAAGAATATAAATTTCCAAAGGTCACATAGCTCCTAAATGATGGAGTTGGGATTGGACCTTATTTCCATCAACTTCAGAGATGTCTTTTCCATGTCTTTCTGCCTTGAAACTGAATTGGAGAAAAGAAAATAGAACAAGTTGGGAGTACAACTGGAGGAAAAGATTATACCAGGGCTTTCCAACCATGCTACAATTTTATTAGAGGAAGAGACTGGGATTTGAGTAAGCAGAGTCCAAATTACAGGGCAAATGTTTTGCCTTATACTGGGGTTCTTGGACTGAAGTCACCGTGGCCATGATTGCCAGTAATAAGACTACATTATTCTACTCAGGACATTTTGAAGACATAAAGATATTTTTGAGTCCGCATTCTATATCATATCAAATATATTAAAATGATTCTCATCCCATGATAAATAAAACTTAGTAAACTTTTGAAAGATACTTTTGGTTTTGAGATTGTTTAGACTATGAGTAACAATTTACAGCATGCTATGACGTCTTCAAAAGCATCATGCCTACTCAGGATTCTTGTGACATAAGCACAAGACATGAGCCTACAAGTTTATTTCAAATGTAATAATATTTTAATGAACATTAAACTTATTAAAAATTATCAATTTTGGTAGATTTTATATCTTGTAGATGTTTAATAAACCTTTATTATTTAAAAATTTTCAGTTATTTTAATATTTTGGAACTAATATTTTTAAGGTTTTAGACCCTTGAAAAGTATATAGTTCTAGACTCACACTTTCCAATATGGTGGCCACTAGCCACAAATGGCTATTGAGCATTTGAAATGTGACTAGTGTGAATTAAGTGTGCAGTAAGAATGAACTATACCCTGGATTTCTGTGACTTAGTACAAAAAAAGATGTAAAATTTCTCATTAATAATTTTTATGCTTATTATCTGTTGTAATGGTGACATTTTTAATATACTGTCATAATGTATATTATTAAAATTAATTTCATCAGCTTTTAAAAACTTTTTAAATGTGCCTGCTAGGAAATTTAACCTTACACATGTGGCTTGCATTATATTTCTACTGGACAACACTACTCTAGACATGGATCATAATGTCTAATGGTTAAAATTGTCCTAGTCCTTTACATGAGTTTGGTGGTCCATTTGACCTCACCTCCACCCTGAGAAGCTACATACCTTTTGGCATATAGTAGACTTTTCTCACTATAATATTAGAAACTCTAAGAAATACATGTATTATTTTTATTATCTTTATAAAGAAGTTTTATCTTAGCTATGACAATTTTCATAGCATCTGTGTTTAAGAGAGGAAAGCAAATACTTTCACATACACACGTACACATATATGAATTTCACACTTACTCCTTCCTGCACAGTTTGAGAGTAGATTTACTTATCCAGAATGTATATAAATAAATGGACTTTTTGCTTAGTTTTCAACATTTAATGAGTGTCTGTTGTTTGTTCTAAGCACTTATTTTTATTAATTCATTAAATCCTCAAAACTATAAGATAGGCACTATTACTAGTCTCATTTTATAGAGTGGGAAATGGAGGCATTATGAGGTTGAGTAACATGCCATGGTCACATAACTAAGAATTAAATGGACCTGGGATTCAAACCCAGGCAGTATGGCTCCAGAGGCTGTGCTTCTACCATTATTCAGTCTTCCCTCTCGTCAATGACAGTTTTTCACTTTCTAAAATGAAAAGCAGAGTGATTTAAATTAAGATTTAATGATTATTTGGTACATGTGTGGTTTCTGTAATAGCCTGAAGAATTTGGATACTGCACCTTTCTCCCTACCCCTGTAAATAAAAGTCTCTCCTTTGGCATTATCATCTGGAGCCACATCAGTGTCACCAAGCCCAGTACAGGCATTCCACTGACATCATAAGATCTAATGATTCACCAGAATTTGCACGTTACATGGCTTCTAATCAAAGACAGCAGACACTATTTAGGACTCTTTTTTAAAACTTTTTTTGTTTTATTTAGCAAAAATACATCTTGCTGAGAACCTAGATGCCAATTTCATGTGTATTAAAATATCGGAATTCCCTTCAAAGATTATAATGGGAATGCTGGCAGACCCTTCCGTGCCTCAGGTTTGGGTGGGTGGTACTACTGTATATATCCGTTGTCATGGCATATTTGTGCAATAAAATTAAAATCTTGGTCAGGAATCAGATAGAAGCTTGATATTTTTGATTCACTCTTTTCTGTTACTGCTTATCATCCTTGAAGTTATATTTTCTTGGCATCTTGAAAACAAGGAATCTGGTTCCTATTCCTTTAGGCTATGTAAATATGCCCTATTTATATTAAAATGATAAGCAAATATATAAACTTGGAAAACATGACCAAAGAAAACATTCTTTTCTCTCTCTTTACTAAACATGCTGCTACACTTTTATTATTGCTAAACTTTGCCCATGACAAAAAGAGCCTTCTTCACATTTGAACATATTCAGAGACTCCTTTCATGTGGTCTGAATACATTCTATTGTAGATATTACTGTGTTTATAAAAATATCAAAGCACATATTTTACAATACATAATATTGCAATATATGTTCTAGTATTTGTGGATGATGCTACCATATTTTTCTTTTTTTACAGTTACAAGTATTTCAATATTTTGCCTTACAAAACAACTAACTTTTAAGACAGCAAAATGAAGTGGAAAGGAGAATCAGGAAGATATGGATTTGAGTCCAGACTTTATCATTGACTAGCTGTGTGACTTTGAACAAGCCCTCTACCCACCTGATCCTAAGTTTCCTTCTATTTACAGAGGGATGATAGTACCTACTTCCAAGGGTGGTTGTGAAGTATACAAAATTAATAGAAATAAAAAACCTCATAGTGGAAACTCAATAAATATTACCTCCCTACCCTTCAATCTCTTTTCTCTTTCACCCATTTAGCAAGTTCAGTTAAAGGCAATTTATATGTGAATGGACATTCATTTACAGTTTTGAAAACTACAAATAAACCACACTAAGAAACATCTTATTCTTTCTATTTTAAAAAGCAAGTTTATTCTTGCTTCTTTTAATGTTTACATTCTGTCTATACATCTCTTGGCTGGTATCATATTTTTGGAAGGCATTAGTATAACATGGGTTTCAGATTACAGGTTCCTAGCAGATAAGAACTATTTGTGTAAAAGACTTTAATTCTAAATATTACATCATAACATTCATGCATCAATCAATATTTTCTTCTACTCTTGGGTTTCTTGCGAATGATTCCCTTTTAACTGCTATGATTGTAATATAATAGCAAAATATATTTATAACGTATATTATAATTGTGAAAGTTGTATTTATGATGTAAATTGCAGATTAATTTCTGATTGTAGCAGATACTCTTGGAGCCTAGCATCTCATCCCCTGGGCTAGGGCTTTAATTTTAGCCATAATCTCATATTTGTGTACAGAGTCCCACCTCAAACAAGTGTGCCATCTCTGCTTTCTCCCTGCCAAGCTAGGAAAGCTACTGGAAACTACTTGACCTGTGCATCTGATAGACCTGGGAGTAGAGACTTATCAACATCCAGTCCCAGGCAACCCTCAAGCAATGAGGGATGGGGGTCATTGGATAAATGCCTCAGCTTCTATCTTTCCCAAGGCTGGAATGCATTTTGTACCCTCCTCAGAAATACTTATGGAATCAAAACCCTGTGTTTGATTCCCAATTGACTCTTTTTTCCCCCACATCTTTATTGGAGTATAATTGCTTTACAATGGTGTGTTAGCTTCTGCTTTATAACAAAGTGAATCAGCTATACATATACATATATCCCCATATCTCCTCCCAATTGACTCTTTTATTGGTTTTTCCTCCTTCTCTACCCAGCTCTCTCTGCTCCCTCACCCCTGCTTCCTGGGATCACCTCCTAAATAAACTACTGACACTAAAGTCCTTGCCTCAGGCTCCACTTTCAAAAGAACCCAATCTAAGACCCTGACCTTGCAGTTCTCTTCTTAAAATTCTTAATGGTTTCTTTTTCCCTCAGGGTGAAGCCCAAACTCTTTAGCAAGATAAAGAAGATGCTTCAAATCTAAGCTATGCTTAGTCTCTTACTGGCTGTCCCACAAGCCTCCTAAACTCTAACAGCGTTCAGCAATTTACCTTTCTGGACTAGTCTATGTTCTCACATGCTTTTGTATCTACAGATGCTTTTCTTGGTCCAGAAAACTCTTTTCTCCCTCTTTTCTCCTTCCATTTTCAGTTCACTAGTACCACCCCCGCCAACAGCCCAATCAGGTATTTCTATGCACACAGCACACGCCCATTATATTCACCACTCCGTTTTACTATAATTGTAGCTTCCCATCTAGGAACTGGTAAAAATTGGTGGACAAATATCACGCCTCAGTTCCTGAGCATTGTCAATAAGAAAAGAGCTCACTTTGAGGGGAAAGATAATTAGGTGGAACAAAGTTGTCATTGGTGATAAACTATGTTAGAAGTAGGAAAACATTGACTGCCATTTTTTTCAGAGCCTTAGGTGACTCTGAAAACCTTATACAATTTTTAAAATTAATGTCAAAATTCAGGGAAAAAGGAAGACCATAATAGAGACTGAGTTAAGTAAAAGTTGTATTGCTGGATATTCTGAAAGAAACTGAGGGCATAAAACAGTGTAGGGGGGGGTGGGAGATAACCAGGCAATATATATTTTTTCTCTGTACATATATGTTATATTATTTATATATTACATATGATATTATGTATATATGAAAATTTATATATCTATATCTATCTACATAAAAAAAGAAAGTACTTAGCAGAGGTATACCATGGAATCTCAGGAGTGACAGCTATGGTGTCCTTTTTTAGGCTGCATCAACCAGCCTCATACATGGGGAATGGTTGGTCAGGGTCATTTTTCACTGTACTCTGCAGTAGATTCACAAATTTATCAAATAAAAATATAGTTTGAATTTAAGATAAACAATAATTTTTAAAGTATAAGTATGTCCCATATATTGCCTAGGAATACTTGTACTAAAGAAATATTTATTTATCTGAAATTTACATTTAACTGGGCATCTTGTGTTTTATATGGTAACCCCCTCCGGGATCCTGGGAATCATGGGAATATTCATGTAAGAAAGAGACTCACAGCTCTAAGCCTCTAGTCTCTTATTTGAAGCCTTCTAGATAAAGGGCCTCAGGGAGGCCAGGGTTAAAGCAATCTAACTGGTGGACTAGAACAAAGAATTACTACTGGTTCATTGTTTTTAGACCATATAATAATACCCAAACAGGCCTGGGAAATAACTCTGTGCTTAACCCTCCCCCTTTCTAGAATATGAACCCTTAAGAGCAGGTACTATGTTGTATTCATTTCAGATCACCACCATCAAGTAGAACGTATGGCATGTAGTAAGTATCATATGTATATATAAGTAAATAAAGTGCATATTTATTATATAATGTATATTAATATTTATGAATATATGTTAATATATAATGCATAATGAGTTATTATCTCAGAGAAGGAAAATTAGAATGTGAAAATATTATTTTTGGTAAGTTATTTACTTTACAGTGTCATTTATTAACACAGTGTCACGATTCAGATTTTTCCAGTTATTAGCCTCCATTTTAGCTCCTCTTTCAAAACATTCATTCTTAGAACTAAAAGGTACCTTTTTAAAAACAATTTCTACTCCTTTTCTTTTTATTCTTCCAACATGATTAAAGTAAATGTTTAAGAATATATTGATTCAGCTCTCTTTCTAGATCCTTATTCTGTAACAGAAAAAAAATCACCTGCATGCCACAGTCTTTCCCTGTCATGGATGCATGTTACAGACTTGGAGAATCTTTTTCTCTTTCTAACATTCCATGTAGTTGTCTAAAAAAGCCCACTAGAATTATTTTCCAAAAATATTAGTCAATATTAGAAAAATAGAATCACAAGCAAGAGGCAAAAGATCACAGTAGCTAACACAATACTGAAGGAAAGAACAAAGTTGGAGGACTTACACAACCTGACTTCAAGGCATACTAGAAACCTACAGTAATCAAGACAGTGCGATACTGGCAAAAGAATAGACAAATAGATCAGTGGAACAGAATAGAGAACGTAGAAATAAACTCACATATAGGCAACTGATTTTTGAGAAAGGAGCAAAGGCAATACAATGGAGCAAAGATAGTCTTCAACAAATGGTGCTGGGACAACTCTACATCTACATGTAAAAAAAAAATTGAGTCTTAGCAAAGACCTTACACCCTTCACAAAAATAAACTCAAAATGAATCACAGACCTTAGTGTGCAATGCAAAACTATACAAATCCTAGAAGATAACATTAAAAAAAAAAAAACTAGATGCCCTTGAGTATGGTGATTTTTCAGATACAACACCAAAGACATGATCCATGGAGGAATAATTGATAAGCTTGACTTCATTAAAGTTTAAAACTTTTGCTCTGTGTTAGACAGTGTCAAGAGAATGAGAAGACAAGCACAGACTGGGGGAAAATATTTGCTAAAGACACTTCTGATAAAGAACCGTTATCCAAAAATCACCAGAAACCCTTAAAACTCAACAATAAGAAAAGAAACAACCCAAATAAAAAATAGGCCAAAGACCTTAACAGACACTTCACCAAAAGAGATATACAGATGGCAAATAAGCATAGGAAAAGATGCTCCACATCATGTCATCAGGGAAATGCAAATTAAAACAATGAGATATCACTAGACACCCATTAGAATGGTCACAATCTGGAATACTGACAACATTAAATGCTGGTGAGGATGTGGAGTTACAGAAACTCTCCTTCATTGCTGATGGGAATACAAAATGATGCCGCCACTTTGGAAGACAGTTTTGCAGTTTCTTACACAACTAAATCTACTCTTACCATACCATCCAGCAATATTTATCCAAAAGAGTTGAAAACTTATGTCCACACAAAAACCCACACATAATGTTTATAGAAATTTCATTCGTAATTGCCAAAACGTGAAAGCAACCAAGATGTCCTTCAGTAGGTGAATGGATAAACTTTGGTACATCTGGATACTGAACTATTATTCAACATTAAGAAGAAATGGACTATCAAATCATGAAAAGACATGGAAAAATCTTAAATGCACATTACTAAATGAAAAAAGTCAATCTGAAAAGGCTACATGTTGATTCTAACTATATAACATTCTGGAAAAGGCAAAACTATGGAAACAGTAAAAAGATCAGTGGTTGCCAGGGATGGCAGGGGGAGATGAATAGGCAAAGCACAGAGGAATTTTAGGACAGTGAAAATACTCTGTACATATCATAATGATGGATACAAGTCATTATACATTTGTCCAAACCCATAGAATATACAACACCAAGAGTGAATCCTAATGTAAACTATGGGTTTTAGGTGACTATGCTGTGTCAGTGTAGTTTCTTCAGTTGTAACAAATGTGTCATTCTGGTGGGAGACGTTGATGATGGAAGAGGCTATGTATTTATGGAGGAATGGGGTAAATGGGAAATCTTTGTACCTTCCCCTCAATTTTACTGTGAACCTAAAATGGCTCTAAAAAATAAAATCTTAATTTAAAAAAGCCACAAGCATGCTAGGTGGAAATGTATAAAAACCAACTAATTCTCATAAGAGTAGAGGTATTAGTTCATAACTGTTCAATTGTACTGCATAAAGACATTATAAAAGTGTACCAGTCCTCTTTATTATCTTTTGGAGAACAGTATCAGATTTTGCAAGGTTTCCAGGAACAACTCTCTGGTATTTTCAGAACTGGGCTGGGGCTCTGCAGAATAGACTTTTGTTTTCAGATTAGTCACAGATATCATTTCACCTCTCAGTTCAGTTGTTCTTTGTTCTAGAATGAATTAGACATATAATTTAACAAGGCACAATGAACACATAGATGAGTTAAAACCAGACTTCAAGGAAATGGATGGGTGAATTGAAGAAAGATAAGGCTTTTTTCTTCATTAGTGTCTTTCCTGATAAACACCGAATTCTCATAAAGGTGGTTCTTACTTGTTGAAAAGTAAGAACAATCTAAAATAATGACTTCTTTTTAGTTTTAAAATTTAAAGATTTTCTTTAAATAGTCTATAATTAAATATTTGATTGACAGTGATCATATCAGTGAGTAAAATGTCAACCACAAAAGAATAAAAAAGAGAATATTCCTTAGCAATGGGATTGCAACCTTAGTTCCCCAGGAAATTTAACAGGTTTGATTCAGATATGATTTTTAAAATTTGATTACAACCTGAAAAAAAAACCTCCTAAAATAATTCCCCCAAATTTGATCTATTTGGATTTGAAACATGCTCCCTATTAAAATCTGATTCTTTTGTTAACAGGACTTGGAATGCTGCATCTGTTAAATCATAATAGTAAATCCTGGAATCAAAGTTAGGATAATATTTCAAATCCATCATTAGTGCTTCAAATAACAAAAGCTGACATTTTGTGCTCATTTGCAGTCAGCAGGGATTTGGCAGGAAGATATCAAGTAGAGGGTTTCAGAAATGTTTCACAGAACTGATGGGATGTGTATATGGTACTCCCTCTGGTGAGGAGCAAACTTTTGTAACCATTGTGAAGAACAAGATTAAAGCCAGTATGTGCCTGATCAAACCACTCTTTTGTACCTAGAAAATGACAGTTATCCAGAATCTATAAAACTAAGTGGGCAAAATACCCATGGTATCCATGTAGGCTTTATCACTTTATTTTTTCACACTTGATTTTCTGTGTTGGATCCTTGGCAAGTGAACAGATCACTATTCACTACACAAATCTCCTTTTTATACTTGATATCGTTTTAGAAAATGAACAGAAGAGAACTAATGAGAGCATGGCAGTCAACTTCTTTTCTTCTGATTATCTTTACATATGAAAACTAATATAAAATAAATGTTGTTTTAAACATTTTTTATTTAAAAAGATAAAAATACCTACTATACATAGATTTTATTTAAAAATAAAATACAGTACTGACTACAAAGTAAGCATTTTTTCTAAATTATGGGGATGTAGCAGCCAGTAAAACAGGGGCTCTGTTCTTACCTAGCTTAGGTGTTAATGGGGAGATATGCATTAAGACACGAACAATGTGGCAAGTTGTGAGAAGTGCCCTAAAGAAGGATAGTAAAGAGTAAGGTGGGTAGGGGATGGTCAAGAATGACTAGAAAATGGTCAGTGTGGCCTCTTTGATGTCACATGAGGGAATGAACCTTGTAGCTCTGGGAGGAAAGAGCATTCCAGGCAGAGAGATTAGTCACATACAAAGATCCTGTGCCATGAATGGACTTGACTTGTTTGAAAACTTGCCTATATGGCTGGGGTGGGGCAAGGTGCCAGGCAGAGAGAAGTAGGAGATCAGGTCAAAGAGGCAGTGGATGGTCATATTATAGAGGGATATGAAGGCTGTGATAAGGATTTTACCAGGAGCAGGTGGAAACAAATAGAAATGACATGATCTGATCTGTGATTTTAAAGGATTGCTTTGTCTACTTTATGGAGCATAGACCATACAGGGACAAGTGTAGAAGCTAGGAGACAGTAATCCAAAGTCACAGGATTGTGGCTTGGACCACAGTGGGGAATTATCATATTAAGTGAAGTAAGTCAGGAAGAGAAAGACAAATATCATATGATATCACTTATATGTGGAATCTAAAAAACGGATATAAATGAACTTATTTACAAAACAGAAATAGACTCACAGACATAGAAAACAAACTTATGGTTACCAAAGTGTATAGTGCCGGGAGGGGGGGTAGATAAATGAGGAGTTTGGGACTGACATATACACACTACTATATATAAAATAGATAAACAACAAGTACCTACTGTATAGCATAGGGAACTATATTCAATATCTTGTAATAATCTATAATAGAAAAGAATCTGAAAAGAATATATATATATATATATATATATATATATATATATATATGACTGAATCACTTTGCTGTACATCTGAAAATAACACAACATTGTAAATTAACTATACTTCAATTTTTAAAATGGTTAAAAAAAAAGAATGACTTTAATGTTTTTGTCATGAATAACTGGTAGATAACAATTGCAATATATTGAGATGGGGAAGACTAAAGGACAAATTTGGAGAGAACAATCAAGAGTTGGATTTCATACATGTTAAATTTGAGTTGCCCTTGAAACATTGAGGAGGTGATGCCAAGCTCACAGCTGATATATTGATTTGTTAATTGGAGGAATACTAAGGCTGGAAATGCTCATTTGAGAGTAATCATCTATGCATGGAATGTAAAGACATGAGTATGAGTGACATCACCCTGGGAGTGAGTGTAGATAGAAAAGAGAAGAATTCTAAGGATTGAACCTTCAACTATCCAACTTATAGAGGTTGGAGAGATAAAAAGAAAAGAGATCACGGGACCAAGAAAGGGTGGTCAATAAAGTAGCTGGAGAATCAAGAGAAAGAAGACCCTTGGAGTCCAGCTGAAGAAAGCATTTCAAGAAGAAAGAAGTGATCAGCAGTATCAGATGTGACTGAGAGGTCAAATAAAAAGTAAACAGAAATGCATGTTGGATTTGGCAACTTTATGTTCATAGGTGACCGTAACAAGGATGATTTCTGTGGAATGGTAGGTGAGCAGTGGTATGTTGGTAAATTTTAAAAACTGACCATCTGGGCAAAAAAATACAAAAGCTCTGATTTGAAGCATTTTCCAATTTCCATGGTGTAAACACTCCGACCATTGCCAATTTTAAGCTGCCAACATGACATTTGAATATGGAATTGGAAAACAATGTGCACAATTGGCTCTTGCAAGCCAGCGAAAACCACCCTGGCACACGACTTCTGGTGTGGATAAAAAAATTTTTAAATTCTATTAAAATATACATGCAACAAAGTAAAAATAGCTTATTTATTTATTTTTAAGGTACATTGAAAAGGTTTATGATGTCTAGTGATAAAAATTTATATTCCTGGGGCTAGTTACAAGGTCTTGTCAGTTATGGACACCATAAATGGGTTTAATATTTGGTAGAGTAGTTTTCTAACTAACATTATTAAAATGTCTTTACATATTCTCAAGGTTTCAAAAGAGAAAAAGGAAGATCTCTAGATTTGATCTTGAACATATATATCTTGATATTTATTTCTTTACTGGTATTTGTGCAACATACTGGATTTGTTAGCCCTCTTTTCTGTCCTGGTGTGACAGTGCTGAGAACCTAGTGCACTTATACATGGAATTTAATTTGTACCTTCATTTTTAAATAATTTATTTTTTAATTTTTTGGCTGTGTTGGGTCTTTGTTGCTTCCCACTGGCTTTCTCTAGTTGCGGCAAGTGGGGACTGCTCTCCGTTCCAGTGTGCGGGTTTCTCACTGTGGTGGCTTCTCTTGTTGTGGAGCACAGGCTCTAGGCCCGCAGGCTTCAGTAGTTGTGGCTCATGGGCCCTAGAGCACAGGCTCAGTGGTTGTGGTGCACGGGCTTAGTTGCTCCACAGGATGTGGGATCTTCCCAGACCAGGGCTCGAACCTGTGTCCCCTGCATTGGCAGGCAGATTCTTAACCACTGGGCCACCAGGGGAGCCCCTTAAATATTTTTTGAAACTTTACTGGTAGCATGTGTTCCTTATAGAAAAAATATATATAATAAAAATAAGCAAAATAGAATATACTTGTACTTATAATGTACAAAGTATTATAACCCACAATACATAAAGGACCTCTAAGAATCAATAAGAAAATGATAAACAACCAGTGGAAAGATTGGCAAAGTAAACAGGAATTTCATACATAAGAAAGCTCAAATGGCCTATAAACATATGAAAAGATGCTTAATCTAATTAGTAATCAGAGAAATGCAAATTAGAATAATAAAGTGACATGGTTTCACACCTACCAGATTGGGAAAAAACTTGTTTTTTAATTGGACAATATAAATTACCAAGGATATAGAACCAGAAAAACTCTAATGGGGTTATAAATTGATATAACCAAATTGAAAAGCTGATTGTCATTAATCAGCAAGCCTGAACATGCACACACGTCTTACAATCCAGCATTTCCTATTTCCCAAAGAAATGCCTACACATGTACACCACAAAACTTGTATGAGGATATCTAAAAGAGCATTGTTTGTAGTACAAAGAAAAAATGAGCAAGCATTAGAACAGAGAAGGAAACTTAGGTAAATTTATATGATGGGATATTACTAGCAGTGAAGATAAACACGCTACTGCTACATACATCAAATTAGATGAGTCTCAAATATGTAATATTAAGTGAAAGGAATAAGTCACTGATAAATATATATAGTATGATTTATCCTATAAAAATGTTTTTAAAAACAGGCAAACAAACAATATACATACATTGGGGGTTAAAATTATAAGGAGGTGGAAGGGGCTGATGAACATAAAATTCAGGAAAATGGTTACTTCTGGGTGGAGGAAAGAGGAGATGAGAGTGGAGAGGGGTACACAGAGGGTTTCTATTTTACCAATAATGTTTTTTTATGCCTTAACCTTGGTGGTAGAAACATGGATACCCATTTTATGATTTCTAAACTATAAAATGTTTATATGTTGCTTTGTGTGCATGCTGTTTTTCATTTATATGTATAACATATAGCATAATATTAGTGTATATGTACCAAAAATGAACAACTGGAGTAATAAGAAACAGTAGACAGACTTAAAGAGTCATTATTGGTAATCTAGATAAACAACATAGATCTGATACATCGATAAGAATGGGAATGGAAAGAAAAAATGCAAAAGACAATAGAAAGTATAAAGCTGTCAACCCTGATCAATGGAATAAGAGAAGGGAGGCAATCGAAGATGTCCCCATGCTGTGAAGCCCAGCTGATGCTGGAACACAGCAGCATCAGAAAGGAAATGACTTAAAGCAGGCTGAAGTAGAATGGACCTTATTTGGGAGCAAGGTCAGAGGCAGAAAATAAGATTTAACAGTCATCTAGTTGTTATGAAAATTGACTATACAGTAGTGGATACATTGTCCCAGGAAAAGAATGTGAAATAACAGCATAGGTTATGAGGAATTTCCTTAACAGGGGAAAAGAAGAAAGTTAAGTAAAGGAAGTCTTGCCCTCCTCCAATTTATTCTTCACATTGATGCCAGAATAATATTTCTAAAGCACGAATTGATCATGTCACCTCCACTGGCCAAAACTCTTTATAGCTTCAGGATGATTTCCAAACTTGATAGCTTGCCAGAAAATGTTACTTACATTGTGATCATATATCCAGCCAGCTCCATCTCCTGTGACTGTCACCAAGACAGCTTATATTCCAACCTCACTGAAGGACTGGGTCCTTCTCCCACACCTGCACAACCTTGATGTGACTTTCTCTTCTCACTGGGTAAATTGGATCATCATAGCAGACCCAGTGTCTCCTCTTGCAAGCCTTCCCTTACTCCTCTCAGCTGATCAGGCTCCCCACTTTCCCACTTTGTAGAAACCTTTCCCTGGCTCTATGATGCATATGTCATACTCATTTTTAACCGTTTCACTTTTTGTCTCCTGCTTACAGACTGGACTTTCATTTCTGTATCTGCATTTCTTAGCTATAACTGCACCAAGTGGGCCTTTAATAAAGGCCCACTTGGTGCAGTTATGTGTGCTAAAGAATATAAATGTGTGCTAAATAAATGAATGGATGATCGGATAGGTCAATAATAAGTGAATCAGCCAAAGAAGGTGTCAGGAAAATGTATCAGGAGAGATTTTGGAAGGGGCATGAATGGGCAATAGTATCATGTTACACCCAGGCTATGGGGAATGTGAATGGCAAAACACTTTATCTAACACTGAGGCAGTCAGTGGAGAGCTCTGAGAGTTATGGTTCAGCAAGTGGTTTGATGAGAAGCCAAGAGAAGGCCGGGGGGGGGCGGGCGTGGTCAGGGCACTGAGGGTTAAGTGAAGCATGGAGTCTTTGTGTGTGATTAATTCTAGTTGTGAAGTCCAGTGACTAAAAAGGGAACAACAGCGAGGTCAAGGTCAAGCAAAGACTTTTAGTAGAGTATGTACACACACATGCCGGGGAGAAGCAGTGACGGAGACTGCACTAAGAAGGAGCCACTAAAGAGCAAAAGGGTCCTGGGGGCTGGAAGGTGGGTTTGCATCAGTGGCACCAGTAGGCATGGCTTCTGAAGAAAGGATGGGATTATGATTGCAGAAAGAAATTGAAGGTTAAGGGGAGAGGAAGAAGATGAAAGCCTTTTAAAAGTCAGAAGTCTGCTCAATATTATGTAACAACCTAAGTGGGAAAAGAATTTGAAAAGAATAGGTACATGTATATGTAAAAAGAAAAAAAAAAATTCAGAGGTGGGATTATCCCCAGAATGCTGAGGGTCTGGTTGGAAACATCTGCATTAGGAAAATTGCTTGAGTATAATTGGGGTAAGAGAAAGAGATTTAACTGAAAGGTGAAGGTCTGGCAAATGCAGTGTGCTTACAGTTGTCTGGGGTGTTTCACCACATTAGAGCAGCACTAGGGTCTGGAATGTATGTAAAAAGCTACTTCTCACAGCTAATGAAGATAAAACATCCAACCTTCCATTTACTGCCATTTCCAAAGCATCCAAAGCACTCTGTAGTTCCTGTCTCCCAAACCTGCTGTGTAGAAAGTACTCAGCACTTAATCCAGACACCTTCCTTTGTCTAAATGTTTAAAATCCTCTTGGTTCACATCCCTTGACACAAACAATAGCACATTTGCCCCGTCCCTGCCCCCAATACACGCCAAACGTCATACACTGACTATTCTATTACTGTGGTAGTGATGGCTCAATATTTGAAATTACTCTTTTATACGTATATTCACGTTTCTGAGTTTCTGTGTCTGTATGTTAAAATAGGTGGATGTCGAGCTCTAACCAGTGATGTTGATGGCAGCCATAAAATATTATTTATGAATATATTAAAACACTCTCTCCTCGATTTCCCACCTCCTGCCTTCATGGTTGAGATCTTGATAACTTACTTTTTGAAACTGCAATGGGTTGTCGTATTTAACATTGTTCAAAACAAACTCCTCTCCCAGATGTCTATAAAATCTTATTGTAGTTAATCCCCGGCATCAGACTGGCTATGTCTAAACACCGGTCCATCACTTTCCAGCTGTGTGAGTTTAAGCATGCCACTCTCTCTCTAAGCCTCAGTTTCCTTATCTGTAAGGTGAGGATTAGAGTAGACCTAGCTCATGAAGTTACTGAATAGAGTAAGTGAACCTGGTGCTGGCAGTAAGGGTATTCAACAAACATTTTATTCCTGGTAGAACAATTATAATGCTATTATGATTTAAAAGGCAAGCTTGCTCTTTATCCTGCATCACTTTTGCTATAGTTTTTTTTTTTTTTTTTTTTTTTTTTTTTGCGGTACGCGGGCCTCTCTCTGTTGTGGCCTCTCCCATTGCGGAGCACAGGCTCCGGACGTGCAAGCTCAGCTGCCATGGCTCACGGGCCCAGCCGCTCTGCGGCACGTGGGATCTTCCCGGATCAGGGCACGAACCCATGTCCCCTGCATGGGAAGGCAGACTTTCAACCACTGCGCCACCAGGGAAGCCCTGCAATAGGTTTTTAATAATAAATAACATATATCTCTCTCCCTCATCCCTTAATCTGGTGGAATAATTGGTCATGTTATTGTGAGGCCAAGACAATCAGTTTCTGATACGTTAAAAAAAAATCTGAAAAATGATGTTGGATATTTAAGAGTTTCATAGCTAGTGAAACTCACGTGAACCATCACATCCAAGGTATTCAGGAGTTAGCATTACAAAACTGAGGCTGCAGGAGTCTTTCTTTCAAATATGGTTAATAAGAACACATTGAAGGTATGAGCTGTACGGCCGCCTGGTTTGATGTCATTATTTTAGCGGTTGCCAAAGAAATGAAAGCTCTGTAATTTAGGGTGAGTGAGCTGGGAAAGAATAAGCAAACTAAAAATTGTTAGTTGATTTCAGGGAATGAAGTTGGTCCTCTGGAACCATTTCTCTTTAATATTAAGTGACTCTCAGTTGCTGCTCCAAAAATCGTGACAATGTCTTTGAATTTCGTTTCTGTAAAAAGACTGGGACTTATTAAACCCACCACAGCCCCAGCTTTCAGGACCATATTAGGCATTTGCGAGAGGCTTGCCCCACAGAACGTGATCTAAAGGCTGCCAAAATGAATGGCAAAGAGGCTGCGTCTCAGGATATCATTAGTGGATTACTTCTATCTATAGATTATGTTAAAAGGTTATTTAGCACAACTGTAATTTTAAGCCTATTTCATGTGCCTGGCATTGAGAAAGCAATAAAAATTTGAGTTGCCAACAAACTTTCTAGAGAGAGCACAACATTTACAAAAGTATCAACAGAAAGTCACCATTAAAATTCAAGTGCACACAGAGATCAGAGAGCTACAGATCCTAAAATTTAGAGAACTGAGTATTTGTACGTTTTATAATAAAATTAGTTATCATACAAAACCATGACCGCGACATGTGAATGTTATCAAAACAACTGACCAGATGATTTTAAAAAGTAAGAAAAAAGTACATTGTCCGGTGTCATGGAAAACTAGTTTCTGATTGAAATTTTGCTTACCTACCCAGTATTTTTAAACTAGCTAAGCTCATCATTACAAAATAGTTTAGAGATCTCAGAGCACTCTCCTCTATGCTCTGAAGAGATGGAGACAGTTTTTTTTTTTTTTTTATGCACTGAATAGGCTTTTGATTTAATACGACTATTATTGCACTGAAAAATAATACAGCTGTTTTTACTGTTGGAGCACTCTGAGGAAGAATTTTACCAAATGTATCAACGAACTGCCTTATCATTCAAGTATATCTTGGAAGACCCTCTTTCAGGCAACTATTGATTAATCATCAAATATTTATGGACTCCCACTCCGTGGCAAGCCCAGTGCTTGGCATTGACAGTTACGGACATGAATAACACAGGCATGGTTTCTGCTTCCTAGGGTTTGCACTCTGTTGTGGAAGATGGGCAACATGTAAATCATTACGAGACAGCTGAGAATCTTGCCAAGACTGAGTACAAAGCACTGTGGGAACACTTAGCAAGAGAATTAACTGATTTCCAGCAAATAAAAATAGACATTACATTTAGATGAGAAGTACCTCAAAACCCCTTTTATTGGAAGTTCTCTTCAGTACATTCATTGCACAGAAATACTTCAAAGCTGTACAATTTGTGTACCCTGCCACCTCCCCAAAATGATTTGAGGCAGCTAATTTTTCAGTTAGCAAATTAGCCTTCTATATCTGTAAAACAAACACCAGTACTTTCCTTTCTCTTACCAATAAACTTTAAACAAGATAAGTGACCCCGATCTTTGTTGCTAAAAGTAAACGTCAGAGTACTTTGAGCTAATACAAAAGAGCAATGAGTTCCTTCTAGAAGGCGCGGATCTCTGCACCTCCTTACATGTACCGCACTTTTGGTTAAAGGTCTGTCTTGACGTCTGCTGCAGCAATAAATATTTTTCCTTTACCACATGACAAGCATTTAATCGACAATCTGATAAATGCTACCAACAAAAAAGCTATCAGTTCTTTCCCTCAGCATTCTATCATCAATTATCTTACCATTCAGAATATCCATAAAATATTCAGATCACCATGTAATAAGAAGCTGTGGCTGTGTGCCACTGTGAGGTAGCATATGCTCAGCGGCAAATGCTCAGTGACCTAGGAAGTGTGCCTTCCTTTCCTAACACATGCCTTGGACAATCTTAACAGAAGTTCTGAAGTGGCAACCAAAACATACTTCCTTCCCGACAGATGATGCATCCTGTCATAATTTTTTTAGAAAAGTGATTTAATCGTTTCAATGAAATGTTTTTTGGAAACAAAGTCGAATTTTAGCAGTTTACATACTTTCTACCTGATTCTATGCTTCTTTCACTTATTTGCCCTGTGAATGACAGGATACAAGGGAGAGTATATGAAACGCTAAGCTCTAGTTCTATAAGAATATACATCTAAACGTAAATATAAAATCATTCATCCTCTGTGTATTTTTCCTTTCTCAAAAGGTTCAGGAAGGAGTCAGGGCCTTGATGATCTGATCTCCTAGTTTCCTTCAGGACTATTTTTATGTGAAATAAAAGTAAACAATTTGAGAAAAAATGTACTTAACAGTCTTATAGAAAGAAGATTGGACTTTGTCACATTGGTTTGAAAAGTTAAAGCTAAGGGGAACTATAGGAATCATTTAGCCAAATCCTCTTGATTTATACAGGAAAAACTGGAACCAAAAGCTGTTAAAGAGATTGCCCCGGGCTTCCCTGGTGGCGCAGTGGTTGGGAGTCCGCCTGCCGATGCAGGGGACACGGGTTCGTGCCCCGGTCCAGGAGGATCCCACATGCCGTGGAGCGGCTGGGCGCGTGAGCCATGGCTGCTGAGCCTGCGCGTCCGGAGCCTGTGCTCCGCAACGGGGGAGGCCACAACGGCGAGAGGCCCGAGTACCGCAAAGAAGAAAAAAAAAAAAAGAGATTGCCCCAAGCTACACGGCTGGTTGGGGACAGAACTGAGAGTAGGTTCCTGCCTTCTTGGCTCCTGGCTTAAATTTTACCAACAATGTTGGTACTTACGAACCTGTCTCCTATTTGTAAAGAAGATTAGTTGAAATTAACAAATGATAATGATGACTAAAATTAAAGAGGTAATGTGACAAACTAGAACAAACACTAATAGAAGGAGTCTGAAACCCTGAACTCGTATTTGGGTGCCATGGCCACCTCTGGCCTAAGATAACTCCTGCCCCTTTAATTGCCATGTCAGAAAAGTGAGACCCTCTCTCAAGTCTTTATCTAATTATACAGAAAAGAAAATGAAACCTTTAGGGAAAAAAAAAGAACAAGTAAATTCAAGATACAATATAAGTAACAAAACCAAAGAGCAAGACTCAAAACTTACTAGTGTAGTTTAGGACTTAAGAATTCAGGCATTGGCATCACACATCTGAGTTCACAATTCACCTCTGCCACTTCACACTGTTTATTTAGTTCACCTCTCTGCCCCTCACTTTCCTCATCTGTCAAATAGATTTAATAATATTTACCTCATAAGGTTGCTGTTAGGACTGACCAAAGATTGTGTATATAGGACTGATTTATAACACTGGTATATAAACATGAATCAATTTAACTCTTTTCCATAATTATCTCACTCTAAATTGTGGCAGTTCCTTTGATGACATCATAGTCACATTCCTTAATTTTAAAGTCACTTTTGGTTACAGAATAAGATGTATTTGTATATCAGAATAGTATATATATCAGCATATAAAAAACTGGGCTTGGAGTGGACCGTGTGAAAACAGGAGCAGAGATGTGCCTTTACACTCTTTCTTTCTTCCTTTCTTTCTCTCTTTCTTTCTCTCTTTCTCCCTTCCTTCCCTCCTTCTTTCCTTCCTTCCTTTCCTCCTTTCCTCCTTCCTTCCTTCCTTTCTTTCTTTCCTTCTTTCTTTCTTCTACTTTCCTTTCTCAAACCCATTCAGCCTCTAGAACCCAGTCATTTCCATAGTGTCTCTCTTCCCGCAAGAATGAGGTGCTGCTCAGGTGATTTGCCATCTGTAGGTGTAAGGAGGCCACGGCTCTGGCATCTCAGGGTTTCTCTGCCTGCTGCTGGAACACAGCAACAGGTCCTCTTTCACCTCTGCTGCTGCTTGTAAAGCCTGGGGGCCTGGTGCTCCAGGACTCCCTGAGAGCTGTGCAGAACTGGGAGGGAGACCCTCTGCATTTTGGTCTCTCCAAGCACCTTTGCTTCTGGCAACCCATACGGACTTCTCGCCTTCAGAAATCTCTAAAATGGGAGTAGACACCTCCAGTCCTCAGGGGGTGTTAACCATTTCCAGCTTCTGTGAGCTTGATGTTTTAACAACTGCCCCACATGCACATGCCAGACATGTCTTGTTCTGGACAATCTGATAAAATGCTTGAGTCACTTTGCCTTGGCCTCCTGCCCCTCCCCCCCATCACTTCCCCTACTCCCCAAATCATGCTGTTCAAATACAAACCACGGGAAAGAGTCCATACCCCTCAAGCCCTTCTATTATCAGGCTCCTACACTTTGGGTGACTATACACCTGCCTTTACCACCCCAGGGACAGGTACTAGACAACTACGGACAGTCCTTATGCAACAGAGCCTGTAAAATTATTTAAACTAGCCAATCTAAGCCTGATTGCCTTGCCTCACCTGTTCTTTCCTGCATTAAACACAATAAAGCCTCTTTCCCACAGTTCCCCCTTCTCCCTTTGCCCCATGACTGACTCTGGTGCTTCCCCACGTGTCTCTCCTGGTGTAGCATCCCCCCTCCTTTTGGGAACCGTGAGTAACAAACTCCCTTTTTGATAGCAATCATCTGCTGAGCTGATGGCCTTATTATACCTCAAATTTTCTATTAGTACACTATATTTTAAAACACAGGGAATGTCTGTCAAATATCCCTTTCATTTTCCCCATGTTGAAGGAGCTGGGTCTACGCGTCTTTCTTATTCTCACCACATTCACCTCTGGAGTGAACCTGGGAGGTCTGAAACTCAGAAAGCATTTAACCAGGAAATAAGGTACCAGGCTTTCCTTCTTAAGGGCACCTCCAGTCTTTAATAGTGATGACTCTTCACTTAGCTTTGGGTAGGAGAAACATGTCCCACGCCTTCCCATGGAAAGGCAATATCATAACCTCAATATAAATAGTAAAGCCTACACAAGATCACAAGGCTTTCAGATTCCACTGGAAAAAAAGTGGGTGGTTTTATAGATAATGTTCTAACCAGGTATTCTGACCAGCAATTCTGAATTCCACTCAAGCACATGTTGCCAGTTACCCCCACTCCAGGAGCAGGGAACATACCTTAATAATGGCCCAATTTTTTGACCTAGGCATAGTTCCATAATCCAGCATCATTTATCTATTGCTTTATAACAAACCTCCGAAAACTTATTGACTTAAGCCAACAATAATTCATTATTTTTCATAATTCTGTCCTTTGATAATCTGGGCAGTTCTTCAGCTGGTCTTGCTTATGCTCACTCATGCAGCTGAAGTCATCTGAGAGTGAGACTGGGCTGAAATGTTCAAGCTGGCCTCACTCACATACCTGGCAGTTGGTGCTGGCTGTTGGTTGAGGCACCACAGATCGCTTCCATGAGACCTCTCATCCTTAGGTAGGTTTTATTGGATTTTTTTTACAGCATGACTTTCTAGGGTCTCAAGAGGATTAGAGCAGAGGTAAGAGGTCTCTTAAGGCCTATGCTGTAGCACTCATATGCTACTTCTGCCACGTGCTCTTGGTAAAAGCAAATCACAAGGCCAGCTCAGACTCAAGGGAGTGAAGAAATACACTCTCACCTTTTTATTGGAAGAGTGACAATGCCACTCTCAAAGGAGCATGGAAAAAGCACATCATGACTAATTGGGGACCATTATTATAATGACCTTAGACCTCTTCCCTGTTTCCCCTTCTTCTTGCATTGCAGACCCAATGCTAGAAGAAGAGAGAGCATCTTACAAACATGAGGATGAACACAGTATATACTAAGGATGACCTGGGCTCTTCGTGACATCCTGGAGTAGCTTCACCAGTCTTGACTTACTACCACTGGACTTCTTGTTTTGTTTAAAAATAGTTCCATATCTGGTTAAGTCACTATGATGAGGTGTTCATATGCATAGCTTCAGTTAGGAAGGATTTTGCAGCAAACAAGGTTCCTGCCCTCAAGATGTGTACATGGATGTGAATATACTTAACCCTATTTATTCTAAATCATAGTTCTGGTACAAAAGCAAAAATCTCACTTATATTCTATTACATATATAAAGAAATTCTCCTTGTGCCTAGCTCAAAATAAATACTGAATAAATTACAGCTGTTGCTATCACAACTTTTACACAGTATTAGTTATTGTTGACCTAAAACAAATAGACTACCAGTTATTTCCCCACCACCACCAACAAAATTATTCAGGATCAGCAGAGAAATGCAATTCGAGTTCTGCAACCATGGTGAGCCATGCACAAGTCCCTGCATGGCAAAGGAAAGAGAACACTTTTATAGAGGGGAAAAGGAAGTGAGGAGGGCCATAGTAAACAAAGACTCCATGGCTTTTCATTGACTGAGTCCTTCAGGAAAGCAGAGGAGTCTTTCTTCTTCCTGTTGGGCTCTGCTATACTCACAGGGCATGAAAGCTTCCCCCTCTAGTCTCCCAACTCTATTTGAGGGATCAAGATTTTTCTCTGAAAGCATCATTGATCAAGAGTCAGTTTTCCTGGTTTAAGTGGCTTGTGTCCTTCAATGCCAGGAAGGACCTTTCCTGGATGTAGTGTCTCAACTGGAGGGAAAGTGCACAGATCGGAAGCCCGTTGAGGTCACATGTGAGTAACAAAGAGGGGTAGGAGGGAGAATTCACAGTCACTTTTTATCTAAATTCCATATGTTATCAAGATCATAGACACTGGAGAGTATCTGAAGTGCCATGTCATCATCAAAGTTGTGGTGACAAATTTCCAGTAGGCCTGGTCTTGATGTCTTGGGAAAACTGTCTCATCAAATGATGTCTGCTTCAATTCCAGAAGATCTGTACAGTCAGATCACCCACCAGATGATGTGTGGCTCTACTCAGGGTTCAGTGCTTTCTTTAGGTGTGTCATGTGACTCTAACTGTTTATCTTCTGAGTTGGGAGGTGCAAGGGTTGGTTAGCAGTACCTGGTAAGGACATTTCCAGCAAGGTTGAATAGACTCTTTCTGGAGGTGTCTTTTCCAATAGATGAAATCCCCAGTGTGAAAGGTGTGATGCATAAAGTCTTCACCTCCCAAAAGTGCAGTGTGAAAATATTGCTCTGTCAAAACATGGTTATTTTTGATAGAAGCAATTAGGTCTTTGCAATATTGGAGTATCTCTCCTTTTATAAGCTGTGGATCGAAAGGGGCAGAAATCAAGTGCATTGGGTGTCCAATGACTATCTCAAAGGGTAAGAGTTTATGAGTTTCAAAAGAGATGGATCTGAGATTTAGAAGGACCAATTGCAATGCTTTTGGCCAAGGTATCCGGAAGGCCTCTACAAATTTTGCCAATTGAGTTTTAATAATGCTGTTACCATGTTGGACTAAACCAAAGGATTGAGGGTTGTAAGCACAATGAAAGTGCTGTAAAACCAGCCAAACAGGACAGGCTTGTCAAAGTACCTGACTAATAAAATGGGTTCCTTGATCACTATGTAGTTCAATAGGAGTTCCTAAGATGGGGATAATCTTTTCCAAAAGAACTTTAGCCCCAGACAAGGCAGTCGGCTGTCTTGAAGGGATGGCTTCAGTCCAGTATGAAAACATATAGACCATGACTATAACCATTAAATGGAGGAAGTTGTATGAAATCCATTTGCCAGACCTCAAGTTGTCCATTAGACAATTTAAAATGCCCAGGGGTAGTATAGGCAGGAATCCCTAAGGTTGTACTTTGGACAAGTGGGACAAATGAGGTGGACAGTTTTTGCAGCCTTATTAATGCTCTCTCCACCAATGGGGAATGCTATCATTTTGTCACTAGACCAATGGTTTAATGCATATACAGTGGTGAGGAGTGGGACTTTTACAGTCTTCAGTAGGACTGGATTGTTATTTGGTCTGAACCAGAGCTTTCTATTTTTATCAAACCAACAATTGTTGAATTTACAGTCTTGTTTTTCCTTTTCTGAGGCCAGCTGTTGGGATTTTTTAGCCAGTTTTTCTACGTTATCATTTGGGAAAATATCCCTTTATACCATGACAGAGGTTTGGCTGCTGCTGGTAGCTTTAAGGGCAGCATTCCTTGTGGAAATGTCAGCAAGGTGATTTTCCTTAGCTTCCAGAATCAAGTTTAGAATGCCCAGGAATCTTAATAATAACTAAAGCAGCAGGTAAAAAGTATTGCATCCAATAATTCCTGAACATGAGTCATTTTTAATTTTATTTCCACTGTAAGTAAGGAAGCCATGTTGCTTCCACAACATTCTAAAATCATGAGCTACTCCAAAATTATGTCTGCTATCAGTATAAATATTGGCAATTTTGTCCTTGGCTAAAGTACAAACCTGTGTAAGAGCATATCATTCAGCCTGTTGGGCCAAAGTAGCTATAGGTAAATTGTGGCCTCAACAACATCAAAGGAGTTACAGTAGCATAGCCAGCACAGTACTTGACATTGTCACCTTTTAAATAAGAACCATTATGGGAAGTCAGTGCTACCCAATGGAATTTCCCATAGCCCGTCATGGGGAGTCAAAAGGTGATCCATCAGTATTAAGTAGTTGTGAGGGACTTCATCAACGACAGAGCAGAGAAGAGGAGCAGGGTTAAGATTATCACAAAGTAAAAGAGTTATGTAAGGAGCAGTTAACAAAAGGACTTCTTCATAGGAGGTGAGGCAGGCGACTGAGAAATGTCATGGGATGACAAGTCAGGAGGGTTTCTACTTCATGAGGTACAAAAATGGCTAAAGGAGATCTCACAACAATTTCTCTATGACCTTAACCAAAAAAGGAGTGGCCGTAATTCCTCTAAGGCAAGAAGGTAGCCCCATTGCCACAGGGTCCAGTTTCTGGCTATAATACTCAATGGACTGATGAAGGTCCCTGAGTTATTTGGGTGAGTACCCCCAAGGCATTCCCTTCCTTTTTACATACAAAAAGGGAAAAGGGAATCTGATAACTGGGATGCCCAAGGGCAGGTGTGTTTATCAAACTCTCCTTTAAAGCCCTAAAAGCTATGTTGTCCTGTTCTTCCCATAAAATTGGGTCAGGGTTGTTGTTCTTTAGTAAAACATTCAGAGGTTGGGCCGTAAGAGAGAAATTTGGAATCCAATTCTGGCAATAACCAAGTAACCTGAGAAAATCTTGCAGTTGGCACTTAGTTTTGGAGTTTGGGAAACGTAGGACACCATGAAGTCTATCTGGATCTAAGTGTAGCCCTTGTTCAGATGCCCTAAATATCAAACCTGGTTTTGGGCAAACTGCAGTTTTTCTTTCGTGACTTTATGTCCCTTTAAGGCTAAAAGCTTTAGCAAGTCGATGCTGTTTTCCTGTGAAGAGGCTTGAGAAGGAAGCAAAGAAGCAAATCATCCACATATTGCAACAAAGTAGAACCTCTAGGGAAATTATATCATCCAGATTAGTCTTCAGGATTTGTGAGAAATAAGAAGGACTCTCAGTAAAACCCTGAGGCATTTCTGTTGAGCTGAATTGTTTTTATTCCCAAGTGAAGACAAAAAGGTATTGGCTAGCTTCATCAACTGGAATTCTAAAGAATGTACTGCATAAATCAATTACAATAAAGAAGTTGCTTCCAGTGGAAATGGATGTTAGTGGTGTATGAGGCTTAGGAATAGCAGGGTGTCAAGGGATAACAATGTTGTTTATTGCTTGGAGGTCCTGAACAAACCTTTACCCCCAGCCCTTAGGTTTTCCCACTGGTAAAATGGGAGCATTACAGGGACTAGTACAAGGGATGATGAAGCCTTGAGCCTTGTAATCTTCTATTATGGACTTTATACCTTGAAAGGCTTCTTTACTTAGAGGGTATTGATTAATTCTTGGAAGAGGTTTTGAGGGGTCGATCCAAATCTTGATGGGAGGTGTGCTGTGAATTTTGCCAATTTGGAAGTTTTGCCCATAAGGAGAATGGTAGCTGATTCAATAGGGACAAATGATCATTGTTTCCAGAATCAGCTCTAGCACTGTCAAAGATGAAGATGGAACAAATAAAAGAGGTCAAAAGGTCATTTAATTCACATGGTTGGCTGCTTTGATGACCACTGTCAAGTTCTAGAATTACTTTCCCCTTTTGGGAGAAGAAAATTCTGGCATGATATTTGTCTAAGAAGTCTTGGCCTAATAAATGGATGGAGTGGAGGAACTAAGAAGAAAAGGCTGTGTATCTCTCAAGAGGCCTAACCAAAAAGGAATAGGTTCAGAGAGAGGAATCTCTTGAGGTTCATTAGACCTCCCCACTATCTGAATTGTTCTAGTACCCCAAGGCAAGGGCTGTTTTATAGTAGTGGGGTTGAGCACCGAGTGTCGCTCTGGTGTCAATTACAACTGGAAGAGATTCATTCTCAACCTGGAGAAATGTTTCTCCAAGCCAATTAAGAGGGAGGGTTGGGGGCTTCCCTGGTGGCGCAGTGGTTGAGAGTCCACCTGCCAAAGCAAGGGACACAGGTTCGTGCCCCGGTCCGGGAAGATCCCACATGCTGCGGAGTGGCTGGGCCTGTGAGCCATGGCCGCTGAGCCTGCGCATCCGGAGCCCGTGCTCCGCAACGGGAGAGGCCACAACAGTGAGAGGCCCACGTACCACCACCCCCCCAAAAAGAGGGAGGGTTGGGAAGAGCCCCTGTAGTTCATTGGAACCCCATCAGTGAGAATTGGGAGGATGCTGGAAATGCTGGTTAGAGAGCTGAAGGTGCCTGAAGTGCTTAAATTTGTAACAATCTCTTTTTCAATGCCCTGGCTCTCTGCAATAATAGCAGACACTAGGCAAGTTTTGGCTTTGTTTAGGGGCCTTCAGTTGCTGGAGTTGAAGATTAAGAATTTTGGTGATCTTCCTTATAGGTGAGTCATCTAGAGTACGAGAGCGCTGGATTGCCAGATTCACTAAATCCAGAGTGGACAGTTTCCCATTCCATTCTGATCCTTTTTACTAGAAGGGAGAGGTCCCAGTGCAGCCCATTAATAGAATTAAAAGCTACCTTGGTGGAATCAACATCTAAGGAAGACTAGAATTTTCTTTAAAAACAATCTGAAGTCAATTGTAATAGTTATGAACAAGTTCATCAGATTTTTGTGTGCAAGCCTGAATTTTGTTCCAACCAATAGGTTTTGGAAAAGCCCTGGGGATTGCCTGATAAATTTTCCTAGCACCTGCCCAAGCCTGATAATATAATAAGTTAGCAGGCCAGTCTCCTGGTTGTAATTCTAGAGATCTTTTAATACTTTCCCAATTAGCAGTTTTCATCCAATTTTGGCCCTGGCCTCCACTGACAAGTGATACAAGTTGATAGCTGATACAAGTTGGAGAAACCAGGTTGATAAGCTTGAATAAGTATATTAAATGCATCAGCAAAGCTGTGAGGATCTTCAGTTACTTTGGGAAGATCATTGACTATGGCTTGCAGTTCAGCTTTAGTCCAGGGAATATGAGAAATTCAAGGTTTATCTCTAGATTATCAGAAGGCTTAATATCTCTTGCTGCCTTAAAATTCTTTCTTTATCTTTAATTTTTTGCCATTTTAATTATGATATGTCTCAGTGTGGATCTGTTTGGGTTCATCTTGTTTGAGACCCTCTGTACTTCCTGTACTTGGATATCTGTTTCCTTCTTTATGAGGTTTTTTTTTTTTTTTTTTTTTTTTTTGCGGTACGTGGGCCTCTCACTGTTGTGGCCTCTCCTGTTGCGGAGCACAGGCTCTGGACGCACAGGCCCAGTGGCCATGGCTCACAGGCCCAGCTGCTCCGCGGCATGTGGGATCTTCCCGGACCGGGGCACGAACCCGTGTCCCCTGAATTGGTAGGCGGACTCTCAACAACTGCGCCACCAGGGAAGCCCTCTTTATGAGTTTTTAACCAAAATTTTATCAAATACATTTTCTACCCCTTTCTCTCTCTCTCTCTTCCAATTCTGGGACCCCTACAGTTGGTATGCTTCATGCTATCCTAGCGATCTCTTAAATTGTTCTCATTTTTTATTTGTTTTTTTCTTTTTGTTGTTCTGATTGGGTGATTTCCATTATTCTATCTTCCAGATCACTTATGAATTCTTTAGTATCACCTAGTCTGCTATTAATTCCTTCTAGTGTTTTGGGGTTTTTTAAATCAGTTATTGTATTCTTCAGTTATCACTGGTTCTTTTTTATATTTTCTAGTTCCCTGTTAAAATTCTCACTATGTTTATCTATTCTTTTCCTTAATTCAGCTAACATTCTTATCACTAATGCTTTGAATTCTTTATCTGGAAAATTGTGGGGGTTTTGGTTTTATTATTTGTTTTTGCAGGGGTTTTCCTCTTGCTCTTTCAATTGAGACCAATACCTCTGTCTTCTCATTTTGTTTAACTTTCTTTATGAAATTAAGTGAAACTGTTACCTATTGTGGTCTTGAAGGGCTGTCCTTACCTGGGAGTGTCCCTATACAGTCTGTGTGTACCCAGTGGCTTTGGTGTGAGAGCTGGATTTGACGTGCACACAGGTCATGTCGTCTCTCAGGATATACTGTCAGCTATCACTTTGTAGGAGATGGGGCTGGAGAAGGAGGGGCTAAAGCCAGAACCAGATATGGGCCAGGCTTCCCCTCTGCTCAGTGGTCACCATGACCCTATTGGGGGCAGGGGTGGGTCCCAAGTTGCTGGAGCAGAAGCCTTGAGGTTTGGGTCCAAGCTCTGTTGCCTTTGTGTGGGCTCTCACCCTTCCCTACCCTTGCCCCAGAGGGGAGCAGTGCTGGAGCAAGAGAGATTCGTGGGGGTTCTTGGTATGTGATGGTAGCAGGCTGCAGTAGTCCAGCTACAGAGAGATGTCTGGGCTGTTTCTGATGCACTGTCTGTGTTAAGTGCCAGTCATGGCTGCCCTCACCCTGCTCACACACCACTTCCAGTCTGCCCATCTCTGACTCATGGTTGAGTTCTTTCCTCTGTCATGGCAGCCCTCACTCCAGTGTGGAGCTGCAACATGAAGTAAGTGGGCTGGAGCGCTCACTAGACTTGGGCTGGAGCACGCACCAGGGGGTCATGGGAAACCAGTCAGCCACCCGTGTAGTTTCAGTCCACCCTCTCTGCCCTGCAGAGGATGTAAGTAAGTGAAGGCAGCCTCCTCCCAAGTGGAGTCTGGGCTTCCCACAGCCCACTTGTTAGTGTCAAAGGCCTTCCAACCAGCCAAGGAGACTCATCTTCCCTGTGTTGGACTCCAGGATTGGGGCACCCAATATGTGGCTTGAACTGCTCACTCCCCAGGGAGGATCTCTGCCTGAGCAATCTCCCTTTTCCTCTGAGTCCCCTGCCTGGGGCATAGGTCCCAACCTGATCTCTTCTCTTCCCTTCCTACCTGATTCAGTGTGTAGATCTTTCTTTCATGCTTGGTTGTACAGGAGTTTTTCTGTCAGTCTCCACTTCTTAGTTTTCCATGAGAATTATTCCACACACATGTATTTTTGATGTGTTCATGGTGGGGAGGTGAGTTTTACGTCCTCCTACTCTTCTATCTTAATCTCCTCTTCCCATTGTATCTTAAAAAAATTTTTTTTTGCTTCAGTTAATCTTAAAATCTGTTTTGCAGAGGAGACAATTTTAGGCTCCTGATAATGTTTGGAAACCTCAAAATACCAATTGAGATAGGGATTCCATTCAATTCTGGAAATTTTGGAGATATTATAGTCTAATTCAGTTTTCAGAAAATTCCAAAAGTATGGGGTTTGAGGAGCTTCTGGGTCATTGAACAGGTGGAGGTGCTTGGAGGGTGGTGTACCCAGAGAGGGCATGGGAGCTCCACGTCCCTTCTCACATACCTTCCCCCATATCTCTTCCACCTGGATGTTCATCGGTAGCCTTTTTCATATCCTTCTATAATAAATGGGTAAAATGTAAGTAAACTGTTTTCCCAAGTCCTATAATCCACTCTCACAAATTATTTTAACTCTAGGAGGGTGTCATGGAAACTTCCAATTTATAGCCAGTTGGTTAGATGCACAGGTAACAACCTAGACTTACGATTGGCATCTCAGGGCAGTCTTATGGGACTGAGCTCTTAATCTGTGGGATCTGATACTCTCTCCCAGTAGATAGTTTTAGAATTGAGTTAAATTGTAGGACATCCAGCTGTTGTCCTAGAATTGCTTGGTGTGGGAAATACCCATGCACATTTGGTGACCAGAAGTGTCAGAAGTGAGTGTTCTGTGTGAGTAGTTAAGGAAGGACACACAGCAGAGGTGAGATTTTCTTTACAATGGATTGAATTCTATCTAACTACTAATAGATTTTAAAGCTGTATAATGTAAAAAAAAATACTAAACAGAAATCTTAATTAAATAGAATCAGGATATCAGAGGGAAGAGCTCTCATATTTAACAAGGATAGCATATCCCAACAGGAAGAAGAAAGACTCTTCTTCTTTCCTGACAAGGACTCAGCCAATGAAAAGCAGCCCAATTCTCAGAGAAGGTAGAGACACTGAAAATGTATTGCAGACTGGAAAGCCGTGTACTCAAGTGCTCTTTGTTTATTATAAAAAGATGTGAAAAAGGCTACAGATGAATATCTAGGTGGAAGAGATATGGGGGAAGGTATGTGGGAAGGGACATGGATCTCCCATGCCTTCTCTAGGTACACCACCCTCCAAGCACCTCCACCTGTTCAGAAGCTCCTCAAGCCCCGTACTTTTGCAATTTTTATGGAAGTTTCATCACACAGGCATGATAGATTATTAACTCCATTTCCAATCCCTCTCCCCTCTCCAGAGAATGGGGGGTGAGGCTGAAAATACCAACCTTCTAATCATGGCTTGGTCTTTCTGGTGACCAGTCCCCATCCAGGAACCCACACAGAATTACTTCATTAGAACAAAAGACATTCCTATCACCCAGGAATTCCAAGGGATTTCGAAGCCCTGTCCTCAGGAACTGAGGTCAAAAACCGAATATTTGAACAAAAGATGTTCCTTGTACTCTCACACTTAGGAAGTTACAAGGGTTTTAGGAGCTCTGTGCCAGGGACAGTGGGCAGAGGCCAATATATATTTTTTCTATTATCTCATATCCATTATTTTCCTCACTATAGAAAAAAGCCTGGTATATTATTAAGTAAAAAATAACTTAAAACACTGTAAACTCTTAATGTCAGGATGCCAGAAAAATATACAGTGTTAGTATATTGCTTTTCTTTCTTACCTCTTTTGAGGGCATACTTTGTTAGTATAACTTTATCTGAAAACAAATTATGTGCCATTAAAAGTTTCTAACACTAAGCTAGTCTGTGAGAACACCATTAAAATTTTTCTGTCTTTTCACATTATTTTTAGAGAGAAAAGAATCACCTGTAATTCAAAGTGGTGGGTATTATTTTACAAAAGTCAATACCAGGATGAAAAAGCACAGAGAAAGTTTCCTATAGGGCTTGATTTAAACTGATATTTTTCTTTTCAAACTTTCCCTAATTCCATAATTTCCATAATTCCTAATTCCATAATTTCCTAACTTCCATAATTCCTGTATGCCTCTCCCAATCTCTCCAAGAACACATAATTTTCCTTATGTTTAAATTTTTTAGAGGATGACATTAGGTCTTGAAGATTTTTTTAATCTTTTGGAAACCTCTGGATTGAAAATAACAGAAACCTATTTCAATTTAGTTAAAGCAAATTAAGCTGGCCTCAGGAACCAGATCCAGAAATTCAATTCTCTCTTTCCCTCTTTCTCGTTCTCACCCCCTCCCCCCAGCTTTCCCTCCCTCTCTCCTTCCCGCTTTGTCTCTCTGTTTCTCTCTACACCTGTCTCTAGTGTTGGCTACATCCTTTCCTGTTGCAGAGGGGATTTCCCATCATCAGAGAAAACGGCCGCTGATAGCACTAGGTTTATATCCTTCCAGATCAATAACCTGAGAGGAAAATGTTTTGTTCTTGTTTTTTGTTTTGGGGGTTTTTGTTCTGATTTTTGTTTTTGCTTTTTCCTTTTTCCCCCCCTCTATCTCAGGTTCAATTTGTAAATCCAGGGAGCTATTCTAGACTAGTTCATGTCAGGTCTAGCCCCTGGGTGGGGTGATCAGGGTGACCAACCATCTAGGAGAAGATACTGTGATAGATTTTCTACAAACATGGCTGCCAACAATTCCTTCCATCTCTTTGCATGCATAACACTCCCTTCACCAGAAGAGGTATCTCTTTATTCTACCCTGTAATCCACACTGATACTGTGTCTTGCTATAACCAAAAAAAAAAAAAAAAAAGTGCAAGCAAATGTTACTGTGCCAGCTGTGTGTCTAGGCCTTCAGAAGCTTGGCAGTTTGTGCTTCTGCCCTTCTTGGAAGGCAGCTACCGGCTACCATGTAAAGAAGCTTGGGTAAGTAGGAAATGATGAGAGATCTGGTATTGGAGGAAAACCAAGGCACGCTGACCTTTCCAGGCATCCCAGCTGAGGCACCAAGTATGTGACTGAAGCCATTCAGACATTCCATCTCCCACTAAGCTCCCAGCTGAGTGCTGCTGCATGAGTGACTCAGTCACCTCCACTTCCACCACTTGGAGCAGAGACAAGCTGTCCTAGGACTACATTGCAGAAGTTGCAGTTGTCCTTCTAAGTCACTAAGTTATGGAGTAGTTTGTTATGCAGGAATAGGTAACTGGCACAGATACAGTGTGGCCAAGCCTGGGTCACATGCTTCATTGTCTCTGGGGCCAGGAAGCAGTATCTGTTACCAGCAGAGGGTGAGTGTTAGAAAAGATATGGCCGGGTCAGCTTTTCTCTCCCACCACCTGACAAAAGACAAGAGAAAGTTATGACCTGAGTAGAGAGGAAAGTGTCTTTTAGGGACAGGCATTCGAGTGTGTCAGGAGTATTAGAACTTCCTAAAAGGGAGGTAGAATGGTGTACACTTCTTATTTGTTCAGCGTTAGCCCTGAATATACTACTGTCTTGTTATTCATGTTGCCAGAGACACCACTGTGTGACAGGAAACTGTTACCTGGAAGGCAGAGACTGGAGAGGAAGAATATGTGACCTTCAGAAAAGTCCTCTGTGACACAAACAAGGGTTTTTAAAAATTGTATCTTAAAACCTCATTATTCTTTCACAAGGCTTTTAAATAATTATTCAAGAATTATCTTTATCTGTTTAAAAGAGTTTAAGTTTACTGCCTTCCATGAACGAGTAACTACCTAACTTTGACACTAAAGTCTTAATAGTATTCTATATCACAACATTTCCCTTTGTTCATTTCCTTTATCAAAAATATGAGAGGACTTCATACCTCTGCTGGTTTTTGCAAATAAGTGTCTCTAAAGGAATTATTTAATCTTATACTAGAGCCACGTATGTAGCCTGCTAGACTTAAAATCAAAACAAAGTAAATAAAACAATACATTCCCACTTTTTGTTATTTGCTGAAATTCTCTCTATATATATATATGTATATATGTGTATATATATATATATTTTTTTCTTTTGAATTACCCAGGAAATAAATATAATTGATATGGATACAGGCACCACCAAAATCAGATAAAATTTGTTTACCATATATAATGGTTCAAATTTTTCTTCCATGGTTGGAGAAAATTAGTGTGTGTGTGAGATGGGTATGGTGCCCATATAAAATAGGTGGTAGAGAGATGGTCTGTGTACCTCACAGAGAATAGAGTCTACTCTGCTACCACACATAGATCTTGTCCTCTACAAACCAATTTAGGGATAGCAAACCCTCTAAACACCCTGAATTGGATAGCGAAGAAATCACTATCCAAAATTTCATTCTCTATAATACACTAACCAGCATTCAGATTATTGGGCCAGGAACAGACTTGCTTTAGACTCATGAATCTCTTATTTTGCAAAACACAGGACAGTATAAAATAAAAAGACAATACATCAAAATAGCAGTAAGAAAACATACCAAGGGGAAAAAATCTTTTATAAAAAGCAGGAAAAGAGTTTACCATTGGCTATATTTATCACATTATCTCCAAGGAAGACTTCTGGCAAAGAAACTTAGATTTGGCTGTTTTGATGTCATCATTTTAAAGAATCTATGTCAAAAAGATGGCTTAAAAATGAAATGGCACCATGTGTTGATTATCAACTATTCCAGAAGAGCAAGCATCTCTGGTCTGTGCTCCATCTCTATCCCCAGCCTGGACTCACCATTAGAGGAGACATTATTTTTGGCTTTGTTCTCTTTTGTTTATGTGATGTGCCCATATTTATAAATATGCATTTCTTTTATAACCAGATAAAACAATAATGATATTACACACACACACACACACACACACACACAGTATGGAAGAATTGAAGTTGCTTTTAAGGGTTAGTTACTTGTTCCCCAAATTATCATAATTAAAAGAGGTTTAGTAGTATTGTATTCAGTAATATAATGTATGTTTATTTGTTAGCCAACAGAACTTCCAAATGAAACTGACGCTTTCCTATATGGTTCAGATTAATGGAAAAGAGATGATATTATTGCTCAAGGACCTCTGTCTCCTTCACCTAACGCCCCCAACACACATAGACACATATACACACAGAGAGTATTATTTAATATATACCCAATTAAATAAGGATAACTTATTCAGGAATCCTACAAAATCCTCTAGAATGGGAATCTAATCTCCTATTCAAGCCAATACTAAGACAAATCTGTCAGTTGAAAGAAAATGAGTATGACTGTTGTAACTTTAAGAGAAATAATCACATGATATGAGGTAGAGACCATTTAATATGCAAGTACGTTCTCAGAGAATCTAGAAACTCTTTTCTTTCTTTGGGTTGCTGGATGACACTTTTTGAGTAATTGATAGTAATAAACATGAAACTCCTAGTTAGACATAACTTATCTGCAAAACCTTTTCTAACCCCCGCCTTAAAGCAAAATGTGTAGATGAAGTTAGTTTTAACAGTAGAAAGGATATATTTATCTTTTCGAGGTCCACACACACTCCTTTAAGACATCTCAGTGACTTTGCATTCCTCTTAAGATAAAACCAGTTTCCTTCAAAGGGCCAACCTGGCTTGGTCTGCCCTGGCCCACCTCCCTCTCACCTCCTTTTCACCCATCCTCCGTGGCTGCTCTCCAGCTGCAGACCCCTTAAGTACACTGTTTCTTCTGTCCTGGCCACGCCCCTTACCCCCAATGCTCCTTCTGCCTTGACCATGCCCGTTACCCAAAATGCTTCTTCTGCCTTGGCCATGCCTGTGGATTCATTCTCAACCCCTTACTTTAAAGGCTGTCCTTCAGATTTTAGCCCTGTCTTCTCTTCGGAGTTTACTCCCCTCCCTAAACAGCTTCTCCACCATGCATTCTCATAGCTCACTATTGCAGTCCTTCAAAGCATTTTATACTGTTGTAATTTTACATTCGTGTGACCATTGACTAAATCTGCCTCTCTCACAAAACTCTAATTTCCATGAAGGCAGGGGCCATGCTTTTTTGCTCATTATTGCATCCCAAGGGCCTAACATAGAGCCTGGACATGGTAGCCGTTAAAACCTACATTAACTAAATGAATGAATCAATTTAAATAATAATTGCTGTTATTCTAGATTTTAGGACTCAGCCTACACTAAAATTAATGGTGTATTTGCACATTTCCACCCACCAAAATTCTGTCTTACTTCTCTTTTTTCCTGACATCTGAGAATGTTTCATGAGATCAGTATACTAGGATTATTTTTCCTTTCCCCATTTATTTTTTAATGGAGTCACAAAATTTAACTCACTCTACAATTTGGATATTTAGAAAAGGGAAAGTACTTTTAATTTTGTCTAAATTTAATCTAGTTGTCTTCTGCCAATTACCACCACCTTCATCTGAAACTCCCACACATTGGTTAGCAGGATAAAAATATGGCTTAAAGTCTAGTCAAATCTAGTAATTTCAATAGTCCATTCAGAGATCAGCCTCTCATATATGCATGTGCAATCTCTCAGATAGCCCCTCTCTCCTGTTCCCCTCCTAAAGTCTGAGTCTATGTTTGTATGTCTATGATTTCATGACAACAGATATGGAATGGAGACTCCAGTCATGATGCCCTGTGCTTTCAGCAGGGCAATGCCATTTGTCCATTAGTGTTTCCCTTGCTGCCATTTGTGCCTGGAGTGTGATGCCCAGTGTAACTCATTGCTTAGTCCGTCTGACTGTGTCGAAGTTCTTTGACTGGTAAACAAAGCACCTTGCTCCTATGTGTATCTAAAGGTATCCAGTGTATCTAAAGGCTACTGTTCACTGATTTTCTGCCAAGATAGCCATCAATTAAGTTGACACCTTATTGATTGTCTTGTGTCAGCTCTAAAACATTCTTCTTTGATAATGGGTTAATATCTGCTAATAGGCTAATGTCCAAAATATACAAAGAACTCATACAACTCCATAGCAAAAACAGCAGCAACAACAACAACAAAAACCAATCTAATTTTAAAAATAGGTGGAGAAACTGAGTAGACATTTTTCCAGAGAAGACATAAAAATGGCCAACAGGTACATGAAAAAGTATGCAGCATCACAGATCATCAGGGAAATGCAAATCAAAGCCATTATGAAATTTCACCTCATACCCGTTAGGATCATCAAAAAGACAAGAGATAATAAGTGTTGGCAAGGATGTGGAGAAAAGGTAAACCTTTTTCATTGTTGGTGGGAATTTAAATTGGTGCAGCCGGTATCTATGGAAAACAGTATGGAGTTTCCTCAAAAAAAACAAAACAAAAAAACCCAATAGTACTCCTATATCATCCAGGAATCTCACTTCTCGGTATACATCCAAACGAAATGAAAACAAGATGTCAAAGAGATATCTGTACTTCCATGTTCATCATAGCATGATTCACAATAACCAAGATACAGAAATAATTTAAATGTTCTCAACAGATGAATGGATAAAGAAGAGGTGATATATATGAATACTATTCCGCCATAAGAGAGAAGGACATCCTGCCATTTGTGACAAGGTGGATGGACCTTGAGGGCATTATGCTAAGTGAAATAAGACAGACAGAGAAAGGCAAATATTGCATGGTATCACTTATATGTGGAACCTAAAAAAAGCTGAAGTAATAGATATGAGACTGGAATGGTGGTTACCAGGGGATGGAAGATGAGGGGAAAAGGGTAATTGTTGGTCAGAGTACAAACGTCCAGCTATAAGATGAATCAGTTCTAGGGATCTCATGTACAGCATAGTTATTACAATTAATAATATTGTATTATATTCTTGAAAGTTGCTAAGACATTAGATCTTAAATGTTCTCACCACAAAAAAGAAATGGTAGTAATATAACGTGATGTAAACATTAACTAATGCTACGGTGGTAGTCATTTTGCAATATATATGTGTATCAAATCAACACATAGTACATCTTAAGCTCACAATATTGTACATCAATTATATTTCAATAAAGCTGGAAAATAAGCCAAAGCATGATATAATTTTTAAACTTAATATTGTGGGGAGGTTGATACCTTACCTTGACTCCTCTCACCTGGTTCATATTCTCAACAGCTATTTACACAGCCCAAGTAGAACTTCACAGCTTGTCTGCTTATGCACATGTAGATGCATAAGTGGGGAAAGACTTTCAGCTCTTCCCTGGCTTGGGGACATGTAAGTTGTCAGGTTTAGGATTTTATTCAGAATGGAACCAAACCAGGTTGATTTGAGAGAGGCATACTTCATAAAAGCCACCCAATATGAGAAAAGGTGAGATAGCATAGAACTTTGACAGCTCACTAAAGGAACTTTAGAAGCCACGTTGCCCAGATCTTTAATTTTACAGCTGATGAAACTACATCTTCGAGTGGTTAAGCGATTCACCCAAGACCACACAGCGAGTAGATATCAGAGCCTAGATACAAACCCTAGTCTTCCCATTACCAGCCCCTTGGGTCTTTCCTCTATACCACACTGCCTTTTGGACTCATCATAAGGTGGGATGAATTGAAAAAGTCACCCAGGGCTCAGGCCTCGGTCTTCACTTCAGAGACTTGCTATTCTTGCCAGAGAAGGTTAGAAAGAGTCAAGATACCCACACCTGACTCCCTTCACTCATCTCCAAGAAGTAAGAAAAAGAGAAATGGGAACCTTAACACTAAGGATCAATCCCTAGTGAGTCAAGAGATGAGTAGAGAACAAAGAAATAGAAAGACAGAGAAAAGAGCAAAAAATGAAGGATGTAAGGGAGGGCAGGAAGAAGGAAGGAAAGCAGGGAGGGAGGGAGAGCAGGAAGAAGGGAGGAAGGAAGGAAAGAAGGAAGGGAGGGAGGGAGGAAGGAAAAAGAGTATGTGCAGGTGAAGTAGAATATTACTGGAACCCACAGGATCATCTCTGGCCACCACACCATTCAGTGGCAAATGCTTCTCTCTGTCTGAGTCAGGGAAAGGAATAGGAGGTTGTAGAAAACTGTGCTACTCTAGACAAGACCTGTTCTGGTGGGAATAGAACAGGATTAGAAATGTTGGAATTAGAAATGGAGATACCAGGGGCAACTTCTGCATCACTCAAACTGCAGAATATCTACAACTATCCAGAGAGTCGTAAGGGAGCACACGGCTGTACGTTTAATTTTGTTAATCAGTTTGCATAGCATTTCAAGATTAATGGATGGAATGTAGTTTATAAATGTCAGTTATAGCTATAATATTCACCCTGTACCATAATTTAATTCAGTGGAGCTAAAGGCTAGTAAATTTAGAACCAATAAAAGGAAATACTTCCTCCCATTGTACACTTCACCCCTCTGAGACCATTGCCAGGAGGTCATTGACGTGGTGCCAGCTTTGAGAAAGAATTTGACAGGCCTCAATTAGATATATATCTGGGTAGTCAAAGGGAAGATGATTTAAGAGTTACAAAATCTTGTGCTTTAGTGTATTATTGAAAGCCTGTGCAAGGGTCGGGGTGGTACTCCACCCTCTTTGCTCAGCTTAAGGTGGATTAATCACAGCTTTTTACAGTGAAGGAAAACATGGTGCACATCGGTTCAGAGAGGGAATCAGAGGGGGAGGCACCCCTTTGTACCACGTGGATGCCAAATGTCCCACTGAATCCAGATACTCTGCTTCCAGCCGGGAAAGAACTTGGAAAAGGACCAAGGGACCCCCTGGAAATAGCCTTCTCCAGCCTTCTGAGTACTGTCTCCAAGTTTCCCTGAAGATTAGGTGTGGGGCATCTTTGAGTCAAAGGACTCCTCTCTCTCTAATCCCTCTAACCCCTCTAACCTCCATTGTGCCTTCTCCCACTGAAGAAATCCATCTTGGAAACAATTCCCAGTGGTTTCCACCTCAATTCTTCCTCTGTATCAATAACTTCCTTGGAAATAAAGAGACGGCAGAAAGCCCTAAATACTCTTCCTTCTCATTTTAGCTCAGAGCAGGGTCTAGTGAGAAAGTCTTTACAAATGTGTCTAGATCCATCTAACCTATGAATTTAGAGGGGCTTGCCCCTAGGGGCAGTTTGGAAATGTAGATGAGTACGTCTGTCTTCTAGAGTTGGCATCCCTCGATATTTACATATTGAAATAGATTGGTTAGTTATATACGTTATTTCTTCCTTTTATTACAACAGGCCATTATCCTGTTTTTTTTAAAGTTCTCATATTATCTCTGAATTCTATTTTATTTTATTTTTTGAATTTTATTTATTTATTTATTTTTCATTTTTGGCTGCGTTAGGTCTTCCTTGCTGCACACAGGCTTTCTCTAGTTGCAGCGAGAGGGGGTTACTCTTTGTTGCACTGCACAGGCTTCTCATTATTGTGGCTTCTCTGGTTGTGGAGCACGTGCTCTAGGCACACAGGCTTCAGTAGTTATGGCACATGGGCTCAGTAGTTGTGGCTCGCGGGCTCTAGAACACAGATTCAGTAGTTGTAGCACACGGGCTTTGTTGCTCTGCGTCATGTGGGATCTTCCCAGACCAAGGATTGAACCGGTGTTCCCTGCATTGGCAGGCGGATTCTTAACCACTGCACCACCAAGGAAGTCCTGAATTCTATTTTATAGTGGTAAAGGGGATTTTACAAAATATTTGTTGTAAAAGAGGAGCATGGCATCAGAGGGTTTAACAACCACAGATACAGTGCACGAGTAGCAACATTCACATATACTTGAGTGAAATTTTCCCACTGAGTATTCAGTTTCCTGCTGTGTATCTCAAAGTTGATTTCCTCAACATCACTGGTTGCTTACTAAGGCTTCTACTTCTGTTAAATACTGACTTTATTGTGTTTGGTTACTTGCTATTGTTACCTTTATTTTTCCAAGTTCTGGATTTCTCATTAGTTTAAAAGTCTTATTCCCTTGTCCCAAAGTCAAAGCCCTTCCATGTGACTCCTAGTAGGTCCTTCAGTATCTTAGAGCAAACTGTAGCCATAGGGGTTTTCTCAGGCAATAGTAGAAATCATTGATATAGGGGTTAAGAAATCAGAGTTGGAGAAATATTTGTTCAACTCTAAAGAAATTATTGAACATCTCTAAAATTTAGTTTTCTCATCTAAAAATGTAGACACTAATATCAACTTCACTTGGTTGTTTTAAGGGTTAAAAGAGATACCACATGTGAAGGACTTAGCATGGTGTAAACTGTAGACATGTGGAACTCTTTATTCTCTGCTTTTAAGTTACTTGTGTGATTCTTTTGAATATCAATTATATATTAGGCTTTTAATAATATCCATTTCTTGCAGAATTTTGTCATTAAGACCTATGAAACCCACCCAAAATTGAATCTAAAATGCACTTACCAGTTATTGGAGATACACTAGTGTAATTGTTTATTATTTCAATTTGATCTTAATTAACAGGGTAAGAGATGCTTTTGATACAGCATGAAAGTATTTACTTAATTCTCCTATTCAGTACTCTCAAGGGTGAAAGCTTCTGCTTTAGTGCTTGGTCAAGCCTTAAACTTTATGTATTTTGGCACGGCTCAGTAACAGAAGTGTTCATGGCTGAGACTGCCAAGTACACAGAATAAATATAAATTTTTATCAGTACAGTAAGCGTTCATAATACTGTCAGTGGAAGGCTATGCAGTGCTTTTATGATTCCAAGTATTAGAAAAGCAGCAAGGCTTGGGTGTGGCTGTGGATCCTTCTAATCTAAGCTGCCTATGCCCACAAATCACTATGTACACATAATAATGTCCATATATTTAGTATGGAACAAGCAAGGAACCAAGAGGCCAGGGACCAGGATCTAATCCAAGCTTCACCATGACTCTCTATGAGCTAGATAAAGTCTCCAACAGCCTTATCTGTAATGAGTCTTATTACTAGTAGAGATCCACCTTCCAGGGCTGCTAGGAGAAAAAAAAAAAGAAGTATCACATGTGAAAATGACATCAAAGTTATAAAGCATGACTATACAGTTGCGATGGCCTTCAAGATGCTGCATTATTGACAAAGAATCCAGAGATTTTTCAAGTAAGCCAGTTGCATTAACACAGGCTATGGGATGATGCAGAATAACCTGTTTTACATTCAGAACCAGCGACTTCAGAGGGATCTTCAGAACTCATGTTGCCTATATCATTCTACTTCCAAGAATTTCAATTTTAACATATGAAGATAGCAAACAATCCTTCATACACTCTCCTTAGAGTTGATGACCTACATTTTTACTGTCTATCAACTAGCAAATCCTGGTTAAGCAAGATCTGTGCTGAGCTATGAAACATCTCTCAAGAAATGAAGGTACCACCACGCGTATCCTAGGAGAGATTCTAATGTAGTGAGGAGAAATCAAATAAGATCACAGACAAGAAGAAACAGCCTCTATAAAGCAATGCCTCCTGCAGCAATTTCAATCTGTTCTTCTTTTCTTGATCCATCCTATTCAAAACTGGGCCTATGCTATCAATAGCCTTGGAGCAGTCTGAGACACTCAGGCACTTTTCTATAAATATTAAATCCACTTACTCTTTGAAAAAATGAATCATGCTCCTCCTTCATTGAACGTTATTAATTTAATTCTCAAATGCCGATATTTTTGGAGCCCAGAAAGATAGCTTCTTGACCAGAAGAAAGGACTTGAGTGAAATCAGAACCTTTTCTGCCCTACAAGGCCATTGAATTAAAATGTTATGCCTGATCTATGGTTCCTGAAGCCCTGGTGAATCAAATTTGATGATCTATTATACCTTGGATTGCTTTCTAATTGTTTTATGATCCTTCGTTTTATATCCTCAACTGTAAAAGGGCAGAGACAGCATCTTTTTCTTCTGCCGTATCACCTATAATACCCAACACAGGGCTGGCATACAGTGCAATTTTTATACATATTTTAAGTGCTCCTAGGTAACATGAATAATTCAATAAGTCTTCTGTTAGAGTGATCCATTCATTCATTCAAAAGCACATGCTGTTTATCCTTTTATTTAGAAAAAGAAATATTCCAAATCTTTAAGGAATAGAAGGTTGTGGTTCATTCCATGCTGAGTGGGTCTCTCTTACTCTCACCATGTTCCAGTTGGTTATCCAATTTTATCAATTCCATCCATAAAATACCTTTCTAATCCACTTCTTCCTCTCTACCTTTAGTCTTACTGCCCAAGTTAAGACCCTCATATCTTTAACCTAGATTCTTTCAAGAGCCTTCAAATTGATTTTTGCTTCATCTACTTTTAAAAATTCAATTAAAATGTATTTATTGAGTAACAACTATGTACCCAGTGCTTCCTGGGTATTGAGAATATGGACCAGATCTCTGCTCTCCTGGGATTTTCATTCTGATGCTCAGAGAAAGACAAGAAAACAAACTGGATAATTTCAAGTGGTTTAAGTACTACAAAGGAAATAAAATAGTGATGTGATACTGACTAACGGGTATAAAGTGACAATATGTTTTTTAAGAAATGCATTTTGAGTTTGTAACATTTAGTTGAGTTTTGAAGGATAAGAAGGACCCAGCCATTTGAGGAATTGGGTAGAGGGTCTTCCAAATGTAAGTAGGGACATGAAACTGGAACAGAGAACGACCCAGTATGGACAGAGAATAGCACAGGTGAAAGTGTTACATGAGCTGAGAGGGAGAGGTGGGCCAACAGCAGATCATGTAGCTCTGCAGACAGTTGAAAGGAGTCTGGAATTTATTCTAGGAGCAATAGGTAGATACTGGAGAGTTTTAAGCAGAGAAGTGGTATCATATGATTTAAATTTAATAAGCTCACCCTTCTTGTCCTGAGGAGATTGGATTCACACAGGCAAAGCCTGAATCAAAACGGTGAGTTATGAGACTATTAAAATAATCCAGGTAAGAGAAGATAGTGGCTTACACTATGGTGGTGGAAAACGAAATGAAGAAAACAGTTAGATTGGTTGTATTTTGGATATTGGGAGTGAGACAAAATGAAAAATAAAGAATCACACTTAGGTTTGGGGCTTGAACATCTAGATGACTGATTTTACCATTTATTGAGATGGGCAAGAATGGAGAAAGATACATTTCACAAATAGAACAATTTTTCTAAAACTTGAGTCTGGTTATGTTTTTTTGCTTAGTTAATATATTTGAATAATTTCCTATCCCTTTCAGTATAAAATCCAATCTTTATATTATATCGATACATATGACATCACCTATACTCATCCTTCCAGTCCAGCCCCCTTTCCCATCACTCCCCCACAAGGCACCTGCAGCTGCAGCCATAATGAGCTACCCACTTCTTTTTTTACAGGCTGTACTTTCTCGCTTCTCCATACCTCAAAACTCTGTTTCTTCACCTGAAATAGTTTATTTGTTTGCCACACCACGCGGCTTGGGGGGTCCTTGTTCCCTGACCAGGGATTGAACCTGGGCCCCCAGAAATGGAAGCGTGAAATGCTAATGACTGGACCACCAGGAAATTCCCCCCTGCCCAAAATTATTTTGACCCTTATCCTCTATGTTCTAATGTCTAACCTTTATTTCAAATGTAACCTAGGTTACCTCCTCACCAAGGTAAGATGGGTGCTTCCCTGTGTTACTCTCCTGAGCCAGCTTCAGATAATGGGCCAATCACATTGTATTGATGGATATGCCTTGGCTGTGAGCTTGTCATTAGTAGGGAGTGTCATTCACCTTTGTACCCCCAGAATCCAGGAAACACATGATCATTGCTGAATAACGGTTTTTAAGGAAATGAAAGCTTGTGACACATTTAACACACTATCTTCTAAAACAATCAGTTTATTTATGCAATTCTTCCACCTATGTAGATAGACTGATAGCTGGACAGAGGACATTTAGAAGCCCACAACTGCAACTTGTCATCCATCCCAATACCCCCAGGACCTAGGCTGAGATGAACCTCACCTCCAAGTCATCTTTGGAGGGTAATAAACTCTTGGGTAACTGCTCTGACGTTATTATTGGTTTGATTTATTTTCAGCTTATTTTGGTCTCTTAGGGGCATGAACCTAGAACTGGAAAGGAAGTTCCAACCTACAAAACTGGAAGATTGTAGCACAATCCATGTTGATATCTAGAATGCCACCATGTCACAGCAGAACAGTCTTTAGGAGTTGCCAGTGAAATCACTCTACTTAATAAAGCACATCATAGCACGCTGAATGGGCCAAGATAGATGTACCTCATCCCAGTGACAACAGTCATTTTCCTCCTTCTGGGTAACAGGGTGAGAGTCTTTATTAACTGTCCATATGTTTTTTACATACATTACATACAGCCCACCACATGCCATTCTTACACAGTTGTGTTGGTAAAGCTCTCTCTCTCTCTCTCTCTCTCTCTCTCTCTCTCTCTTCCCTCTAGCTTAGCTTCATCGATGTTTAGAAATATGAAAAATATTTTTGCACAGAAGAAAGAATGCCATTGGGTAATTAGTTTATGGGGTCTGAGACCCTTAGACTAGCCACTACACTTTGAGACAAGATGTTTTCTTAATGAGGAAGTCATTTTCTCTGTGTCAGTCATAAAACTTAACACTGACCCCTCCCTATATTTTATACTGAGTCTGTGTTGTGCTTACCTAAATATGCTGCCAGTAGATTTATACTCTAATAACTTGATTTTTAATTAGTGAAAAACCAAGGCAGTACTAGTTAAATGTCTCACAAAGCACTGCAGATGACTCTAAATGCCTTATGATATAAATACCTTTAGTAAAATGAAAACACAAGTAGCTTTGCATATATTTATATGTTTTGCCCTTTAAGTTTTGAGTTTAAAGGCTGAAAGCAGAGGCAGTGGTAAAAGAAAGGAAGCTTCTTCTGAAGATTCATGCATTAAATTAGTTTGATTCAACTCAACACACATTCACCAGGCACCTGCTAGGCGCCAAGGTGTGTGCAGGTCATGGTGGGAATAGCAGAGACAGGTGACATAAAGGACCTACTGCCAAGTTGCTCTTCAAAATAATGTATTTCCCAAGGAAAACCTTTGCTGTTCCTCTGAGTGGTCTCAAAAGACAGCTGAGGCCAGAAACAATGTATCAATTCTGGGGTACCAAGCATTTTGTTGGACTTGCTAAAGCAAACCTTAAGTGGAAGTGATGCAGCTCTATTCATTATAATTCATTTCTGAAAAGTAAAGATTCATTTTCCCTAAGAAGTTATGGTGTGTCTTTAAAGTAAAATATTAAAAATTCTAAAGTAAAATAAGTTAAAACAAAACAGTTTAAAGGCTAAATAATCTGAATGAATAAAATAATTTATTCTGTGACATTTAGGCTCTGGACAAGAATAAAATTTCTCGTTCATTTTAGCTCAAGACAAATAAAATTCCTAACCAAGCATGATCAAAAGTCTCTCTTTTGGGCTCCCCTGGTGGCGCAGTGGTTGAGAGTCCGCCTGCCAGTGCAGGGAACACAGGTTTGTGCCCCACTCCGGGAAGATCCCACATGCCACGGAGCGGCTAGGCCCGTGAGCCATGGCCACGGAGCCTGTGCTCCACAACGGGAGAGGCCACAACAGTGAGAGGCCCGCGTACCGAAAAAAAAAAAAAAAAAAAAAAAGTCTCTCTTTCATGAAGGAACTAAGATTATGCAAATTTTCTACTCAGAACTTTGTAACAGAATCGGTGTTCAAGACTGGGAAAGAGTACAGTAATTCTTAAATTGATGTCAGCACTTCATTCATTCTTCCAGCCAGAGAGCAGACCATGAATGCCCTGAACACAGATTTGTTGGACACCCTCTCTGTTTCAGACTCTGTAGCCCATGCTTTAGTTTCCTATTGTCTTAGTATTTCAAATACAATTCTCGCATTGGACAGTGCCATTTTGTTCTCCCTTCATTTATGGAACAGCATGGTTTGTTTATTTTGTCTGTTTGTTTGCTTGTTTGTTTTACCAGTACTAGCATACCATCTGAATTCTGGGGCACCTCTTTTCTTTCTTTAAAGAAGTATGAACATCCTCCAGACTGTTTTACTATCCTCTTGTCCCAGCCCAGCCTGGTTATTGGTCAACAGTATTGCAGGAAGCTGGAGGTCCTGAGTTGAATGGTCAGCATTTCCAAGAGGCAGTGAATAGAAGACAGACTGATGTCTCGATGAACACTGTGGAAGACTCCAGGCCAACACTGTATACTTCTTATTGTCACCACTCCTCTGTGTGTTGGACAGGTTCTGTTTGTCTTCTATTTTGTCTTTGGTAGCTATATTAGTTTGTTAGAGCAGCCATAACAAAGTACCACAAACTGGGTGACTTAAAACAATGACAGAAATTTATTCTCTTGCAGCTCTGGAGGCTAGAAGTCTAAAATCAAGGTGTTGACAGAGCCATACTCCCTCTGAGACTCTGGGTAGAATTCTTCTTTGCTTCTTCTAGCTTCTGATGGTTGCCAGCATTCCTTGGCTTGTAGATGAATCACTCCAATCTCTGCCTCTGTCTTTACCTTGCTCTATCCCTTATGTGTCTATGTCTAAACTTACTCTCTTCTTAGAAAAACAGTAGTTATTGGGATAGGGCTCATCCTAATCCAGTATGACTTGATCTTAACTTGATTACATCTTCAAAGACACTATTCCCAAATAAAGTCAGTTTTACAGGTTCAAGGTGGAAATGAACTTTGAGGGAATACTATTCAACCCAGTACATTATCCAATTCCCTTTCCTTACCCCTTCAAATTCAGGGGCTTCTTACTATCCAAGAGTTCTATACTCTTCTTTGTTCATTTCCTTGGACTTGTTCACGCAATTGTAACTTGTTCACATCGTGTGTAAACCCTTTCTTAAAGTCTCCTCAAATTACCCAGTGTGAATATGTCATTTGTATTCTACAGGGACCCTGACTGATACACATGTCCTCCTATAAACCTCTTTCATTGCCTTTAATGTTTTAGTTTGCTTTCACTATCACTTGCTGCAGAAATGTTAAGGATAGAAAATATTGAGCCAGGAATGGTTTGCTTTGGGGCCCCACAGCCTCTGTAGAGAAGGACCATCCTTCTTGAATAGGCTTCTGCTCTTAATCCTAGCTGGACAGAAAATTTTTAAGATGTGTGACACTAATAAAAAGAGTTCCAGGATAAAGAAAGCCAAAAGTGTGAGAAAGAAGGTGGCATTAGAATGCTTTCGGGAAAAAGACATCAATACTTCCATGCAGCCAAACGTTTTTAATATTTAATATTTTAATAACTATGGAAAAGTGGGAAGGGGACAAAACAATTAACAAATTGGATATTCCTTTTCTAATCTGGCCACAGGAGTGCTTTATTTTTTTTCTCCTTTTACTGTGATTTATATTGACACATCCTTGAAATCCTAGAATAAATCCTTTTAGTATTCTTATATTGCACATTAATTTAGGAATTTTATATTTATTATAAATGGAGTTAGTTCATAGTTTTCATTTTTAGGCTAACATTTTCAGGTTTGGGATCAGATTTATGTTAAATTTGAAAAATTATCTGGGAAGCCTTTTATTCTTTATTTACATTCTGAAACAGCTAAGCTAGAACAGGGTTTAATTGTTTTGTTAGTGTTTCCTTCTTGAAGATTTCAAAGCATTTTTTTTTGAAATCTATTTATTTTATTTATTCATTTTTGACTGCGTTGAGTCTTCGTTGCTGCGAGCAGGCTTTCTCTAGTTGCGGCGATCGGGAGCTACTCTTCGTTGCGGTGCACGTGCTTCTCACTGCCGTGGCTTCTCTTGCTGTGGAGCACAGGCTCTAGGCGCGCGGGCTCAGTAGTTGTGGTGCATGGGCTTAGCTGCTCCAGAGCATGTGGGATCTTCCCAGACCAGGGATTGAACCCGTGTCCCCTGCATTTGCAGGTAGATTCTTAACCACTGTGCCACCAGGGAAGTACCTCAAAGAATTTTCTGATGAAACCATGTTGGCTTAACAAATATTTTGATAATCATTGATCAATTTAAAATTTTCTTCTATAGGAACTAATATATTTAAGTTTTATATTACTTTGGCAGTTTTGATTTTATTACAAAGATCCAATTCATTAAGATTTTTAAATTATTAGTTTAGAGCTACACATGGAAGGTAGTTATAATTTTTAAATTTTCCTTTCTCTGATTATACCCTCCTCTTCTTTCTCCATAATAGTAAAAATATTAGTAATATGATAGTAATAATACTATTTGCCAGGCTAAACACTGTATACATCTTACAATCTTTAATCTTCACAACAGTCCTAGGAGGTAGGTTCTGTCATTTGCCCATTTCAGATGAGAAAACTGAGATATATTTTTCTCTTCTGATGTACTAATATATGAAAGATAGTAGTAGGTCTTGCAACTTTGAGACGACATTTCTCAGAGTCGTGTAGATAACTGTGGCAGCAGGCAATTCAATCCAGGCTGTCTAACTTCAGAAACCATCCTCCTAACCTCCACCCTATGTGTATTTGTATTTGTATTTCCTTTCTTTTTGCCTCTATTGGTCTTACCAGAGGTTTGTTTTACAGAGAATCGATTCTTGGCTTATTAACAAACCATCCCTTTTTTCTTTTTTTTTTAAAAAATCATTAATTGGTGGGTTTTATCCTTATACTTAGGTTTATTTTAGCTATCTTTAGTTTCTTGAATTTAATCTTAGGCATTTTATTTAATTCTTTCTTGTTTAATAATAAAAGTATTCAAAACTCTGAAATTTTCTCTGATTACAACTAGTAAGAAATCATACACCTTGCAATATTAGATTGAACTTATGAAATTGACATCAATAATTGACAGTTTTTGACATCACAAAAATGATCATTTCATATGGTTCAACCTAATGCATAATATTATTTTCTCAATATCCTATAATTATAATTTGATATGCTTTCTTGTTTCAAGGATTATTTTGTACCAGAGGGAAAATTTCTAAATTATTTTCTAAAATATAGCCCCAATGATCTTTCTTTACTCCTTTACTCAAAATAATTTCCTTTTTTTTTGGCCACACCACGCAGCACGTGGGATCTTAGTTCCCCGACCAGAGATCTAACCTGTGTCCCCTGCAGTGGAAGTGCAGAGTCTTAACCACTGGACCACCAGGGAAGTCCCCCTAACTTTTCTAGGGTGACATTCATTGCCCACCACACCACTTCTCAATGTGTTGCCAGGCTGCCTCTATGTACCCCTCACAACCAGCCAGACTGAACCTACCTTTCCCCTGCCCACATCTGTCTTTGCTCATACATTTCTTTCCCTATGAAGTACCCTCTCTGCTCAGCTCCACTTGCTGAAAATCCTTTCTAATCTTTGAGAAACAAAGACACATCTTCCAAGAAGGTTTCTCTTATTCCCTCAATTCTAACTTGTACTACCTATTTGAACTTGGTTCAATTATTGAATTTAATGGCTGAATTCCAGTTTATTCATTTGTAAAATGGGGAAAATAATACTCACTTTATATATTTCTGTGGGGATTAAGTTATATAAAATGTCTACATCAATAGAAGAGTTCCTGGCATGTATAAGGTCAATTAATTTTTTTTCTGTGCTATTCCCAGTTGACCCCCCTCCCATAACTGTCCTCCCTCTCCTGCCAAACCTCATCTCAGAGTGCTGTACATGCATAGACCTCATTTCTTCAACCCCTGCTTGTCCTCTACTCTAATTTGGCTTCAAGTCCCTTTCTTTCCTCTACAGATGAACTACTTTCCAAACTTGTGCGTTGTCCTCATCGCATTTACTCCCATGGTCCACATCTGCCTCTCCTCCTTGCCTGTGACTCCTCCATCACCACTCTCTGCCTCTTCTCTTACCTCTCTGGCCATTCTTTCTCTCGTTCTACTGGTAACTGTTCTTTTACCCACCTACTCCCAAGTGCAAACTGAAATTTATATTTTGCTCTTATATCTGTGCTTCTATTTTTAGTGAAGAAAAATATATAACCAGAAATCAAAGAATCATCTTTAAATTATTCTTCAGACCCAGAGGTCCACTTCCTGTCTGTCCTATTCTTTCATGTTTTTCATGTGTACCAGATCCCCACTCTCTCTCCCTTAGATGGCTCTAACAGGTTTCTAAAACTACTAGCTTCCTCCTTCTTTCTTATTCAGTACATTCTCATTGCTGACTGAATTATAATTCTAGAACATAAATGAAGTGTGTTTTAAAAGTTTTTAGAGCCCACCTTTGCTTAAAGTTTATCATGAACACAAATCCCTCAAAACATACTTTTCTTAAACACTCCAGTTATTCATTCTTTAGTAACGGTTTTATCAGTTGGCCCATGATTGCAATAGAACTTTCATGTCTTTGAGTTGTTTGAAATTAAAAGCTGTAATTTCTCCTTTATAGTTTCCAATGAACCTGTTACAATACCTGACAGGTAATTACTCACCAACACTGTTGTCAACCTGAATCCTGAAGATAAATGCTACCATTATTGAGCGCTTACTCCATGCCTACTGCTCTGTTATGTGCTTTGCATATGTTCTCATTTAATTCCTATGTTATAAGTATTGATACTATCTAAGTGAAGCAAGGATCCACAGCTAATAATCAGAAGAGCTAGGATTTGAATCCAGGCAACTACAGAACTTGCCTCTAAAAATATTGCATTATTTACATAGTGCACGTTTGTCGAGAAAATGCACAAAGGACTAAAATGAAAACAAACATATTTTTAGAATTCTACTATTTAGCAATATTTATTAAATAAGAATCTGTTACATAGTTATCACATGCAAAACAATTCTGCAAGAGGACACAACAATGAATTCCTGGTGCCCTTCATCCTGAGATCAACTTATTTCGACTTTTGTCATTCTAAAAAAGATGGGAAAATACATAAATAAATAAAAGCATAAGGGGTATTTGGGGCAACCATTCATATTGTTAAGATGATTTTTTTTTCTCTCAATGTGTTCCTAAGTAATGGAAGAGTTCATTGTACTCAACATGTATAAAATGTTTCAGAATTTGAGTAAAAACTGTATTCATCTACAGTAATATAATTTAGCCCTGTTAAGAGAACTCTCTTACAGAATTTGAATGTAGCAGGGTATCAATTAAAATTATGGGTTAAAATTGTTATAGACCTATTCCAGATAAGACACACTCCCTGATTCCCACATTTTGGATATGTGTTTTACCCAATGAAAATTTAATCAGTAAATACAAATGTAAGCACTCTAGTACCAGTAAAGGAGAGATTTTAAGTTGCAATTCTTGTCCTCTCTCCAAGTAAACAGAAAATAAAGAAATAAACAATCTAAAAAATAAATTAAAATGATAGAAAACTTAACCATAAGACACATTTTTTTCCTGTGGTACTTTCTCAAAGGTAAATCAGTCAACTAGTTCCATATTTTCTTAGCACTTACAATGTCTATTTTAATGCCGGAAGCCCAAAAAGGAGAAATTTTGAGATTAGCAGTTCCCATATCCCGTTTCAAAACCTTCAGTGTCTCTTTTACCCCATCTTTTAACATGAGTGTGTTCTGTTTCAAGCAGGAAAATCAATAAAGAAGTTACCAGAGTTAAATTTAAAGATGCATAGAAGAGTGGGAGGGAAATGCAAGAGGGAGATTTGGGGATATATGTATATGTATAGCTGATGCACTTTGTTATAAAGCAGAAACTAGCACACCATTGTAAAGCAATTATACTCCAATAAAGATGTTAAAAAAAAGATTCATAGAGATGTCTTGTAAACAAAATAGGAAAGCAATGACTATGGTGCTGATTTAGGCTCTCTTTCCTTCTGGGCAGGGTATTATGAGAGATCTAATCAGTTCCTAAGTAATCTCTAAAAGACTTGTAAGAGTCATTGGCAAGATTAAACTCAATGGCAAAATCCCTGGATGCTGGCCCAAAGTAACTAGCTTTATCTCAGTTGGCTAAGTTTAAACATGCATTTACCAGCAAGTCATACCTTCCATCCCTTCTTTGTGACTCAGTTCTTCTTATTAATCATATACATGTCTTATTAATCTCAAAATTGAAACCTTTGGAATGAACATCTTACTTTTCAATTTCTAAGATGATATATTTTCATCTATATTATCAGTGACCTTTTATTGATGGCAGTGCTATAGAACAAAAAATAACTTTAACAGCTTGCTTAACTTATAAGACTGCATAATTAAGGATAAAGGGACCTGGTGTAAAATAAGAACTTTATCAAGTAGGATTTGTTTTATGGAAATCACTCTACCTTGTGCAGAGTACAAACATCAGTTATGATGCGTGTCTGATTTGCATGGGAAAGTTGTTGCTTCAATCGTTGTTGACCAATTACCATTTTATTATATTTTCTTTTTATTTATTTATTTGTTTGTTTATTTATTTATTTTTAACATCTTTACTGAAGTATAATTGCTTTACAATGGTGTGTTAGCTTCTGCTGTATAGCAAAGTGAATCACCTATATGTATACATATACACCATACCCTCCCTCTTGCAATTTTTATGGTAGAAAATGCAGTTTTCCCCACAATCAGACCTTGAGCACAAATACAATAACAACTTGGGGAGGGAGAGAAAAAAAGGAATCTTAGTTTTATCTGCACAAAGGGACCAACTGGTGTTCAGTTGTGCATATAGTTGTATTCAATAGAGCATTCTAAAAATGTCGTCCTATTGTAAATCATTCTTTTAAAGAATAATTAAGAGGAAACTTGTTTTCCTTGATTGTGTGGTTTGGAAATATTTTAATCCCTAGAGATTTTATATTTGCTTATGCAGAATAGACTTGCAGAGGTGTAAGTGTGATAAAATAGAACATGACACTGATTATATTACAGAAAAAAGTTATTATTGTGGTCATTAGGATCATAGCCAGGGCTGTCATTTAAAGGGAAAAAATGAAAAAAGCTGATTTTCATGAAAAACAACTTTCTTCAAAAAGTTATTAGGGGGTTAATTTTTAAAATCTAAGGGCTTATTCACCACTTGAACAAATAAATGCATATGTTTTAATGAGATATGCACAAGCTCTGTGATTGTTTTAACATAACACCTGTATTCAACTCCTCCCTGCCCCATGCCTTGTTTTAACACTATCCTAGGGAAGGAATGCCCTTTCTGTCTTCATAACTCACCTTATTTTATAGGGAAAAGTAGAAAAAGAAGTAGCCCAACAGTGATTCCACATTTCCTTTGCCTGTCCCCTCTGCACAGGTGGTGTGATACAGTGGGGATGTGGGTAACAGTCCAGTAGAGTTACTATTTAGCTCCACTAAGAAGCTAAATAAAGAAATAAATACCAAATTAGGTGCTTTCTCCTTCTCATCCTTCCTTCTGATACTTTTTCAGGGGTGTCAACAGCAGCCCCAAGAAAATAGAAGATTGTGATAGAATGGCTTAATAATGCCTCTGATGAAAGAAAGAAAGAGAAAGAAAGGAAGGGAGGAAGGAAGAGAGGGAGGGAGAAAGAGTGAGTGTGGAGGAAGAAAGAAGGGAGGAAGAAAAGAAAGAAATTTAATATTTACCTCTTCTTGGTAAATATTAAGATATAACTAAATAAGTGGACTTTATTATTTAGAGAATCTAATTTCATTTGTATATTGTGTGTTTCCTTTATACCAATGCTTATAGTTGTGTGTAAAAAATGAAGTCACGGGGGCTTCCCTGGTGGCGCAGTGGTTGAGAGTCCGCCTGCCGATGCAGGGAACACGGGTTCGTGCCCTGGTCCGGGAAGATCCCACATGCCGCGGGCCCTTGAGGCATGGCCCCTGGGCCTGCACTCTGCACCGGGAGAGGCCGCAACAGTGAGAGGCCCGCGTACCACAAAAAAAAAAAAAAAAAAAAAAGAGGTCACGTAATTTTTTCTGTGTAATTCAGAGAACATTCTAATGTGGTATGTTGTCTACTCTCCCACAAAAATTGGCCTCACATCACTACTTTATGGAAATGTAATTTTATAGTGATAGAAAATTATTCCATAAATAGGATACATGTGGATTAAAGCATAACATATAATTATTTTCTAATAATAACTATAAATATAGAATAATTTAGGCTACAAGTAAGGATTAAAATAGGGAGGGTAGGTAATGGAGCATTTACTATTTTTAAAGTAACACTCTAAATATAATATGGAGTTTCAAAATTTCAATTTAACAGATTGCCATCTGTTAAAAGATACTGTCATTTTTTCTCTTCCTTCCTCCCTTTCTTCCTTCCTTCCTTTCTTTCTTTCTCTCCTTCTTTCAAGTATGTAAGATTCCTATTTGGTATTATCTATAAAGCCTGAAGCAGACTTTGAAAGGTTACACATGTATTGTAGAATGTTCCCAGTTCTTTCTAAGATAGATCTCCAATGAGATAGTAGGATTTGGCTTTTATAACATAACAATAGGAAGGCAATATTCAAATGCTAAAAAATCCAAAGAACTAAAACATGTTTTCATCTGGTATATTTGTTTTCTTCTTATATTTGCGGACATATCTATTAACTGACAAACTCTAACGATTTGAAATAAGATTATCTCTATATCCTCCTCTTTTCAAAAGCATTTTAGACAATTATTAAAAGAATGCTACAAAGTTCTCTTTGGCTCAGAAAATAACTTGGAATAGTTTTTAACTGAAGAAAGTGTATAATATTTAATTATTATTTCTTCCACATCAACAAATGGGAATTTTTTAAAGGAACTCTGCATAGTGAATTAAGTTGTGAAACTTAAAGCAAAGAATAGAAATTGGGGCAGGCAGTAGCTTCATCCTTTTGCATTTTATTTCTAGAGAAGAGTCTAAAATGTCCAGCGTTAGAAAAGGCTATAACTCATTGGGGATAAAGATTATTATTGAATAATTAATGTCAAGCAGTTAAGTAGAGAATGGTTTATTTGTTAATTTGTTCATCACTGGTTGAACTGAATTCCTCACAGCTCACAAAGAGGTTAAGTAATGAACATTGACCACATAGATATTTGGATTTCTGTGCATAGAAAATATATGCTGCTGCTTCCCAAGGAATCATTACTAGCCTCCTGTCATTGCTGAGACCTAAGAAACGTTAAAGGTGAGGGAGCTCAGTTCTGAGTTCTGTTTCATTTCATAAACCTTCGGTTCTGACTTTAATTTTCTTCCGCTTGCCTTTGAGAGGCTGGAAACTGCAAGATCTTATTCGTGAGCGCATTCAGAATCTTTCTTTTAAACCCGCCCCAGCTTTATTTTTTTAAGTGACTTAATCAAAGGTAATTCGAGTTCACATTTTTGTATCAATGGTTGTATTTAAAGAGGTCTTATCTGATTTCCATCACCAATTACAGGCTTGCATTTCTTGTTTATATCCATCTTAAAGCTGACAAGGGCCCGCTTTGGTTTTGATAGGAAGTCAAGCCTTCATCTCATGTCAAAAGTCCCTAAAGCACATTTGTTCTGGTAAAATTATATCTCGGGAATGATGGGCTCTAATATGAAATGAGGATGTGGTGGCATGGGGTGGTCCCTGCCACTTTGTTTGAAAAAATAAATAGTGAAACCTCAGTAGTAAATATTTGCCTGAGAGAACACAGTGGGAGGGAAATTACAGTGCTGGGGAATATTGCCATTAAGAGGACTGAAGTCAGAGGTTAAGGTAACAGGAGTTGGTCTAGTCAAAAAGGTCAAAGCGGGTTGGCTCACTCAGCAGAGAGCTCCTAGATGACTTTTAACTATTTCTGGCAAGATAAACATCATATGTCGCTGCCTTTGGGAGCAGAGAACAAAGGTCGAAGACCCAGGGGGATTAACTGCTTAAAAAGAGATACAATATTTAACTTGGCTGCCCTCACATGCCTCGGGTTTTCTGGCCTGCTTTCCTCAGCAGTGGAATTCCAGGTTTTGTTTAAAACAAATAGAGTATCTTTCAGAAGTCAAGACTTTAACGCTGCAAACCTAATACTACAAGAAACCATAGATTGTAAGTTAAATTTTAGACTCATAGTTGTTTAGCTCAGTGGTCCTATTTATTCTAGGGTGTGGGACACTGCCCCACCTTGAAGCGCACCTCTCCTTGGTCCTCACAACACCTTGGACATCAAGAGCACCTTCTTTTCTCGCTGTGCTCTGTACCTATCAACCACACGTCTGTCTCTTCCAACTGGACTCTGAGTTTCCTGAGCTCCTTAGTCTAACTTATTTGTCATTGACATGGTTTGCTTCAGCCAGACTGCTTTCGTTTGCTTCCTTCTACCTGGATAAAATGAGACAAGTTCTTTAACTTCACTGTGTCTCAGTTTCCTTGAACCAGAAGTGACAATAATAATACCAACCTCATAGGTTAAACGGGGACATAATATCTTATTCTCAATTCTGAAATCCAAAATGTTCAGGAAACTGATCATTCTTTCTTAAATTTGTAGCAAACCCATATGGTGGCTTTAACTAATGTGAAACTATTTAAAGACGTTATTCCTTTAAGTGTAACTATTCACCTATTTCAGTGTAGAAAAGTTAATGTGTTTGATTACAAGATGTTGTCCTAGAACCCCTGGGGATATTATATTATACACTCTATAAGCGTTGTATTGCTGTTTTAGCATCTTAAACAATTTTTAATTCTGAATCATATCTGACTCCAAAACTTTTAGATAAGGAATTTTGCTACTGACACATAGAAATCAATTACAATCTGTTAGCAATAATCCTTATTATTTGGATCCTAACACCTGGAACAGTATCTGGCACAAAAAAGGTGTTCAGTAAATCCTAGTGTTATTCCTTTTAGAAATAATGCTCATTGGTCCCTTCTAGAGTATGGTGAGTTCTTCACCCAAGGCTTGGTGAGGCCAAGGTCACACACTTAGGAGGTGGCAGGGTAAGAATTCAAAAACAGGCAGGTTAACTCCAAAGTGTATGCACTGAACTAGTTCACACACTGCTAGTATTAAAACACTGACCATCCACATCTCCTATAGAAGAGTTGTGGTGCAGCTGTGAATGGGATCTGAATGACACATGACCAATGACATTCTTAGGTTTTGTGCTTTCTGTTGAATTTTATGCTGACACTAATGGAATCAAGAACAGACAACTAAATTGTGAGCATCCTAAAGAAAAATCAGTGACATACACTGTGTGCATGTGTGTGTGTGTGTATTTCAATCTACTCTAGCATCGATTAGTGCTAGATATTAAGAAACTACTCAAGTAATATGTATTGAAGTAAACTGATGAAAGCCTGTGGGCACAGGTTCTCTATTGTGTTACCTTCTGTGAGTCCCTTCTATAAACTAGATCGGCAAATATTTGAATGCTAAAGTTGTTAAGTCTTTATCCTTTTATTTTATTATTGTCTTAAATATCTATAGCACAAAAAATAGCCTCAGCATCATCCATTTCTTTTACATTGGATCCAAGCCTGTTCGAAAAGATGGGGTCATTTATTGATTGATGGTATCCTTTATTATATAAGCATCTCACCAATTCTTTATGGGAAAAAACAGTGTATACATAAATAAAATTGTTTTCTCCTTCTTAGTTCCAATTAAAATAACTTCTCTGAGGCTTATGTATTCTTTTAAAATATATTAGCTTATATATCTAATGGAATCCTGATATACATAATTATGATCCATCAATTTAAACTTTGTTTACTGTTTTTTATCTAAAAAAGATAACTTTATTTAACTTATATAGTAAAGGACATTAGTAATAATTATTTGGTGTGATAGTAAGAGCTTAACAGGGGGATGCCAACTGCTAAAATACTCTGTGGTTTTGCACATGTTATTCAGTGGAATTGATTATATGAATGGTCCCACTTTTCCATAATTCCCAGTATCCACACTCCTTGTGCCCAGTCACACAGACTCTGGGCTTGATTTTCGAACTTAATTTGGTCAGTAAACATTAGAGAAGTTGATGAAAATAAAGGCCTAAAAAGAGTGCATTTCCATTGTGTCTCATGAGCCCCTCAACCTCCCGTCACCATGAGAATATGTCCAGGATACCTTGCTGAAGGAATAGGGGAGGCATTTGAATGGGGAGCTAAGTCATTAAGCTGAGGCCATCCCTGACCAGCCAGCTTCTAGCCAAGTCATCAGCTCATTGCAAATGCTTGAGCAAGCCTAGTCGACATCAACAGAGCCCAGTCAGAGAGCAGACCTGCTAAGTCAACTCATGGACTCATAAGAAATAATAAGCAGTTGCTATTTTAAGCCACTATGTTTTGGAGTAGTTTGTATCATTAGCAGTAACTATCAGAATTTGCCCTGCTGTATCTCATTTCCCCTGTCCATGGAATAGATGAGATTGAATTTCAGTCCAGTTTTGAAATTCTATGCTAATTGTTTGTATTAATTTTATGTGTTCAAAGAATTATGGAGCTTACATTTCAATATTATTATCATCAGCAGCAGTAACATCATCATGACCCACAAACATTTATTCAACACACACATGCTTGGCAATCCCTTTAAATGGGATTAAGCAAGATTCATTAAAGTTAAGGTATTCCCTACCATCTAGAGCTGAATTTGGCAAACTTTTTCTGTAAAAGGTCAGATAGTAAATAGTTTAGGTTTTGTGCGTCATATGGTCTCTGTCACACTTATACAACTCTGTCCTTGTAGCACAAAAGTGACCAAGGAAAATACATAAACAATTGAGCATGGATACGTTCCAATAAAAAATTATTTACAAAAATAGATGCCAAGCTGGATTTGGCCCATGGGCAGTAGTTAGCCAATCAATCACTTATAAGGAAACCATTGAAACCAGACAACTCTGCTACTGTTATAAAGGAATGAATATATAGCAGAAAATCAGCATAAACATCTGATTATTTTTCTTTTTTTATTGTGGTAAAAAAATCACATGAGATCTACCCTTTTAATAAATTAAGTATATAGTATAGTATTAACTATATACACATTGTTCTACTACAGATCTCTAGAACATTTTTATCTTGCATGAGTGAAACTCTATACCCATTGAACAGTAACTCCTCATTTCCCTCTCCCCCAGCCCGTGGAAACAACCATTCTTCTCTCTGCTTCTATGAATTCGAATATTTTAGATACCTCATATAAGTGGTGTCATGCAATATTTGCCCTGTGACTAGCTTATTACACTTAGTATAATGTCCTCAAGTTTTTTGTAGCATGTGACAGGATTTTCTTCTTTTTTAAGGCTGAATTTTATTACATTGTATTATATATTACATTTTCTTTATCTATTCATCTGCTGATGGACATTTAGATTGCTTCTACTTCTTGGACATAGTGAATAAGACTGTAATGAACACGGGAGTGCAAATATCACTTCAAGAACCTGATTTCACTTCTTTTGGATAAATACCCAGAAGTGGGATTGCTGGATCATATGGTAGCTTTACTTTTTACTTTTTTGAGGAAACTCCATACTGTCTTTCATAGTGGCTGCACCATACTATATTCCCACCAGCAGTGTGCAAGGGTTCCAATTTCTCCACATTCTCACCAACAGTTGTTATCTTTTGTTTTCTTGATAATGGCCATCCTAGAAGGTGTAAGTGATATTTCATTGTGGTCTTGATTTGTATTTCCCTGATGATTAGTGATACTGACCACCTTTTTCACATATCTATAGGCCATTTGTATGTCTTCTTTGGAGAAATGTCTATTCAAGTTCTTTGTCCATTTTTTAAATTGAGTTATTTATGTTTTGGGTATTAAATCAAATGAGTTCCTTATATATTTTAGATATTAACTCCTTAATAGATATATGCTTGGCAAATATTTCTCCTAATCCATAGATTGCTTCTTCATTTTGTTGATTGTTTCCTTTACTGCATATATGATTTTTAGTTTGATGTAATCCTTCTTGTTTATTTTTGCTTTTGCTGCCTGAGCCTTCACTATCATATCCAAAAAAAATCATTGCCAAGGTCAATGTCAAGGAGCTTTTCTCCTGTTTTCTTCTAAGACTTTTATATTTTCAGGTCTTACATTTAAATCTTTAATTCATTTTGAGTTGATTTTCGTGTATGCTAAAAGGGTTCAGTTTCATTGTTTTGCATGAGGATATTCAGTTTTCCCAATGTCCTTTAATGAAGAAACTAGTCTTTCCCTATTGTATATTCTTGGCCACTTTGTCATAAATTAATTCTCCATATATGCATTAGTTCATTTCTGGGCTCTCTATTCTGTTCCATTGGTGTATGTTTTTATGCCAGTACCATACTGTTACGATTACAATAACTTTGTTTTATAATTTGAAACCAAGAAGTGTGATTCCTTCAACCCTTTTCTTCTTTCTCAAGATTACTTTAGCGTCAAGGTTTTTGTGTGTGTGTGGTTCCATTTGAATTTTAGGAATTTTTTTTTCTATTTCTATGGAAAATATCATTGGGATTCTGACAGGGATTGTATTTAATGTGTATATCCTTTTAGAAAGTATGGATATTTCAACAATATTAATTCTTCCAATCCATGAACATAGAATATCTTTCCATTTATTTGGGTCTTCTTCAATATTTTTCATGAATGTTTTATAGTTTTCGGTGTATAGAGTTGTGAATGTGGTGTATCGCATTGATTAATTTTCTTGTGTTGAACTATACCTGCATCTCAGTGACAAGTCCCCTTGGTGATAGTGTATGATCCTTTCAATGTGATGTTGAATTTTGTTAGTATTTTGTGAAGGACTTTTGCATCCATGTGTATCAGGGATACTGGTCTGTAGTTTTCTTTTCTTGTAGTGTCTTTGCTTGACTTTGGTATAGGTTATTAATGGCCTCATAAAATGAGTTTGCAAGTGTTTCCTCTTCTTCAATCTTTTGGAAGGGTTTTGGTGTTAATTCTTCCTTAACTGTTTGGTAGAATTCTCTAGTGAAGCCTGGGAGTTTTGTTGTTGTTGGGAGGTGTTTGCCAAATTAATCTCCTTACTAGTTTTATGTTTGTTCATATTTTTTTATTTCTTCATAACTCAGTCTTGGTAGGTTGTATGTTTCTAAGAATTTATTCATTTCTTCTAGGTTATCCAATTTGTTGGTGTGTAATTGTTACAAGTGGAATCTTATAATTCTTTTTTTTTTTGAAAATTTGTCATGTTTATTTATTTTTTTAAAACATCTTTATTGGAGTATAATTGCTTTACAATGGTGTGTTAGTGTCTGCTTTGTAACAAAGTGAATCAGTTATACATATACATATGTCCCCATATCTCTTCCCTCTTGTGTCTCCCTCCCTTCCACCCTCCCTATCCCACCCCTCTAGGTGGTCACAAAACACTGAGCTGATCTCCCTGTGCTATGCGGCTGCTTCCCACTAACTATCTATTTTACATTTGGTAGTGTATATATGTCCATGGCACTCTCACTTTGTCCCAGTTTACCCTTCCCCCTCCCCGTATCCTCAAGTCCATTCTCTAGTAGGTCTGTGTCTTTATTCCCGTCTTGCCCCTATGTTCTTCATGACCTTTTTTTTTTTTTAGATTCATTCCATATATATGTGTTAGCATACGGCATTTGTTTTTCTCTTTCTGACTTACTTCATTCTGTATAACAGACTCTAAGTGCATCCACCTCACTAAAAGGAATCTTATAATTCTTAAGTTTTATGTAATATGAGGAAGGGAAAATAAATAACATGTTCCTGAATGAAACAATTCAAATAAATATGAGATTTTAAAAGTTAAACTAAATTAATCTATAAATTTATTGCAACTCTAATTAAAATTCCAGTCTAGTTTTACAGAACTTGTCCAGTTGATTATTAAGTTATTTGGAAGCGACTATGCATGGACATAGCTGAAAACTTTTTGAAAAAAATAGTAATAATGGTAATGCCCCAACAGATATTAAAACATATTTTAAAGCTATTTGAAATAGAAACATGCTGTTTGGTACAAGAATAAACAAATATTAATGGAACAGAATAGAGAACAAAGAATTATATTCACTGTATATGGGAATTTAGTATGTGATATGATGCTATTTTAAATAATTAGGGAAAAGATAGGCTATTTAATAACTGCTATTGGACATGGCTTTTTTTTTTTTTTTTTTTTTTGCGGTACGTGGGCGTCTCACTGTTGTGGCCTCTCCCGTTGCAGAGCACAGGCTCCAGACGCGCAGGCCCAGTGGCCATGGCTCACAGGCCCAGCCGCTCTGCGGCATGTGGGATCCTCCCGGACCGGGGCACGAACCCGTGTCCCCTGCATCAGCGGGCGGACTCTCAACCACTGCACCACCAGGGAAGCCCGGACATGGCTATTTATATGGTGAAAGTAAGACGAATAAACCTCACACTTTCTCTTACAGAAGCATACATTTCATATGAATTCAAGAGCCATACATTTAAAAATTACCAAAATAAGAAAAATAATAATATATATTAAACAGAATACAAAATGAAGAAGCCATTACAAATAATATTATCTTTTTTACTACATTGAAGAGTAAAGATTTTATAATAATAAAAAAAGACATTCTCCAATTTTTTTAATGTTTATTTATTCATTTATTTATTTTTTTGGCCATGTCACACAGCATGTGGGATCTTAGTTCCCTGACCAGGGATTGAACCCACACCCCTGCATTGGGAGCACAGAGTCTTAACCACTGGACCGCCAGGGAAGTCCCAACATTCACAAAATTTTAAAAAGCAGGTAAAAGGATAGGATACATTATTTGACATATATGATTCAAATGATTAATATCTCTAATATGTTTGATCATAAAAATCATTAATTTAAAGAAATAGCCAATATGTAAAGAAATACACATGATCCATGAAAAGATGCTCAACCTCACCTTTAATCAGAGAAGTGCAAAATTTTTTTAAAACCTCTTTTTTTTGCCTATCAGTTTACAAATTTAAAAGTCATACCATTTTATTTAGTGGTGAATGCCCAACTGCACCATTGAGAGGAATGCACATTTGCAGGGGGGTTAAGAAATATTAATTGTGATACCATTTGCTCCAACAATTCTATTTCTAAAAATTTATTTATAGGTACAGTCACATAAATTCAGATACACACACATACAGGGATGCTCATTACAACATTATACTAATTGCAAAAAAAAAAAAGGAAGCAAACTTAAGGTCCATCCAAAAGACAATAGTTAAATAAATTACTTCCAGAGTCCAGAATACTATGCAGTGTTTAAAATGAATCTAATAGATCTTTATGGAGTGATCTGGAAAGATCATAAGATGTATTATTAAGTGAAAAGAGGGTGTTGAAGTATAAAATAATAATATTAACACTACCACTATGACTAATTTAATGTTTACTATACGCTAGGAATAATTCTTGCTTCATGTATATGTGTGTGTGTGTGTGTGTGTGTGTGTGTATAATTGATATGTGAAGTATCCAGAACAATGGAATACACACACATGTTCACAACCACAACATTCCCCACAAAAATTCTTTAAGGTGAATACTATTATTATGCATACTTTAAATATGAGGAAACTGAAGCACAGAGATGTCAAGCGACTGTGGAAGGTTAAAGATTCTGAATCCAGGCAGTCTAATTCCTGAGTCTTGTGTGCATATGAGATGCTGCCTGCTTAAAAACCAAGTTAAAGGAAATAAAAATTTATAAAGACCAAAAGTCTACAGGGATAAGTAGACAGATGATAAATAGATAGACACTATGACTGCACGGTAAAAGGCTTCAAAGGATTTATATTAATGTATTGATAGTATTTGGTTTTAGGATAAATGTGGAAAGGGAGAGAACGTATTTTTACTCAATATGTTTCTCTATTCTTTGAAGTTTTACAACAAGCATGTATTTATTTAATACTTGTGTAGTGAAAAATAATTGTTTACTTTAAAAACAATCTTCTAACCATTATATATACATACATTTGTTCAGCTTACTCTCTGTAAGATATTGGTGGTATCTGTGAAAAATTACACATTGATTATGACAAAAATAGCTAGAATTTAAGAATTGATGAGATCATATATTTCAAATAGTTTATCAATGAATTAAACCACATTCAGATTTCAATCTGTCAAGCCACTATTGGACAGTCACACAATAGAAAACATATTGGAGCATAATGATACATACATCTTGTGTTATTAAATAGTTTATCTTCCTTTCCATCACTTGTACTTTCCTTTCGCTTTTCTGTGAATAGGTGACCTTTTTTTGTGTGTGTGAATGGATGATCTTTAAATCAATGACTAGACCCTGTGATAAGAAAGCAGTTCATAACAGTGAAAAATGTTGGCAAACCAAGTCCCCTGGTTTTTAAAATAATTCTTTTACTCAAATTGATTTCTAATACAAACTTCCAGAACAATCCCAGGTGTCTTAAGGCCTGGGACCTGGAGCAGACCCACCTTCTAACCTGAGTGCCACTTTATTGTGCCCAAAGCAATTCAGAAATACAACCTTAGAAAATAATTGTTTACCAAGCACATATTTGGAGACCTTGAGAAGCATCTTATGGCAAAGGGGGCCCCTGCTGGAATAGAAGGGGATGGTCTGATCTGAGTTTTCCTGGATAATTACATTGGTCTGAATTTAGTGCAGGAAAAGATTTTTGATAGAAACACTAGACAACAACTAAAATTCTTTATGATACAACATGATATGAAATTCTTTTATGCAGATGAAAATTTAAGGCTAGCAAAATTCTAAAGCTTGATTGCTCATGGGATAATATTTCAAGCCTCCAATCATTCCATTTTAAAATACCTCAAGTTTACAATGATGAATCTAAAAAGCATTAACAAATCCTACTCATTCAACTCTAATTCTTGAAATGGCATCTGCCTTTAAGCTGTAAAAATAACAGATGAATTTTTGATAGCTTATCAGTTAACAGACTGCTGAGTTAGGGTAGCACATTTTTATGCTAATGTCAGCAGAGAAGGAGAGGGAAAGAGGAAAGTAGAAACACAGAGCACCATGGTGAGACAGAGATTTAAGGACTCATTTTGATTAAAAAATAAAATAGAGATTTTCTTTTCTGAGCTTCTTTCTCCATAAGGTAAGGTGAGACTTTTGTGACCTGAAATTGTTCAAACTTAAAATAAGTCTCAGGGCTAGTTTGGGGAAGTAATGAAATGTGATTTAATGTTTAAGTGCTATAAAATATGCCTTATACTGAGTACAAAATAAATGAAGAAACTTCATGAATAAAGAATTCTGTTGAAGTGCCAGTGATCTAAAAGATGTATTTTTTGAAATGTCAATGTGACATTGTAGTCTTAGAGCTAGGATTGCAATATTGATTCCAGGAATTCTAGCCTAACCAATTGAGAAATATCTTTGATGTCTTAATATAGTGTTGTCATATAAACTGAAGGAGAAAAGAAATAGGATTAATCTTAGATTTTCTGAACACTTAGTTTAAGGTAAATCATAGACTCATAGGATCTTAGATTGGAAGGAACTCAGAGTTCTGTTGGTACAACCTGTTATCCAGAGGCTGCATCCCACCTTCAACAGCATAATAATAAAATAACATGTATATATAATAATACATTTAAAGTTTAACACTTATTAAGTATTTGCTATGTTCCAGACACTCTACTAGCTACTAACCAACTGGGGGATTAAAGAGTTTTAATGAGAATGATGAATTTTACTTGAATAATGAAGGAAGGGTAAAGTTCACAGATAGATAAAGAGGTGAATGGTAATTAGGAAAAGGTAATAGCAAAGATAACAGCTAAGATAAAGAAACAAAAAAGTGTTGTGCATTCAAAGAACTTCAAGTAACACAACAGGAGAAGACATTGTATTGGGGGATTGGAAAAGATAACCTGGGCTAGAAGATAGAAAACTTGTGTGCCATGCTAATTGATGGGCCAAGATGGAGCCAAATGAACAAAAAGATTTTATTTATGTCCAGAAGAGATCATTTGGACAGCATTGAAGGATAGACTGAAGATGATGGTGGTAGGTAGATGAGATTTCATTCAGGAAGAATAGAAAATATAGGGCTACTTCCCTCTGATAATAGTCCAAATAAAAAGTAATAAAAGGCTAAACCTAGCCAGTGGGATGGAAAAGAAGGCAACTGATTTGAGACATATTTAGTAGGTAATCACTCCAAGTTTTAGAGAGGAGAGATCTCAGTTTCCTCCTGAACTTCCGGAGCAAGGGATTGAACAGTTGTGTACCACTGCATTTGAAAGTGAAGAGAAAGGTTTGAAGGCAAAATGACAGTGTCCCTGCTCAGTCCAGCTGATGGCTGGTAAGATGTTGCAAACATGGCTCTTGGGCATCCTGGACCAGGTTTTGGAGAAATGTCTTTCTCAACCTGGGTTCCAAGAGGGAAATAAGTCTTACAGAAAATGATATGAGTGACCACTTTCTTAATTCTCCTAAGGACAGTACATAGCTGGTACCATTCCAAATGCCTAGGACAAAAGTTAAGCTATTACATGGAATGGAGAATTAGGTTATTAGGGTTTCATTATCTCTAAGTACTCTAGTTTGAATGCGATGAGTTTACTCAAGGAGAAAAGAATAGTTAAGTGTTGTGTCCTCCCATATTTCAAGGTTGAGGGAAAGAAAATCCCACAAAAGAACCTAAAAACAACCAAAAAATGATTGGGTCAGATGTTTTAAATCTGGACTTCTCAAACGGATTTGTGGCAACCAAAGAAAAAGTTTCAAGGAAAAAAAAATCAATTATATCAATGTCTTAGGCTTAAAGAGATAGGGTCATGATTATAACATTTATTAAGTACCCACTGAAAACCAGCAGTAACATGTATAAGGAATGAAGGTTTGCTTATTAGATTCAGGAATTAGCACCTCATTAACGGCGGCACAAAGAACTATCAACGGGTTAATTTAGAAAATAGATGTGAACAACTTGAAGTAAAGAAATAGAAAATAGAGAAGAACAGATTTTGGTTTAAATATAAAGAAAATTTCTTCAATAGCAAATTTTTTGGTGAGGCTTGAATCAGGTCTTAAATCTCTCACCACTGAACTACTGTGCCCCTGTGTAATTGGATGCTTGAGATAGTCCATTCCATTTCTGGGTGAGCTCTGACATTAAAGGTGATCTTGTTTATAGAGAGTCAAATTCTGTTGTCACGTAGCTTCTGTTCACCTTGTTACAACCTACCCTTGAGCATCATGGGAATATGTTCTGAGATGTCCATGAAACTTCCTGTAGTAAATACTAGGTGATAACATCATGTTCCCTCTGAGCTACTGAAAACCCGACAAAACAGTCATTTGTTCTATAACATGGTTTCCCTTCACTCGGTGTTCTCCTTACACTTCCCTGACCAAGCTCCATTTTCCTTTAGAAAGTCTTTTTGGGGTTTGTACACAGTAAAAACAAAAGCAATCTGTAGAAGAGAAGGACATACTACCACTTACTACAAGTGAGGGATAATATTTACTTCTTTACTTTTTTTGAGCTTATGAGGAAAATAAAATGATGAGATAACCACAACTCAAGAAAACAAAACTTTAATTCTTAAGAGTTGTCATTAAGTGATCCTTTATGGATAATAATTGCAGTACTTACTATGCGTGAGGTGCTATGCTAACTCCTTATCCGTGTTACCTCAATTAATTAATGAAATATCCCCATGATGTACATATTTTTCAAAAAATGGGGAGACTGAAGCAATCAGAAGATATGCAGCTTGCCCAAGGTTACACGGTGGTAAGTGACAGGCCTGGAAATTGAATCCAAGTCCATCTTACTACAGCCAATACCTTCTTCATAATACACATGAGGAAACTGAGTTCCCAAAGATGACTTATTGAGAGTCACCACCTAGCCAACAGTAGAATTAGGGCTGGAACCCTAATCAGTCAGGCTCTCTGACTAGTGGTCCAGTACCGTGTTAAACCTACTGCTTCTGAGAGAGGTTCTCATGAGGTTACAAGGCATGTATTAAATAAGAAATTATGGTTCTGTAAGTTTGTTCATCTTATGTTTAGAAGCAGACAGGTTTAACAGTATTCATGAGACTAAGGGAAATTAAAATACACCTGGATATCTGATAGAGTATTTACAGATCTCTGATGCTTTATTAATGCTGATAAAATTCAGTGAAGCAGACTTGGCCAGTGTTGTATAAATTCCACAAATGAAATCTCTTCACAAAACTCCTCTCACAGAATGCTTAACATCTCTTTTGTGTTGAACTTTATTATCTTCAAATAGATTTTTCAATAGAAGAAATTACAAATATTTGTTGCTGCAACGAGGACATTTCCTAGATGTCCAAATCCTTTTTTTTTTTTTTTTTTTTGGTGATAGTATGGAGGGCAGGGAGAAAAACAAGAGCTGCCAATAATCATATCTTTGTAAATTATAATATGTCTTTCTAAACTTTTCCTCTTTATGCCCTTCCTCCCTTTTTCTTTAATCTTTATTGTTAATATATAAAACATTACCAGAACCGTGTAGTCTCGGTACCTAACAGAATGTCAACAACTACACTTGATTCATGGCCCCTTAACGTTCAATGGTAGAAATAATCTTCAACATTTTATCAATGCTATTGTAGTACTTGAAAAATGAAATTCAAAAACTCTCAAAAGAGCATTTTATTTTATTGTCTAAAATATCACTTTCTATACTTATATACACACACATACATCATACTGTGATAAGTGCAGGCATTTATTCATTCAACATCCAGCAAATATTCAATTGCCATCTCATTTTTATGATTTGTACTAAACTAAAGAGTCAAAGACAAATAGGACACCATTCCAATATCCTACAAACTCATAAGCAAATAGGGGAAAGCAAGTAAGTAGCAACAGAGAAACTGACCTCAAAACTTTGTTTCAAAAAGAAATAATTGTTGCTTCAAGTGGGCTAAATAGTTTATTCTTATAAGTATGTATATTGTTTGTCATATTTGAATAGATAAATAGGAAAGACTTGAGGTGGAATTTCAAATTACTATAGTAGAATACTGCCCAATTCTTCTCCATTGGTCTTTTCATTTTTTTCCAATCAAGAAAAGCATTTCATAAAGTCATACCTCTCTGAACTCTGTTATCTCTCAGATATTAAGTTCATGTATAATCACTGCAACCCAAGTCTTTGAACTTAAATATAGAACTCAATTTTTAAGAGATATCAATAAATGGGGCGGGGGAAATTGGGGTTCCCTGGTACAGTCCCCTGTCTAATAATCTGAGGAAAAGGCTGTGCTTAAGGTTGTGAGCTCTGAGTTGCAGTGGTGTTTCCCATCTTCCCTGTATCAAAACTGTCTGTATGCATGAAAACTGATGAAAATGGAAGTTATGTCCCCCTCCTCCCATTACTTATTTTCCATCTCTCTGCACACTTAGTAGCTTCAGTTATTTAAGTATATGTATTCCTATAGTAGATTGTCACAGGTTCCTGTACAAACTAGTGGAAGTAATGGGCTCTGTCCCTAGGTAAAATAAATTATGTATGTTAACCACCTTGAAGAGAGTGCCTGTGCCCAAGACAATGCACGTTAGGTAGGGAATAATGAGGAAAGGGGCTGAATCTAAGCTAAAAGTAGAGAAGGAAGAGGATTGTTAAGACTGACTAGACTGTTTCAACCCTACCAGAAGGCTGATCTTTTTTACTGCAGATTTTTATATGGGCACTAAAAGTATTCATGTCAAATAGGTTTAATGCTGCTACCTCATTGAAAAAATAAAAGATGTGATTTTACCTCAATATTTTGCTTTAAATTAACATATGATAAATAACCAATGACATAACAATAAAAATACAGTTTTGCTTCATGATTTTGACCAAATCAAACCTCGTCCATGAAATTATAGAATTTAATTTTTTCTAACTGCAGGGGTAAATCAGAAACTTCTGTAATGCATAAGGTTTTGAAGATGGGCCATTTGGGCTTATAAATCAGTTTTTTAAGTGTTTATAACAAAATTTATTAGTGGATCTGTTGTAAACCAGTTGAGAAATTCAAGTACACTGAGCCTCATACATTTTCTAATCTAATGAATCACACACAATCACATATATTCAACATATTCCAGGACAATTCTTCATGTGCTTGCTTCCTATTGAAAACAAGTCTATTTAGGTGAATTATTTAACTGACAGAGGAAGAATATTCTAATCACTATGGCTAGCATTATGTCCACCCAGATTTCTGAATTTTATTTTGAAATATGTCTGTACATTGAAGGTAAACATACATAAAGAAAACAATTCAGCATAAAAAGGTAGACAAATATGCCTACATAGCTAAGGCCTTTGAAAATAATCATGCCACTTATGTATTGATGACTGTAATAATACATCTTTACTTTGCAGAAATATATAGTTTAAGCTTTGTATCTGAAAATCAGGGGATAAAAGGGGGACTTTATCATAATATTATCTACCATAATAAATCTGTGGCTCCCTTCATTTGAAAAGTTCATCAAGCATACACAAATTTGGATGTGTGGCAAAAATATTTCATGTATAGCTGATGTGTACCTTTAAATATTGGGGGCTCTCTTCCATGTTCTTATCAGTAACAGCCACTCTTTGAAAAAAAGTAACCAGATATACAGTGGAGTGAATGTGGATTTTAAATGGAGTGTGTTACTCCTTCCCACTCTACTGAATGAACTGTTAAAAGACCAAGAAGGCTGTCATAGAGATATCACAGGAAATAAAGAACTCCAAGCCAAGGGTGTGTCCAACGGGGTTGGCATGGAATGACAGACCGCCCTCCCCACATGGAAAATCTCGTCACCCATCTGAGATATCACATAACGGTGGCAGCACTCCAGAGACAGAATGAGCTCCACCTGTTTGCAATGTGTTTAGCTATTAATATTTATGTAGTAATTCAAGGGAGTAAAAAATGACAAAATGAACCAAGTTGTATCACTGTTGGTGCTTTCAACCAAGATTTCTCAAAAAAAAAAAAAGTAACAGCGTGAATCTGTCCTTTGCTGTAGGAAGAAACCGTGTGACATCCTTAGGATGCCAGAGACTATTGAAGAGAAGGCAGTAGCCATGTCGTTGGCATACCCAGAACGCTTACTCTACCATGACTTAATAAGAAAATTTGCTATATGTAGCTGTGCTTCTGACTCATGTAAAAGCCATATAAATCAGAAAAATATGTTCTCAGAGCTCTGCTAATATTAGTAAGTCATATCATTAAACTTAGAAGAAACAAAAATAGTTCAAATTTTTCATCTCTCATCTGAAACAAGAGAAGGATAGTTGCCATCTCATCAGAAAGATAGTTGTCTTTATCAATGTCCCCAAGGATATTTGGAATAAGGTGATGGCCGTCCTTCATGACAGCAGCCTCAAAAGTGAGCAAGACTCCATGAAGATCATTTCCTTGATATTTATGACCCTGTGACCCACTAGTTTAGCTACACTTTACTCAAAATTATTTTTTTGAACTATACTCTGTCTTAAGGCAATGGACTCCTTAAATGTAGTGGTAAAATGACATGTTCTCCTATTTATCTTGAAATGGCCTCCTTCGAGCATTGATTGTCATTCATGGCATAATGGCAAAACCCCAAACTGGATCCAAGGATGTTTAACCTCCAGTCCTGCTTCTGAGCAGTAAGATTGGTGTGATGAAATAATCATCAGAGTGGGTGTCAGGCTGATTTGAATTCTAATCACAGATCCACTCCAAATTAGCCGTATGACTTCATAAATATATTGTACTTCTTGAGCCATGATTTGTTATTTGTTAAATGGGGATAATATTATTTCACTGAGTTGTGAGAACTGAGTATTACAGCACACGTAAAGTGCCCAATGCATTTCTGAATTTCCCTTCTACTATGTTCTGGGCTAGGACTGACCCCAAGGATACTGATGTAATTTGGATGATATAATGCTATACCAGAGAATACCTATAACTTATTTTAGTTTATTTATTTCTAGAGTGGAACTTCTTCTAAGAAATCTAGTAATTGTGAACTGGAACCTAAGAAATCATCTGGCATATAGACAGAATTTATCTTGGATTTTTTTTGTTTTTAATAACAATAATAACAAAACTCCCAGCATTGGGTGTATAGTTCAAATTAAATGAAGATCCTACTTTGGAAGTTTTAACTCATCTCAGTAGAACTGTGAAAGGACCTGCCAGTGATCACAGAGAAGACTCTTTCAGACTTAATCCATATGGAAACCACAAAATGACATTGGCCTTGCCCTCATATTTCTTATAATCCACTTAACCACTACAAGTAAGCCCTAAATTACTCAAAGCATCTTTGTGATCACTTGTTCTTAGAGATCTTTCTCATGCCCACATGGCCTTTACAGCACAGAAGGGCCAGAGTTCTACAGTCATATCCAGACCAAGGGTGCATTGTTCGTTCCACACTGTCATTTGACTTAAATCCTAGAATAGATGAATGTAGGACTATCCACCCTTTTCCTCAACACTGAAGTCCTAAATATGAGAAATGTGAATAAATACTGGGGTAGACTTAAACATACCCCCTCTTTAAAGATATCAGGTCCCAATCCCTGGAACCTTCAAATGTTAACATATATGGCAGTCTTTGCAGATGTGATAGTTAAGAACCTTGAGATGGAAGGTTATCCTGGATAATCAGGGTGGACCCTAAATGCTATCACAATTGTTCTTATATTAAAAAAAATGGTACAGATGAACCTATTTGCAGGGCAGGAATAGAGACGTGGACGTAGAGAACAGACATGTGGACACAGGGTGGGAAGGAGAGGGTGGGACGAATTGGGAGATTAGGAATAACATATATACACTACCATGTGTAAAATAGATAGCTAGTGGGAACATACTATAAAGCACAGGAAGCTCAGCTCGGTGCTCTGTGACGACCTAGATGGGTGGGATGGAGTGGGGGAGGTCCTAGAGGGGGCAATATATGTATTCATATAGCTGACTCACTTCACTATACAGCAGAAACTAATAAAACATCGTAAAGCAATTATACTCCAATAAAATTTTTTTTAATTAAAAATAAAGTTTAGATAATTAAAAAAGAGAGAGAGAGAGAGAAGCAGGGGGAGATTAGACAAATACACACAAAGGAGATGGTAATGTGAAGAGAGAGACAGAGAATAGAGTGAGGCAACCACAAACCAAGGAATGCCAGCAGACACCAGAAGCTGGAAGAAACAAGGACTGAATTCTCTCCTAGAAGCTCTGAATGAGTAGAGCCCTACCAACATCTTGAGTTGGACTGATTTCAGGCTTACAACCACCAGAATGGTGAGAGAATAAATTTCTGTTGTTTTGAGCCACTAAGTTTGTGGTAACTTGGTAAATCAGTCATAATACAAATACATCCTCTGGATTCTATTTTACAACAGTTTATTGAACAGCTACTATTTGCCAGTCACTAGGTTGGAACTGTGAAAGGGTTTATGAGTATACGAAGACAAATGTGACTTTAACCAGTTATGTAGCAATGTATGAAGTGCTGAAACACTCTTTAGCTACAGAAAGTAAAGAAGTACCAACGAAACTTCTGTTGACATGCCAAGAATTATATGGTCTTTCCCAGATCTTTTCAGCCAATCCAGGTGATTAGTTTTCCATCCCTTCTGCTGTGATTGTCACATTTTAGTTCCTCCAATATACCACCATTTACACCAAGCTTTTAGCCTTACCGCTCCCTCTTCTAGAACACTCTTTTCTTTCCTTTCATCTGTGACTTCTAGGTTAGATTACATCCCCATACTCTATGCCTCCATAAATACCCTATATATCCTCTACCACTATCTTTATTATCCTTTATTATAATTACTGGCCTAATATTTCTTCCCTGATGGGCTACAAGCTCTGGAAAGATAGAACGTGTGTCCATCTTATTTATTGCTGCATCCTTAATGCCTGTCATTGTGTGTACCTGGCTTGCAAAACAGGTGTTAATTATTTGTTGGTAAATAGGTGATTGAATGAGTGAATGGATGAACAGCCTTCCTGATAGACTGAAGTCCCAGCTAGCATGTTTATTTTCTTTTCAAAATATGATTCAATTATTTCAAGACACCATGATTTCATTTAAATCCTGGGCACATAGACCTGAGTCTGAAAAATATTTCATTGCTGCAGTAAAGGTCCTGTTTCTCAGATATAAATTTGTCTCACTCCATCAGCTCTATTTATTGAACTGGGTGTGTGATCTATTGCAAATATATAGGTAGCCTCTGTCAACATGTCCCCACCCACCAGGGAAGGGAGTTGATTATGATTCCACGTGAAGTGAGATCTATAAAAGTTGCAAACATTCAGGACTTACCTCCACTTGTTTTAGAGAACATCCCTGAGGTGGGGTTGTCATTGTTTTATCTCCATAAGCTTTTTAGGAAGCTACACAGAGTGGCTGAGGTTACTTACAGGACACTCCTGTGCTCTGCATTTCATAGGTTAGCCCATTATTGGAGTTGATGCCAATTTGATAGTGATCAAAATTTGCTCTCATCAAATGCCAAGTCTTTGGACCTTCTGGAATTAGTTAGTGACCATAACTCATTTCTAGTGGAAAACACTGTATGCAACAGCCAGCTGTCTTAGCAGGAAGGAAAATGATTTGCTTTTTCAAATTGGCTTTAAAAAGTGTATAGGCTGCCAGACGGCCTCTGGGCATGTGTATGAAACATCGAAAACAGACACAACAATACACAGGAAAAAGAAACGAATTCCCAAAGCAGGCTCCCCATGAGGTAGCCAAGGGGGTTCTACTGATGGAACTGAATGAGACTTAGAAACATCACTCTTCACTTCTATAAATGGCTTTTCTCCATGAAGCTTGAAATATATGGAGGAGGGGGGTGGCTATATACTGGTATCATTCTGTGAATTAAGATTTTAAAAAATCAATACCACACCTACAATGTTTTACTATTACTACCTAAATCGCTTTACTATTTTTAAGTGCTTTCTGTTTTAGAAAAGCACTACATCTCAGAAATACTATCATTTATTTTTAAGGATCCACAAAGAGTACAAGTGTGCAAACTCTGTTAAAATTTAGAGAGGCTTATTTAACATTTAACTGTGGTAACTCTTTTGAAAAAGCCTAACTTGCTGGTTTCTTTATCCAAATAATTTCTTATTTACTCTCTTGTTCATAAGGGAATCTAGAATTCACATTTAGTGTCCTGATTAATGATCATAAACAATGCTTTTAAGATTTTTTTTTTTTACCTGTGTATAATCAAGCAATCTAGTTACCAGTAACTGCAAATGTCACAGATTTCAATGGTCTCTTTGGGACTTTTAATCTGTTCATTTTTATAAAGAAGGTGATTTTATTTTTACATTAAGGAAGAATTAACATCATTAAATGGGCTCCCACTTTATGATAACTGCAAATGTCACATTGATCCAGAAAGATAAGAAAATGTGCTCATCTTTGGAACAAATATCCAAGGCATGAGCAGGCAACCCACACTATTTGCATTAAAAAACAAATTGTATAAATGCAGAAGATTGATGTACCATCTGTTCATGTCCTTCACTTTTCTGGCTCTTCTGTGTTGAGATATTTTTATGGAATAGTTACGTTTATTATTTTGAAAATGAGCCACAGGTTAAAGAAGTTTACGATGGGTAATATAACTCAGAGCTACTGGTTTACTGTATTCCAGGTATTAAAGCTTGCATTATGTTACATTTCATGCTATTAAATGCATCACTCTATACTTATATAGTCTGACGTTCAGACCAAGATAAAATGTATACAAAACTATAAAGGATGTTTAGGGCCAAATCCAAAATATCTCACTAAGATGCTTCTTGGCAAGGAGAAGAAAAAAGTCCTTTAAAAATTAAGGGCTTCAAAACCCCCTGGCAACATGCATCAACTTGCTCTGTCACTCCTAAGGAAAACAAAGGAGTAAAACAGAGTAAATGAATATCTCTTTGGGGGGAAGTACATTGGAGTTTCAATCATCTAATAAGGCACAACTTTCTTCTTTCAATTTGTCGTATAAAAATCTACTAGCAAATCTTCCATCAAGAAATTTCACTTTCCTTCTTTATTCACTATCAACAACGTTTACTTCCTTTTTGAAATTGAAAATGAACTCTCAGAGTTATCCTGCATAAAGTTTAAGGTTCCATTGTGAGTATGTTACATTTTTGTTAACTGGACAACTAGGCCAAAAAAAAAAAAAAAAGCAATTGCGTAGACTGAAGCCTTGCTACAATAATCGCCCTCTGGTGGCAACTGCCTTAGACACCCAAGGCCAGATTTTTTTCTATGGCAGCTTTCCAAATTGCCCAAGCCTCCTCTTTTTCCTGTGAAAATTCTACATCGTGTGATAATATGTTTAAATACCCTTGTATGTGTGCATATGAATGACTTACTAAGGTTAATGCCCCCTCAGAGTCTGACTTCATGCTTTTGTCATCTTTGGTTCCTGATTAGAAAAAGAATGACCAAAATTAAAAAATAGAAGAAAAGTTTCTGATTTCTGACTAATTGGGGGCACTAAAATCAAAAGCCTCAAAGAATTTTGCAACATGTACTTTCCCCGTGTGTTCCAAAGGATACCCGACTTCCTAACCCCACCCACAAGGAGGTTGCTGTATTGGGAAAAGATTCATTCTTTTCTCATTGAACCAGTGAAGGATCTGCACTGTAATGACTTACCACACCAACAATAAAAACCTCCTCTTATGAAATTTAATTTTTAGAATGTGTAAATTTATTATTCTTTTCTAAAAGAAATCCCTATTTCTATTTTTTTTTGCAGGTGATACAATGAAGTATGTGAAAAAACAAGAGTATTATCTGTTAAGAAATGCAGCCATATCACTTAGCATGTCTGGTCTTGAATGGACCATGCAGCCATGGAGGTCCTCTTTGATTTATCTAGAGTCTGAAGTATCAAAGAAAGCTTCTAAATGAGGGAAGAGGGATCAAAAACAGCAACTAGAAAGAATGAAGAAAATACACTGAGTGGAAAGAAAAAGTGCTGGTTAGGGATTTATTAGAAGCAAGGAAAAGAGTGTGAACCTAGAAAAAGACACTACAGAATATTTTAGAATACCCAAAATAGCAAAGGCATGAGCTTTTTTGATAATCAAATTGGAAAACAATTATGAAAAGTTCACATAGTCAAATATACATTAAAGAAAGGGAAAGAAAACCAAATACCTGATTTTTTTAATGTTAAAATTAAATTGTTCTTTTAATCCTCGTTTTCCTCAGCTGCAGCTTTTTCTTAGAATTGTTTTCATTTAACCCTAGACAATAAATTGGTCCACCCAACGACTTCCAGACCACAAGGATAAAGCTGGAGATCAGTTTGGAAATGTGATACGGAAAACATTAGTAAAATAGAGCCCTCACTCATTATACAACATAAGTGACCTTCATATTGTATATAGAAGAATAAAACACTGTAATATAATCTGCTATAACATTTTATAAAGGTCAGAGAAAATTCCTGTAAATCCATATTTACTCATGAAAGGAGTAGAATCCATTCCTAGAAGAAGCAGTGTTTCAAACAATTTTGTAATATCTAATATTGGAAACAGGCAGAAAAGAAATATATATATATATATATATATATATATATATATATATATATATATACTCTTATATACATATTTTTCTCATTTTAAAACTCTAAAGGAGTATTTTTATTTGAAACCATAAATTGATCAATGAAAAAGGCTGGAAGTGACTATTTTGGCTCATTCTTCCTTATCTACTTGCAAAATTTCAAAACAAAAATTCACATTGCTTCTTTTTCTTACTGAAATTTTGTTTATAAAAGAATTCCAAATGCATTCTCTCTTGGTGCATCCACAGTGTCTACTTCAGAATTCTTCATGTTCACATAAGAAGGCACACACAGGACTTCGGGGAACTATAACATAAAATGGATCTGGACACAGTTTTCTGAATATCCAGGAGCACATAATAATCTTGCCTAACTGTTCTCCAAATCACAGTTGTGCATTTTTATTTTATGTCAAACACACTAAAATCTCAGCTTATTGAACTTGCATTCTGTTCTCTCTTTATTTCTTTCAGAAAGTTGTATTTGGCTCTTTTCCCTCATATTTTATTTAAAAATAATACTATACAGCTGCAAAATATAGCTGGTATCTAGTACACAATTGAATGTTATATCTTCTTTAATTCACTGCTCTGTTCTTGATGTTTAGTCTCTTAAATCATGTACATTTCTTAAAAAGCAAGGTTAAATGTCTATCTGTTTTAAAAGACTTAGAAGAGGGTCCCGTTGGTTATTATATTTTCTTAATAGTACATTTAACTGTATATTATGTTTTCCTCACTATTTTCAAAGATTGATTTACTGAGGATTTTTAGGAATTATTTTACTTGATTGGAAGGAACTAATCAAGAGTGTAGTCAGAGTTTCCGTTGTGAGTTCTAAGGATGCTTTGGTACACATAACAATTCAAAGCTGAAATAAAATACAGTTAAGCTATGGTAGAACTGTTGTCTTGAATCCCTTCTTAATGTAAGAGACAATGGCCTTGAGTTGATTAGAAAACGGTTCCTTTAAGACAGTGTTGTACATCTCCTCTTTCAGGCAACTGTCCAGTAGTGTTACTGGATTTTATCAGCATAAAAGTTCCAAAGGGGATGCTGCAGTGTGTCTTCAGAAAAAAGAATCAACAACTCTTCTTGTTTTCTGTATTTTTTCCTGGATGTTAGCTTAAGCTCTGCTGAGATAATGCCAGAATCTGGTTTTACTTTTTTAGAAAATTCTCTTAAGAGAAACTATGTATTTTAACCAAGATCTAGATCATGATACCTACTTTAAATATTAAAATCAGAAAAAAATTCAGTTTTTTAAGAGTGGAAATCTTAGATGTTAAAATTATTCCTAAGCTTCTTCTTTGTTATTTATGCCATGAAGAGTGTCAATATATTTGATTTTTCAAAAGAAGGAAGTCGGGGGAAGCAAATGAATTGATATAACTGTAAGAAAGCACTAAAAATATGTAATAACAAGCTTGGTAAATCTGTTTAAATCGATGCATCAGACTGTGAGAAGTTTGTCATGTTTCTTACCAGAAACTCTTAATATATGTGAGCTACAGTCAGTAAGGTAAGTGATAAGTCTGAAAGCTATGTCTAGCCACATTCCATCTTGGAGTTACTCTCCATCTAAGACAGATCATTCTGATGTGAAATGCCTTAAAAAAGGTATATCTATGAACTCTCAAGACAGAACAGAGTACTATGGTTTGGGGAAAGAACGGTATCATACCACTTACCGCTAAGCAATTGGCTTCTCAGTAACAGCAGAAAACCCTCCCACAGCAAGGATCCGGGTACAAAGCCCTGTTCATACTGGTCAAATAACCATCTCCAACAACTAAGAGACATAATTCATTTTAATTGAAAACTAAAACAGAGACTTTAGAAATTCACACAGTGGCTACAAAATTAAGTGTGTGTGGAGATGGCAGGGCAAAAGCCAACTGCCTGTTTCAGTTAAAAGGCCATAAGTAATTCCTTTGGGTAAACATATTTTAGCCAAATTGACTGATTTAGCATCATATACTATAGAAGAAGTAACAACAGGGCCAAAGCGTATTTCTTCCTTTCTTAGGCAATAAGCCATGATGCAAGAATATTTTAAAATACTATTTAAAATATTATCTTTTCTCATGATTTTTAACTACACTGGACAAATTTAAACAAAATTAAGCAAAATTAAAGCCTTAAGACATGTGTGTTTTTCCATACATGCATGGTAGAGGAAAGAAAATAGATAGGTGAAGAGAAAAACATGAATAGTAAAATAGAAATTTCTCAATTATATATACATACCACATTTACATAAATAAATAGGCATAATTTGTTTCTTTTCCACTCATATTATAAATGAGGTCATATTATTTTAATACTAGAAACATAAAAGCCAATATTTTACAATATCTATGATTAATAGTATTTACAGAATTCAGGAAGTAAAATAATTTTTTTGAAAGAACAAGACAAATTCTTTGGGGGAAAACAGTGTTCAAGCAGGCATGAAATTGTTTCCTAAATGCATTACAATGAAAGCTAGTTAAAAATTGTTTTCAATTTATTACTGAACTTTTGTACTCTTTCAGAATAAGAACTTGCAATAACTTTTTTTGAGTTTGGGAAAAAATAGAAATTTTGCCTTTTAATGATTGAATAAACTTCAGACTACAATCTTCTCATGTTGTACATAAAATATATAGTTCTCTTATTTTGCATTTGGCTTTGCTCTTAGTTTGCACCATTCTTCCACACTGCTACTGCATACAGAATCCCAGGTTATGTCCCCATATCCTTTTCATACATTTCTCCTTTTGTAAGCACAGGGGGGTACCTCCTCCTCTTACTGATTAAGCACCAAAGTTATGCTCAGAATTATATAGAATATAAAATTAGATATTGTCCCTTCCCAGTGGGCTCACAGTATCTCCAAATTTGCTGTAAAATATGTCTACATATTGTATAACAGATGCACTTCAAGTGCTAAATGTCTGGAGATAAATCTATTATTGACTTCATCCTCTCAACCTTTCCAATTTCCTTTATCATTTGTCAGCTCTCTTTATGTGCATGCCCAGGCAGACTGGTAATTACAGAGCATGTCCTTTATTTTTTAAGGAGTGCCACAGTTCAAATGGTCCATGACAGATATGGGTCCTATGCACTGGGGCACTAAGAACATTCTTGACCCCAACGCATAGGCATGTGTCTCCCTACACTTAGCAATAATAAATATTCAAGTACATTCTAAAATACCCTTTACATACTATCAACATTTCTTCTACCTTGTTGGAAAACTCAGGATTTCATCCATTTTCAAAGATTTTCTAGCTTGTCTTGAAAATATTTCTTTTTCTTCTGGGCTGGAGGGACAGTTATTGAATAGACAGTAAAAATACTGGAAAAGACACATGTGACTTTTAAACTATGTGTTTCCACATACATCTATAGCATATATATTATGTGTTTTATATATATATACATGTAAACGCAACTTTACACTGGCATGTTTATATTCTGCATTTCAAATCAGACATATTTGATGCAAGTAATTTATACATTTAAGCATATAAAGGTATTGTTTTCTTGATACTTCAGTGTTATCATACTTTATTTGCATACTTTAATTACAGGGCTATTGCTTTTGCAGACATCTAAGTAGAAATCTGTAAGAAAACAGTTTTATAATATTAAAATGTTAAAATCACATCACTGACTTTCCTGCTAACTTCATATCTGTGGGTCAATAGTGACAGCTAAAAATTTCTTCAGATTTTAGAGCTAAAATGTAAGTGTTCAACTTATCTCAATACAATTTTGCCATTTTTTAATAAAAGAACAGTTTCACTTCTCCTCTTAAAATAAAGCAAGAAAAAAATGTAAAATTAAAACGTCCCCTTCCTCCCTCCCCTTTTTGTTTATTTCTGAGTCTTTTCTTCATTTCAAATGAGTTTTTAAACACATTTGGCAGTCAGTACCCCTAATCATTCAAAGAGTTGTGTGACAAGGAGGGAGCTGGCTAGATCCCATCAGTTCTTTTAAAATGCATTAGTCTTTAACCACCTGTCTTCTCCTTTAAAATTTAAAAAGAAAAAAATATATATTTTGATGAAGAAATCAGCTTAATGATTCTATAATGGAGCTTTGGGATGCGTATTTCAGCATATCTCATGACTTAAGACTTGTCAACATGATGGAAATGAGCTCATTTGTTCAAAGTTTGTCTTTTGGTAAAAATCATTCCTTTTCCCACAATGGACCCACATGGGGTAAATGAAATCGATCATCAAGAATGAATCTTTTCTATTGTTGTCTTTGTCTTTATGACCCAAGGTAAAGCTATATTTTGGTTTCCATGTTAGTGCTCTGTTTCTGTCCCAGGGGAAAAGAGCAGAATCTAACTGTTGTTACACTGTTGCCAATAATCTCTTCTATGTTTATTGACTTTCCACGTCATCAAATGTGCTTTGACCATCAAAATACTAGTACCTGGTTATCTATTTTATACATCCGCAGTCTGGTTACGCCCTGTCGCGTAAATACACACTGCATCTTCTGACTTAATGGTTTTAACTGAAAGGATGTCAGTAGAATTCTGGGACCAATTCATTAGAGCCCGAAGATCATCTATATTCTGAAAGTCATTTGCAGCTTGCATAGACCTTAGTAAATCTTGATCAGGGTGATCTGAAGCTACTTCATTTTAGAAGTACAGAGTTTCTCGAAAAGCAAAAACAATTTATGTAATGCTCTCCTGTCATGTCGTTAGAATTCCAAAATCTCAAAATTGTTTTGGGGAGGAAGACCTGTATTTTCTCTTCCAGAAATTTTGGCACCTTCGCTAGAGGTAGGAGAGAGGATTCTGATAGTGGAGTCCAGGTGGAAATAACGCCGTGCACCGTAATAGGGGCAGAAGGGCTAATACCTCAGCACTTCCTTGTCCACGGTCACATTCACAGGCTGGGGAAAGAGCGTGGAAAGCAGAGAAGGGAGAAACAAAACCAGTAGCCTGAGGCACAAGGTGCAATTTGCTGGTTTGGGACATTTAAGGCAGATAACACTTGGGAAATACAGAAGAGAAAACCTAATGTTGATAGAGTGATTAGTAAATCAATGGTCATATTTTGAAAAAAAAAAAGTCATAGAAATCACTCTGTGGCAATCAGATTTAATTCATTTAATAAATGTTTGTTAAATGTCCACTAGGCACTAGGCATTGTATTAGGGTCTAGGGATGAAATGATGAGTAAAAATCACACGTGATCTCTTGTGTAGCTTACAGGCTTGTTCATCAAATGGTAACACAAGGACAGGTAGAAATTCAAGACCTACAAAGGGAAGACACATGGTGCTCTGAAGAGCAGATAACCAGAACCTGGCCTTGTTTTGGGAGTCTGGAAAAAGTTTTGAGTTGAAACTTGAAGAATAAGTAGAAGTTACACCATCATTCCATCAAGATTAAAGGGCATAAATAATATAATAAGCACATTAGTAACAAATCTATGCTTTACATTTGTGTTTATATGTTTAGCATAAAGAAATTAATGTATCTGAAATTATTGTTAATTCATAACCTCATACACTACTCAGATCTCACAATGTAACACTCACAGGCAGTAGTTTTACCATATATCTATAAACTTCAGTTTTCAGTTTAAAATCTCAGATGTTTCCATTTGCATTTAGCTAAAAATTGGCAAGAAGATCATCATCTCTGATCCAATTTTTTTAATGGAAAACTAATTTTGATTTATGGAGTGGCAAAAATATAAACATTTTAGATAAACCTTTTGCCAATTTCTAGATAAAAAATGGTTTTAACTGTTAACTTTGGCCTTTTGAAGGATTATTTTTAACTGAACATGTCAATGTTTTTACCCTATAATGTTTCTCTATATAAAAATCACACAGTATTACCTTGTTCTGTTTCACAGTATGTAACCCTTTAATGAGACATTGGCACTTGTCTCCTCCTCAGTAATAGTCTCTGTCTAATGAGTCCAGAGTCTTCATATCCTTACCATCTTTTCAGGCAAGTGTGTGATAGTTATTAGCACATTATGTTAAATGTGGAAACTCTTTTAACATAATTTAATACCTGACATGATTGCTTTTATAAAAAGATACAAAGATACTAGCAAAAAATATGTGCAATTATGAGTATTAGCCTTAGTGGTCTGTTTGTTCCTGGTCTGGAGATAACCAGTTAAAGAGATGTAGTAAAAAGGAAACTTATCAAGAAAAAAAAAAAAACATTCTGAGCAGCATCTTTATGGGAAGTCAACTATAAGCAAGTTAACATCCAAGCCTTCTGAAGTTTACACGGGAAAACTAGTTTACTTCTAAACCCTTGCTTTATAACTTTATTTTTTTGCCTTTTTAGAACTTATTTTTACTAAGTCAGTAGATATTAGTACGGAAAATAATTTGCTATTTAAAAAAAATAAATCATCAGTTCCTTTTGCCTGACTTTTCCTAGCACTCTGATATTTCTCTCTCAAAGTATTTATCAAAATTTATAATTATGGTCTGATTTGTTTATTTGCTTTTTCCTTAACTACATGTAAATAATTTAATAAGTAATATACTATGACAGCTGGACCCTCATCAGTTTTAGATGTCAGTCTAGTAAACTTACTCTAAATGATTTTAGTACTCAGTGAAGAAAAGTGTAAGGAATTTTTGACTATTCTCAAGAATAATACACTTTGGATTTATTTCTCACATTAAATCTGAGGGAGGACTTTCTTCAAGACCTCCAAAATTCTAGTTTTACATTTCACTTTTAAAAAATATGATATACATATGTACATATACATACATATGTATGTACATATGTACATACAAGTATATATCATTTAAAACAAATTAGAAATGTCTTAAAATATGTACATGCTTGTATATGTACATACTCATATTTTTATTTGTCATATATATTTGTTTAACACTGTATACATGTACATTTGTATGTATATAGATAGACATACAGGTATATATAAATTGTAACAAATTATGAGTCTGAAATATTTTTATTTAAAATAATATTAAAATTACATAGTTTGTGGAAATGTTTTGCCAGCTTTACTGGAATATAACTTCTTTACAATCAAATTCAACAATTTTAAGTGTACATCTTCGTACATTTTGACAAATGTATTGAGTCTCACGACCACCATGACCATCAGGATATAGAACATTTCCATCACTCTAGATGATTTCTTTGTGCCCATTTACAGTCATTTCCTATCCTCTGCTTTCTATCGCTGTAGTTTTGCCTTTTGTTGGGTTTTGATTTTGTTGACTGTTTTTAACCATCTATCTTCCCTAAAAGACTGTAAGCTCTCTGAGATCAGGGAATGGGTTGGCTCAACAGGAACTTGGATTTGAGAATTGAAAAGAACACTCAGACACATAGATTTCATGCAAATTACACTTCACTGCATCAGGCTTGGAAAAAAACAAGGACAGGAAGTAACATCAAGTTGGATGAGTGTGATTCTCGGATCTCTCCGAGTTCCTTCATGAGACAATCTAGGGGTTGTGGTGGTTAAGCTAAATGAGGTGACACCACCATCACATTGTGCAAAGACACTAATCAACACTCCTGTATTCCTTGCCACGTTATCCTGGAACACTGTCAAAATCACCCCTTTTATTTGCATCTAACCTCATATGTTTGAATCTAACTGTCATATTTCAGGTATAACTTTATTCTGCATTACATTATTCACAAGTAAACTAATAACCACTATCCTTCATGCATGCACAGGTGCACTGCAATGACCCAGGACTGACTGGTTCAGGTTCCTGTGCACTGATTTATCTTCTTCATGACTTGGCCCAGGAGGGACTGAACACGGCAGGCCTGACCAAGATCTCTCTCAGACTGTTTGATTCATCACCATGAATTCAGCACCCAGCACAGGTCCTGTAACATAGCAGTCATTCAATAAAGGTCTGTTGAATGAGTGTGAAGCCTCTGTTCACTCATCTGTAAGGTGGACCTAAATCACCGTGTCTACCTCTTAAGTGCAAATGTATGTAGAACACTTACTATCATGCCTGGCACATATTTGGTAAATGCAAATAAAATGCTTATTGCTGTGATTGCTAACATAGTTCTGCAATTTAAAAGTCTAGATTAACTATTCAGATGATCTGAGAAGGATCTGTGAAACTTGTCTGGATCTCAGTTTTTCTCAGATACAGGGAACTCGGTTAATTGAATGGCTGCATATATAACTCTTCACAACCACAGTTCCTACTTTTCAGTTACTGAATGATTGACAAATATATTGGTCTAAACGATTTTATGAGTTTAACCGGTTTTATAAAGACATCTCCAAGTCAGTTTGTACTTCTGTCTGTAGCACACATCCTATAGATTTTCATTGAGGGTAAAGGCCTTGATGAATCCTTACAAAGGGTGTGTGTGTGTGTGTGTGTGTGTGTGTGTGTGTGTGTGTTTGCACATGCTGACAATACAACTGTGCCTAAGAGTTTGTCATGGTGGGATGTTGTCTAATCTTCTTAGTGGGGCATTCATAACCTTGTGGATCTATTATTTACAGTGTAGTTGAGGTTCATTCTCTCTTGTTACCTTGTCCTTTGTTTACTCTTCTGATGCACATTTATTAAGCGCCACTGTGTTAGGCACTGTGTAGTGAGAGGCAGAGAGCCTCCAGCTGTGGAAGGATGATTTTCTTGTAGAATTTAGAATTAGAAAGAACATGAAATATCACCCAGTCCAACCCCTTAATTACTCAGGTGAAGAAATTAGCAGATTCCCCAAGGCAGTTAAGGCTGGAACCCAGAGTCCCTTCCCTTTCTCTGCCCACTCCATTTCCCCTTCTCTGGTAAACTGGTTAGGCATAGAACTCCCCCCAAATTGAAATATGATTAGCTATCTATTTTTTTAATTGAAGGATTTATTTTATTTAGGTCCATTCAAAATAATCAACTTAGGGTACATAATTTATATAACTTTTGCCACATGTATCAGCATCCTCTTCTTATTAGTTGGATCTATATCTTTATCTGTTAACATCATATGACTCAGGAAAAGGAAAAGAGAAACTGCATTTGTATGCACACTTTCCTCACAAATATTCAAATACAAATCAAATAAAAATGGAAACATGGTGGAGAAAAGAGATCCAGTATTAAATACTGAATTTCATGCTTATTCTCTGGTTTCTTGCAGACCGTTTTTATATGTGATAGTTTTAAATATTAAAAAAAATTAAAACATAAAATTTTCTATAAATCAGTTAGGGTTCCCACTCATATTTCATCTTTGACTAAGTTACTGGTTACTTTATTTAGTGACATGGTAGCCTCGATAATGCAGATTCATAACCAATCGACCTAAGCTTCTGTCAAGTAAGTTCTGGAAGGCATTTGGTCAGGAGTGCTTCCTGAAACATTATCCTGGGCAATTCAGATAACCCCAAACTGCATCAATAATGCAAAGATAACACATTTGACATATCAGAAAGAAGTAGTCTTGCAGTTGAAGGAAACCATGGGGATGGGAGGTGGAAACTAAAAACACAATGTCCATGTGGAAATAGCAAAACTGTTAAGAAATGAGATTGGCCAGTTAAAGTTCAGGAAGAGACACAATATAATTCACTAGGATTTGTGTTTATAGAACTTAGTGCTATAAAAACATGAGTGACAGGCAGAAGGTGAGTTTAACAATGAGAATAGCATCGGAAATATGTATTCCTTTCTCTTAATTAAACTTTTTAATTGTCAAAATGAGACACTTACTAGGTTAAAAGAAAAACGGTGCAAACAGATAAGCTGCATAATGAAAAGTGAGCGTCTATCCACCTCAACTCCTAATTCCACTCCCCAGAGACAGCTGCTCACGTTTCCTCAGCCTCCTTTTATCTGCCTCCTGAATGCTCTCCAATGCCCACTGAGGGCACGTCACAAATGCTTGAGAAAATATTACAGTTCCAAAATGAGGCCCAGAGAAACAGACTGATGCCTGCAAGCCCTTTAAGGAAACCTATACATTTTTCACATTTCTAGGGCATCATTTCACAAACCTAACTAAAAATCATCCAAAATTGAACATATTGGAGGCAATCAGCCAAAAATCAAGACTACACCATGTTAAGCTTTAAGAGCCAAGAAGAGTGACTGGATGTCATGTGCAGAGCTGTGAAAACCCAGCCCATCTTGACAAAAAATAGATTTACTGTATACCGTGTACTGTAAATGGCAGCATGTGGAGCGAGCAATCACAGAAGCTAAAAGAAACTCTGTGACAAGCCACATCGCAAGCTCCGCAGGGCTGAGACGCAGACGAACTTTTTGGTACTACATCTCACACACAGCCTTTTGGGTACACTGAACTCGATCAACTCATTAAGGTGTTCATTTTACAACTCATGTCAGCTGTTCTATGACTCGGAGCAAACAGGTTTGGGGGAAGTGAAATTGTTTAGCTCATTCGCATCAGGACTCTCCTTGAGCACATGATGTGGTGCATCTTGGTACGGGTCACATGCAAAAGCACTTTGCTTTCCCAGGAAACAGCAACATGAAATTGGAGTATTGTTTTAGTGTTAGGTGGTAGCTACTTTGAGTACCAGTACTCTGGCACGTTTACTCTCTATTATTTCTGAAAGTGAAGAGAATTATTTATAAAGAGAGCACCTGGCTTTGGAGCTCATATATTTCTAACCCATAGAAAAAGTTGGTAAGGAAATGACTTGGGGAAGTTCAATACTTTCAGGCCATTTATTCCTTTTATAAAGCACAAAAGGGTAAATATTCAAAGCTATTTACCTTTCAGCCAGCATAGATGTTTAGTATGAAGTCAAGAGCTCCTGGCACTCTGAAATGCTAAGGACTCCTAAGATCAGTCAGTGTACATTTCTTTCTCCTTTAATGAATGATACCATTTAATTAGTATTTTCTACTTGATAATTAAGCAACACAGATGACTCTACATATAATTATTACTATGGTAGGGTCTTGTCATGGCTTAGTTTTACTAACACACTCTCAAAATATTCCAAGACTGTTACTATATAATATTAACTAGATGGTAATTTATAGTTAATTATATGATCTACCAAACATTTAACGTTATACTGTGTTATATATTTTGTTATACATTCTATATTATATAGGATACCATATTCTTTATACAAATATTTTTTATATTATGCCATGTATACATATATTTTTATATCTATATAATTATGAAATAATAGCAGTATATCTACCTCTTAAATCTATTCATTTCATGCTCACAGATTCTTCCTTAAAATCAAAACTCTTAAGCAGTATCAGAGGACTCCATCAATTAACAGTGACATTTCAGTTTAAATACTTAACTTTATTGTATGACAGCCTTCAAGAAAAACAGTATTTATTGTAAAAGATGATGGCAGTTTCAATAGTCATTTCCTCTTATTACTTAAAAATATATATATTTTGCTAGATACCATACACACTAAATTTTGTTCACTTGGAAATGATTTAACTAGTTTTTTATTCATGATCTTTATATTTAAAATAGATCCCAAAATAAGCTATAATTCACTGGACATGCTAAGCAGTGACTATACATATCCTGTTTTAACAGAAAAGTATGTAATTACAAAGATATGGTTAATTATTTTTTAAAATGTAATGTACCGAAATGGATGTAGGAAAAAACTATATTGGTCTTCATTTTATCTGAAAAAAAAATTGCTGGGATCCAGAGCAATTGGGGAGAGGAAACCTAGCAGGAATTGTTTTCCTGGTAGCTGTATTATAATGAAATCAAAGTAAGTGTCCAGCACAGCATTTATGAATAACAAGGCAATGCCACTTCAGATCATTCCATATATAAAACCACAAATGTAAAATGGATGGACTTCATTTCATCAAGAGATTAAAATTCAAGCGTTCTTGCTCTTGGCCCGTGCAACGAAAGGCACTTGGAGGTAAGAAGCCAAGGGCTACTTCTCCATCTCCCACTGAACAAGGGCATTTTCAAGGTTCATCAAAACTGTATCTTGAAGGACCATGGGTATGGCATGTGCTTCCCAGAACACAGACAAGATATCACCATCTCTTTCCTATCTTAATCCATTTGGATGGGAACAAGAAATCTTTCTGCCCCACTGCCTCAAATGCCGTTGAAATACTTTGATTGTTTTGCTATCACTTTCTTTATCATTTTGCTAGATAATGTGTATGGGCCCAAATTAACTATTTAGAGTTCAAATCTGTTATGATGCTAACACATTCTTTCATCCATTTACTCCTTTCCTAACTTAGGACTCAGAGCAGTTTTTTGGGGCCGAAGAATATATCCTTCTATTTTTGTTTTTGTTTATAAAGACAGCCCTCTTTGTAAGAACTGCATCTGTCTCCCAACTGTCACTCAGAAAACAAAGAAGCAAGAGTCTAAACTGAGCACAAAGCAGTTCATGGTTTCAGCACCTTCTGTGTAAGAAGTCGAATAGTAAATGAGCTGCTATTTCATGGTTGTTCATAGTGTGGACTAGAGGCACGGGTGGGTAGGTGGCTTTGAGATTCCAAATATTTCCAGTTTCCTCGGCAAAAGGCAGATCAGGCAGAGGACCTTTTCTGCTTTTGATTCCTTTCCTCCTTTTGGGATTTCTAGCATCCAAGCTTACAAGCATTTGCCGCAGCCCGTTGAGGCTCAGCCCATGTTCCATCAGAGTTTGTTATCAACGTTCCACCTAAGCACAAACAAAGTTGCAAAATTGTTTGATTTAAAATTGGCACATGATACAGAGGCACTGCTTTCAACAGGTCCAAGCACCCTCAGTGGTAAGTTTGGGACTAATAATTTTCTTGACATTGCTTATTGTTAATCTCGTTTCTTCACAAGTGAGGCTCAGTAATTCATTTGTTGGTCCCTTCTCCTGGTCCTTGATGTTTCTTATGCATTATTCCCTAAATGTAATTTTTTAGTTGGTCTGACCTGGTAAATCCAAACTTTGCCATTGCCACAGTCTGAATAGAGGTTTGACCATGTGAAGAAAGGCCAGTGACATTGCGTTATACATTGAGAAGGTGACTAACAGGTCATCCTCTTTCATATTCTCCACACCTATGGCATATAGATAGTATTATCTTCATGACGTGGATGTGGAGACTGAGGGGCAGAGAGGTGAAGTTATTTGCCTTCTACCTGCTCACGTCCTGGTTTTCAATAAGCAGATCAAGCTGTTCTTTCAATTCAACCACCTTGGTGAGAAAACTATGTTAACTGAAAGACAGAAAAACAGTTGATATTTATTTTATACCATTGTGATATTGTGATTTATAATAAGAAATATATATATTTGGTCTTCATCCCCATCTCTGGCACAGAGCTCCTAAAACCCTCGGAATTTCCTAAGTAAAGAGAGTTACAGCGGTGTATTTTGTTATGTTAATGAGGTAATTTTGGGACTGAATCTAAAGGATGGGGGCTGGTTGTTGGGAGAAGCAACCAAGTGATTAGAGGGTTGGAACTTTCAGTCTCACCCCCAAGACCGCCCAGAAGGGAGAGAGGCTGGAGGTTGAATCAATTGCCAGTGGCCAACGATTTAATCAATCATGGCTGTGTAATGAAGCCTCCATAAAAACTCAAGGGACCAGTGTTCAGAGAGTTTCTGGGTTGGTGAACAGGTGGAGATTCAGAGAGAATGGCTGAGAGAGAGCATGGAATCTCCATGTCCTTTCCCCATTCCCTGACCCATGTATCTCTTCCATCTGGCTGTTCCTGAGTTATATCCTTTGATAATACACTGGTGATCTAGTAAGTGAAGTGTCTTTCTGACTTCTGTGAGCCACTCTAGTAGATTAATCTAACCCGACGAGGGGGTCGATGGAATTTCCGATCTGTAGCAGTTTGGTCAGAAGTACAGGTAACAACCTGGACTTGCCATTGGCATCTGAAGTGGGGTGGTGGGGAGGCAGTGCTGTGGAACTGAGCCTTTAACCTGGGGGATCTGCCACCGTCTCCAGTGTCAGAACTGAGTTGACTTGTAGATGTCGGAGGAGACTTGCTTGGTGTGGGGGGGAAAAATCCATGCATAGGAAAGGGTACAGAGTTTAATCATTCTTCACAAAGATTTTCAAGTTCCTTAGTTCGCTAAATTCTGTTAAATGGCAGCTATCCATGCATTCTTAAACACCGTTCAATTGTAAGTCATAGATGAGGTTACAGAGAAGAATGATGGAAAGGAAATAATCTTTTGCAGTCAAGATTACATAAACATTGCAAGGAAAATACTTTACTATTTCTCCCCTGACAATCTCTAATGAGGGAGATTTTAAGCTAACTTCCTACTATATTGCCATGTTTTTGACCTATCTTGTAATCAAGTTAAATTCCCTAGAGTTGAACCTCAACCCTTTAAAAATGCATCCTGGTTAGCATTGACTAATTAAATGTGTGAACAGTTCTCTGTTCTCAGGAGGATGAGTTGCCCCTTAAAATGATTTCAGATCTTGTGCCTTAGGATCTAGGCAAAGTTTTCTAATATACAGACAACTCTGGAGTAGTCTTTAAGATAGTGTTTTTAAAATGTGTTAATATAATTTGAAGTTTAGTTCCCATAAATTGTCATCATAGTATTTAATTAGGTCTTAGATTCTTTTCGAGGAAATAAGAGAATACAGGGGGAAAAAAAGCTTACCAAAGCTTTTTGAGAAAAAAAATGCTTTAAGAAAAATTTGAACACTGACAATTTTCTTAAATGATTATGTGCTTAACACGGTTCTTGGTATACATAGTAAACACTTCAGTAAATATTTGATGAATCAAAAAATGAAGGAAGGAATAAAGGAAGAGGGGAAGAAAGGAAGGGAGAAATAAAGGGATAGGATGTGAAATTAAAAACTAAATGGCATTAATAACACTAAATGTTTTTAAATTAAAAGCTAAATACACATTAAAAACACTATTTTTTTCTGATCGAAATTTATTTCCAGATAAAAGTTTTTGTTCCCACTAAAAAATCTGCAAAACAGTAATGCAGAAGAATATTTTTAATATTAAAAATAATACCTTGACACTTCACAAGAGAGTTAAAGACCAGAGTTTAAGGAGAAAAGGAGTGAATTATTTCAATAAAATCCACACATATATATTGAATGTCTACAATAAGCTCTCTGAGACAGATAAATAAAACGTAATAGCTACCCTCAAGGAGGTTGAAATCTAGAAGCAGAGTTTAGTCAGTGACATAAATGACCATCACAAAAAGCCTGCTTACGACTTCCCTAAAGAGCAACTTAAACACAGTGTGTAGACTGTTCTCGACAGAGTTTTGAGCACAGAGCCAGGAGAAACCAGGATTACAGGAAATTCACAGGATGACCTCAGACCTGCTGCTCTTCAGTCTCTTTGTAACACTGGAATATTAATACATACTATACACTAATTTTATGGACTTATAAAGCTGAATAAATGTGCATCTTTGATCTTTACCATGAAAGTTACTACTCATATAAAATATTAGCATAAATATGTAGCCCTTTTAAAGGAATTCCAGGTTCTTACTGAATTTAGGTTAAGTTTGGGAAAACTGTGTGTTTGTCAACAAATAACTGTAGGCATTGACCTGTAAAAGGGATGAAACTCTTTCAAAATGTATTCTGAATAGTTCAAGTGATGTTTCTGATTATAAAATGACTTTCCTGCTGATAGACATTTCCTACGGTGTTTGTCAAATGGTAGGTTCATGGCTTAGTCAGGGACAAAGTTATTAAGGATATAAAATGCCATCTGGATGGAGCTAATAAACATAAAACATAACCTTCAGATAGTCTGCTGCAGTGGCCAGACTGTGCCAGGCCAGATTACCCTTTGTTTGTGTTTAAATCTGAACCATGTTCTGTCTGAGCCTTTGCCTGTGCTAGCTTCAGATGTTTCCCCTTGACTCAAATGCAAAGATTCCATGAGGTGAATAAATTTCCTTTGTGCATCACAGCAAGTATAGAGCCAGTGCCTCTATGATTGATGTGTCATTTTGAAACTGTTTTTCCATTGTTTTGTTCAAAAATTTCCTAAAAGAGTAATTGTATTGATTTACAAAGTAAGAACTCTAAACTTATAGAGGGAAACACATCTCACCGTATACAAACTTCCTTTTAGTGAAGTCCAAAAAAAAAAAGCATTATAACCAGAAAAACCTGATCATTAGTAAGTCCCTTGAGAAACCTCATCTTCAATCCAAAAAGATCATGCAAATTCTAAGCTTCAGTGCCTATGTTGGTTGAAACAGAAAAATCATTATAGTTCTATATAAACTTGCAGATGTATAATCATCTGATTTCTCTCAGGTGTGAGAAAAATGACTGAAATTTCCAAAGACCTCTTTAAATTGCTTATAATTATGGAATTAATTTTGATGATTAACAACACATTAAATTACTAGGCAGTGAGGAACAGATTCTAGAATATTCCACAGAAAGACCTTCTCACAAAAGTCATCAGGTTATACTCGGTTGCTTAGGTGGTATCTGATTGAGCCTTTGTTAGTAGTAGATATGTGATGATTATGGCAGACACTGTGTGGTCCCACCCAGGTTTGTCCCCCTTCAGGAATAAAGGACTTATTGTCCCAGCAGCTGGGAGGGTCCTTGGTAGACAATCCTCAGCCATCAGCCACCTTTGGGGATTGCTTCAGCTGACTGCATCTCTCCAGGGCATGTCCCTTCATGGGGCATCCCATACTCAGTGACTAATCAGTGTTGGGGAGGGAGGGTATAAAGCCTAGCCCTCTTGCCATAACTTGGGTCAACTCTGAGGCACCATCGCCTCTTCAGAATTCCCCTGAGAGTTGGTATAGGTTTCCATGGAGACTGCATCATAGTCCAATTTCTCCCTCTGCCTAATCCTGCTTCCTTCTCTTCTACAGGTGTTGATCCTATGAACACTCCCACAATAAACCTCCCAAACACTCTTCTCTGCCTCAGGGCCAACTTTCTAGGGAGACCAGCCTACAATAATAATCTTCCTAGAGTGTGGAAAGATGGAACTGCACCAGCTGGGATACCCTTTCCAAACTCCCTTGGCCCTTGCAGAATGAGAGATACGTGCACTTGTTCTGCAGACGGGCCCCAGATTCTAGTCAGCACTGGAAGAGTTAAATAGATTTAGTGACTAACAAGTAGAATTATTTTTAAAAGAAAAATCATAAAACACTATGAGCCATGTTATGCAAATTGCCCTGAAAGCAATGGCAGTAAAGGCTGACTACTCAACAACATCAATCCATACCCACAGGTCTCTGCAATTAGTCTACCATATTGAAATTGCAGTGACAGACACATGTTTCAATCTTCATGTCTGTGTAACCTCAACATTGGAAAATTTCATCTCTTCCTAAGTAAGAGGTATTTCATTAGAATGACAGCTATATAGTAAGAGTTTTAAAGCAAAAATGCAGATTACAAGTGGGAATGCTATGCAAAATGGTGATTAAATTAATTATGAGGTCTTTTTAAAATTTTCAAAGCCATCTTATGTTAATATTCCCCAATAGATTAGGAATCTGAATGTTTTTCCTTCAAACACTAACGGCATTAGGTAGGGTTATGTTGGCATCTAATGCTAGTTGGTTATTAATATTTTTCTTACACTCATTTATTTTAGTACCTGTTTTTTGTTGATTGATTGAAGTTGATTGTACTCATGAAGACACACATTTATGCTAATGAGAGACATATCTCCAGAAATGTACTTTGCTGGCCTACTGTGGTCCCACCTTCTTCTGAAAGCATTCACCTTTTGGCACTAATCATAGGGACCTTGATGCCCTTCAGTACTTCTACTGTCCTCTATTGTTGCTTTTGGTGTTTCTACCTGATACCATTTGGACTATCAGATTCTCCCTTGCAAGACTTTTCAGGGCTGGGAGGCCTCACAGAGCTTACCAAAGTGGCTCAAATATGGGCAATGCTTAATAGATATTTTGCATTAAAATGTTTTCCTATTTTAATGACAGACTATTTTATTAGTAGCTCAGAAGCAGAGTGTTTTAATGCAAAATGCAAAGACATTGTCCCTCTCTTCCTTTAATAAAGAATCACTCTTTCATTCCTGACAAATCTCTTTTCTCTGGGCTTTCAGGATCTTGAGCTATCCTAGCTCACGTTCTGCCAAGTACTTCATATTTCCAGCTTCCTCTCCAGCTCTTTGCTTCCTCTCTACTCTCATTACACAAGCCAGGCACGCTGCCAGGAGCCTAGGATTCAAAGATTAATAGCCTTTAAACCCTATTCTCAATAAGAGGAGAGTCTTACTCCAGAAAGGAAGACTCTTACCTTTCTGACCTCTTATATTTGCATCGTACTCACTTAACAAGATATTTATTGAGCATCCCCCACGTGTCACACCTTACTCTAAGATCAAAAGTAAAATAGAAAAAAAGCAAAATCCTGCCTTCATGGAGCTTACATTTTTGTGGGGAAGGGTATGGAGAAAGATGATACACTAAACAGATAAGTTAAATACGGGATGTATCAGACAGTGGCAGAATAACAGAGCAGTAAAGAACAGACTCTGAAGCTGGACTTTTGTGTTCAAACACAACTCTGCTGCTTACCACTGTTACAGCTTCTCTATGCCTTGGTTCCCCCAATTGCAAAATGGGGAGGATCCTAGTATTTTCTTCTTAGTGTTATCAAAGGATTAAATGAATTAATATTTTAAAAGCCTCTGGAACAGTGACTGGTACGATGAAGTGCTTGTAGTATTTATTAAATAAAGAAAAAAAATAAAGAAAAAATTAAGGAAAAAAGATACATGCTATGAAGAAAAGTGAAGCCAGGCTAGGACGTGGATGGGGGGTGGGGAGGCTGGAACTCTACACAGGGTCACCACGGGCTCGTAGAGAAGGTGACCCTGGAATAGAACCTTAAAAGAATCAGAGCACAGGTCTTGCAGATCCCTTCAGGGGGAGAGTTCCAGAACAAAGGAGCAGGTGGTGCAAAGGCTGAGAAGCAGGAGTGTGTAGATGTGCTCAGCCATGGTGGGAGCCCAGGGTGGGTTGGAAAAGTGAGAGAAGCACAGAGTAGTAAGAGGTGGGTCACCTCCTTGGTGCCTCTATTACTACCTGACTTCTTATTTTTAAACCGATTCCAAATCCTAATCACTTTTTTCTCTTAATTTCCAAAGTACATTTGAATCATAATTATTTTATTTTTATTTCCTAGGGAATGCCATCAGACATATTTTCTGCATTTTCTAAAGATTTTCCACAGTTCTTTCTTTGAAAACTGTAATATTATTGTCCATTTCTAGTCTGCAGGATCCTCTCTTATCCCCTACTATTCCTCAAGGGTTATCAGCAGTGGGTCTGTGATCAACATTCCTGAGAATCTGGGGTTGTAATTTGCCTCAATTTTATGGCTTGATCTTGTTCAAAGTGGAGCTTAAGTGGAGAAGCACCCTCACTAACAAGATGCATGTCTCCTTGGGTCTTCTCTTTTGACTGTATCTGTAGTGCTTTTTCCAGAGCTTTCTCTCAGCATCAACAGCTCCCTCAGGCAGTTAGGATCCCCTTTCTGTCTTCCTCTTGTTCAGAAAAATCTCAATTTAGGGGATCTGAGGATCCTCCTGGCATCATTATCACAGTTGCATTTAGTTAACTTTTCCATATTGTTTCTAATTTTATGCTTTTTCTTTTACCTTTGTAAGAATTCTTTAAAATTTGAAGTTATTGGACACTCCCTGGGTAGGCTTTTAATTTTCTTTTTTTTTTCTTTTCTTTATGCTCAGAGACCTTCAACTTTGTTTGCTGCAAAGATCACAAGAGATTGTTTGTCACGTTATGTTTATTTAGGTTCTTCCAAAACTTCCTGACCCATTTTCCTTTGAGGTGGTATCGGGCATCAACAAGGTAACTTAAATTATTAAAACGGACTGGCTGGGCCTTTGGTGAACTGCAGAACTTCCCATGGAAAGGGGGCAGCTACTACTCTGTCCTAGCTGATCAACTGAGTGTTGTCAAACCAGGCTACTTTTCAGAGAAGGTGAAAACCAGAAATGCTGCATGCAAGTTGCGTTTGGTTCCTAGGGCTGCATGGCTGAGTGACTGAGTAGTGTAAACAACAGGTACATATTGTCTCCCAGTTCTGGGGGCCGCAAGTCTGAGACCAAGGTGTCAGCAGGGATGGTTTCTTCTGAGGACTGTGGGAAAGAACCTGTTCCATGCCTCTCCCCTAGCTTTTGGTGGTTTCCTGGCAAACATCATTCCTTGTTTTGTCAAAAGCATCACGCAGTCTCTGCCTTCATCTTCACATGGTGATCTCCCTGTGTGCATGTCTGTGTCCAAATTTCCCCTTTTTATAATGGCACCAGTCATTCTGGATTGGGGGCCCACTCCACTCCAGTATGACATTATCGTAACAACTTACATTTACAATGACATCTGCATCTATTTCCAAATAAGATCACATCTAAGGTACTAGAGGTTAAGCCTTCAACATATGCATTTTGGGAGACAATTCAGCTCCTAACACAAGTTACTGATTTTAAAATGTTAGCAATCCTCTCCAATATATTTTTTTTTAATTTTTAAAGATTTTTTAAAGGCAGTTTTAGGTTCACTGCAAAGTTAAGAAGGAACAGAGATTTTCCACATACCCTCTGCCCCCACACATGCATAGTCTCCTCCTCTTTTTTTTTACATATTTATTGGGGTATAATTGTTTTACAATGGTGTGTTAGTTTCTGCTTTATAACAAAGTGAATCAGTTATACATATACATATGTTCCCATATCTCTTCCCTCCTGCATCTCCCTCCCTCCCACCCTCCCTATCCCACCCCTCTAGGTGGTCACAAAACACCGAGCTGATCTCCCTGTGCTATGTGGCTGCTTCCCACTAGCTATCTATTTTACGTTTGGTATTGTATATATGTCCATGCCACTCTCTCACTTTGTCACAGCTTACCCTTCCCCCTCCCCATATCCTCGAGTCCATTCTCTAGTAGGTCTGTGTCTTTATTCCTGTCTTACCCCTAGGTTCTTCATGACTTTTTTTTTTTCTTAGATTCCATATATATGTGTTAGCATATGGTATTTGTCTTTCTCTTTCTGACTTACTTCACTCTATATGACAGATGCTAGGTCCATCCACCTCACTACAAATAACTCAATTTCGTTTATTTTTATGGCTGAGTAATATTCCATTGTATATATGTGCCACATCTTCTTTATCCATTCATCCAATGATCCCCCATTATTAACGTCCCTCACCAGACTAGTACATTTGTTACGACTGATGACAAACCCACATTGACACATTATAGTCACCCAAAGTCCATAGTTTACATTACAGTTTACTCTTGGTGTTTTGTATTCCATGAGTTTGGCCAAATATGTGATGACATGTGTCCATCGTTATGGTATCATACAGAGTATTTTCACTAACTTATTTTTAATCCATGGGCAGTCCATGTAAAAACATGCTTACAAGCCACACCTAGTCCGTGGGTCACAAGTTTGTAACTCTGGTTCAGACTTTAGTCCTGAGATCTCAGCTGCTTCTGCTCGTAGATGGTGTGCAGTGCATTCCTGAAGGTTAAGCCACTTCTCTGACCACCTTCAGGATTATTCACTTTTATAAATGATAGATAACATCATTTGTAAAAGTGAATAATGTGCCGTCAAGCTCCTATTGTGCCTATTTCCTAACCTGGTCTGTCCTGACACTTAAAATGTATTATTATGTACAGAAAAGCGCTCAAGGTTATTCACCACAGTGCGGGCTTTTGTGGGGGGCTCTGAAGTCACTTAATTGTAATAAACAGTTTTTTTGTGTGTGAAATTTTTTGAAAAGCATTAGCGAATGAACCCAGATATTCCCAAACTGTGAATATTTAGTCAAACTTCATTCATACACATCTTATTCTGCATATTGCATTATAAATAATTAAGATGGAGATAAAATTGTAAAATATTCAGGATGATTTTTGTTTACAAAATAGCAATTTTTAACCTTCCACTGAATATAAAAATATGATGATGTGGTGTGCATTTATAAAAAAAGGAACAAGATGAAATTTCACTAGAAATTAGAAAAAAACGTTAAACTGAACACTTTAGGGTAAGAGATTAAAAAATATTTTATTAAAATCTGTCCCTTTAACGAATTGAAACATGAAAGAAAGTTTTCAAAGTGGCTAATTACAGCTATTAAAATTGCATCAGGATTTTTTGTATTATCTATAAAAATTCAGCTTGCAGACTTTCACATATGTCTATCTCTAGAGTGAATAAAACTATGAATAGGAAATTGCCCTTCACTTCCTCTCTTCTGGAAGTTTGTTGCATATTTTCACAACAGACAGGTTATGCTTTGCTCTAGATGAAAATTCAAATTATCTACAAAACACTACCCCCCTGCTTTGTTTAGGGTCTCATAGTTATGGGAGATGAATTGCTTGATTGTGTAGTTATTTACCAGATTTTGCTTTTACAGAATCAATAAATCAAGCCTGCTCTTTTGGAAAGTCATTGTTATAACCACCTCATAAGTTCTTTCATCGAAGTGGGCCTTCTTATGCAATTCAGGTTTATAAGCACAGCTTCTTCACAAGGTAAAACTCATGTTCATTTTTGCAAAGAAGAGTTAAGGAAAACAAGGCTTTGGAAAGAACTCATGATAAGAGAACTGAAACATTCCTTTATCAATAATGTAACCAAATGGGGAAGCCCCGAGGTAACAGGCATTGCCACGTCGAGCACTCGGGGTACAAACATGGAACCTATGTTCATAGTCGTTTGCTCCTGTTGGCCAATTTGCTCAAACTTGAACTCTTTTGTACTGCTCTTTAGGCCCTAGGTTTAGTACCAGTACCAATCTGGATTCTCAGTTGCAAACAGTAGATATTAACTCTGGCTTACTTATGCAGAAAAAAATAATTCATTGGAAATATGTCAGCGAGATTCCTGAGTCAATGAAGATTGGAGAACTAGGCTAAGAAAACTGGAGAATCAGGAAGACAAGGCAGCAAGAATCCAGTCCATACAACCACAGACACTGTCTAGTTGGGATGATACAACTGGAATTGCAGCCACTGAACCACTCACTAGTGCCATCAGTGGCACTACAGGTAGACCCCTCTGTCATGATACAGGTCCCTTAACTTCTCTGTCACTGTGGCCCCTGGATTGGATAAGTTTAGTTCAAATCCATGCCTTTGCTCGAAAAAAACAAAAACAACTGTCTTACTTCGGTTTCCAAAAAGGAATGTGGAGCTTTCCCTCCCACTGATTCTGAAATTTCCTCAAAAGGGAAATGTACTTAGTTTTTGGGTTGCCAAAGCTGAACAAATGCCACTAAGCTCCACCCCTTTAAGTCTCCAGTATTCATCTATACCTTTTTTTAAACTTATAGTTCAAAAAAATACAATGCAACTGATCTTTCATAGAATCAATACACACACACACCACCTCTTCAAGGGAGGACAACCCAAAATTTCATCATATAATGCCTCTGGCTCAAGCATGGGACTTTGGAATGATGTCCATTCTTCCTCTAGTTTTGTCACAGTCCTGAATGGATATTCTGGTACCTATGCATTAAATTTTAGAGTTATCTATCACCACACCCTTGAAATTCAGTAGCAGGAGATAGGAAGAAGAATGAAAAGGAAAAATAGTTAAACTATATACATAACACAGCATGAAGGGAAAAGCAGGAAAAAGTTATAGTACTTGTTTTACTAGCTGGTCATGACAATATCTACAGTGTATATGACTTTCCTCCTTTCCATCTTATCTCAACCTATGCCTCAGCCAGTTGGGGTTCTTTAGTCAGTGACATAACCTAAATGTTTACTTTTCAGGAATCTGTACCTTGATGTTTCTATTCACATGGCGTTCCACTGAATGTAACAACTGGACCTAGTTGTACAAAGAACTGTTGTATGAGATAACCTGTTTTGTGATAGTTGGTTTTGTTTGTTTGCCTGTTTGTTTGTTTGTTTTTAGAATCTCTCTCCTTCCTATTTTTCCTGACATGAAGATGTCAAAAAGACTAAGTAGAAGTATTCTCTTCTAATTCAATAAAACCATTCTTATATATCTCTTGATGAAAACATTTCTCTTCCAGATGATAAAACCTCTAAAAAAGCAGAGTCCAGAATTATAAAGCAGAGATACAAATATTTGGCCAATGGATAATTAGTTTTAATTACGAAAGGTGCCAACCCACTGCCATTCCTTTGGAGTTTGGAAAGAAACAGCAACATATATTGGTTCAGAATATACATTAGTTCAGAGGGTACATAGAACCTTATAAGACAGCATTCCAACTTGACAGAGTGATTGTTCATCTGACAACTTACCAGAGTCTATTTTTATTTTTAACATCTTTATTGGAGTATAATTGCTTTACAATGGTGTTTTAGTTTCTCCTGTATAACAAAGTGAATTGTCTATACAGATACATATATTCCCATTTCTCCTCCCTCTTGCGTCTCCCTCCCACCCTCCCTATCCCACCCCTCTAGATGGACACAAAGCACCAAGCTGATCTCCCTGTGCCATGCGGCTGCTTCCCACTAGCTATCTATTTTACATTCGGTAATGTATATATGTCCATGCCACTCTCTCACTTCGTCCTAGCTTACCCTTCCCCCTCCCATGTCCTCAAGTCCATTCTCTATAGCTGCATCTTTATTTCTGTCCTGCCCTTAGGTTCTTCAGAACCACTTTTTTTTTTTTTTTTTTTTTTACATTCTGTATATATGTGTTAGCATACGGTATTTGTTTTTCTCTTTCTGACTTGCTTCACTCTGTATGACAGTCTCTAGGTCCATCCACTTCACTGCATATAACTCAATTTCAGCTCTTTTTATGGTTGAGTAATATTCCATTGTATATATATGCCACACCTTCTTTATACATTCATCTGTTGATGGGCACTTAGGTTGCTTCAATGTCCTGGCTATTGTAAATAGAGCTGCAATGAACATTGTGGTACATGACTTTTTCTGAATTACGGTTTTCTCAGGGTATATGCCCAGTAGTGGGATTGCTGAGTCATATGGTAGTTGTATGTTTAGTTTTTTAAGGAACCTCCATACTGTTCTCCATAGTGGCTGTATCAATAATTTACATTCCCACCAACAGTGCAAGAGGTTTCCCTTTACTCCACACCCTCTCCAGCATTTATTGTTTGTAGATTTTTTGATGATGGCCATTCTGACCACTGTGAGGTGATACCTCATGGTAGTTTTGATTTTCATTTCTCTAATGATTAGTGATGTTGAGCATCCTTTCATGTGTTTGTTGGTAATCTGTATATCTTCTTTGGAGAAATGTTTCTTTAGATCTTCTGCCCATTTTTGGATTGGATTGTTTTTTTTTGTTTTTTGTTGTTTTTTTGATATTGAGCTGCATGAGCTGCTTGTATATTTTGGAGATTAATCCTTTGTCACTTGCTTTGTTTGCAAATATTTTCTCCCATTATGAGGGTTGTCTTTTCATATTGTTTATGGTTTCCTTTGCTGTGCAAAAGCTTTGAAGTTTCATTAGGTCCCATTTGTTTATTTTTGGTTTTATTTCCATTTCTCTAGGAGATGGGTCAAAAAGGATCTTACTGTGATTTATGTCATAGAGTGTTCTGCCTATGTTTTCCTCTTAAGAGTTTTATAATGTCTGGCCTTACATTTAGGTCTTTAATCCATTTTGAGTTTATTTTTGTGTATGGTGTTAGGAACTGTTCTAATTTCATTCTTTTACACATAGCTGTCCAGTTTTCCCAGCACCACTCATTGAAGAGGCTGCCTTTTCTCTATTTTATATTCTTGCCTCTTTTATCAAAGATAAGGTGACCATATATGTGTGGGTTTATCTCTGGGCTTTTTATCCTGTTCCATTGATCTGTATTTCTGTTTTTGTGCCAGTACCATACTGTCTTGATTACTGTAGCACTGTGGTATAGTCTGAAGTCCAGGAGACTGATTCTTCCAGCTCCGTTTTTCTTTCTCAAGATTGCTTTTGCTATTCGGGGTCTTTTGTGTTTCCATACAAATTGTGAAATTTGTTGTAGTTCTGTGAAAAATGCCATTGGTAGTTTGATAGGGATTGCCTTGAATCTGTAGATTGCTTTGGGTAGTATAGTCATTTTCACAATGTTGATTCTTCCTATCCAAGAACATGGTATATCTCTCCATCTGTTTGTACAGTCTTTAATTTCTTTGATTAGTGTCTTATAGTTTTCTTCATACCGGTCTTTTGTCCCCTTAGGTAGGTTCATCCCTAGGTATTTTATTCTTTCTGTTGCAATTTACCATAGTCTTAATTGGCCTTTTTATTATTCTATAAGTAAAACTGAGCAGGATCCTGTGGGGCCTTCTCAGGGACAGACACCCTCCCTACCCTCCCTGCTGTGTCCCTCACCTCTTGTTTGTAGAAAAGCTCTAGCCTCCTAAGCCTTCCCCAAGTTCCAAAGAGCAAATTTAATCAGAGATGTGAGGAAATGAAGAAACAAAGGAAAATAGTCAAGCAAGACAAAACAATAATAGTTTAGCCATAAAACAATGTCAAGGACCTTTGGTTCCTCCTCAAGGGCTATAGATAATATCCTGAACCATATCCTTAAGTTGTTTTGCAAATACTAAAACCTCCACCAGGTGGAAGAAGTTAAATGCATGCCGACCACAAGCAAGTAGACCCAAGACCAGTTGGAACCAAAAGGTTGTTGACTGAGATTCTGAAAACCTCACTCTGTTACCTCACCATCAACCAATCAGAGAATTGTGCATGAGCTGATCACACACCCTGTGACCCTCTCCCTGACACTGTTTGAAAAGTAGGAAAATAGTTTATAGTCAGGTTAATTCATTTGACAAATATTTATTACATGCCTAGTGTATCCAGGCATTGTTAGTCTCAGGAAGATTCAATCAAAAATGACATACATAATTCCTGCCCCCATGAAGGTTCAGTCTAGGTGGAGATATGGGCAAATAAGCAGACATTTATAATATCATGTAATAAATTTTATAAAATTTTATAAACTGCTACAGAAACACACAGAAAGAACACTTAATCCAAATTGGGTAGGTTTGAAGACTTGGTCAGAGATGAGGTCTTAGGTAAAGTAACATCTAAATTGAAACCTAATGAATAAGTAGGGGTTAACTTGGTAAATGGCAAAAGAGGAATAGATGCATAAGAAGATAATGATTGGGTGGAGGAAAACAAGGGGTCTGGCTGGAGCATAGGCTACACAGAGTGGAGTGTGAGTAGATAGTGATGGAGCTGGTGAGGTGACTGGGCATGTCGGGTTGAGGAGCCTTGTGAGACACATTAAGGAGGAAAAACATTATCTTGAGCTCACTATAAAGCCATAAATACTTGTTTAGGAAAGTATCATGGTCATTTTGGGGCTTGAAACCATTGTTCTGTGGCAGTGTGGATAATTATCTAGAGGCAGGTAAGATGGAAACAAAGAGACCAAATAAGAGGAAACTGTCATCATCGGGAATAATAATGGCCTGAAATGATGTCTAAAGAATACCAACATGGAGAGAAGTAGATGGAATTTATTGAAAATTAGGAAGTGAAAACAAAAATGTTTGGCAATTATCTGATATGCATGATGAGGAAGACAGATGAGTCAAGGACAACCTAGGCTTGTCTGGCTTGGGTTACTTAGTGATGAAGATGCCATCTACTCTGAGAGAGAACAAATATAGATCAGATGAGTGGTGAGGGGATGCTGAGTTAAATTCATGACATACCGAATTGGAATTTTCTGTGACATATTTGAGTGGAAATGTCTAAAAGGTATTTGGAGAGAAGAATCTGAAGTCTGGAGAGATGGCCAGGCAGGGGCTCTAAATTCCATAGTCACTGACACATGGTCTGTAAATGAGGGTAATGTGCTGTTTGAGATCAGGCAGGAAGACTATATAGAGTGAGAAGCGATGAAGGAGCATCTTCATCTGGGAAGATGGAGAACTCCTCGGTTGAAAGATGGGAAGAAGCAGAGATGAGGGCAGATGTAAGTCATGGTGTGGTATGTAAGTCAGAAATTTGATTGAATTTTGTGGGAACTGGGAGGCCAGGTCATCACTAGGAAAGTACATCAAGGGAAACATGAAAGAGAGGAATGACCAGAAAACAGAAGAATTGTTAGACAGTTAGTTGGGTTTGGAGTCCAGGAATTTATAGCCATTTCAGACTATAGGGCAGAGGAAGCTTTCTCTCTCTTCCAGTCAGAACTCTCAGTGGCCCTGGTGTAGACTCAGAGAGAACACAAAGGAAAGGACTGAATGATGAAAAGGGATGATAGAAATCATGACTCACACAAGCTAATTTACAGAGCAAAGAACAAATGGAAACAAGAATTTGTGTTTTAATAGACAGAGTGTCCTGCCCTCTCCATTCTTTTTGAAATATTTCCTCAAAAGACAGATAACTACGCTGCAAGATAGATCAAATTAGTATTGTGTTGTTGCTATTATTGTTGTTTTTTAAAGAATGAAGTTTAAGATACAAGCATCCAGGAAGAAGACAGGAGCAAAGCAAAGCAAAACAAAACAAAAATGTTTCTCTACAACATAAATAAAAATCAGGCTATTTTTGGACTTCTGTAACACTAAATGGAAGAAAACAGAGTTTTGAGAGGGAAAAAGTGACAAAAAGGAATTATGTTATACATTTGTATTTATTATTTTTAAAAAAATACTTTGTTACTCACAATATCCAATTGAGGATAAAAAACCATGAGCGTCCCCAAATAGAGCACCTTAAGGGACTCTTTCCATATTGCAGTTCAACAAGGATCATCCTACTTGTCTCTCATCTGCTTATGAATCTGGAAAGACGATTCAATATCTCATGTTGCTTTAGGGTTCAGGGGAGGGGTCCATCTTTTCTTAATCATTATCTTCAGGGTTCTGTAGTTTAGCAATGGTCAGGAAGACTTGCTCCAGCGTTATCTATGGAAATAACCTTCTAAATTGAATTGCTCTTTAGCTTCCTCCAAAATACCAAACACCTTTCCCCGGTTAAGGTTCATGCTGGGAATGTTGTAATTAAGGAATCCTTGATTCTCTGCTTTAATACCTTACCAATAACTCTTATGCAGAAGCTTCTCCAATAGTTTCTTAGTGTATGTGAAATTTTTCTTTGTATAGTTTTCAGGCAGAGCTGTTGGGAACAATCTCCTCTAAATTCTTATGTGTTCATAACTCTGTGAATTTTATTCTTGAAGGTCATTTTGGCTGTGTATAAAATCTTTGGCTTGCATTTTTCTTAGCATAAAATGTTTTGTCACAAAATCTGAGATCAATCTAACTTTCTTTCCTTTGTCTTTTTAACTTGATAGCCAAAGCTCTGTCACCCTTTGTTATTAAAATACAATAGTAATATTGGAATATTCCTTGGTGTTGACAATATTGGGTCAATTTTTCATGTTGTCCTTTCAGTAAGTAGGTTTGTCTTCTCTCAGGAAATTTTCTTAAATGATAGTCTTTAGTATTTGTTCTTTTCTGAGCTTTCCTTTTCTTCTTTGTGGACTTACTTAAAGAATTCTCTCCAATACTGTCAGCTATCTTTGTATTTGTATTTATTCTGAATTAAAAGTAGGTATTTAATCTGTGAAGGCAAAATAAAGGCAATCTTAGATAATATACAGGCTTAAGAAATTTAATACTCATATCCTCTTGTTGAAAAAAAGTTGAAGATCTATTCAACAGACTTAGAGGTAATGACAATCAAAAGTTTGAGAACATAGTATTCTTGAAAGTTTCCACAGACTCTGAAGCCAATTAAACAAAGAAATAAATCAGAATAATTATAAATGTAACAGAATTCTAAATGCAAATGCTAAAGGTATTTTTTAAATGCTATGTAATATTTTTGAATAAAATAGAAAATATATAAATCATATACTTAATGCATTCAATGTTTATATGAGCAAAAAGAAAAAAATGTTGTTATGTTTAGCCATTAAAAAATTAGAGAAAGCACAATTACACAAAATTTGCCACAAGAGAGTTTACTATTGACAGGTATTTTTGTAAATTTATTATGGCTATATAACCATAAAGCTTAACATTTTAATAATAGGAATTTTCAATACTTATTTAAAGAAAGCAGATTTTGAAATAATCTAATAATTGTAGAAAAATGTACAATTATCACAGAATTACTATTAAATACAATGTAACAATTCTAGTTATTTTTATACCAAAAAATTCTGTACTGTTTAAATATTGCAAAAGTTGCAAGCCTCTTAATTGACAGTCAGTACAATCGTGTATCAAAACCTGACAATAATACCATACAAACAAAAACTACAGACCAGTTTCATTTGTAAGTAAAGAAACCTGGGAGACTTCCGGGTAAGATGGCGGAAGAGTAGGACGCGGAGATGATCGTCCTCCCCACGGATACACCAGAAATACAGCTACACGTGGAACAACTCCTACAGAACACCTACTGAACGCTGGCAGAAGACCCCAGACCTCCCAAAAGGCAAGAAACTCCCCACATACCTGGGTAGGGCAAAGCGGAGAGATTCCCGCACAGAGGATCGGTGCCAAGCGGCACTCACCAGCCCGAGAGGCTTGTCTGCTCGCCCCGGCGGCGCTGGAAGCTGAGGCTCGGGCTTCGGTCAGAGCGCAGGGAGAGGACTGGGGCTGGCGGCGAGAACTCAGCCTGAAGGGGGCTAATGAGCCACAGCTAGCCGGGAGGGAGTCCGGGAAAACTCTGGAGCTGCCGAAGAGGCAAGAGACTTTTTCTTCCCTCTTGGTTTCCTGGTGCGCGAGGAGAGGGGATTAAGAGCGCTGCTTAAAGGGGCTCCACAGACGGGCGCGAGTCACGACTGAAAGCGCGGAGCCCAGTGACGGGCATGGGACGCTGGGGCTGCTGCTGCCGCCGCCAAGAATCCTGTGTGCGAGCGCAGGTCACTGTCCACACCGCCCTTCCGGGAGCCTGTGCAGCCCGCCACTGCCGGGGTCCCGGGATCCAGGGGCGGCTTCCCTGGGAGAACGCACGGCGCGCCTCGGGCTGGTGCAATGTCACGCCGACCTCTGCCGCTGCAGGCTCGCCCCGCACTCCGTGCCCCTCCCTCCCGCCCGGCCTGAGTGAGCCAGAGTCCCCGAAGAGGCTGCTCCTTTAACCCTGTCCTGTCTGAGCGAAGAACAGACGCCCTCCGGTGACCTACACGCAGAGGCGGGGCCCAATCCAAAGCTGAGACCCAGGAGCTGTGAGAACAAAGAAGAGAAAGGGAAACCTCTCCCAGCAGCCTCAGAAGCAGCGGATTAAAGCTCCACAATCAACTTGATGTACCCTGCATCTGTGGAATACATGAATGGACAACAAATCATCCCAAATTGAGGAGCCAGGAGTCAGTGCTGTGCCTCTGAGGTGGGAGAGCCAACTTCAGGACACTGGTCCACAAGAGACCTCCCAGCTCCACATAATATCAAACGGCGAAAATCTTCCAGAGATCTCCATCTCAACACCAGCACCCAGCTTCACTCAACGACCAGCAAGCTACAGTGCTGGACACCCTATGCCAAACAACTAGCAAGACAGGAACACAATGCCACCCATTAGCAGAGAGGTGGCCTAAAATCATAAAAAAGTCCGCAGACACCCCAAAACACACCACCAGATGTGGACCTGCCCACCAGAAAGACAAGATCCAGCCTCACCCACCAGAACACAGGCACTAGTCCCCTCCACCAGGAAGCCTACACAACCCACTAAACCAACCTTAGCCACTGGGGACAGACACCAAAAACAACGGGAACTACGAACCTGCAGCCTGCAAAAAGGAGACCCCAAACACAGTAACATAAGCAAAATGAGAAGACAGAAAAACACACAGCAGGAGAAGGAGCAAGATAAAAACCCACCAGACCTAACAAATGAAGAGGTAATAGGCAGTCTACCTGAAAAAGAATTCAGAATCATGATGGTAAAGATGATCCAAGATTCTATTTCCCAGATCCAAAATCTTGGAAATAGAATAGACAAAATGCAAGAAACAGTTAACAAGGACCTAGAAGAACTAAAGATGAATCAAGCATTGATTAAAAACACAATAAATGAAATAAAAAATACTCTAGATGGAATCAATAGCAGAATAACTGAGGCAGAAGAACGGATAAGTGAGGTGGAAGATAAAATAGTGGAAATAACTGATGCAGAGCAAAATAAAGAAAAAAGAATAAAAAGAACAGAGGACAGTCTCAGAGACCTCTGGGACAACATTAAACGCACCAACATTCGAATTATAGGGGTTCCAGAAGAAGAAGAGAAAAAGAAAGGGACTGAGAAAATATTTGAAGAGATTATAGTTGAAAACTTCCCTAATATGGGAAAGGAAATAGTTAATCAAGTCCAGGAGGCACAGAGAGTCCCATACAGAATAAATCCAAGGAGAAATACGCCAAGACACATATTAATCAAACTATCAAAAATTAAACACAAAGAAATCATATTAAAAGCAGCAAGGGAAAAAAAACAAATAACACACAAGGGAATCCCCATCAGGGTAACAGCTGATCTCTCAGCAGAAACTCTACAAGCCAGAAGGGAGTGGCAGGACATAATTAAAGTGATGAAGGAGAAAAACCTGCAACCAAGATTACTCTACCCAGCAAGGATCTCATTCAGATTTGATGGAGAAATTAAAATGTTTACAGACAAGCAAAAGCTGAGAGAGTTCAGCACCACCAAACCAGCTTTACAACAAATGCTAAAGGAACTTCTCTAGGCAAGAAACACAACAGAAGGCAAAGACCTACAATAACGAGCCCAAAACAATTAAGGAAATGGGAATAGGAACATACATATCGATAATTACCTTAAATGTAAATGGATTAAATGCTCCCACCAAAAGACACAGATTGGCTGAATGGATACAAAAACAAGACCCATATATATGCTGTCTACAAGAGACCCACTTCAGACCTAGAGACACATACAGACTGAAAGTAAGGGGATGGAAAAAGATATTCCATGCAAATGGGAACCAAGAGAAAACTGGAGTAGCAATTCTCATATCAGACAAAATAGACTTTAAAATAAAGGCTATTAGAAGAGACAAAGAAAGACACTACATAATGATCAAGGGATCGATCCAAGAAGAAGATATAACAATTTTAAATATTTATGCACCAAACATAGGAGCACCTCAATACATAAGGCAAATACTAACAGCCATAAAAGGAGAAATCGACAGTAACACAATCATAGTAGGGAAATTTAACACCCCACTTTCACCAATGGACAGATCATCCAAAATGAAAATAAATAAGGAAACACAAGCTTTAAATGACACATTAAACAAGATGGACTTAATTGATATTTATAGGACATTCCATCCCAAAACAACAGAATACACATTTTTCTCAAGTGCTCATGGAACATTCTCCAGGATAGATCATATCTTGGGTCACAAATCAAGCCTTGGTAAATTTAAGAAAATTGAAATTGTATCAAGTATCTTTTCCGACCACAATGCTATGAGGCTAGATATCAATTACAGGAAAAGAGCTGTAAAAAATACAAACACATGGAGGCTAAACAATACACTACTTAATAACAAAGTGATCACTGAAGAAATCAAAGGGGAAATTAAAAAATACCTAGAAACAAATGACAATGGAGACACGACGACCCAAAACCTATGGGATGCAGCAAAAGCAGTTCTAAGAGGGAAGTTTATAGCAATACAATCCCACCTTAAGAAACAGGAAACATCTCGAATAAACAACCTAACCTTGCACCTAAAGCAATTAGAGAAAGAAGAACAAAAACATCCCAAAGTTAGCAGAAGGAAAGAAATCATAAAAATCAGATCAGAAATAAATGAAAAAGAAATGAAGGAAACGATAGCAAAGATCAACCAAACTAAAAGCTGGTTCTTTGAGAAGATAAACAAAATTGACAAACCATTAGACAGACTCATCAAGAAAAAAAGGGAGAAGACTCAAATCAACAGAATTAGAAATGAAAAAGGAGAAGTAACAACTGACACTGCAGAAATACAAAAGATCATGAGAGATTACTACAAGCAACTCTATGCCAATAAAATGGACAACCTGGAAGAAATGGACAAATTCTTAGAAATGCACAACCTGCCAAGACTGAATAAGGAAGAAATAGAAAATATGAACAGACCAATCACAAGCACTGAAATTGAAACTGTGATAAAAAATCTTCCAACAAACAAAAGCCCAGGACCAGATGGCTTCACAGGCGAATTCTATCAAGCATTTAGAGAAGAGCTAACACCTATCCTTCTCAAACTCTTCCAAAATATAGCAGAGTGAGGAACACTCCCAAACTCATTCTACCAGGCCACCATCACCTTGATACCAAAACCAGATAAGGATGTCACAAAGAAAGAAAACTACAGGCCAATATCACTGATGAACATAGATGCAAAAATCCTCAGCAAAATACTAGCAAACAGAATCCAACAGCACATTAAAAGGATCATACACCATGATCAAGTGGGGTTTATTCCAGGAATGCAAGGATTCTTCAATATACGCAAATCAATCAACGTGATACACCATATTAACAAATTGAAGGAGAAAAACCATATGATCATCTCAATAGATGCAGAGAAAGCTTTCGACAAAATTCAACACACATTTATGATAAAAACCCTGCAGAAAGTAGGCATAGAGGGAACTTGATCCTCAACATAATAAAGGCCATATATGACAAACCCACAGCCAGCATCGTCCTCAATGGTGCAAAACTGAAACCATTTCCACTAAGATCAGGAACAAGACAAGGTTGCCCACTCTCACCACTCTTATTCAACCTAGTTTTGGAAGTTTTAGCCACAGCAATCAGAGAAGAAAAGGAAATAAAAGGAATCCAAATCGGAAAAGAAGAAGTAAAGCTGTCACTGTTTGCAGATGACATGATACTATACATAGAGAATCCTAAAGATGCTACCAGAAAACTACTAGAGCTAATCAATGAATTTGGTAAAGTAGCAGGATACAAAATTAATGCACAGAAATCTCTGGCATTCCTGTACACTAATGATGAAAAATCTGAAAGTGAAATCAAGGAAACACTCCCATTTACCATTGCAACAAAAAGAATAAAATATCTAGGAATAAACCTACCTAAGGAGACAAAAGACCTGTATGCAGAAAATTATAAGACACTGATGAAAGAAATTAAAGATGATACAAATAGATGGAGAGATGTACCATGTTCTTGGATTGGAAGAATCAACATTGTGAAAATGAGTCTACTACCCAAAGCAATCTACAGATTCAATGCAATCCCTATCAAACTACCACTGGCATTTTTCACAGAACTAGAGCAAAAAATTTCACAATTTGTATGGAAACACAAAAGACCCCGAATAGCCAAAGCAATCTTGAGAACGAAAAATGGAGCTGGAGGAATCAGGCTCCCTGACTTCAGACTATACTACAAAGCTACAGTAATCAAGACCGTATGGTACTGGCACAAAAACAGAAAGATAGATCAATGGAACAGAATAGAAAGCCCAGAGATAAACCCACGGACATATGGTCACCTTATCTTTGATAAAGGAGGCAGGAATGTACAGTGGAGAAAGGACAGTCTCTTCAATAAGTGGTGCTGGGAAAACTGGATAGGGACATGTAAAAGTATGAGATTAGATCACTCCCTAACACCATACACAAAAATAAGCTCAAAATGGATTAAAGACCTAAATGTAAGGCCAGACACTATCAAACTCTTAGAGGAAAACATAGGCAGAACACTCTATGACATAAATCACAGCAAGATCCTTTTGGACCCACCTCCTAGAGAAATGGAAATAAAGACAAAAATAAACACATGGGACCTAATGAAACTTCAAAGCTTTTGCACAGCAAAGGAAACCATAAACAAGACCAAAAGACAACCCTCAGAATGGGAGAAAATATTTGCAAATGAAGCAACTGACAAAGGATTAATCTCCAAAATTTATAAGCAGCTCATGCAGCTCAATAGCAAAAAAACAAACAACCCAATCCAAAAATGGGCAGAAGACCTAAATAGACATTTCTCCACAGAAGATATACAGACTGCCAACAAACACATGAAAGGATGCTCAACATCTTTGCTCATTAAAGAAATGCAAATCAAAACTACAATGAGATATCTCACACCAGTCAGAATGGCCATCATCAAAAAATCTAGAAACAATAAATGCTGGAGAGGGTGTGGAAAAAAAGGAACACTCTTGCACTGCTGGTGGGAATGTGAATTGGTACAGCCACTATGGAGAACGGTATGGAGGTTCCTTAAAAAACTACAAATAGAACTACCATATGACCCAGCAATCCCACTACTGGGCATATACCCTGAGAAAACCATAATTCAAAAAGAGACATGTACCAAAATGTTCATAGCAGCCTTATTTACAATAGCCCAGAGATGGAAACAACCTAAGTGTCCATCATCAGATGAATGGGTAAAGAAGATGTGGCACATATATACAATGGGATATTACTCAGCCATAAAAAGAAATGAAATTGAGCTATTTGTAATGAGGTGGATGGACCTAGAGTCTGTCATACAGAGTGAAGTAAGTCAGAAAGAGAAAGAGAAATACTGTATGCTGACACATATGTATGGAATTTAAGAAAAAAAAAGTCATGAAGAACATAGGGGTAAGACAGGAATAAAGGCACATACCTACTAGAGAATGGACTTGAGGATATGGGGAGGGGGAAGGGTAAGCTGTGACAAAGTGGAAAAGCGGCATGGACATATATACACTACCAAACGTAAGGTAGATAGCTAGTGGGAAGCAGCCGCATAGCACAGGGAGATCAGTTCTGTGGTTTGTGACCCCCTGGAGGGGTGGGATAGGGAGCGTGGGAGGGAGACACAAAAGGGAGGGGATATGGGAACATATGTATATGTATAACTGATTAAATTTGTTATAAAGCAAAAAATATAAAAATAAAAAAATAAAAAAATAAAAAAAAGAAACCTGTTCTATACATTCTATACTAGAATATATAATATATACTAGAACACATAATATTATTCTAGTATATTCTATACTAATTATTCTATACTAGCAAATCTTTTAAAATGCCTTCTTAATTTTTTTTCCAATTCTAAAAGTAATACATGTCATAGCAACTAAAATAATTTAAAAATAAAACTCTAACTATGAGTATCCTAAGGACTGTTAAGAGAATAATATTCCAAGAACAAGTAAGTTTCATTCCAGTAACATACAAATGCTTCAGTATTAGAAATAAATTAGTGTCTGGGGGGGGTCTTCATTATCTCAGAATAATAGGAGATGGTCTTTAGAAGTTAATTCAGTTAAAATAGAAAGCATACATACATAGTTGGTAGTTTCAAAAAATAAAAACTTTTATTGGGATTTTATCTAAAACAAATAAATTTATGAAATGTATTTGCTTATATCTAACAAAATACAGCTTGGAATTGAAGTTATGAGCTAATTTCATACTAAAATAAAAATGAATTAAATGTTAATAATTTTTTAAAGTATTTCTCCACTAAAATTATATGACCACATTTTCATAATTATCATAGAAAAGTCCTTCTTGCAAAATTTCTGGAGGATTCCATTCATTTTCCAAGGAAGTTTTGACCCACTGAGAGTCAAAGCATTCTCTCTTAAATGCATTTAATGTTGTCAACCTTTTTGATGTTTCCTTCTTTACACACGGTACTGACTTAAATCTCTCAGAACCTTTCATTTCAGTGGATATGAACATGATCCTAGCAGTTGTTCAACATTTTTTTTTTTCAATTTCATGAAATCATATGTATTTTATAACATTTGCTCTTTTGCTTTACAATTGATTTGGATTGTTTAATATTTAGTGTCTAAAGTCAATATAACATATAAAATTAATATTACAATGAGGTAAGCTCATGAGAAAGGGACTAAATCTAAAAGTGTTCAATTATTAGTGAATATCTTTGCATTCTGGTGACATTTATACCCTTACATAATCTTAGGAGCTCAGGGGACTTAAATAATGTATCAGTGAGACCACATATTCCCCCTCCCTCTTACCTCATACACTTCATAAATCTTCATTTTACCATGTGAAAGTGGGGGAAACGAGGATATGTATCTCAAAAATTTCAAATACATGTATTCAGAAAAAAAAATCACAACTCATTAGGAAAAAAACAGTTCTTTAACTAGATTTTTAAAAAATCCCAAACTTAAAGTTGTTTGGTTAATGGGGTAATACTAGAAGCATTATCATTAAAAAATTGGTCTAAGACAAAGTCAATTTCTAGCACCACTACCATTTAACATAGTTTTGGAAGCTCTGATCAAATCAATAAGACTAGAAAAATGAATGAGAGAAATTTCTTGGAAATGGATAAAATTATTAATATTTAAAATGAAATGATTGAATAATTAGAAAAGCTAAGAGAATAAACTAAAATATTGCTGAAACAACAAGGGAAATTCCTCTTCTATTTAGCAGCAAAAATCAGGCCAAAAAGTGTCAAGGAGTTACTCTAGTCATACTAGCAGAAAAACACATAAAATATTAGAATATTTAGCCAAATAATGAACAGAACCTACATGAAGAAGAGTACACAACTTTACTGAAGGACATGAAGAAGACAAATAAATGTAGAAATAAATATGTTACTGGAAGGAAAGACTTTATATTGTCAAGATGTCATTTGCCCTCATATAATTTACATAAGTAATGCAATCATAATTCCTTCATGGGAAACCTCATAAAATAATTCTAATTTTCACCTGGAAGAATACACTGACAAAATTAGCCAAGAAGAAGAAAGGAAAAAGACAAGTAATTAAGGAAACTTGCGTTATCAGAAATAAAAATATAACATTACCATAGTGAGAAACACAGAGGTACTTGCTCAGGGAATGACAAATCATTGGAACAGAATGGAAACTCTACAAAAAAGATGTGTACACACACTCACAGTATAACAAGATACCATGTAAATTATAATGTTGACACATAAAATCATTAAGGAAGTACTGAATTAACAAATAATCTTGGGACATTTTTAGTTGGAAAACAATTTATTGGTTTTAGAATCAGAGCTACTCAACAGTAAATAAAATTTGGATCTGATTTTGGATTCTGGGACGATAGGTACTTTGACAAATTTTGGAAGTCATTCATGGTTGAAATTGTACAAAAGCAGGTATGAATGAAAAATACTATAAAGAAATGGACTGGATAAAAACTTTGAGGAATTAATATATTTATGGGCAGAAAAGGAAAGAGACTGTGAAGAGACCCTGGGTCCTCAAAGTCTAGAAAGCAAACAGTAGCAAGAAGGAGACACTGTAAGAAACTTTAATTGGGAATAATTGTGCCTCAGAAAAACCTCATTGGCTATGATACTGCCACTGCACAAAGCTGTAAGAAACTTTAAAAACATTAGAGAGGCGTAAGAAAACACTGGATTTGACAATAGTCATTGGTGTTTTGTGAAAGAGCAAAAATTTTAAAGTAAAGGATAAAGTAGAAAGTAAAGAATTGCATTCAAAGGTAGACTGGGGCTTCCCTGGTTGCGCAATGGTTGAGAGTCCGCCTGCCGATGCAGGGGACGCGGGTTCGTGCCCCGGTCCAGGAAGATCCCACATGCTGTGAAGCGGCTGGGCCCGTGAGCCATTGCCACTGAGTCTGTGCGTCCGGAGCCTGTGCTCCGCAATGGGAGAGGCCACAACAGTGAGAAGCCCCTGTACCGCAAAAAAAAAAAAAAAAAAAAGGTAGACTCAAATTATTTGGCTGTGAAACAGAGAAGAGGTGACAAAAATATGTTTATAGACTATGATGCTATGCACTTCCAAGTTTCTTAACCTTTATTTTTGCTTTTAACTTTTTTAACACACTACCTTTGGTGAGGGTAGTAGTTAAGTTTACTGACATGATTTATATGGTACCATTCACCTATTTTGGTTATACAGTTCCATGAACTGTCATGTAACCGCCACCACCATCAAGATTATAGGATAGGGCCTCCCTGGTGGCGCAGTGGTTGAGAGTCCGCCTGCCGATGCAGGGGATACGGGTTCGTGCCCCGGTCTGGGAGGATCCCATATGCCGCGGAGCGGCTGGCCTGTGCGTCCGGAGCCTGTGCTCCGCAACGGGAGAGGCCACAACAGTGAGAGGCCCGCGTACAGCAAAAAAAAAAAAAAAAAAAAAAGATTATAGGATATTTTCATCACCCGCAAAAGCTCCATCTCTTTGCAGTGAGTCCTCATCTCCATGCTGAACCTCTGTCACCAACTGAACTCTTTTCAGTCCCTACAGCCTTGCCTTTTCCAGGGTACAATATAAACAAACACATATAGTATACAGCTTCTTGAGTCTGACTTATTTCACTTAGCATAATACTTTTGAGATTCATCCATGCTTTGCATGTACCCTTTTTATTACTAAGTAGTATTCTATTTTACAAGTATGACATGATTTCATTGCCACCAAAGTAATCCTTACAACTAACTACTGAAGGAAATGCCACTATTTCCATTTTACTGAAGATAAAACTGTGGATCCATGAGGTCAATCAGCTTCCTGAAATCCAGGGCTAATAGGAGCTGGACCTGGGATTCATACCCAGGTCTGTCTAACTCCAAGACACAGGGAGAGCCCACACCTTAGAGACTGAAAAAAGAAAAAAAGCAAGGAAGGATGGCAGGTCCAGAAGATGGAGCAAATGATGATTTAAAAATTTTTTTATTAATAATTTGTTTTTTATTAAAAACAAAATAAAATGTTTTTGATAAAACAAAATTGTGCTTGTTCAAGTTTCACACTTCCCCTGCCCCCTTTTGTATATTTTAATATTTTCAAAGATAATATAAGAATTTGGGGGAATTCAGTCCACATTGCACCCCTAGAATACTTTAAAGAGCTTAAAGCAAATTGAACTTCTGATTTGGATCCGTTCCTTGGGGCCATTTGCTACAGCCCCATGCTTCCATCAAATGTACAGTGCGTGATCAGAAGGATTCATATTATACATAGAAAAAGGACAAACTGCATTTGAGTCTGTTCATTTCTAAATTTAACAGTTCATTTTTGTGTTTATGTATAGCAGCATCAAAGCTCTGCTTTGCCAATACTGGATTTTATTTAATTCTTAGATTTATACTAATTCATCCATTGCCTGACTTTTGCAAATTGCATCTCCTTGCAGGAATGATTTTGTGCACATTTAGAAAACAAGTTGATCAGAATTCCCACTGCCTTTGGTCCCACAGCAAGTTCCCCTCCTTTTTTTTTTTTTTAACATCTTTATTGGAGTATAATTGCTTTACAATGGTGTGTTAGTTTCTGCTTTATAACAAAGTGAATCAGGTATACATATATATATATGTTCCCATATCTCTTCCCTCTTGCGTCTCCCTCCCTCCCACCTTCCCTATCCCACCCCTCTAGCTGGTCACAAACCACTTAGCTGATCTCCCTGTGCTATGCGGCTGCTTCCCACTAGCTATCTATTTTACGTTTGGTAGTGTATATATGTCCATGCCACTCTCTTACTTTGTCACAGCTTACCCTCCTTTTTTTGAAGATAATACAGGCACCCTGCAAGGGCCACCACCAGGGAATGTGTTTCACATCACAACACAGATGGCTTGTTTACACCATTTCCCCTGCTCAGGGAAATTTTTAGGGATGAAATCAAATTTTTCTTTTCATGTCATGATGTGTCTTGTAATCCCATTTTAGTCAAAACCTGGTTTTTCCCTTGAAGTACAGTAGGAAACTATTCTGTTTCATTCCTTTTAACATATGAAGACACAGGAATTAGAACAGTTACCCACCCCCAGCTGCTTGCCAACTTTTAAATAATTCCTTCAATAATCATCCTAAAAGTCAGCACTCACCTTAATGCTCACAAAGTGACATCTAGATCTTCCCTCTTGAATTTGGAGCATTTAACTCATTAATATAAAAAGGATTCGGGTCAGTCACTTTTTACGTGAAACATTATTGATATAAGCTAGAACAATTGTTTTCAGCCTTTATTGTAACTTAGAATTAGCTGAGGAGCTTTTAAAATATAATGTTGCCTGTACCCCAGCACCACAATTGCCCACATAATTTTGCAGGGGTAAGAGGAGGCTCTGAGCATCAAAATTTATAAAGTTTCCTCAGGAGATTTTAATGAATAGCTCAGGTAAAATGCTTTTTAACTGGTCTAGAATCTCTAATCAAACATTCAGTAAGACGCCAATAGAGAAATTTATTTGCAGCACTTCCCCTCCTGGAGGGCTCAGTCCCTGCACGCAATTTCCTGGAGGGGTCGACTCCAGTGCACCCCTCTTCTGGAGAGGTCGTTGGGGCTGAAGTCAGGCAGGATTTGGGGGGCACTCAGAATCCTTCTGATGGAGCTCTGCATTTGAAACCTGGATGCAGGAGTTTTCAGAAAAAGACAGTGCTGTGCATGATGGCTGTTTGTCTTGATAGATAGACCCCTGAGTCACAAAGGACACTTTGATGCCACCCATGGATTTCCTCATATGCTTCACTGACACACGGAACAGTGTCCTCCTTTTCAGAGAGGAGAGTTCAGAGGATTCTTCTCTTGCTGTGATCACTGAGATTTTATATTTTTTTTCAAGTAGACTGAAGCTGGGGACACCTTCAAGATGGTGAAAGATTAAGACGCGGAGATCACCTTCCTCCCCACAAATACAAATACATCAAAACTACATCTACTTGTGGAACAACTCCTACACACACTGACTGAACACTGGCAGAAGACCTCAGACTTCCCAAAAGATGCCCTCAGGTGACCTACATTCAGTGGCAGGGCCAAATCCATAGCTGAACCCAAGGAGCTGTGTGAACAAAGAAGAGAAAGGGAATTTCTCCCAGCAGTCTCAGGGGCAGTGGATTAAGTCTCCACAATCAACTTGATGTACCCTGCATCTCTGCAATACCTGAACAGACAACAAGTCATACCAAAATTGAGGGGGTGGACTTTGGGAGCAAGTGTAGACTTGGGGTTTGCTGTATGTGACTGACTAGTTTCAGATTTATATGTTTATCTTAGTTTAGTTTTTAGCGCTTGTTATCATTGGTAGATTTGTTTATAGATTTGGTTGTTCTCTTCCTTTCTTATTTTATATAGATATATATTTTTTCCTTTTTCTCTTTTTGTGAGTATCTATGTGTATGCTTCTTTGTGTGGTTTTGTCTGTATAGCTTTGCTTTTGCCACTTGTCCTAGGGTTCTGACTGTCTGGTGGCTTTTTTTTTTTTTTTTTGGTTTCTTTGTTTTTTAGTAGAGTTTTTAGCACTTGTTATTATTAAAGGATTTATTTTTTGGTATGGTTGCTCACTTCTTTCTTTCTCTCTTTTATTTAAATTACTTTTTTATTTTTAATTATTTTATTTTATTTACTTCTTTCTTTCTTTCTTTCTTTTTCTTTCTTACATCCTTTCATTTTATTCTTCATTTTCTTCTGATCCGTGTGTCTGACAGGGTCTTTGTGCTCTGGCGGGGTGTCAGGCCTGAGCCTCTGAGGTGGGAGAGCCTAGTTCAGGACATTGGTCCACCAGAGGCCTCCTGGCCCCAAGTAATATCAAATGGTTAAAACTCTCCCACAGATCACCATCTCAATGCAAAAACCCAGCTCCACTCAACCAGCAAGCTACAGTGCTGGACACCTTATGCCAAACAACTAGCAGGACAGGAAGACAAACCAACGCATTAGCAGAGGGGCTGCCTAAAATCATAATAAGTTCACAGACACCCCAAAACACACCACCAGACGTAGTCCTGCCCACCAGAAAGATAAGACCAAGCCTCATCCACCTGAACACAGGCACTAGTGCCCTCCACCAGGGAGCCTACACAACCCACTGAACAAAACTTACCACTGGGACCAGACACCAAAAACAGTGGGAACTACAAACTGCAGTCTGTGAAATGGAGACCCCAAAAACAGTAAGTTAAGCAAAATGAGAAGACATAGAAATACACAACAGATGAAGAAGCAAGGTAAGAACCCACCACATCAAATAAATGAAGAGGAAATAAGCAGTCTACCTGAAAAAGAATTCAGAGTACTGATAGTAAAGATGATCCAAAATATTGGAAATAGAATGGAGAAACTACAAGAAACGTTTAACAAGGACCTAGAAGAACTAAAGAGCAAATAAGCAATGATGAACAACACAATAAATGAAATTAAAAATTCTTCAGAAGGAATCAGTAGCAGAATGACTGAGGCAGAAGAACGGATAAGTGACTTGGAAGATAAAGTAGTGGAAATAACTACTGCAGAGGAGAATAAAGAAAAAAGAATGAAAAGAATTGAGGACAGTATCAGAGACCTCTGGGAGAACATTAAATGCACCAACATGTGAATTATAGGGGTACAAGAAGAAGAGAACAAAAAAGGGACTGAGAAAATATTTAAAGAGATTATAGGTGAAAACTTCCCAAATATGGGTAAGGAAATACTCAATGAAGTCCAGGAAACACAGAGAGCCCCATACAGGATAAATGTAAGGAGAAACATGTGAAGACACATATCAATCAAACTATCAAAATGTAAATACAAAGAAAAAATATTAAAAGCAGCAAGGGAAAAACAACAAATAACACACAAGGGAATCCCCATAAGGTTAACAGCTGATCTTTTAGCAGAAACTCTGCAAGCCAGAAGGGAGTGGTAGGACATATTTAAAGTGATAAAAGGGAAAAACCTATAACCAAGATTACTCTACCCAGCAAGGATCTCATTCAGATTCAACAGAGAAATTAAAACCTTTACAGACAAGCAAAAGCTAAGAGAATTCAGCACCACAAAACCAGCTTTACAACAAATGCTAAAGTAACTTCTCTAGGCAGGAAACACAAGAGAAGAAAAAGACAATAACAAACCCAAAACAATAAAGACAATGGTAATAGGAACATACATATTGATAACTACCTTAAATGTAAATGGATTACATGCTCCAACTGAAAGACATAGACTGGCTGAATGGATACAAAAACAAGACCTGTACATATGTTGTCTGCAACAGACCCACTTCAGACCTAGGGACACAACCAGACTGAAACTGAGGGGATGGAAAAAGATATTCCATGCAAATGGAAATCAAAAGAAAGCTGGAGTAGCAATGCTTATATCAGACAAAATAGACTTTACAATAAAGACTATTACAAGAGACAAAGAAGGACACTACATAATGATCAAGGGATCAATCCAAGAAGATGATAGAAAAACTGTAAATATTTATGCACCCAACATAGGAGCACCTCAATACTAAGGCAAGTGCTAACAGCCATAAAAGGGGAAATCGACAGTAATACAATTACTGTAGGGGACTTTAACACCCCACTTTCACCAATGGACAAATCACCCAAAATGAAAATAAATAAGGAAACACAAGCTTTAAAAGATACATTAAACACGATGGAGTTAATTGATATTTATAGGACATTGCATCTAAAAACAACAGAATACACTTTCTTCTCAAGTGCTCATGGAACATTCTCCAGGACAGATCATATCTTGGGTCATAAATCAAGCCTTGGTCAATTTATGAAAATTGAAATTGTATCAAGTATCTTTTCGGACCAAAACACTGTGGCAATAGATATCAATTACAGGAAAAAGATCGGTAAAAAATACAAACACATGGAGGCTAAACAATGCACTACTTAAATACCAAGAGATCACTGAAGAAAACAAAGAGGAAATCAAAAAATACCTAGAAACAAATGACAATGAAAACACGATAGCCCCAAACTTATGGGATGCAGCAAAAGCAGTTCTAAGAGGGAAGTTTATAGCAATACAATCCTACCTCAAGAAGAAAGGAATATCTCAGATAAACAACCTAACCTTACACCTAAAGCAATTAGAGAAAGAACAAAAAAACCCAAAAGTTAGCAGAAGGAAAGAAATCATAAAGATCAGATCAAAATGTATGAAAAAGAAATGAAGGAAATGATAGCAAATATCAGTATAACTAAAAGCTGGTTCTTTAAGAAGATAAACAACATTGATAAACCATTAGCCAGACTCATCAAGAAAAAAAGGGAGAAGACTCAAATCAACAGAATTAGAAATGAAAAAGGAGAAGTAACAACGGACACTGCAGACATACAAAGGATCATGAGAGAGTACTACAAGCAACTATATGCCAATAAAATGGACAACCTAGAATAAATGGACAAATTCGTTAAAAAGCACAACCTTCCAAGACTGAACCAGGAAGAAATAGAAAATATTAACAGACCAATCACAAGCAGTGAAATTGAGACTGTAATTAACAATTTTCCAACAAACAAAAGCCCAGGACCAAATGGCTTCACAGGCGAATTCTATCAAACATTTAGAGAAGAGCTAACACCTAACCTTCTCAAACTCTTCCAAAACATAGCACAGGGAAGAATACTCTCATACTCATTCTATGAGGTCAACATCACCCTGATACCAAAATCAGACAAAGATGTCACAAAAAAAGAAAACTACAGGCCAATATCACTGATGAACATAGATGCAAAAATCCTCTACTGAATACTACCAAACAGAATCCAACAGCACATTCAAAGGATCATACACCATGATCAAATGGGGTTTATCCCAGGAATGCAAGTATTCTTCAGTATATGCAAATCATTCAATGTGATAAACCACATTAACAAATTGATGGAGAAAATCCATATGATATCTCAATAGATACAGAAAAAGCTTTTGACAAATGCAACACAAATTTATGATAAAAACCATCCAGAAAGTAGGCATAGAGTGAACTTACCTCAACATAATAAAGGCCATATATGACAAACATTGTCCTCAATGGTGAAAAACTGAAACCATTTCCACTAAGATTAGGAACAAAACAAGGTTGCCCACTCTCACCACTATTATTCAACATTGTTTTGGAAGTTTTAGCCACAGCAATGAGAGAAGAAAAAGAAATAAAAGGAATCCAAATCAGAAAAGAAGTAAAGCTGTCACTGTTTGAAGATGACATGATACTATACAAAGAGAATCCTAAAGATGCTACCAGAAAACTACTAGAGCTCATCAATGAATTTGATAAAGTAACAGCATACAAAATTAATGCACAGAAATGTCTTGCATTCCTATACACTAATGAAAAATCTAAAAGATAAAGTAAGGAAACACTCCCATTTACCATTGTAACAAAAGAATAAAATACCTAAGAATAAACCTACCTAAGGAGACAAAAGACCTGTATGCAGAAAACTATAAGACACTGCTGAAAAAAATTAAAGATGATACAAACAGATGGAGAGATATACCATGTTCTTGGATTGGAAGAATCAAAAACGTGAAAATGACTATACTACCCAAAGCAATCTACAGATTCAGTGCAATCCCTATCAAACTACCAATGGCAGTTTTCACAGAACTAGAACATAAATTTTCATAATTTGTTTGGAAACACAAAAGATCCCGAATAGCCAAAACAATCTTGAGAAAGAAAAACAGAGCTGGAGGAATCACGCTCCCCGACTTCAGACTATACTACAAAGTTACAGTAATCCAGACAGTATGGTACTGGCACAAAAATAGAAATATAGATCACTGGAACGGGTTAGAAAGCCCAGAGATAAACCCACACACATATGGTCACCTTATCTTTGATAAAGCAAGCAAGAGTATACAATGGAGAAAAGACAACCTCTTCAATAAGTGGTGCTGGGAAAACTGGACAGTTACATGTAAAAGAATGAAATTAGAACACTGCCTAGCACCATACACAAAATCAATGAAAAATGGATTAAAGACCTAAATGTATGGCCAGACACTATCAAACTCTTAGAGGAAGACTTAGGCAGAACACTCTATGACATAAATCACAGCAAGATCCTTTTTGAACCACCTGTTAGAGAAATGGAAATAAAAACACAAATAAACAAATGGGACCTGATGAAACTTACAACCTTTTGCACAGAAAAGGAAACCATAAACAAGATGAAAGATGACCCTCATAATGGGAGAAAATATTTGCAAACAAAGCAACTGACAAAAGGATTAATCTCCAAAATACACAAGCAGCTCATGCAGCTCAATATCAAAAAAACAAACAACCCAATCCAAAAATGGGCAGAAGACCTAGATAAACATTTCTCCAAAGAAGATATACAGATTGCCAACAAACACATGAAAGGATGCTCAATGTCACTAATCATTAGAGAAATGTAAATCAAAACTACAATGAAGTATCTCCTCACACCAGTCAGAATGTCCATCATCAAAAAATCTACAAACAATAGATGATGTAGAGGATGTGGAGCAAAGGGAACCCTCTTGCACTGTTGGTGGGAATGTAAATTGATACAGCCACTATGGAGAACAGTATGGTTCCTTAAAAAACTAAAAAAGAACTACCGTATGACCCAGCCATCCCACTACTGGGCATATACACTGAGAAAGCCGTAATTCAAAAAAAGTCATGTACCACAATATTCACTGCAGCTCTATTTACAATAGCCAGGACATGGAAGCAACCTAAGAGTCCGTCGACAGATGAATGGATAAAGAAGATGTGACACATATATACAATGGAATATTAGTCAGTCATAAAAAGAAATGAAATTGAGTTATTTGTAGCAATGTGGATGGACCTAGAGACTGTCATACAGAGTGAAGCAAGTCAGAAAGAGAAAAACAAATACAATATGCTATCACATATATATGGAATCTAAAAAAAAAAAAAGGGTTCTGAAGAACCTAGGGGCAGGACAGGAATAAAGATGCAGACGTAGGGAATGGACTTGAGGACACAGGGAGGGAGAAGGGTAAACTGGGATGAAGTGAGAGAGTGGCATGGACATATATACACTACTGAATGTAAAATAAATAGGTAGTGGGAAGCAGCCACATAACACAGGGAGATCAGCTTGATGCTTTGTGTCCTCCTAGAGGGGTGGGATAGGGAGGGTGGGAGGGAGACACAAGAGGGAGGAGTTATGGGGATGTATGTATATGTATACCTGATTCACTTTGTTATACAGCAGGAACTAACACACCATTGTAAAGCAATTATACTCCAATAAAGATGTTAAAAAAAAAAGGGAAAACATTCATGTGAACCACTGAAAAGGAAGTAACCAAAAAAAAAATTATTTGCTTTTTTTTTCACCATCCTTATAAAACATACACTTGCCATTTAAGGTTATAGGAGTGCATGAATGTGGGAAGGTTTCCATAGTGATGAATATTTACAGAGAAAGTGGCAGTTCTCCTATCACACATCCAGCAGTTTGGCGAGCATGTTTCATTACCTTCTGTGGGAATATGATATGTATCTAGTTTTTAGAGCAATTTGTATTCCAGTGTCTTATCCTGAAGAACACTAAGTAACCTCTGTTCCCCAAATTAATGAGAGGTCCATTCTTTGATGCTGAAGAACCCACCAAGAAAATTAAACTTCCATTAGAATTTCTAAGCCAGGGTGTCTCAACCTCAGCAGTATTTACATCTGAACTAGATGATTCTTTGACATGGGGCTGTCCTGTGCATGTAGGATCTTTAACGGTATCCCTGGCCCCTACTCACTAGATGCCAGTGGCATCCTTTAGTTGTGAAAATAAAAATGTCTCCAGACATTGCTAACTATGTACTATAGAATCAAAATTGCCCAACTTAAGAAACACTGCTCTATGCATATAATGTAATTTTGTATCTAGATAGGAATATTTTATCAGGATCATTATCATTGGAGCATTGTGGTATGCCCACGTTGTTGTGATACTCATTTTTCCACTAGATATAAGTTCTCAAAACCATGGCAAAATGTTCTTGTCAAATTGGACATACACCATTACATCAATATTATTATCAACTTTCTAAACATCTATCATGAAGGAGTCTCTGCTCTTAGCATTGTAATGCATTAGGTAGTATGGAAGAGAGAAGATGGAAGAAAAAAATAATAGCATCACTACGTGGTGTTGCTAATGTTAGTCTCCCCTTTCCAAATGTTCTGGCCCTTTAGTATCCTGGAATTATTTGTAAGTAGACAGAGACTAAACTTGGCAACTCATAGGAGATTCAATCAATTCTATTCTTTTTCTTCTCTTTCACATCACTTCAGACTTTTACAACCCTTGCCTTTTTATAAGAATGTGGATAAGAAATTCCACATTATGTGAAAATTCATTATAAGAAAGGTATAGAAAATCAGTTTGTTGCTATAATTTTATCTTTAACTTGGAGATCATCTAGCTTGTGAACTCTCAATATTTTGCATGATTCTACCAAAAAGTAGTTATGAGTAATGGCTTGGCTGGATAATTGGTCCCCAGTGGCATTACTTGGGTCCTTAGACTTTTTGCCAGCACAAGTCAATCAGTATGACAACTGTTGAAATTATACTAATCTTACATCAACTAGGAGAATGGTAAGGCAAAATAATCTATTCTAAACAAATGGATTTAATAAAGAAAGAAATACTGAAAAAAATTTAAGAACAATGGGAAAGATATATGAATTAGAGCAGTTTCCATGTAGTCTCCCAGAGGTTAAGTGAAGAGTCCCCAGTACTTTCCAATTCTAAGTGAAGATCCCATTAAGAAGTAATTTTGTCTAAATGCTAAGTGAATGGTGTATCTCATAGTTTATACTAGAGTTTAATGAAGACTCTCATCAAAGGTGAGGGCGACTTCACAGAAGATCTGAGAATTATTCTGAGTTTTGTAGGAAAATTAAATTTTGTACAAATATAGAGAGATGAGGAAGACACTCAAATGGTAGCAGCAGAGTAGATGATGTCAAAGAGAAAGGAGGAAGGGAGAGAGGACAAAGCGAAGGGGGAAAGGGGGGAGAGAGAGAATAACCAATGTTTTAGAGTAATATTTGGAAAGATTAAATATATATAGATTGTATTAAGTTGGGAAGAGAACTTTTGGGTTAAACCCAGTTTAAAACTACAGAATGGAGTCAAATGCAAAATAATGGCAGGGGGGCAGTATTGGAAAGTTTGTAAGTACGTGGGTCAAAAATAGCAACCAGTGTTCGTGCATCGTGGAATGATGCTAGGGATTCTGTGCATGTATGTTCTATTTGTGTGTGTGTGTGATCACATAAGACTCTATTATTTTTATTTGAATGAGACAATTTTAGGATATGTGATGTGATTCTCTTTCACATAGTGGGAACGTTGCTTGGGCTTCAGGATCCCAATCAACAATGTAATAATAAAGAACCTCTGACACACACATGCACAACATAACTGGCCTGATTTTTCAAGTCTTGAGGCATCTATAAGGCATCTATTATTGCCTGGTAGCATGGAGAATTCTCTTTAAATCTTGTATCAAAACAAGAAAATAAAATAAAGAATTACACATACAAATTACATACACTATTCATTTCCAAATATATATATATGGAAATAAGTGTGGAAATAGACATATACACACACACACACACATATATATATATCCTAGTTTCATACACTAGAAGGAAATGCAGCATTGTTATTTCAGAATATTTGAATCATGAGTGATGGGCATATTTTAATTTTCCTCTTTATATATATATATATATATATATATATATATGCATTTCTCAACATTTATCATTATTTAATCAGAAAACATATATCAATATTAACTGACATTTATGAACACTTCATGTGAGCCATGGACTATGCTAAGTACACAGCTTATCTCATTAAATTCTTAAAATAGCCCCTTGTGGTAGATCTTACATTATCCACATAGTGCAGATGAGGAAAATGGAATAGGAAAGGTTGAAAATATCCAGGTCCTACAGTTTAGAAGTGGAAAAGCTAAAACTGAACCCCAGCCATTGTAACTCAAGAGCCTGCATTTTTCACCACTGAGTGTTGATCCCCTTAATAAAAATAAGAGGATAGAAATTTGAGACTATATGGTTAAACTTCACAAGAGTGTATAAATTCCTCTAAAAGTTCTCATGTTCTCTCCATTTTTTCAGATTTCTGCCAAATTTTACTTTCATTAAATCCAATGGGAATTTTATGCGTGGGTATGTGGTTTTATCTCTTTTGTAAGTGGCTCTCCCACCATTCGTGAGACACCTACATCCTAGGCAGAGCTTGCAAGATGCTATCCCTTTCTAAAAATCAAACTGATATGCAATTTTTAATAGTTTGTTTATTTTATTCACAGGCTGCAAAGACAATGTTAAGAAAGTCTCTTATATGTAGTAACTACATGCTCTTGAAGAGACCAGTTATATATTAGTCTAAATCTCACTTTTTATGAATCTCAGGAATAGAATTTAGCATGTAACTAAGTCAAAACTAATAATAAAGCTAAAGCTATACATTTACTTTAAGATACCATATTTTAAGCAAAAGTACACCATTTTTTATTTTATAAAAATAACCTGAATGCTTTCCATTTCACTTCCAGTGTTTCCCTAAAGTGCAATCTGACTCATATTTTACATATAGTAAGATTTCTGGGACAGTTTTTATTTAAACAATAAAAACATGATGGTGCAAGAATTGTAAAAGATGTGATATTGGCTTTGTTTTTAAGCCAATGCTATCTAAAAGATTCTTTCTTCCATAAAATTACTTTTTTTTTTTTTTTTTTTTTTTGCTGTACGCGGGCCTCTCACTGTTGCGGCCTCTCCCGTTGCAGAGCACAGGCTCCGGACGCGCAGGCTCAGCAACCATGGCTCACGGGCCCAGCCGCTCCGCGGCATGTGGGATCTTTCCAGACCGAAGCACGAACCCGTATCCCCTGCATCGGCAGGCGGACTCTCAACCACTGTGCCACCAGGGAAGCCCTCCATAAAATTACTTTTTAAGAAACATTAATCAGAATCAAAACAACAAACTTTCAACTATTGATTTTTTTCTTAAGAAAAAAAGCACACCATTTGAACAGTGAGAGAAGAATCTAGAATGATTCATTACCCTTCTGAAGTTCCTGCCCCACCTGTTTCTATCAGCCAAACACTTTATCACAGAGAAAAGAGGATTTCCCTTCCTCTCTCCACCTTCTCTTAAACTCCTTGCTGAATAAATTGTCAATTAAAAAAAAAACCCACTATGGTGCAAGGAAGACTATGTTGAACGTAGTAGCTACAGAAGCAACATGTTCTATAATTTCTATTCGAGTTATTTATTACATATCACAGGGATATAACAAAAATTTTGAGGATCATGTGCTAGTTTCTAGACCATTTAACCAACCTAATTGAGGCTAAAATCCAATGAAATTTAAGACTATAGCTCAGCCTTTCATATCTATAACTTTTAACCACAGAGTAAAGATAAATTTTTGAATTTTTTGTGCACATGATACTGACTCAAAGGTATAGTTAGTTTGACATCAAGCAGAACTAAAACCAATATATATATGCACGTATCCTTATGTATGTAAATTTTCAGGAAGAATAAAAAGAAAACTTAAAATTGTTTACAATCTGACATTGGTATCAACTTTGAAACAAAATGTTCCATAGATATTTTTCTTATCCTATTTTCTGAAATGATATACCTCGCATTGATATAGTAACAAAAACAAGTAGAGTCCAGAACATGCTGCAAGTGAAAAGTTATGTAGGTTTTTAATATTCTCAGTATGATGAAAAGGTTAGCTCTGTTAATTTTCAAATGTAGAATATATTATCTACTATGGCTTGTTTGATTTTAGCTGACAAATAGAAAACAGATTCAACTTTTGGCTTAGAGTAGATTATATTAATGGGCAAGAACGTCTGTTGTCACTTTCCATATTTAGATAAATGACACTCATTGTACCATTATGACTGCAACATATTCCTCTTGATTGCTGTTTCGTTTCTCATAAAACTACTTGGAACATTTTTGTCACTCAATGAAAGTTTTTAACCCACAATCAGTAACTGAAGGCCCTTCCAACACTTTTAAAGCTTTTAACTTTGAGAGACAAAGGTAAGGCTTATCAAGTATTTAATGCAGTGGCATTTAAACAATTTCACTATGGCTCACAATAAGATATATATTTCCTTCTGTGCTTCAGTACAAGCATACGTTTGTGTGTATGTCAGGATAACATATAGCCTGAAACTAAAGTTTTGGAAAACACCAACTACCCTTACTCACTGCAATTCAATCTAATAGTTTCAATTTTACACTGTTCTGCATTATTTTATTGTTTCATTTTTTTAAAAGTTGGTTATGACCCATTTTATTGATCTTAAGACCCATAATGTGTTGCCCCCATAATTTTAAAAATATTAAACTTCTCTATTTAAATAACCAGTTTTACCAATCATCAGAGATGATTTATATTAGTTGTAAAATTTTGGGAAGATTTGAATCCATATTAATCAAATATATTCTCGTGATTGATTCAAGTTTTACTTTTCATCTTTGCCCTATTACCACTGATTGACAGCCACTGCATATATTTTTTGCTAATTGATAAGAAAAATATAGTTATAAATGAAAATTTATAGATATCTTTATTTAAGAAATAGATGCTTTTAAATATTTATATTTTTTCACATATTTATTCAGGCAAATAGAAAAAATGGACTTTAGATATTTGGCTTCCTTGTTCATGACAACATACTGATCTATATTTATCCAAATCAAACAAACATCCATGTTTGGATCTTTTACGTTCATGAAAAAGGTTGTTTTAGAAATAAGATCTTGACTTGAAGTTCATGACTTCCAACTCCATTGGTGGGTCTAGAAGACTTAGATTTTCTATTCTTTTGTCCCTATACTTTAATAGGACCTTTATAGAGACTTCACCTGATTAAAAATCTATGGGAGATCAGCTCAGTGCTTTGTGACCAGCTAGAAGGGTGGGATAGGGAGGGTGGGAAGGAGGGAGGGAGATGCAAGAGGGAAGAGATATGGGGATATATGTATATGTATAACTGATTCACTTTGTTATAAAGCAAAAACTAACACACCATTGTAAAGCAATTATACTCCAATAAAAATGTTTAAAAAAATGGATAATTGGGCTTCCCTGGTGGCGCAGTGGTTGAGAGTCCACCTGCCGATGCAGGGGACACGGGTTTGTGCCCCGGTCCGGGAAGATCCCACATGCCACAGAGCGGCTGGGCCCATGAGCCGTGGCCGCTGGACCTGCACGTTTGGAGCTTGTGCTCTGCAATGGGAGAGGCCACAGCAGTGAGAGGCCTGCGTACTGAAAAAAAAAAAAAAAAAAAAAAGGATAATTGAAAGAGAGTATTAGGTAATAAAGATGAATCTGCAGCAAAAACAAGACGTGATAATGCTGAAAGTCAAATTCAAATTGAACGTAAGTAGTTCATAGAAGCAGTAGTGACTGTGGGAATGTTGACATTGCTCCTCTTCAAGAGGCTTTAGATCTGTAGCCGGAGGAACAAATAAAAATTGACATGAATTAAAAAAAAAATCTATCAAGATACTTTAATTGGAGATTTTTCTCTATTGATGAAATATATCAATACTTTATTCTTTGAGTTGGAAGTTATTCATTCCTTTCTTGTAAAAGTAATGCTACTATCAAATGTAATGTAATATTAGACAGTTAACAACAGATCTCTAAATAAATTGTTCTCTAGTAATCCCTAAACCCAATTTTTTTTTTTTAAAATGCATACCAAGGAGAATAGCATTACTTAGTGGAAATGGGAAGGTAGGAGAAGGAAAAGGCATGAGAAAGAAGAGAGAATAAAAAAAGAGTAGAATGTTGCCGGCAGCTTGGATTTAATTTAAAATTGTACAAGATGGTTGGAGAACTGGTTAAAGGAATTAATTACCAGTTGTTGATCAGTGGGTCCTGGCTCTTACCAAGGAAAACAAAAAATCTTTTATTAAATAAGTGTAAGCTTCTCAAAATGAAATGAGTTTGAAGCTAGCTTCATATTCATGATGCAAAGTCAGATGGAGTAGCTGAGAAGCAGTATCTTGGTCTCTACAAACAATTCCATCCTAACTAGTAAACTTAAGCTAGAGATGGACTTGTATTTGCCTCTGTGTTGTTTGAACTATGTCAAAAGTTTCAGTATGTATGTGTGAACTCAAAAAATGATAAAATATAAACCATGTCCTTAAATATTACCTCTACCTAACACCTATAGTCAAATTAGAGTGTTTATAATTTTTTAATAAAACATATTCCTAATCCACTTTAAATGCTCTCAGTGATAAAATTTCAAATTAGCCCTGATTAGGTAAGAACATTGAAAATAAAGTATTAATTTAATTTTATGCTTCTAGTTACCAGTATAATTCATGTTCATTGTTTTAACTATTAATTCTGTGTGGATCTAATTTCATAAAAGAGTAGAGATACATTTTAAAATCAGATATAAAGTCTATTTCATTAATAGAATTTTGAAGTGAAACACATTCTTAAAGCCAAATACCTTATATTCTAATTGTAAAATCAAAACCATAGTAACTGAGCTTTACTCCGTCAATACATTCTTGGAGAACATTAGTCAGTGCTTGCTTTTATGCCATCAAACCTTAGCCCTTTGTCATTTGGCCATGAATATCTCACAGTCATAAATCAAGAAATTTTTGAGAGGAAAAGAGCCAGTCCTCAAACCACTATGAATATTAACGGCAAGGAGTTTTTGGGGAAAACAAAGCCAGATCCAAAACTACTGGTTTTCATTTAGAAGACAAGGCTATTCCATAGAACTTCATCTTTCGACTAAGATCCCAGCAGGATACATCCGTTTGTAACTGTGACAATTAACAGTTTCTATTTCCCATTTGAAAATTGTGAGCAATATGGTTATGATTATGATGATTATTTATTCAGGTTATTTCTGCCATGAGACTGTTCTTAGGTCTCTTCATCGTCTCTACAGTATGCTGTGTTCTTTGCAAAGGGAAAACCAAAATTACTTTATTAAGTGACCCTTGAAAATTTCCCCAAATCCCCATTTGGTTTGGATTTCCCTTAATCTATTCTAGGATGATAATATAGCAGAGGAAAGCATATGGTCCTAATAGATATTCAGACCAGATGTTTGTTGTCTAATACATATCCTATTCCTGAATGGCTGAGCAGAGGAGTCTATAAGAGAAGATGGAGAAGTCGTTAAGTAGAGACCTTGTGCATTCCACTATTCTCACCAGTTTACAAAATTTAAGAGTTCCAGATTGCAGTACCTCCGGATCTGTCACTTTGAATTTCTGGTCAATGTTAAGAGCATTAAATGTGTTGCATACACACATGGAGGGGGAGGGGGGGAATACACACCTGAGATCAGCTCCCAGGCACACACTGAAAACAGGAGGACTGAAGAATGGGTTTACTCTTTATCCACACCTCTGCTGTCTGCAGCCAGGAACACAAACACCTCCTCTAGGAGTTAAGTCTTCCTCCCATCCCCATTCTAAATTAAGGCGTATCCCAGGGACTATTGATCTTAATCATTGTCTCAGTTCCTGGGACCTAACACAGAGCTTGGTACACATTAGGAGCACAACAGATATAAACTGAATAAATGAAGAGAAGTGAATTCATGCTGGCATTTTTGAAGACCCGTGCTCTGAATGAAATTGGTCAGCTTGAGTTTGAGTGAAGTAAATGCAATTAAAATGTATTATGTGTACTCCTTAGAATAACTAAACATCATTTATAGATTTGTTCTTAAAGTGACTATATCTCCTTTGTTTCTTCAAGTGATAGTGAATGCTCTCACTGCAGACTATAGTTTAATTTAACACATAACATGACACAACAAGAGAAATATTGTTTTCAATGCCCATATTTAAAATCTTTTTGGAAAAACAAGTCACAGGAAAATGTCTAGACCAGTAACCATTATAGGGATGGAATAGTAAGATTTGCTAACCAAGTAGTAGATCTGTAGATTAAGAGTGTAAATGTTTTTTTTTCTGTTTTTGAGTACTACAAATAAAAAAAATCCAGCAGAATGAAATGAAGCATTTTATACATGGCTAATTATGAAGAGAGACATAAATATGGTGCAAAATTGAAAGTCTTCTTTTTCCACATAGAGAAAAGACAACATTGCCCTTTATAGGCCAATTGGAAAGACTTTTAAATGAGAAGTATGGTTTGGAGGATAAATACTGTGTGTTATTGTTTTAATCCTTAAAATGTGTTTTCACTAATTGATAATCACTGGCAAGTAAGGACTGTTAGTGATAAATATAGTTGACGATGCTTCCGTCTTCATTTGCAATGAAAATCTGCTTTAAAAAACAATTTTTAATCAACATGAGCTAGAAAGAGAGAATCGAGGTCATGCACTGCCTACAAACTGTGTACACAATTCTAAAACTGAAAACTGGCATTTTTACGAGGTCTCACATGAGCTCTTCTTGAATGATGACCTTTCCTCTAATCACAAAAGAGTTTGGGACCTTGTGTTTAATGCCAACGAGAAAAAAAGAATAAATCAAAGAGAAGTATGACATACCAGTCCTCCTGGGTGTAATCTGCAGAAGCTGACTGTGGTTTTGTTGGAAGACTCTCTAGGGAGTCATAGCATTGACAGAAACCTGAAGGACCTTGCTTGGAAAAGGCAATAAGCAAGGGAATTCTGCATGTCCAAAAAGGGAAACATAACAACCATTCAGGAGTTGAAAACATCCAAGTCAGGAGACATCTGCTGGGATAAAGGACTACAAGTTCCTAACTCTCGCATCTCTCCAATAAGAGCTGAAATCCCTGCAGAAAACTTAGAGTGGCTGAGTTTAGGTTAACTGCCTGCTCTGATATTATCAGAAGGTGGGAAGAAAAAGGATCTGGCTCTCTCAGCTTCCTCAGGGGTTTGCCAGAATCTGGAATTACTCTCTCACCAAAACTACACATAATGGGTAACAGATAATTTTCTGAACAGCTAGAGTGCCATAAGGAAGGGAAATGGATTCTGGTAGCCAAAGAGCAAACAGTGCCTACCTAATACCATATAAAGTATTTATAATCCAACACGGCATACCTCAAGTATTAGATAAAGAAACCCATATCCATGGCAGCCCTTACACAGCCTGTACAGACCACGAGAACCTGGAAAGGTAAAGATGGGAGAGAAAAGAAGATAAATGTCATGTATGGATCACTCACTCCAGAGAAGACATTATGGTAGATGTAGTACATGCATTCACCTATTTGATATTCATGATTACACAATTAAATGGGTTCTATTAATATGCTCATTTTAGAGATAAAAAAACAGAAGCATAGGAAGATTAAATAATTTGCCCAAGGGTCTCAGAGACATTAAAAGGGAAAACTGAGGGTGAATTTGGGTGTGCCCATTTCTAAAGCCCACACTCTTTCCACACTAATACACCAAACCTGTAATACAGAGTCATGGCTCTTCCCTGCAGGCGCTGCTACTTTATATAAAGACTGGGACCCACCGACTCTGTAAGGAGGGAGGTCTGAAGAAGAGAAAGAACAGCTGACAGGAAACTTGGCAGGAGTTGAGGAAGGTCTAATTTTATCCTCCAGCCAGTCATGAAGGACTACATACTTTATGATAGGAGTCTGCGCTTTGTCCAATAATGGATAAGAAATCAGGGAAGAATTTTTTTTTAAAGGAAATAATGATTAGATTTAATTTTTTTTTAATCCCAACTCTCATGGCCTTGTAAAGAAGGAATTAGATGATGGCAAAACTGGTGGCAATGATATCAGGAAGCTATTGCAACAATTTGTTTGAGCATTTATGGCAACAGTGAACATAAAAATTGAAAGTAGAGAAAGTGATAAATTTAAGTTAGTTTGGGCAGACTCGATGACCAATAGAATTTGGCTATATGTGGGAAAGAAAAAACAAGATTTTCCAGATTTATGGCTGAGGTGACTGGGTAAATAGTATCATCACTCCCTGGGATCAATGGTTCTCATACTCTAGCATGCATCAGAATCACCTGGATGCTTGTCAAAACAGATTGCAGGTCCTACCCTAGAGTTTCTGATACAGTAGGTCTAGAATAGGGTACTAGAATTTGCATTTACATCAAGTTCCCTGGTACTGCTGATATATCATTAAAAAAAAAAAAAACCTATGAAGCAGAATCTATTTTTAGCTCCATATTATGGAAGAGAAGATCAGCACCTAAAAGATATTAATTAATTTGCCTAATATCAAGCAACAGTTTCAATCCAATATCTATGCATGTAAACACCATACATACTGTCTCCCAATATAAAGGAGATAAGAGATGCAAGAAAAATAAATTCAATTTTGGGTGGGAGAAAAGGGAAGTAGACAAGTGTGGTAGAAAGATTGGAGAAATATGAGTTTAATTATATTCAATTTGAGATGCTATGTGACATCTGTAGGTGTTTGGAAATATAGGTGTACAGAAAGGGCTAGCTCAAAGAAACAGATTTAAGAGTTATTTCCACATAATATATTTCCACAAATGGAAAATGAGGACTTGACAATAGAGAAGATCAATTGCAATGACATTATGAGAAAGTGGCTGGTGAGGAAACACTTAGGATCTCCATTTAGAAGAGTCAGTCAGACAAAGAAATTCAGGAAAGAAACTGAGAAACAAGTGAAACCTGGGAAGTATGATGTTCAGAAATCTGGGGGTCTAAAGTATGAGGGAGTTTTGAGATGATGCAGTCAGTCAACAGTGTTGAATACTGCACAGAGGATTTATGTAGAACAGATTGACCCACCCCTACCTACCCCTCGGCCAAGGGCAAAGTCTACAGTCACACCTGAGTGGGTTAAAGTTTCTTTCCTCCTTATTCTCTGTACTAATCTTTGTAAAGACCTCTGACATTCTCATTTCCTGATCTCAGGAGGAAGACTTATGAAAGCATCCCGTTTTGGCATGAGAGATCATTAGAATTACTTATAGGATTACAAAAAGGATCAGGGTTTTCTTTTATTTTTAACCTTTTACACAATTATGAAAAGTGTATGTAAGTACTAGAATATCTAGAACAATGATTCTCGAAGTAGAGTTAGTTCTAGGGCCCGCAGCATCAGTATCACCTGGGAACTTGCTAGAAAGGCAAATTTCTCACTCTTCATTTTAGTCTCACTGAATGATAAACGTTAAGGGTAGGGCCATGCAATGTGTGTTTTAACAAGCCCTCTGGGTGATTCTGATGCTCCCTAGCACTTGAGAATACTGGTTTAGAACATTTGGAATACCAGCTGGCAGTTAAGTTAGTTTGAGACACCAAAGGCAGATCCTGAAAAGAATTCTGGAACGGATCCCTGAAAAGAAAAATCAAGATCCCCTCCCCACCATCACACCTCCCAATTTATTATGAAATGTGACTTGTTATACTGAGCAGAATTGAGTGGACTTGTGAATATACTGCGGTATGGAAAGAGAAGTTTATTAATTTAGCACATTTTCATTGTAAGCTTACTAATTGTCAAACACTAAGGAAACAGCTAAACAAGTTAACCACTGTATCCACTCTCACAGAAGTTATGTTTGAGACATCACATCATCTTCCCAGGGAACATCAGTGAACATCACACAATCATTCTGCAGGAGAGATGAATCTAATTCTTTGCCATATGTCCTTCCTGGAAACTCAAATCATAGTATTTGGTAACTGAAAAATGTTCGATAAAATTCAGAACTCTTTTCTGCTTATTTTTATTTGCTCTCCAGATGTTATCAACTTCTTCCAAATTTACATTTCTCTCTTTCTCTTTCTGCTTATGTGTGTCTACACACACTCTCACACACACACACATATTGTTGGCCAGATATATATTTCCAAATAGTTGTCTTCTGTAACATAATCTTCTTCAGTTTGCAACTACACTTATTAGTATAGTATTCATTTATTAGAGGTCCAGCAACTTTCAGTACAATGAATACTTACATATCCATCTACTAGCTGTCCAGCTTAATAAATAAAACATCACTAATATAGGTAAAGTCCCCATGTACCATCTCAGATCTCAACTCCTGATCTTTCTTCTTGGATGTAACTATTATTTGTTGCTTATCAGTCCATGGATTTATTTACCATTTATACATTTGCTTGTATCCTTCAGCAATATACAATTTTGTTTTGTATGCTTTTAAACCTAAATAAATGACATCATAATGTATTCTGTAACTTGTTTTTTATTATTCCTCAACGTTATTTGCTGAGATTGTGAGATTCATTATTTGTAAGATATATCCATGTTGATAGGAATGGCTTTAGCTTATTCATTTTTTACTACTTTATAAGCCTCTGCATGATTTTATCAAAATTTATTTATCTATTCTTTTAACTGGCATTTAGATTATTTCCAAAAATTTGCTATTAAGAACACTGCTGCTTTGTACATGATTGTACATTTCTCCTTTGACATAGGGAAGATTTTTTTTCTAGACTGTATTGTAAGAGTAGAGTTGCTTGGTTTAGGGTATATGCATCTTGACAAGATATTGCCAAATTTATCTCCAAAGTGAATTTTCAATTCCCAAATCAGAATATAAGGTTCTGTTGCTCCTCAACTTTACCTACACCTGGTATTGTCACTCATTTTAATATGAGTGTATCTGATAAAGAGGGAAGAATTTTCTTACTGTAGGATGAATTATATATATTTTTATTCTAATGAGAGCAAGAATATTTTCATATTTTTATTGTTTATTATGGTTTCCTCTGTGCAAGTTCATATCTTGTGATCATTCTTTTATTTGATTTTCATTTCTTCCTTTCTTTCTTCCTTATCCCCTTTCTTCCCTCCTTCCTTCCTCTCTTCTTCTCTTTTTTTTAACAAAGTTATTTCTAGGATACCTTTATCTGTGATATATATTGTAAGATATCTTCCCTCGGTTTGTGACTCATTTTTCATTTTTTAAAAATATTTTCTTTGGGCTTCCCTGGTGGCGCAGTGGTTGAGAGTCCGCCTGCCGATGCAGGGGACACGGGTTCGTGCCCCAGTCCGGGAGGATCCCACATGCCGCGGAGCAGCTGGGCCCGTGAGCCATGGCCGCTGAGCCTGCGCATCCTGAACCTGTGCTCCACAACGGGAGAGGCCACAACACTGAGAGGCCCGCGTACCGCAAAAAAAAAAAAAAAAAAAAAAAAAAAAAAAAAATATTTTCTTTTAGAGCAGAAAAAATTTTAAATCTTAATGTATTCAAATTTATCAATGGGCTAATTTATGCTTGAGTTTTGTGTGTATGTTTAAGAAATACTGCCTTATGGATACAAATATATTTTTTTCAAAATTTAGAATTTGCTTTTCACATTTAGGTCTTTAATCCAGCTGGGATTTATTTTTGTGCATAATGTGATACATGGGTTCAATCACATTTTTACCACATGGATAACTAATTGTTCCAGGACCATTTAGCAAGGAGTTCATAGTTTCCCACTGATCTGTAATGCCATCTTTGCCTTATATCAAGTTTCCACATGTGTGCGCATTTCTCTATTCTACTTGTCTATCCGCATGCAAACGCCTTACTGTCTGAATTACTGCAGCTTCATAATAAGTATTGATAGCTAATAAGTTATTACCTTGTTCTTCTTTCCAGTAATATTTTTACATTTCTTGCTTGCTCTTCCATATAGAGTTTAGAATTAGAACTTAAAGTTGCATTGAATTTATAGATTAACTTGAGAGAGCATTAACCTTTGATTATTGTATAGCTCTCAATTTTTTTGCTTATTAAAGTCTCAATAAAATTTTATATTTTTTTCCTAAAAGTGATTCATAGGATCTTATGGTTTTAAAAATTATGGTATTATATATGTCTTGAAATTGCATTGACTAACTTTGGCTTCTGGTGTAGAAGAATGCAATCAATTTTACAAATTAAAAGCATTTACAATAGTGTTGCAGAACTCTTGTTAATTCTAACAATTGTCAATAGATTCTATTGGATTTTACCTAGAAATTTTAATTTCCAAAATCAATGTAAAAAAAATAGAACTAAATGCCAAGCCCAATGGAATTTTGCAAATTCCATCTTCATCTGCCACTGCCATGTTTTTCATTATTTATTTATTTTGGAGAGTGGAAGATGAGGTTTAAAATTTCTAAAGCTGCCTGATCAACTAAAAATTCATCTTAATTCATTCACATTTTGATAAATGTTGCATCAAATGTTTTACCAGAATTGTTATATATATATCATGTCTCTCTTCCTCTTTTGTCTTTATAATATCAAGAATAACACCTTTCTCAGACTTTAGTGATACAATTGTCTTGCAAAACTTTCTACTGCTCTTTACTTTGCAGATTACTTAAGAAATTTTTTTCCATTTTTTTATTGCTACTGAGGCAATGTAGTCTCAACGAAGGAGGAGGCTATAGCGTTAAGGGGATCAAGTTTTTAAGGTTTTAAAAATTCTGTTGGGAGGCATGGGATAAGGGTTAGCAAGACTCTCAATGCAGAGGTCTCTAAAAGTTGTCTTGGAGGTATTTCCAACCTGCCCATGGTGTGTCCAGAGCAGGTGTATCCATACCTCTACTATTGTATTAATCTTGCTATATTACAGTTATCTTTATGTATTCATTGTAATCACTAGACTGGAAACTCTTCAGGGTCAAGACCATGTTTTTTAAAACCTTGATTCCACAACTCTAATGAAACATCTCACACACAGTCAGGGCTCAAGAAATATTTAATCAACTCATTTTTTTCCTCATGGAGGAACCATCGATGCTCTTTGAGTAGGTCATCTGTACCTCCAGAACAATCTCATTGAGGTTTTGGAGTCATTATCTCTGTTTAAGCACTAGTTAGGGGCAGCCTCCAAGCAACTAGAAATTGAATTCAAATTGTCCATACGTATTCAGTTCCGCTGGCTCTTCCCACCTTCCTGGGACCACACCTCTTCTGTTAGAGAGTTTTAGGTACCTGTGGGCCCCTTCTGTTGCCACTGTCACTCCTGCCACCATCACAGCTGCATGATTTCCTAGAGTCTGGGACACAAGAGAATGGAATAAAGGAAACAAAAATAAAACAGGAATATTTTTTCTACTCTAAGTTTTGGAATTCTCCTTTTTTGCATCTTGAGCCAGAACTACAGCACTTTTCCTGATGATCTCTCTGGTGCCCACATATGAGTTTTAAGCTGCCTCAAGTCCAGACCTGGGGACATTAGAAAAAAAAAAAAAAGAAGGAAACTTACTGCCAGGGTTTTATTACATAAAATTCTGGTCTTTTCTCCATTTTGCCTTTTTCTCTATATTTCTGGTTTTCAGCAATTTTATTATGTTGTTTCAGATGTAGATCTTATTGTCTTAATACTGCTTGGATTCATAGAACTAGTTAAATGTGTTGCTTTATATCTGTTATCTTAGTTATTATCTCTTCAAATAGTGTTTCTTCCTCCTTCCCTTCCTGTTCTACTTCTGGGACTCCAGTTACACATATGCTATGCTTTTTATATGATGTCACATATGTCTCTTCTGTGCTTCCTGAAATGAACATATTTTTCTCCCCATGCTTCAATCTGAATATTTCTTACTGGCCCATTTTCTATCACACTAATCTTGCCTTTAGCTTACCTGATCCACTATTAAAGGCATCTATAGGGTTCCTAATTTTAATTATTTTATGGTTTGGACCTGGAATATCTACTTTTTCCTTTTTATAATAAAACTATTGGAGAAAATTTTTACATTGACACTAATTGTTTTTAATATTTTAATTATAGTTATTTTAACATACGTGTTTAGTAACTCCACTAACTGGATTTCTACTAGATTGTTTTTATTATCGATATTTCTTTTAGTGTCTGGTCATTTAATCTTGCCTCTTGGTATGCTTTTTTTTTTTTTTTCTTTTGACTACAGGATATTTTGTATCAAAAATCATAGAGATTATTTAAGAGTCTGGGTGATATGATCTATCTCCAAGGGGACTGACTTTTGCTTCTGGCAGACAGATTACTTTAATTCAATCTGGGATATATATATATATATATATATATATATATATATTTTTTTTTTTTTTTTTCAGTTTCTTTTCCATTATAGATTATTAGAAGATATTGAATATAGTTCCTTGTGCTATACAGTAAGTCCTTGTTGGTTATCTATTTTATATATAGTAGTGTATATCTGTTAATCCCAAACTCCTAATTTATCCCTCCCCCCAACTTTCCCCTTTAGTAGCCGTAAGTTTTTTCTCTATGTCTGTGAGTCTATTTCTGTTATGTAAATAAGTTCATTTGTATCATATTTTAGATTCCACATATAAGCAATACCATATGATATTTGTCCTTCTCTGCCTGACTTACTTCACTTAGTATGATAATCTCTAGGTCCATTGCCCCTCAAGTCTTGATGCCTCATAATTTCTCCTTTAAAGAGATTTTCTATAGTCTTCAGTGGGAAGGTTGTTCTGATACAATCTAATAACATACCTTGAAAACAAAAGTCTAGGTTTCTTTTTACACCTGTATTTTTCTGGAAAGAATAAATATTACAATGTTAAATTCAAATAAGTAAGCTAGAGAAACCTCATGTTACAATATAAGAGTAATACCTTCATGCATTACAGCCTTTTCCATTACAAATGCACTGTATTTTCCAACCAAGAGTTTTGTTTCATTATTCATAAGAGATAGAAAATTAGATGATGGCAATATTTTCCTTAATAATTAGGATAAATTTTATGTTGACAAATCCTGCAATGGTACTAACATGATTACTATTACTATTACTTGCAATAAAATAGTTAATATTTCCTGAGGGCTTGCCACATATAAGGAACTATATAAGCTGCATGATCAGTACTTAATTTAGTAAAATCAACTGTAAAATAAAAGAAGTTTCTATTGAGATTATATCAGTGGCCAGTTAACCAGAATGAATTTCCCAAATCAATGTCTCATGTCCCGCTTGACTATTTCAGAAGTAAAATGGTTTAGAAAAAATACTGCCTTCCTCTGTATTTCCTGATTAGTCTATCCAGCTAAGAGCCCACAAACACATTTTCCTCAGTAATTCAATCTGCACGTTGTTAGTTCAATAGCCTAACTCAGCTGCTATATATGTGGTGAGGAGTAATTGACCCTGACCTATCTATTGACTGCCTTACATGTTCTGAAATTTCTGAGTTAGAACTGCAGAGAGCATTTGTGTTTGGTTCAGCTGTGTACAACTTGCCAAAGTTCCCTGGCATCCTGGGCAAAAGTTCCAGGTTGAGAGATACACAGCTTGAAACTAACTCACTACCTGCTTAGAATGTGACCAGCTATTCTACTGATACTTCATCTGGGAGAGTCTGCATTGTTGACAATGCAAGACCAGGGAGTTGAACAAGTATTAGACGGATTCTAATTTAGAGACCAAGGCCTCCAAGACATTGACCCACGCACATGCAACTAGTGTCAATTCTAGGAGTTATGATAAAAGAAAGAGCACTGATGATTAGATACTTTTCATATTCATTAGTTTATCTCCCCTTCCTTAGGACAGGAAGCTATAAACTAAACACTTCCCCACCTTCTGGCTCTTAAATAAATACAATGAATATAAAATTATCTTCAACTCAAATCACACTCTTTCACTTGTTTCAGATAAGATCAAGGTATTTATAACTGCCACTCAAAAAAGAAGCTCTCTTGACTTATGGAAACTCAGCCCATTTAGCCCATGCTAAATACTTCAGCATTAAAAAGCAAGTTTAGAAAGCATCTAAATAGCCAATCTATTTATTTTTTGTAGTTTCCCTAAACTCTTTGTGGGATTTTTGTCAATTATGTAACGTAATTAAAGTTTACTAGATTTCAACAATCATTAGAACTACTTCAAATATTTCCTAGTATTTTATAGAAAAACTTTCTAAAAGTCCTTTTGAATGGTGAATAAAACATTCTGAATGTCAGCAAGACTAAATTATTCTGGGCAAGAACTATTAGTATATTAAAAATAAGCATTAGAGTTTGGGGAGGAAAACGCATAGGGTGTAACATTTTTCAAGTGGCTACAATGAAGTAAGGGATTTGAAGGCAAAAACAAATCTGGCAAATTATAAGTTAGGGTAGTAATTCAAGGAAGTCATAAAATAGAAGACTTTTATTGCACCATGGAGACAGTTTGGTGCTATTAGTGGATTAAAAAGCATGTGGGACTGTGAGACTGGAAAAGATGGAAGCTTGAAAGACTTGGTGGGTTAAATATTAACAAAGAAAAGATGTTTACTGACAGTTTCTGCAAACACACTCTAATAAATAAGATCCTCCAAGCACTCAAAAATAGAACTGTGCAAAGCCACAAAAATCCATGCTATTGATCTTCCCACCAAACTTGGTCTCCTTCAACAATGCATGGTTTCACTGTCATCAGAATTTGTGTAAGTGCATGTCCTTTTGAAGAATATTGCCAGAATAAGTCAAAAGCTAGTAAAAATAGTAAAAAAAAAAAAATAGACAACGATTTTGCACTTGTCTTTAAAAACTGGCTACAGTGCACTGAAAGCAAGAAAGTGTGGTAGAAATGTGTGAACGTGAGCTTCAAACAGACCTGAGCTTCTCAAGTTGTACAATTTTGTCTCTCTGAGCCTAGATTCCTTTTCTGTAGAATTGAAATCATCATACACACTTCTCAGAGTTGCTTTTCAGTGGTTCTTAAAGTTTAAGGTGCATATTAACATCCTGTGATTCTTACTAAAATGAAAATCCAGTTAAGTAAGTCTGGGGTGGAGCCCCAATTCTGAGTTTCTATCAAACTCCCAAGTGATGCCTCTGTGGCTGGTCCCAGTAGCCCCCTTTGAGTGTGAGGCTTTTGAAGTCTCAAAACATTTAGTATACACTTAACTGAACTGCCTCTTAATTATAATAACAATACTTTAGGTTTTTTCCACATTAATTTTTCCCAAAATATTTTATATTATTTGAGTTTACAAAATAGCCCTTACAAAAAAGATATTGGGTATTTCCATTCCAAGAGGAAACCCAGATACACAATGGTGAATGGATGTGTCCAGGGTCTTAAGCAGAGGATAACACTGGCCCTGTAAGAGCCATTCTTGAGTTTTCAATACACCTGACCAGAATTTCTTGATTTATTCAACTTTTTGGCTGATTATGTAACCCTTAATTTGATGAAAGAAAGGGAACCAAAAGCCTTGTTCATAAATGCATTACAAAAAAATTGAAGTTTGTTAAAAATGTATAAAAAGTCTAATTTTGGAATAACTGCATTTCTAGACATCAGGAAGAACTTAGGAAAAAACATTTCAAGTCCTGCCTGCCACATATAAATGAAGTCTTTAGAAGACCTCACTCAAGAGTTGTGGCAAAGTTTAAAACAAGTTAACATTAACTGATGCTGAGGTTAACAAAAAAAAGTCTTCTGGATTAGTCTTCTAAGAAAAGATAAGCTGTCCTAATAATGACTTGGCAAATTATCTGAGCTGTAACAGGCTTCAAATGGTCATATCTTCTACTCTAATGGTTTGACCAAAGAGAAGGGTCTACAACCACAGACTAGCATCTTTTCATGAATTCTTTTTAGCCTATTAGTTTCATTAACACATTTTAGTTCTAAGATTAAGCAGAAGCTTCATAAAATGTCCTTTGTACTTTCATTTCATCTTTTTTTAGTGCACATTTTTAGAACTAGGTAAGGATAATAAAAAGAAAGAAGTAAAAATTAATTCTATTTTAATTTTGTTTAGTTATTCAAATCAAATATGCTGAATAAATATATCTTGTTTTCTCTAATATGCTAATAAAATTATAATGTATACACTGGTTTCTTATAAAAGAATGAGGAGCTAAATATCCAGTCATGCAACAGAGCTTGGAGATGGGTCATAATGGCTGGGGACTGACAATCCCCTTATACCTAGGGTACTGCTTCTTCTCTCTCTCTCTCTTTTTTTTTTTTTTGCTAAAATCAAGCAAGATATAAACTCCAAAAGATTTTTATTGTAAGATTGAAAATAATAGCATCCTTCCCATCAAAAATTGTAGCTGTTGTTGTGGGGGAAAGTTATTCTTTTGAAAGCATCATTTGAAAACTGTTTTTCAGGTGGCAAGACCCATAGTCCATCCTTCTGTATTTTCTATCAAAATGTTGGTGAGGCAAGGAAGGAAATTAGACAGTTTATATACACCAGAATCCTAATCATACCTGGGAAGGGAACAATGCTATTACCATAGTCATAGTATTTTGGTAAACCTGAAGAATCTGTAGGTCACATGGGCAGAAATAAGCTACCATCTGCTTCTACCAGCAGGTGGATGAGAAAACATACAGTCTTTTTCACTAATTACCTACAACAACATCTAACTCTAAATATTTTGCATGTAGAGATTTCCATCCTATGTTTATAAATAGAAAAGAAACAGAAAAGACAAAGAAACACTTATTTTAAAGATCTTAATATCTTGTTTGTTAAGCAATTAGTATTTAGGAGAGAGGGTATGTTGACAGCTCTGCAAACAGAAATTTCTGATTCATCTGCTAAAGAGGTATTCACATACCTTGGCAGACTTCCTCACTCTGCTTTGTTTAATGGTTTACCCATATTCCACATAAAACCACCTTGTTTTTCCCAAACCACCTTGGAGATCCATCTTAATAATTAATCTATTAAGTATTCGAGTAGAGAATATAATCTGTTCACTCCTTGAGTCTTGGGAAATGTCAAATTTTTTATTTTATTTTATTTTCCTCCTTGAGGCACCTGTGCTATTTAATCATAACCGTAAATAATTACAGATGAAGCAAAAAATCCAATTGTTATGAATTCCAGGAAAATAAAATATTCTCCAATATTATCCATGCAGTCGATTCCATACTTCTTTTGCATAGCCATGTCTCACTTTAACCAGTGCGTGTATGACCGCAAATATTAGCTACTCACTAAAATCGATCTACTCCCTTCCTCCTGGGCAGAGCTGAATCATATTTTACAGATGCACTTGAACTTAGACACAGCTATGTGATTGAATTCCAACTAACGGAGTATGAGCAGACATAATATGTATCACTTTCAGGCTTCATCCTTTAGAAACTTTCATGTATGTTCTTCTAGGCTTTATTCCCTTTTCTGGCTGACCAGGATGGAGGCAATCATGGTGGCTGCAAACTATAGGTGTGGGGGAAAAAAGCCAACTATTTAGCTGCCTAAAATGCTTGACATTTTATCCACTCAGGACTGTCATGTTGCCAAGAAATAAAATTCTATTGTTTTTAAGACATTATACATTTGGAGATTCAGTTGTCATAGCAGTTGGCATTTTTCTATATAATTTCCTATATAATTCAGACAGCATTCTTGAAAAACTTGAAAATCAGCCCATAGTTTTTCTGAATAGTATAATGCTTAATTGACCCAAGATCCTGTCTATCCTCTTTTCAACATATAAGAAATCTTGATAAATTTTTCCCCAAAAGTCCATATTTATGGATTTATATCCATCCATTCATTGACGTGTAATATTACTGACACTGAGAAATGGAAGTTCTGGACATAATTTTACTGATCATGGAAGCAAAAAAAAAGAGAAACTGGTGTTTAGGTTATAGAAACAGAGCAAACATATTTAACAAATAAAAATAGAGGATTTCCAGTTAAATTTGAATTTCAGATGAATGAAAAAAAATTTTTAATTATGTCCCACTTTACCACTTATACCACTTTGGACAATTTACACTAAAAAAAGTGGTCAAAGTTTACCTGACATTCAAATTTAGCACGGTGTTCTATATTTTGTCTGGCAAGTCTAATCAGGACATCTATAGTCTAAGTATAAATTATTGTCCTGAAAAATCAGGTTGAAATTGATAGAAATAAAGAGAACAAAACTTTTTAAGTAAACTTAAATGATATGGAGGATAGAAGTAAAATTGTCAACAAACGGATAATAGAACACAGAGAAGAAAATAACAATTAAAAGGGATAAAAATATTTGAATAAATGATAATGGAAACATCACATAAAACATAATAGAAAAACTTCAGAAGACAAGGGATCATAGATTAGTAAAGACATGTTTTAGTAAAATTGAAGAACATCAAAGAGAAAGATATTCTAAGAGCTAAGACCTAATTCTAAAAGTAATTTCTAAAAAAACTCGAAAGAAATTCTAAAAGGTCCTAGAGTAGGGGGAAAAATGTAGATCATGCACAAATGTAAAAGAATCAGATTTCTAAAAGACAACTGAGGCAAGATAATTCAACATAATCCTTAAAATTGATACAAAGTCATCGGATTCATCAAAAGAATGACACCACCGGTTAGCTTGTCAGGCTCTCATTAATTAGCAAGATAGTCTTTATTCAAGGTTTCATTAATTTATTCAACAAATGTTTAGTAAAGTTTCACAAAATATCTTATGCTAGGCACTGATCCTCCTAAACGCTCAGAATTTAGATGTAAAAGGTTTGCTTAAATCCCAGTGTATTAAATGTAATAGAAGACTAACTAGCATTTCCTGATGGTTATAACAGAACACCTGGTGCTCAAGGTGCTCAAGCACCTGGTTCCACAGGTGCTCAATAGGTTTTGTTAACTTTTTTTTTTTTAATGGCCAAATACGTTGGGAAATAACACATCTTCTTGGAGACTAACACTGCATGTTGCACATAAAAGACCAAAAAGTCTAAGGAATCTAACTTTGTTTAACGCTTCACTTCTTATTGAATACATTTGACCACAGAATACATTTTCCCCCCAAGAATACCAAGCAACATCTTAAGGAATCCTAGTGAACTGGGGAACCCAGTTCAGAGAGGTTATTGTTTTCATAAAATATATTTTTCTGAGATGTTTCATAATAGTCACTTATTGGATGGAGTACATAAATTAAATCAACAATGATATTTAACCCTATTAAAGAAAGGAGATGTACCATCTCCATTCTTCTAATTGTCATTTGCTTAAGCATTTCTCTTATTTCCATAGCTGTTGGCTGTGATTTTGCAAGAACAGCCACAAGAAAAAAACATAGTGAAGCAACTAAAGTTGATGCTGAAATTTATACCCAACAGTATTTAACTGCAGAAGTATTAAAATTACTATGGTACACATGGGGACTCGTCGGCCCAGGATTTACTATCATTGATATCACCCCTGAGTAGCTGAGTACATTACAAACACAACACTATAAAGGAGACTGCAATATGGGAACAATGTGCTGGGAAAGTGTTTCAGTAAATAAAGACTCAGTAGACTTTATGGCTTTTGGTAATACTTGTCACTTAATTCAGTTTATAAAGATTTGCTTATTAAATTTTGTAGGGCAAAATAACACATCTTCCCGTTTCTAGCAGTGATGTTGACATAGGTTTCAAAAAGCTGCAGCTGCAGTCTTCCTGGACCTCCCTCTCCCACTTTATTACAATACATGTTGTTCTGAAATTTTCAATTCAGCTATAAACAATCTACTTTATCAACAACATGCTTTTGCACTTTTTGAAATGGTGCTTTGAGGCAGATAAATGAAAATAAGTATGGCAGAGTGCCAATAAAAATTCTGCAAACTGTATCTTTGGTGGAGTATGGACAAAGGCAGCACAACATTATATTTATTTATTTACTGTTGATTCTGAAATCCATTTCTACCCTTACAATAGCTGCTTTATTTTGTTGGCTATTTATTCTGATCTTGGCTGACACTTTTAGATAGCAATGGCTCACACACTTTTAATCAATACGAAGAGTTTTTTTTGGGAAATCTGACGTCTTTTCAATTGTTATATGTGTCCACAGAGTAAATAGAAGTTGAATTCTGAAGTTTAGGACCCAGTAAGCAAAAGTGCTACTTATTGCCTCAAACTCAGCCCATTTGAATGTATAGGACCCCAGATTCTAAAATGAGGTCTATCAGCTCTAAAGCATTTTAGTGTAAAGGTAGTTTCATATAATATATATTTAATATATAATAAATTATATATATATACATATATTCCTTTTCTTGCCTATTTTTAATCTGGTATCTCTTTCAATGGCTTTGCTTAATGACCTTTCTTCATGCTTTTAGGATTCTTCACAAACTTTGCTTTAAAAAGATCTGTGAAATGGAAAAACAATGAAAAATATAAGGCATTATATATTCCGTTTCTTTTTATGGCTGAGTAATATTCCACTGTATATATGTGCCACATCTTCTTTATCCATTCACCTGTCGATGGACACTTAGGTTGCTTCCATGTCCTGGCTATTGTAAATAGAGCTGCAATGAACATTGTGGTACATGACTCTTTTGGAATTATGGTATATGCCCAGTAGTGGGATTGCTGGGCCATATGGTAGTTGTATTTTTAGTTAGTTAGTTAGTTAGTTTGTTTTTTTGCGGTACGTGGGCCTCTCACTCTTGTGGCCTCTCCCGTTGCGGAGCACAGGCTCCAGACGCACGGGCTCAGTGGCCATGGCTCACAGGCCCAGCCACTCCATGGCATGTGGGACCTTCCCGGACCGGGGCACAAACCTGTGTTGCATCTGCAGGTGGACTCTCAACCACTGCGCCACCAGGGAAGCCCTATTTTTAGTTTTTTAAGGAACTTCCATACTGTTCTCAATAGTGGCTGTATCAATTTACATTACCACCAACAGTGCAAAGGGTTCCCTTTTCTCCACACCCTCTCAGCATTTATTGTTTGTAGATATTTTGATGATGGCCATTCTGACCAGTGTGAGGTGATACCTCATTGTAGTTTTTGTTTGCATTTCTCTAATGATTAGTGATGTTGAGCATCCTTTCATGTGTTTGTTGACAATCTGTATATCTTCTTTGGAGGAGTTATTTGTAGTGAGGTGGATGGACCTAGAGTCTGTCATACAGAGTGAAGTAAGTCAGAAACAGGAAAACAAATACTGTATGCTAACACGTATATATGGAATCTAAAAAAATAAAATAAATGGTTCTGAAGAACCTAGGGGCAGGACAGGAATAAAGATGCAGATATAGAGAATGGACTTGAGGACATGGGGAGGGGGAAGGGTAAGCTGGGATGAAGTAAGAGAGTGGCACGGACATACATACATTACCAAATGTAAAATAGATAGCTAGTGGGAAGCAGCTGCATAGCACAAGGAGATCAGCTCCGTGCTTTGTGACCATCTAGAGGGGTGGGATAGGGAGGGTGAGAGGGAGACATAGAAGGAGGGGATATGGGTGTATAAGTATACATATTCACTTTGTTATACAGCAGCAACTAACACAACAATGTAAAGCAATTATACATTGCTTGTATATGTATATACATATACATCTCCAATAAAGATGTTTTAAAAATGGCATTATATATTGTGAAAAAAAAGAGACTGTGAAATTGAATTTGTCAGCTTCATATTGGTTTGGATTATGAGAACTTCAAATTCCAGTTTAATTCTCTGTAAGTAAATTTTAATTTTATGCACACTAATTAAAGATTTGCTGTTTGATATTAGGTTGGAAATACCCAATTACAAAGTACATTTGAACTTCATGGGCTTTCAATTCTAAAAGGAAGTCCTTGGGGGTCCCCTCTTAGTAATTAATAATTTTATTGAGTTTGGGGTCAAATCAAATATGTCCATGATCCAGAGTCCTCCACAAACCTAGCAACATTTTATTTATTCTTTTCAATTATAATTAAAGTGACTTGTTTAATAAGCTAAGTGGAAAAATTGAAGTTGAGGCAGGCCACGAAGATTTAACATTAAAAAATAAATTTTAAATGGACTCAATATAAATGCTTGCATGCAATAAAAACTAGTGAATTCTGTTTTATCTGTGTTTCTCTTTAGTTTATACTGCATGAAATATGAAGAATGTTCTTTCCAAAAAAACTATAAATTTAGCAGTCTAAAATTTACTGGTCATTTAATTTTAGTTACAAATCCAACTCCAAAATTATTTGATATTTTATGGCATAGCTAAATTTATTTGAAATTAAATGTAAAAAGTAAGTCTTTAACATATTTTCCCTGTCCCTATCAACCAGAAATAAATGCTCTTCTCATGGAGAATTTCTAGAAATTAAAATATTCTTGAGTATTGATTTAATGGTTGTAATAGTTTTATGTAGTCTGTTGCAATATATATTTTTATTATAAGTTTAGAAATTATTATACATTAAAGTATACAGCTCCAGGGGTTTTATATTAATAAAGTTGACATATCAGCACATTTTACATTAGAACTCACAAGTTAAGAAATAGAATCATAAAATACTCCTATGTCGGAAAATGAATACCAGTGATGAATAATTCTAAGCAGCATATTCACGACATTTCAAAAATAAAGTAAATTTGGACACATTGCTGTGACATCTACACTCCCATCATACTTGGCTTCCAAATCAAAATTGGATTAGAGCCATTCTACTTTGTACTTGAATACAAAGAGCAAATAAGAGAATTCTGGGAAAGCACAAACAGGGAGCTGAATTTCTCAACCACATTAGGAGTAGAATTAAGGTTCATTTCCACCCATATACACACACACACACAACAAAAGGATTAACTAAGGGAAACAGAAATTGGCTTTTTATGGATAACAAATGGCAAAGTTATCTCCATACTGTTCCATAGCCTGTCTACATCAGCCCTCACTACCTCGTACTTACCTCTGAGGCATTCAGCAAGAACTTTGACACTTGGTTTGTGTTTTTCCCCTCCACCTCATCTTCTGCAACTACCACAGGTGACAATGCAACAAACACCCACCCAAGTCAAAGGATTTTGTAGATATTTAGTAAATTATAGGGACATTTTGATAGGACAAAAAGTGTGACATTCGCTACAAACCTCTGTGTACTAAAATCCAACCACATGGCACTTCTCACCATTTCCTGAATATGCTTTGACTGTTTCATGATTCTACCCTTTGCCTACATACTCTACTCTGGTTATCCTGAATGACCTTCCCTTAGACTCAGTTTGTGTAAAACTCCTGCTTATTCAAGGCGCAGGTGCTCTTTGCCTTTTCAATAAAACCTTTCCCAGCTCCAGGAGGCAGAACAACTGCACTTCACCCAGTTCTGTAATTATCTGTCTACATAAGTAATATCTCACTCAACTTTGAATGTTTTGAGGACAGGAACCATGCTTTATTCAGCTTTCAGCTGTATGGTTTACTGAATGTCATTGAATGAGTAATAGGATAAAAACGAGGATTCGATAGCAACTCTCTATTTAACACATGCAGAACACAAGAAAGACATAGTGTTAGGGCTATGGGACATACAAGTTAGACAAGACTTGGAACTAGTCCTCTAAGAGCTCACAAGAAGGAACTTCCTTCCGTAAGGCAGAGGTAGGAATGATCATGATAAATTCTGTGACAGGTATTTGGACCCACCAAGTACCTGTCACAGAATTTATGTGCAGAGTGATGTAAAGGATTTTATATCAGCACAGAGAAAAGCACAGACCATCAGGATCATCATCACTGCTATTTTATTGAGAACTTACACTGTGCTAAGTACATTAAAAACATTCCTTTTAATGGACTTAGAGATTATCATACTAAGTGCAGTAAGTCCGACAGAGAAAGACAAAAGCCATATGATATCACTTATATGTGGAATCTAAAATATGACACAAATGACCTTATCTACGAAACAGAAACAGACTCACAGACATAGAGAACAGACTTGTGGTTGCTGAGGGGGAGGGGGGAGGGGGAGGGAAGGATTGGGAGTTTGGGATTAGCAGATGCAAACTATTATACATAGAATGGATAACCAACAAAGTCCTACTGTAGAGCACAGGGAACTATATTCAATATCCTGTGATAAACCATAATGGGAAAGAATATAAAAAAGAATGTATACATATATTTAACTGAATCACTTTGCTGTACAACAGAAAGTAACACAGCATTGTAAATCAACTATACTTCAATTAAAAAAAATTTTAATTATCAGAAAACAGTATAATGTAGAAAATATCATTAGCCCCTTTTTATATATGACTGAGAGGGGTTAAGCTGCTTGCCTGTCCACATACCCTGTAAATCACATACTTAGGATTTGAGCACAGACCCTGAATTCCACACACTCTTAATCTTTTTGAGGTCAAAGCACTTCATACAAAATACACTTTGTCTTAAAGGTACTTTCTTATGCACTTCTTAGTAGGAAACTCTGGCACAATTTTTATCTGAATAACATTCAATCCTTCAGGTCGACTCTGGGCCAAAGAGGTTAATTAACAAATTCGATATGGTGACACCTCAGCACAAATGTTCATAGAATGAGTCTATTCCCTCTTCTAGGGCTTGACCACACTCTGCTTAAATAACTTAACTAGCAATTTGAACATCTGGTGTGTTTATTGACTCTCTCAGCATTTTAGCATCAGATCCTAAAATAGGGAATTTTCAGTTCCTACTTTTTCAGTCTTATGCTTTTTAACACTGAGAAACTAATGCCATATCCTGAAAACTACATCCTGTAAATATACAAAAGTGGTTGCTTTGCTAGAAGTAGCAGGAGTAGTGGCACAATTACACAGATGTGCACATTTTTTAAACTTTTAGAAAAGCTACCACACAATTGCTTTTAAACAAGGCCCCTTGTGAGAGAGAAAACAGCCTGGATGTGTACTGTTTAATATGGAATTGGATTTTCTATGGTTATGTACACATGGGAAATATCATTTGAGGGGTAAAAACATGGGCAAGCAGAGCTGTAAGTTGAAGGGTACATATAATTGATGGATGAACTCTGCAAAAAAAGTTCAAATATGTGAAATGTGACTTTGGTAAGAATGACAAGGTCAGAGACACTGAAGGCAGTATCCTTCAGCTTGGGAGGAAGGAAGGAAGGGAGGGAGGAAGGAAGGAAGAGGAAGGGAGGGAGGAAGGAAGGAAGGAAGGGAGGGAGGGAGGAAGGAAGGAAGAGGGAGGGAGGGAGGGAGGAAGGAAGGAAGGGAGAGAGGGAGGAAGGAAGGAAAGAAGGGAGGGAGGGAGGGCTCACTCTGCAGGTGAGAATCACTCAGGGACACACAACATGACCCATCCTTTGCCCTGGGTTTGCTCTAGATTCCAGTTTGGGTCTCCTCCCTCTCACCCTCTGTGTCTACCGTTTTCCCATCTAGGTGCCATCTCTCTCCTAGACACATTCTAGGAGAAAGAGAGAAGCAAGCCTGAACTTTGCAGCTTGTAAATGAGCTCACTGTGGAGGAGCTATTTAATGCAAATGAATAACCAGCAAGGCCCAGGAAAGCTGAGCAGAATGGAGCCTGGGAGGCCCCCTCTTGCCACTCGCACGTGGCACACCCATTGGCACTAATACGGCTTAAGCATTCATACTGAGGGGCTGCAAACCCCTGGACAGAGACAGGCAGTATCCACACTAGACATGGAAAATGTATGAGCAAAAAAAAGATTAACTGACAAAAAGTTAATTAAAACTGCTCTGATTATGAGGTAGAATTTAACAATTACTTTAAAAAATGCAGTGTGACACAGTGCAGCACTGCAGCTGAATTAATCATGAATGAGGAGAGCGCTGTTTAATTTTTGTGTGCATGAGAAAAACACTCGACAGATTTGACAATTAGAGCAGGGCAACAGCATTGCGTGGCACGATGCGAGGCGGGTTTTCCCAGTGGTTTTTTGTGAGGGAGCTAAGCAGATGTGCTCAAATATTTACAAATGCACAATATTCTCATGCTCTTCAGCTGCCCGCCCAGCTGATTTCACAAGAAGTCGCCTTCAATCTGGAGGCCGCTGCGGGAGCCACACGTGCTGTGTCTCCCCGCTCAAGGAGTGGCTCAGCCAAGGTCCCCGGGCTTCCAATCCGTGCACTCATCCAAAGAGCAAAGCAGGCCAGCAGGTGACAAAGGGCCAGAGCTCTTTCAAACACTCAGCATCCAGGATTCACTTTGCCCATAAAGTGGATGGTGCATGCAATCCCATGGGTAAGGCAGGAGCTGAGCTGAAATTGCCCCAACCGCCTGGCTGTTTAGTAACTGCTCTCAATGAGCATTTCCCAAACCCAACCCAGCTCTGTAACAGGAGCTTCTCCTATAGCTGTGAAGTAGCCTTGAAGGACCACAAAACACCTACCAGCAAGACCCTAGATGAATGCTTTACATCTTGGATTCTAGGTTGTCAGCCTAGATAGTTATGAGAGAGAAGACTTGCAATTACTAGTACTTTTATTTCTACTAGTAGGCATATTATTCCTATGGTCTTTTTTTCTTCTTTCAATTTTATGGATATAATTTATGTACCAAACAATTCACTCATTTAAACTGTATAATTCAACAGTTTTTAGTATATTCACAGCATTGTACAACCATCACCACGATCAGTTTTAGAAACCCCATACCCTTTAGCTATCGTTCAATTCTTTTCCTGCCAGTCTGAGGCAGCCACTAATCTCCTTTCTGTTTCTATAGATTCACCTATTCTGGATATTTCATAAATGGAATCATATACTATGTGGTCTTTTGTGAGTCTGGCTTCTTTCACTTAGCATACTGTTTTCAAGGTTCATTTATTGTCTTAGACTGTCAGGGCTGCTATAACAAAGGTAGCACATTAGGTAGCTCATAAGCAACAGAAATTTATTTCTCACAGTCCTGGAGGCTGGAAATCTGAGATCAGGGTACCAGCAAAGTTGCGTGGGGGCTGTCTTTTGGGCTGCAGACTTCTCATTGTATGCTTACAAGGTGGTAGGGAGCTCTGAGAGATTTCTTTTATACTAATCCCATTCATGAGGGCTTCACCCTCTTGACCTAAACACCACCGATTAATATCATCACTTTTGGAACTTAGAATTTCAACATGTGAATTTCGAGGGGACACAAATATTCATTCAGACCATAGCGTCCATGCTGTAGCATGTATCAGCATTTCGTTTATTTTTATGGTTGAAAAATATTCCATTATATGGGTATACCACATTTTGTTTATCCATCCATCCATAATGACTGTTTCTATTTTTTGGTCATTATGAATATAATGCTGCTATGAATACTCACGTACAAGTTTTCATGCTGACATATGTTTTCATTTCTCTTGGGTATATACCTAGAAGTAGAATTGCTGATCAAATAGTAACTCTATGTTTGGCTTTTGAGGAATTTCCAGACAATTTGCCAAAGCAGTTGTACTATTTTATATTCCCACCAGCGGAGTATGAGGTTCTGATTTCCACATCCTCACCAACACTTACTATATCTTTTTTATTAAAGCCATCCTGGCAGGTGTGAAATGCTATCTCATTGTGGTTTGGATTTGTATGTATTTACCTGATGACTAATGATGTTGAGAATTTTCTGATGTGCTTAGTGGGCATTTTTATATCTTCTTTACAAAAATGTCCATTCAGATCCCTTTCCCATTTTGTAATTGCTATTTGTAATTTGTTATATGTCCTTTCACTATTGACTTGTAAGTGTTCTTTGTATATTCTAGATACAAGTCTCTTATCAGATATATAATTTGTAAATATTCTTTCCGATTCCTTGGGTTGTGTTTTCACTTTCTTGAGAATGTCCTTTGAAGCATACAAGATTTTAAATGTGATGAAGTCCAATTTATCTATTTTTAGTTTTGTTGCTTGTGCTTCTGATGTCATATCTGAGAAAACATTGCCAAATTCAAAGATTTACTCCTCTATTTTCTTCTAAGAGTCTTATAGTTTTAGTGCTTACATTTAGTTCTTTAACCATTTTGAGTTAATTTTTAAATATGATGTGAGGCAAGGGATTAACTTGTTGAAAGATCATGAACATTTTCAAAATTACCTCCAATGCCTCCTCTAATTCAAGTCTTCATCATTTCATACCAGTATTTTTTTTTTTTTTTTTTTGGTCTGGGGTTGGGACACAGAAAGACTTTCAGTGGTTCTGTAGTAACCAGTATGTGCCCACCCCATTTAACCTGCTAAAATGTCAAATTCCACCTACCACATTCTTCTCATATGTCCCATAACTCTCCAAAGCATAGGCTTTAGAGTCACGGACATGGGCTTATTTTGAGCTGTAGCATTTACTATTCATGTCAGTTAGTGAAAGGTATTCCACCTTTCTAGCTTTCATACACTTCTCTGTTAAGTAAAGGCAGTGATGTTGAAATGAACGTCATTGGTGTTCTGTCCAGATTCCCTCAATTTCTTTCATGGGTACAGGTAGCCACCTCTCAGCTCTTATGTCTTTTAGCTTGAAATGATCTGCATTCAAAACTCTCTTTGGAAGACAGCCCCTGAGCCACTGGAACATTCTGCCTACTTGGACAGAGAGCTGGAAGTGCCTGGGAGTCTACATAAGCCCTGGGGTAACCCTTACACTAGAAGTATGAAAGCCTTTGTCTGAAAGGTGACAACCCCCAGACTGTCTTTTACCTTCCAGAGTTCTCCTGCAGGATCAGGCTCAGGCTGGAACTTCACCTGAATTTGCACTCTGCATGGCTTCTTCCCTCCTTTTGTCCTGCTTCCACTACTCCCTTTCTGGCTTCTCATGAAGTGAGACGTCCCTTAATGAAATGCTTGAACATCACCTCAGGGTCTGCTCTGGAAAACCTGGCACAAGACAAATATCTACCTCCTACAACTACTGTTTGAATAAATGAGACTTTATATTCTGCATGCGAAAGAATGAAGCCAGGCCCTCACCCTATTCTATATTCAAACATCAACTCAAAATAGATTAAAGACCTAAGTGTAGAGCTGAAACTATAAAACTCTTAGAAGAAAACATGAGAGTAACATGTAGAACAATATCTAGAAAATAGGAGGCACTCAATAAACGTCAGTTTTCATGGTGGTGGTCATTGTTGTATAAATGACTACTTACCACCCCAAATTCTAGGGTTGACTACCAGGCACACAACAACCAATCCATGAGTATTTTGTATTGAATTTAAAAATTTTTTAAATTGTTGCTTCTATGCATGTTTCCCTGTCTTAAGGGACATTTTGTGAAGAATCTGAGGTTTAGGGCTCATTCTGTCTCTATATAGTGTAATATTCTAAAATGACCCAGTTTGAGTCAGTGGTTCTGATCATCTATTAAACAAATCTGAATGGATGTTAATCAGTTCATGGTCTTATTATGGCCTAATATTATCAAAATGTATCTCAGAGGAGGATGATCTATAACATCTCTGAATAACTGTATCCCTTAGCTCAGACCAGAGGTCTCATGTCCTGAAAGGAAAATTTTCATTGAATGGAATATATTTGGCTTTTATTTGTTGTTGTTTTATTTTCAACAAGATAATGAAAAAGAAGATTTAATTCTATTAATTTTCTTTAGGAAAGCACAACAATTATTTGTGTGTCATGCACAGCCTATGGGTTTCTCAAGGTCAAAAATAAATCTATTTTCCTTGTTCAAAATCCCTTTCATAAATTCTACATGGTAGGGTTTTGTTTGGTTGGTTGTTTTCTTGCTTGTTTTGCACTCACTGTAATGAGATTAGACTCTTTAAACTGTCTGTTCATTGTCTTTTTAAGAACAAGTGCTGTTGCAAAGGATTTGATGTACTTTCATACTGTGCTATGACAAAATATTCATGGAAAGCGTACTTGCATTACATTGAAAATGCATCACTAGTAGCTAACTAGTTATAATGTATACATAAATGATTGTTTAGCAAAGATATGCATAGGATTTATTTTGACATATCAGAAATAATAATGTGCAATTGTTTAGTGACATGAGTATTACAAAGAGTTTCATGCATTGTATTATTTTCTCATCACAGTAGACATTCAGGCTATTTACTACTTACCCCATTTTAACCTAACCTTAACCTTAAATGTTAAGGTTTAGATAGTTAAGTGACTGCTCTATTAGAGATGAACAATCCACCAACTATTTAGGCTTCACCTTCCATAATGTGTAGTTGTTGATAAAAAAAAAAAAAAAAAAAGCTTCCAGCCAAAGACTACATTTCCCAGGCTTCTATCCCTTCAGTTATGGCCAAGAGATTAGGTTCTGCCAATCAACTGTGAATAGAAGTGATTGTCACTTCCAGACAAGGATTTTTAAGAAGTCTGTATTCTTTATTATCTCTCTCCCTACCCAGCATCTGAGTATTCTGAGACCCCCATGAATGCAGAGATTACAAGAAGGGAGAGAGAAACCTAGATCCTTGTACCCCTGCAGAAAGGAAACCCACCCACAAAGCAGGACTATTCACACTGAACTGACTTGAAGCTCATGCTTTTTACCATTGGGTAAATCTGCAGTGGTTCTCCAATGTCACTGCGTGTATAAGCACCAGTGGAGGATGTTACAAATGCAGGCTCTGACTCTAACCCAGAGAGTACATTTCCATGGGTCAGTTTGAATCTGTGCCTTGGGTACTTCTGTAATGTCACCACCATGTTGGAGAAATACAGCTAAGGTGGACACAGCTCCTCCCATCCTCTTCCCCACCCCATCCCCATTAGACCAGAGAAATGACTTGTCTCTCTTCTAGATGAATGCCTTACACAGAGTAAGTTTTCAGTATTTTAGAAGTTTTCTTTTCCTTATGAATGTATTTATTATTTATTATGTTGGAAACAGAAACTAGGAGAAAAAAAATCCCAGCATCCACTTTTCGGGCTCCCAACTCAAACCAAGGATGGAACATCTGATGGCTTAGACTTGAGTCATATTCCTAGGTTACCATGTGCTGCATTCTGAGGAGAAGAGGTAATTAAAGTGGAAGTCTGGATCCTGTTTCAAAGGGGATGTGGAGGTAAGGAAACCAACACATGCTCAAGTCCTCGTTTGCTCCCAACTATCACAGAGATAATATAAGGCAAGGGGATTCATTTTTCAGGACTTAAATAAGCTCACAATATTCTTAAAATATTAGTCCAAAGTTGAAACACATTTAACATTATTATGAAATTAATTAATACCTAATAATCCATATTCATTCTTTCTGGCTCAAGGAAATACCAAGAATACTGATATAATTCTGAATAGAACTTCAGAGAAATATCCAGAATTGGGAAGTGGTTGGTAATGTCAGAGACATGAGTGCATTGACAAATGTTGCATAGGAATTCCAAAATCTCAAAGGCTTAAAGGGAAAATCTTCAAACTGCTTCTTTCTCTGCCAAAGAACACATGGAAATCTGGAAGAATGTGCTGAAAATATTGGTAATCATTAGAAGAGCCAGATCAATTTGTCTGTGGCACTGATTGGAAAAGAAGCTCAGTTGCAGGTTGTTGTCAAGATGCCCCAACCTAACAATTGTCAAAATCAGTGGAATACATAAGCCATCCCCAGAACATTTTTTACCTTTTCAGCACAGTGGATGCATCCCTAAGTTTTTTCTAGACTGTATTTTAACACTGGTGAAATTTTATTCACAATATTATGTTCCTAATATATTGCAGGACTACATATATTATTTTCAATTTATATTTTCAATTCCTACACTCCAAATCTAACTATATACAAGTGGGTTGTTCCCTTTGTCTGGAATCTTTTCACTTTATTTAGACATAAAATTAAGTAGCATATCCTTATCATCACCAAGTTTACACCTATTCTTTTCAGTATTTCCTTTGCTTTCATTTTGATTGGTGGTCCATAAGCACTATATGTGTTTATGAGTGTGTGTGTGCACAAATACGTGCATGTGTGGGTGTGCTGTTTGAGGATGTGTGTGAGGTTGTATGTATCAGTATGTGTGACTGTGTGTTTGTGTGTAAATATGTGTGTTTGTGTGTGTGCTCTTAAGAAACTAAAGAAAATCACATAAAATAATTGAGTGTAAAACCAAATAGATAGCAAGACAAATATTTTAATATTGGATGCTAAATTTATAGAAAAACAAAAAAGGGGCTATTACTTTTATGGGTACAACTTATTTCCTTAAAAGTGGCTTAAAGTAATTTTTGGTTTGAAATTAATTATAAATTAACAAAGTAACTTATATTACTAATTAGTAATATTTTTACATTAGTATTACTTTTTACCTTTGTGACTGCAGCAAATACTCTTATATGAAAAGTTATGTCTTAAAGTTGATTTGCAGAGTCAGAGAATACATTTCTTTCTTTGGTCAACATTTACAAATCTTTTCCTGTTTTCATGGCCATTGTCATCACAATGAGTGTTCTGTTGCAGCAAAAGACTGAAACATTCTAAAAAACTTAGCTGTTCTCACATTTGATTTATTCTTTTTTGTTATGATATTTAAATTTTTAAAGTGCAACAGGTTGTTTTAGAAGTGTTGGATAACAAATTTCTTGAAGATTTCCAGAAAACAAAAGTTCTATCAAAATGAGAAAAAACAACTAAGCGAAACTCCAAAACACTTTCCTTCAAACACTAACACGAGCTGGCTTAGCGGTGTCTACAAAGTGCCAAACCAACCTGGTAGAGGAAAAAAAATCATTAACTTGCCTGGTTGTTTTGGCTACATGTTACTAGTTTTACTTTTTCATTGAAATGCTTTGTCATTAGGGTGAAAAATATATATTGTAAATTGAAGAGTTAAAGAGCTTGCTTTATTCAATTAAGTAGATTTTTAAAAAATATAATTTGAAGAACTAGGCTTCTCAGAAATTGTGGTTAAAGACTGAATTAATAAAGCAAATAATGGCATTTTCCTTTTAAATCAGATACTTCCCTGACATATTGAGACATCACTTTCTCTTTGAAACATGCTCGTTTAATAGTAAGATTTTGTCCTTCTTCTTAAGCATATGTTCTTTTTTCAAAGTGAAATATTTGTGTACATCAAAAGAAAAGATGAAGATAAAACAAAATTTGATCAATTATTGAGAAAAATAATAACTTTCCAAAAACTAGTAGGCTTTTTAAAAACTGACTTTAGAATCTGAAAGGACCAAAGAGAGAAAGGTTCGAGTTACACTAGGCATTATGTCATGATTCTACCATTTTACTAAATATTTAAAACATACCTGATGTTGATAATATTTCAAAATTTTTAAAAATACAGTTTATGATAATTCATTGCAAATAAAGAAAATGGTCCATTTAAAAATATTGGAAATTAGAAAATTAAAAGTTTGATACTATGTTTGACATTTTATAAATGCATTTTATACTCAATTATTACCATTTTACTGGTTATTAAGGTACAATATAGATGTCTGTATTGGTGGCTTCAGTTTAGTAGGTGATAAATTTAGCTACTGTGTAAAAAACTTGTTTTAAATTAAGGCAATGAAATATGGCTATTATTTTTGCTTTATGTAATAGGACAAATACACTAGTACTTGTTTTCCCTTAATGTGCACTAATCATTAATAATGAAATAATATCTATTAAAAATTACAATTCAACATTTCTTCTTGAATCCATGTTGAATGCTTCTAAAGATTCATGAATCAAGCAACATAATGTGATTATTTGCCATTTTTAGAATTTTAGTTCAACCCCTGGACAGATCATTTTCAATTCACCATCTTTTGTTTGTGTTGCAACATTCTGCATCTCTTGACACTTCTGCAGAATACCTGTTACAATGTTTGTCTCTTCACCTCTTCCATACCCTAGTGTTCACACCTCAAGGAATTATCATGTTACAAGTAAACAAATATGTTCTATCTACCAGTTTGCAAAAGTGGGCAAAACAAGTTTTTTTTACCACTATTCAACATACACTGTAGATACATCTCATGCATGCTTATTAAGTTTTAATTGAAACATTAAATCTGAGGCTAAATTACTATTGAATGATACCACCTCTGTTAATTCTCTCATACTTTGTTTGGCAAGCAAATCTACAACTGCTTTTTGTATATGAGATATATTGATGGCTCAAAAAAATAACCTAGAGATTTTACCTGCCTAGAAAAAAAAAAAAGAAAATAGGAGGAAAATAAAGTGTTTTTCATTTGATTTTCAGAGGACCAAATACAGGATAATAAATATGTTTTCAGAAAAATGCCATCTTTTGAAATGTGATGATGTATTTCTTTGTAAAAAGCTGAGGAATCTCCCCTGGAATTAGATTCCAGGTGTGAAATAACCAGATGTCGTTTTATCCCTGTACTGGAATCTGATTCAAGAGAGTTGATGAGGTTGTCCATTACTAACTTCCAATTTAGTTTATGGAGTCTACATTTTCAGAGAAAATTAAATGATTCATAGGCACCCAATTCAGGAAGCGAGTGCAATCAGAACAACTGCTGACAGAGATCTTTTGGGTTAAATTAGAGCAATGAGACAAGCTGGAGCATATTTACTAGTCTAAAAAACTTACAACCCATTTACATATATATACCATATCTGGCAATGGACACTTAGGTTGCTTCCATGTCTTGGCTATTGTAAATAGTGCTTCTATGAATATTGGGGTGCATTTATCTTTTCTAATTAGAGTTTTCTCTGGATATATGCCCAGGAGTGGGATTGCTGGATCATACAGTAGAAAGAATAAAATAATGCCATTTGCAGCAACATGGATAGACCTAGGTATTATCATAGTAAGTGAAGTAAGTCAGACAGAGAAAGACAAATATTATATGATATCTCTTATATGCAGAATCTAAAAAAAATGATATAAATGAACTTACTTACAAAACTGAAACAGACTCACAGACATAGAAAACAAACTCACTTACCAAAGGGGAAAGGGGGGGGGCAGGGGAAGGGATAAACTAGGAGTATGGGATTAGCAGATACAAACTACTATATATAAAATAGATAAACATCAAGGTCCTACTGTATAGCACAGGGAGCTGTGTTCAATATCTTGTAATAATTGAAAAGAATCTGAAAAAGAATACTCATACCCATATGTATATACATATAAAACCGGATCACTTTGCTGTACACCAGAAACTGACACAACATTGCAAATCAACTATTCTTCAGTTTAAAAAAAGTACAATACTAAAAGTATGTTTCCAAGTTTACTTAGAGATAATTATTTCCATAGAGCCATAATCATGAGGTGTTGTGGTATCTACAGTAAGCAGTTTAATATTTACTTCAATTCCTAAAGGCAATGAGGAGAAGGCAGAAAATTGTGTGAATGGAAAACTTTATCATATGTCAGTGAATGTTATAAGTTACACTCCTGCCTTCTAAGCTGACTAAACTTTTTAATCATTATGTTAAACAAAGAAAAATACAGATGGACACATTTTTCATTTTTACTAATGCACTGTATGTGAATAGCCACCAATTTATTAAATGTCATATGGCAGGTATCATGCTAGGATCTAATTTACTATATATTATATAAATTTATATTTACCTGTAATATATTATACTTCCTAAGTGTAAATATACATAGTGTGTGTGCACATACGTATGTGAAAGAATATGGAAAAAAGTATTTAGTTTCAAGTTTAAAATAGGAAGTGTTTAGGAACATTACAACATGTAAAAGTCTCTACTTGGGAATGGATGTATCTTTCCCTAAAAATAAATGGAATATCAGCGTTAAGTTTTTTAATTGTCTTAATTTTCTCTCAGGGACATAAAAACTTCAAAAAGTGTTTAAAAATTTGAAGTAATTCTTTTTTCTGATACTAGTGTATACATATCCTCATAAATTAATGGGAAAATGTGATTATGTTTCAATTATTAAAATTTGGTAGGAATTAAATGTATTAGGTCTATTTAGCATATTGGATGTGGTGTGCAAAAAGTACCCAGTCTTCTTAAAAACTTGGACAGTCCTTCAAGCATTTGCTTTCAAGAAGAGATATTAGGTGGTCTTATGAACCACCTGTTTTCCAGAACACTGTTCAGAAATACTTCAGGTTCTACCAAAGGACTGTTCTCTTATTATATCTGGTAAGATGTTGGTGTGAAGGTCTTCCTAGGCAGCTAACATTTCATGTCTGTCAGCCAAAGAAAGAATTCACAGAGGAGAGAGTTTCAATGTCAGCTGGTGTTTTGCTATCTTAAAATTATAATTCCTACCCTGAATAAAATTACCTGTCATGAAAAATAAATTGCTTCCCATAGGTAGTTAAATGTCCTTGAAAAAAATCTCCATATTATTGAAAAAATCTTGCTGACAATAGTATTTTAAACACACTGATCACTCACTAGGTCCCTGTGAGAATAAATTTCCCATGAGTACTAGCAATGGGCAGCACACAGCCTACCCACCATGGAAAACCCAGTTCCCCTTTAAACTCCCAGCACCCTTCCCCCATATTCAAGCCACAGTAGGCTCCCAGCCAACTAAAACATGCTTCAAGTATGTGGTGAAGCATGACCAGACCCTCCCAACCACGACAGAGGAACCCGTAAACCTGAGTGAAGTAGGAGGAAAGATAATTACCATCAATATGCTTCCCACGTGGGAAATGGTTAAACTTATCATTCCTCTCAGTGGTACGTTTGATGTAATATGTTCATTTTTGTGTTTATTCTTATGTTTCAGGATGTTGCCTAGGAAAATGTGTCTAGACAGAATGGAAAAGAGCCTTTTCAGTACGTGTTGTAATGGTTGTAAAATGAGTGACAAAATAACAGATCTGGCCATTTTATGGTGGAAATTTCTAGAAGGATTGTTTTCTGTAGTAGGGTATTTTGAACTTTTCTAAAATAGTTCTTGATACAGGGAACATTCCCATGAAATCTGAGTCTCCCAAAAATCTTTCAGCAAATTCATCCTTGCTGTGCAGGATACTCTGAGAACTATAAGGGACAAAAACAAACAAACAAAAAACAACCAAAAAAATCAATCCTGATTTTAGAGAAACTGCATGATTACCAGCTCTTCAAAACTTAAGAATATGCCTGCTGAGCACTGCGAAGATTAGTCAGAACTGCGACTCCGCTGACCAGAGCTACAATATTGTGCTTTATATGCAACCATTCACTCTATACCTCTGGGTAACATGGGACTGTTGTTACAGATAATAACAATGGCAACCAACATTGACAGAAGGTTTAGCAGGCATTGTATTCAATGTATCATATAGATTATGTAATTTAATCATCCTTACAAACTTTGTGAACATGTCAGGTCATGAGAAAGCAATGCATATAAAGATATAATCTGTGATAATTATATGTCTACCATTTACTGGGTATCTACTAAATGTCAGGCATTAACGTTTATTACCTAGTCTAATCTTTATATACTCATTAGAAAGGTATCATTTTCACCATGGTTACAGTTCAAGAGAATAGGCTAAGAGATCTTAACTAATTTGCCCAAAGTCACACAGAAGATCTAGGACTCGAATTCATATTCCTCCACCAAAATCTGTGTTCTTACCAAAATACAAAATATATTAACTTTTCTGTTTTCACAAGGAATCTTTTTTAGGGGCTTAATGTGCTTCAGGCCTTGGTGATAGGCCAGGCATTAAACTCATCTTTTTGAATTTGAAAACCCATTTTTATTATATGACTTACATTACATAGTTTATAATTTGAAGCTTTATCACTCAAAATTGTCTAAGATTATAGTAAGAACTCAGCTCAAATAAACTAAATTTTGGGTGTTCTAGATGGCTTTCTTATGTCCCAACTAGCAAATATAGGTTATTTTAAAGCAGGTTACAAACTAGTAGCCCACAGACTGGGCCAAATTTGACCTATAGTTATTCAGTGTGTTTCACTCAGCCAGCAAAATGTTTAAAAATATTAAGCCAATATTTTAAAAATCAGGATATTTCATATAAAAATCTGGATTTGAAACTTCTTTTAAACATTCAGAAGGCTCTAGCAATACTATGCCCACATTCTCATAGATCAACATCTGGCAGAAGCAAAGTAGCAGCTGCCCCATTAGATGGTTTGTGTTCTGTTTGCCACAGTTTCCAATGTTTCCTGATGCCTCTGCCATCCTGAAGCTGTAGGTTGCCTTTGAAAATCACATTTATACTATTGCCTATGCTACCATGTCACCACCAAAAGTTATATAATAAGAAATGGAATTGAAGAACTGTTTTCTATAAGCCTGAAGGAGAGCACACATCTTTGTGAAAATAAAAAAACATGCCCTCACATTAATATAAAACTCCTAGTTCCCTTCTCTAACTTATATGAGTCTTCTTTTTTTTTTTTTTATTAATCTAGCTAAGGGTTTGTCAATTTTATTTTTTCAAAAATTCAACTCTGAGTTTTAAACTTTTTTCTATTGTTTTTATTTTCTCTACTTCTTTTCTGATCCTTATTATTTCCTTCATTCTGTTAACTTTCAGTTTTCTTTTCTTCCTTTTCTCGTTCCTTGATGTGTAAAGTTAGTTTGTTTATTTGAGATCTTTCTTCTTTCTTAGTGTAGGTGTTTATTGCTATAACCTTTCCTCTTAGTACTACTTTTGCTGCATCCATAAGTTTGGTAAATTGTGTTTTCATTTTCATTTGTCTTGAGATATTTTTTAAATTCCCTTTTTTTTTTTTTTTTTTTTTTTGCGGTACGCGGCCCTCTCACTGTTGTGGCCTCTCCCGTTGCAGAGCACAGGCTCCAGACGCACAGGCTCAGCGGCCATGGCTCACGGGCCTAGCCACTCCGCGGCATGTGGGATCTTCCCAGACCAGGGCATGAATCCATGTCCCCTGCATCGGCAGGCGGACTCTCAACCACTGCGCCACCAGGGAAGCCCTTAAATTCCCTTTTGATTTTCTCTTTGATCCAGTGGGTTGTTCAAGAATGTGTTATTTAATTTCCACATATTTGTGGATTTTCCCACTTTCTTGCTATTATTGATTTCTAGTTTCATTCCATTGTGTTTGGAAAAGTTACTTGGTATGATTTCAATCTTCTTAAATTTGTTAAGCCTTGTTTTGTGACCTAACATGTGACCTATCCCGGACAATGTTTCCTTGTACACTTGAGAAGAATGCATATGTTATTGCTGTTGAGTGAATAATTCTACATATATCTGCTAGGTCTATTGGTCTATAGTGTGTTCAAGTCCCCTGTTTCTTTATTGATTTTTCAGGTTAGATGTTCTATCCACTATTGAAAGTGAGGCATTAAAGTCTCCTACTATTATTGTATTCCTGTAAATTTCTTCTTTCAGATCTGTCAATATTTGTGTTGTATACAAATCCGCCCCCTTATCCATGGGAGATACGTTTCAATACTCCCAATGGATGTCTGAAACCACGGATAGTACCAAACCCTATATATACTATGTTTTTTTCTATACTAATGGGCAAGTAGTGTATACAACATGGGTATGCTGAACAAAGGGATGATTCACATCCCAGACAAGCCAGAGAAGGATGGCACAAGATTTCATCTCGCTACTCAGAATAGGGTCCAATTTAAATGTATGAATTGTTCACATGGGGAAGAGATTTTCCACCACTAGAATTAGAATTATGATCCTTATCTGTTTTATATATGTCCCTCAATTTTTATAGCAATAGAGCAAGAAAAGATTGTGAGTAATTGGTCCCCAAAGGTGAAAACACTGTTGCAGATTGAAGTCACAGAGTATCAGATTTGGAAGAGCCCTAGGAGTCATCTAATCTTGTTATCTTCTTGGTGGGAAAATCTAGTGGCTAGACTGTTGATTTATTCTAAGTTGCACTGTTGATGGCACACTTGGGGCTAGAATTCAAGACATAAACATTATTCAAAAAAAATAATAAATATAGGAATTGTTTATTTCTAGAATTTTCCATTTAATATTTTCAGACTATGATTATCTGTAGGTAACTGAAACCACAGAAAGCAAAACCAAGGATAAGGTAGGATTACTGTACATAGGTATTCTGATGTTGAGTGCACCTATATTTACAATTGTTATATCTTCTTGCTGAGTGGACACTTGTATCATTATGAATGACCTTCTTTGTCTCTAAGAGACAGTTTTTGACTTAAAATCTACTTTATCTGGATTAGTATGGCCACTCCTGCTTTCTTGTGGTTACTATTTGGATGTAATATCTTTTTCATCTCTTCGTTTTCAGTCTATGTGTGTCCTTGAATCTAAAGTGGGCTCTAGTATACAGCATACAGTTAGATCATTCAGTCACTCAGTGCCTTTTTTATTGGAGAGTTTAGCCCATTTACATTTAACATGATTATTGATAGAGAAGGATTTACTATTGCCATTTTGTTAACTGTTTTCTGTTTCTCTTGTAGTTATTTTGTCCCTCTTTTTCTCTCTCGCTGTCCTCCTTTGTGTTTCTTTTTGGGATTTTTATTTTTCTGCCTTTTTAAACAAATTTTTATTGATAGGTTTTGATTTGTCTTTTTTTGTGTGTAACTTCTGTAGGTATTTTCTTTGTAGTTACCAAGGGGCTTATGTAAAATATCATAAGGTTATAACAGACTATTTTAGGCTGATCAAAAATAAACTTCACTTGCATACAAGAACTCTTTGCTTTTACCTCTCCTCCCCTTAACATTATATGCTATTGATGACACAATTTGCATCTATTTACATTATGTATACATTAATATCATTTAGTTATAGTTGTTTTTAATACTTTTGTCTTTTAACTTATATGACAGAATTAAAAGCAATTTGCCCACCACCATTATAGTAATACAATATTCTGTTTTTCTCTTCCCTAACTTATTACTTGGCTGTCCCATATAAGTGTTTTAGTGCAACCTTGTTCAAATGCTACACTCTTCCAAGCATGCTTTCTGAAATCCTGAGAAGGGTTCCTGCAGCTAGGAGTGTAGTTGACTGGGAAGCAACAGGACTCTGCTAGCCCTCCATTCTAGTCATCCCTCATTTTTCCTAGAGGGGTTTCCTTTTTGCCCCCCAGTCTGTTTTGTTTATATATTTGCAGACAATTTTTGATGAAATAGATGATACTATTTTAAACTTAAGTTCAGAAATTACCCTTGTTATTGTATTTGTTGCTTACAAGAATGAATATTAGAATATCTGTATGTATCTTCACACCATTATGAAAAAGACGACTAGGTGAGCCATATCAGCACCCCAAATCTCAGAGGACTTAAACCTTTGAAGCTCTACAGAGGAAGAGTTAGAGTTAAATAACAGAAACGTAATTTGTTACAGAACAGGAAGTGACACCTAGGGAATTCTTCTTTCATTTCTTCTGTATGGGATCACATCTGTTCCACTTCATATAACATTTATTTGCTAATACTTGTCAACTTTGGATCATGGTTTCCTTGTCATTAATTGTCCTCCTGTTAGAAGTGGTAGCAGGTTGGGTAGGATAATGAGTTCTTGGGCCAGACTACACAGGTTTGACTACCAGCTCCTCCATTTACTAGGTACATGCCTTTGTACAAGTTTGGTTTAACCTTTCTGAGCCTCAATATCTTCACAGGATAAGGAAGATAACAGTAGCCCCTACCTCACAGGGTTGTTTGAGGACTAATTAGTTACTATATATAAGATACATAAAATAGTTGATAGCACAGTAACTTCTCAATAAACATGAGTTATTATTATTTTTATTTCCTCTGGAAAGGAATGGAGGCAATGGGATTCTCCCAAAGGTCATAAACTTAACCTGTTCACAACCGATCCCTTGGTTTTGCTGCAAAGCTGATCCTCCCCAGTCTCTCTCCTCTCAGTAAATTGTAATCTAGAATTGTGTTGGCCAGAAATTTGAGTGCTGCCCCACCACTTTCTCTCATCCTCCCTAAACAGATAATCAATATTAATGTGTTTGTCAATTCCAAAATCTTTCTTGAATACAACCTTTTCTCTCCTTTCATACTCTCAGCTCTGCTAGCCCAAGACACCATTATATCTCATTTGGTCTCCTGCCTTCTTAATGGTCTTCCAGATTTTATTCTTGTCTCTTCCCAATCTGTTTTCCAAGCAGCACCAGAGTGAGCATGGTAAAACAAAAACAAATATTTGGATCCTGTCACATCCTGCTTAACCCCTTCAATGGCTTCTCATTGCACTTGGAATAAAGTTTAAATTTCTTAACAAATTGAGCTGGTTCCCAAATCTAGCTTCATTTCTTATCACTCTCCCACTCTCATACTTGGCTCCAGACAACTTAGCCTCTTTTTGGTTTCATGAACACAGGAAAGTCTTTCCTGTCTGTGACTTTCACACATGCAGTCTCCTCTGCTTAGGCCACCCATTCTCCCTTACATGGAGAGCTCTTATCATGTTCTAGGTATTGGTATATTGTCAAGTCTTCAAAGTCTTGATTTTATAATGACCTGATAAGGAGATTTCCCTGCCCATAATTCCCTATTATTGCACCTGATTGTCTCCTTCATGATTTGTAATTTGTAATAACATCCAGCAATTACAGGAATGGATGAATGAAGAAGAATGAATAAATGAAGATATGTATTAGTATATGCACACACACACACAGACACACACACACAGTGTGCTTATTTCCTCATTATCATTTACTTTGTTCACTAGATTATAAGCCCCACAGCTGAAGGGCCATGTTTGTTTTATTTTCACCAAAATATCTCCAGAGACAATAGAAGACTTCAATGAATATTTGCGGAATAAATACATGAATAAAAATTTTCCCAGACTGAAACCATGAAAATAATCAAAACAGACAAAATGTTCGAGAAGAGTAAAAAATTGTGGATGATCAAAAGTCCTCCTAAAGAACATCCCAAAGAGCTGACCACCCATAGGTCAAGTGTTGTGCTACAGACATGTTACCAAAAAAGGAGCATCACTACTTGGAGTTGATGACACGAAGGGAACCTCTGTTCTCCCTCAAAATATCTCATGATGTCCCCCTGAGAGAATCACTGTCCTCAACATCATGTTGGTCAGATCAGGGTGGTAACAATTATTAAATGATCACAAGAAAAGTAATTAAATTGGGAGCAAAATCTCAACTCTTAAAGAGTGTCAACATAAATCATAAAGTAACTCTAGGGTTTTTCTTGCTGTTTATCCAAATGACTAGTGAATTTGAGGGGAAATATAACTTTCACTGTAAAGTAAAGATATTATTATTTTGTTTTGTTTTTCCTGACTGCTAAAAAGTATAATACCATCTCCGACCCTCTAATGTGCTCAAATACTAATACCAATACTCCTACCCTCTACTAGCATGGAGTATCAGTAAATCATATAAAGAGAAATGGGTCATCTCTATGATGTTAATATAGTTTGATAACACCTCATAGTCTGAGAGGTAGCTATAAATAGTATCTTACCAGAGACACTTGACACTGTGAAATAAGAACATTCACTATGTAGAGGGACTAACTTTTGCACCATTTCAAATAAGAAGCCTTTATGAGTAGGTCGGTAACTCAACCACTGCATTCATGTGGATTGTCACGATGACTATAAAGGCCATGCTTCTAAGCAGATCGCGAGAAGGATTATGCTTAAGGGATACTTTGAATAAAAACAGAGCGTGTGTCTCATGAATCTACTTTCTGAATTGCATACAACTACTTCAGTGAAAACCAAGCAATACTCTTCTGAGGGAAGCTGTCTCACACTTCCCAAAGGCACTCTCCTGGCTACTCCATCTATGGGCTTATTCAGGAAACCCTCGTGTTTCCCTGGACACTGAGGCAACCCTTAGAAATGGGTTGTATCAAGAACACAAAATCCAAGGTTTCTCCAACTCATACTTTCTAAGAAGATGCAATTTGGTGTCAGTGTTTTAGGGCATAACATGAAGCAGGTTTTCTCTTGAACGGTTAAGGCCTGACAAGTGCCTCTTCTTAGCCCTGGCACCTTGTTCCTATATATGTTTGCTAGTTTAGCTGCACAAAGAAACACATTTAGGAGAAGAAAAAAAAAGATAAATAGATTTTGCCAGGTTGGCTCTGAACCTATCTTTCACACCACTGTGAAGTGCGCTGCCAGAACGTGCGATATGTAGTTAGAAGCAGCAGATGGAAAAGCATTTTTGAGGGGCTTTTTGATGGTTCTGAATCTATGCAGCATTTACACACCAAAGCATGCTTGTTCATCTGTTATATATTTAGGGATATTTAAACTGTGAACATTTGTCTTCCTTAAAGACTACAAAAGTATCTGGAGACTGACTGACTTACTAAATAGACGTAGTAAATTGATCAATAATTAGTTTGACATCCCTTACTCCCCTGCCCTCTCATTCCCATCCAACTCCTGGCCCCCATTCTGTATTGCCTGGCAGTAACCTTATGTGGGGCCGCGAGCATCCTATGTAGTTGACAAATGTCACAGCACCAAAAGAAATGTACCCTCTCTGTGTGTGTGTGTGTGTGTGTGTGTGTGTGTGTAGATCGAGAAAGAGAGGGAAGCACTTTTAAGAATACCTATTGAAAATGTATGGCCATGGGATGATATTTAATGTTGTCCTCTAATTCAGCAAAAGGCAGAAGTTTCCACAGTCAGGGACTTTATGCTTAGAACTTTCTTCTACTGTTTCTAAACATGATAGAGAAGATGAATGTCACCAAAACAATATAGGCTTGAATGAGTTGTGTGTTATTCCTTTATTCCCCAATTGCACGTGTCCTCCCCAAAGGAGACCAAAGAAAATAAATCAAAATCTTTGAAATTTAACTCTGGTGCTATGGACTGAATATTTGCTGTCGCTCCAAAATCCATATGTTGAAGCCCTAATCCCCAAAGTGATGATATTTGGAGGTAAAACCTTTCAAAGGTAATTAGGTTTAATTGAAGTCATGAGGATGCAGTCTCATGATGGGATTAGTGCCCTTATAAGAGGAGACCAGAGTGTTTGCTCCCCCTCCCCTCTCTGTGTAAGGATGCAACAAGGAGGCTGTCTGCAAATCAGGAAGAGGGGCTTCACCAGACAACAAATCTGCTAGAGCCTTGATCTCCCCAGTCTCCAGTACTGTGAGAAAGCCACCCAGTCTGTGGTATTTGTTACAGCAGCCTGAGCTAAGACACCTGAGATAAATTGATAGCCACTTTGCAGAACTAGGACCCAAATGGATGCTAAATCCATAGTATTTAAATTAAATAAACAGTATTCTCTGAATCGGCCATCTGTGTTTATTATATACCCTGCCACCCATTCCTACTTTGGGTGCCCAGCCTGGCAATTTCAGAGGAAGAAGTTATGGCAAGAACAGGTAAGCAGCTATTTATGGCCAACAAAGGCACTGTTGAAACATGGTATCTGCTAGGAAGATAGAATTATTGACTAGATTTTTCTGTGAATTCTTAAGGCCTAAGATTATTTAAAAACTTCCCAAAGCTAGCCTCAGCTCTTCATCAGACATCACACCATTAAGTGCTATGGGGGATGTGAAAGAAAAAAAAGAAGGCAGGCAGAACTGAGAAAACATGCAAACACAAATTTAATGAAATGTTCGCAAATCAAACCACAACTTTTTTCTAGTGGAAAAAATTTATATCAGTTTTTGACCTTCAAAGCAAAGTTTATTTTCTCACTACTTTAGTCATCATTTGGGTTACAATAATTAATATTCAGAGAGAAACAATAAATTTAAAAAATCAATTATTTGAAACCCAAGGATCTCCCATGTTTTACTTGCTGTGTGTCAGAGGGCTGGGAACACTGACCATCTACCTCACAGCCTAGACTCTAAACTCCCTAAATTGATTAACATATGCAAAATACTGAGCTCAACATGAGTCCCAGAAGAGGCAATCAATAGGTATCAGTCTCCATCCCCCTTACAGGGTTATTTTGAGGAATCATAAGCAAATATTGCGTGGCACATATTAGGGGCTTAATAAATGTTAATCTCCTTCTTTCTGCCCTTTCCCTTGTACTTAAACAAAAACAAAAGCCATGGCATTTTAAAATATGAAACTCTGATAAATTTGAAAGAACATTCTGTGGACCCAAGAATGAAAAAAAAATGATATCTTCTAACTAAAAATAATGTTTGCGAAACTGATTTGCATTTCAAATTTTGGCAGTACACCTATGAAGGGTGTCTCTGGCTCAGAATTCTGGCAAGAGGTGATGAGGACTTGAACTAAGGTGGTGGCAGGAGATTGGAGACAAATGGTTATAAGAGGCGGGATAGCAGAATTGTCAGGACTTGAGTGCTGTCGACAGACAACCTGATTCCATCTCGGCACCAACCCGTACTAACTGTGCAATTCAAGGACTTGTCTAACTTTCCCATCTATGAAATAAAGAAGAAAATAATCCCGACTTCACTGATGGATGTGAGGATTAAATGAGACAATACATGTAAAACATGGTTCCTGATGTGTTTATGCAATAAATTATGGCCATTATTAATAGATGTCATTTATTGTTATGTGCACATTCACAATTAAAAGTATGTGCTCTATTATTTTGTCCTCAATTGGTCCCTGATTATATTAAGAAACTTGACTGATGTTGAGCATCTTTTCGTGTATTCAGGGAAATGCAAATCAAAACCACAATGAGATATCACCTCACCCCTGTCAGAATGGCAACAAATCAAAGACAACAGATAACAAGTGTTGGTGAGGATATGGAAAAAAGAACCCTTGTGTTGGTGGGAATGTAAATTGGTACAATCACATGGAAAACAGTCTGAAGTTTCCTCAAAAAGTTAAAAATAGAACTACCATATGACCCAGCAATATCCACTTCTGGATATATAGCCAAAGGAAATGAAAACAGGATATCAAAGAGATATTGGCACTTCTATGTTCGTTGCAACATTATTCACAATAGCCAAGACATGGAACAATGTAAGTGTCCATCGACAGCTGAATGGATAAAGAAGATGTGGCATATATACAATGGAATACTACCCAGTATTCCAGTATAAAAAAGAATGAAATCTTGCCATTTGCAACAACACGGATGGACCTAGAGGGTATTACACTAAGTGAAATAAGTCAAAGAAAGAAAATTACCATACGATTTCACGTATATGTGGAATCTGAAAAACAAACAAATGAACAAACAAAAGAGAAATAAACTCATAGATACAGAAAACAAACTGGTAGTTTCCAGAGGAGGAGGTTACTGGGTGGGAGAGCTAAATAGGTGAAGGGAATTAAGAGGTATAAATTTCCAGCTATATAATAAATAAATCACAGAGTGTAATGTACAGTATAGGGACCATATTCATAATATTGTAGTAACTTTGGTGACAGATGGTAACTAGACTTATAGTGATCATTTCAAAACATATGTAAATATCAAATCACTATTACGTACACCTGAAACTAATATGATATTGTATGTCAATTATATTTGAATAAAAAGAAAAAATCTTTCACTGAAAAAGAAAATCTCCCCCCATGTGGAGATGAGACTTTATTCTGTGAAAAAAAGAATACAAATCAAAATCGCTAATACAGTAGTCATAACAGAATGTCAACTTGGGACTTGAAAATCTGGCACTTGGTTTTTGAGTCCTGTTTCAACAAACAACACAGAATTCTGGTGTCCCAGGTATTGGCCAGAAAGCTCAGACTTGAACTGAGTGCTGTTCAATTCCTGCTGATATTCAGTTGGAAAAATACATTTGAGAAACAGAGTCTAAAATGGAGTGTGCCCACTTATTCCCCACAGTACCCTAAATATTAGTCTCTGATTCATGATAAAAGCAGTGACCCAGGCTAGTTATCTTTTTATTGAAATATTTGGCTACATTTATCTTTTAATTCAGAGTCAGTAAAAGACTCATTTATATGAAAAATATTTTTTAATACTAGGAAAACTAGAGACATTACCCATTAAGCTATTTAATTATCTCTATATATGACTCTACATAAAAATTTCTCCTAGATATTCATCTTATGAAAAGTCATTCCTAAAGAAATAATATTTGTGGATTATTTTCTGTTTTTAATCAATACTACATTGTTTGGTTGTGGCTTCCAGGGATCTCATGATTAAATTTTGTGTTCACTGTAATATGATTTCTAATAAAAGTTAATAAAATTGGTGGAATTGTTTCCCACCTTCTTCCACTATTCTTTACCCATAATTATGGAAAGATGTAGCTAAAGGACTTGGTAAGGCATTGGTAGATAACAGCGGGTCATCAGACAGTTAGTTGAATTTCAGTATTTTTCATTCTGGTCTATAGGTTTGCTTTATATCCTGATGACATCAAATAGATTTTATCTCTGATAATTTACTAAAGATTTTTGTATTATATTTTAAGTGAGTTTAATCCATACTTTTCTTAGTTTTTTTTCTTTTTTCTTATATCTTTTATTGGTCTTATTTTCTAATGATGGGATTTCTGATATCAGAATTTCCAGAATTTCTTATAGTTGGGAAACTTTTTATTTTCTTTTATTCTATAAAAGATATTAAATGAATTAAGGATTTTCTGTCAAGTTTTTTGAAAGACGTTCTCCATGAAACTCTGTGAGCCTAATAACTTTTACAAAGGGAAATTTCTTTGATAATTTTTTAGTATCTGCTATGGTTACTAACATATTCAGGTTTTGTTGTAATTTTTAATAACATTTACAAGTTAAATTCATGAATATTATCAATTTACTGTTTGCTATTATCTAATTTGTTACTTTGTTTTTATTTTTTTTAGTAATTCCTTTTCCAGCTTTCATTTCCTGCTTTTTTCCAACTTCTCCAGGTAGGATCATTTAATTTGTTTTTCTCTCCCTTTGGTTTCTTGCTTAATGATGTTTCCTTTGGTTTCTGCTGTAACTAGCTTGAAATTACTAATATTAAGAAAAAAATTTTTATGCAAATAAGGTAAAGTCAGAACTCAGCACATAGTCAGTATTTAATTATTCAATTTATAGTAGAGCTAAATTTTATTAAGCCCTTTCTATTTACTATATGATTTTCTAGTTGCTTTATATATATTCACTATATACTCTATAAAACCACTTGATAAGGCAGCTACAATTATTTTATTCCCATCCTCATAATGTTACACGTTTAAGTGGCAAAGCCACGATTTGAACTAAAGAAGTCTGACCTCAAAGTCTGTGCTCTTAATAATCATGCTACACTATCTCCCATATGATGAAGATTTCAATTTTCCAATTTGGCAATAATTTTTTACACAAATGTCCCTGGCAAACATAAATACATGCTCACTTTCATATACTCAATACAACCAAAAACAAAATATTTTTACTACACATGACAATCAGTTTAACAAATGGTCATTCTTTTCCCAGGAAGTCCCTGTTTTGGTAGCTGTGGTAAATTGTTGAGTCCTCTTTCCATTGAAAAGATTAATTTCAGCATTTTCCCTCAAAGACTAGCTAAAACCAGAAACTACCACAATTCTAACTACTATATTGCTTCAAAACGAAGGCAGTCATTTAATATAAAATAAGATTTGACCTGAATCTTGACCCTTCATTGGACTGAAACCAAACCTCAGCTTTTCCAAAGCTTTGAGAATGAACTTTGGGTTGGCTTCCTCTCCTTTGTTTTTATACACCTCTTCACTCTGGGTTTATCCAGGCTGAAAAACTGAAAGACCAAAATACCAGAGGGAGGATGCCTTCCAGACCCAGGAGAATCAAGAATGTTGAAAATCTAAGAAGAAAATCTGCTGTTTTCTTTTTTTAATGTTTTCTAATGGTGTTCCTAAATCACCATTGTTTTTTGTTTTGTTTTGTTTTTTAATAATTGGGTAAACTTTTTTTTTTTTTTTTTTTTTTTTGCCGTACGCGGGCCTCTCACTGCTGTGGCCTCTCCCGTTGTGGAGCACAGGCTCCGGATGCGCAGGCTCAGCGGCCATGGCTCACGGGCCCAGCTGCTCCGCGGCATGTGGGATCTTCCCAGACCGGGGCACGAACCCGTGTCCCCTGTATCGGCAGGCGGACTCTCAACCACTGCGCCACCAGGGAAGCCCAATAATTGGGTAAACTTTAAGTGAAGCTTTTTTAAATCACTATTGCTTAAATAGAAAATCAGATGTTTATTTGCCGAATAAAATATAAGGTTATTTTATTACAACAAAAATAAAATTCTGGACTATCTCACTAACAAACTTATAGTAGAGTGATTAAAGCAGGGTCCTTCCAAACATTACAAGCTCTGTGACCTGGGAAAGACACTTACCCCTTCTAACCATCTATGATGAGATCAATAATGGTACCTACAACTAGGGCTGACATGAGTTTTCTATAAGTTGATGCCTGTAAAACATCATCATCATTATCTTCATAGCAGCAGCAAACACTTACATAGTTCTTACTGTGTGATAGGTTATATTCTATGCGTTTTATGTGTATTAATTTGTCTATAACAATACTATGAGACAGCTACTGTTGTCATTAGTTTAAGAGGAGCAAATTGGGGAAGACTGATTAAATAAAGTGCTCAGACTCATTGTTTATAAGTGATAGAGGGGATTCAAAACAGGCAATCTGAATCCCAAGATGCTTTTAACCATCACACTGCACCATGCTTTCAGAAACAATCATTCTTAAGTTTTTTTAAAATAATACATAAATAACTCCTCAAATTAAATAAAATATCAAATCAAGTTAAATATATTCAACACAAACAATACATGGACAAGTGTTTGCATATTTTATTTAGCCGAAATTAAAATGTATAGTCCTAAAAGAATTTAGGCAAGTCATCTGTACAGATGCACATAGATATGCATATATCCATACTTCCAGAGGTTTCTATAAAAACAAAATAACTAATCAATTTTATGTTCTTCATTAAACTTATTGAGATAATTGTAGATTCACCTACAGTTGTAATAAACAACACAGAGAGATCCCATGTACCCTTTACTCAGTTTCACCCAAAGGTAGCATTTTGCAAAACTACGGTGCAGATCACAACCAGAATATCAAGATAGATATATATTATATAATATATATGTAATATATTTAAGATACAGAAGATTTCCAAGGATCTGTCATGTTGCCCTTTTACAGACACATTTACTCCCCTCCTGTCTCCTGCCCCTTCTTAACTTCAAACCACTAATCTGTTCTTTCTTCTAAATTTGTCATATGCAAATATCCATATTTCCCAATGTTTCCACAAATATAAAACAGCTAACTGATTTTATGGTATTCTCAATTTTCTTTGTGTCTGTTACATCCTTAGAGTTGCTTACTGAATTTCCTTGAGTCTAGCGATGAGAGTGGGCACAAGTGTGAATAATGAGAAAAGCAGCAGCATAAGAAAACATACACAAGAGGGGCTCTTTCTTGTTTCTCTGCACACCAATCTTCTTCCGATATTTAACGCCTGGTTTCAACAACAGCTTTGTGATTTATAAGAGTGAAGCACTTTTTTAAAAGATTCATTTTCCAAGAACTTACATCAAAAAACTTTCATTGTAATAACACCATATATCTGCTAGTTTACATTGTCTTTCATGAATGAAGAAAGCATTACCTGAAAATGTCGAAAAAAAGTTCATCTATCCATAATGAAAGGACCCTAGATTACTAAAGACTTTGCACAGAAGGATCAAGATTTCATAGAGAGTATGACCAACACATCCACACACAATGCACAGAAAACAGCAGAAGTTAACAGTTTATTTGTGGAATCTGGAGCCATACCTGACAAATTGCTTTATAATAAATACTGTTACTGTTACTTGCAGTGGTATTTTACTCTCATTTCTGGTACTTGTTTAATAAGCTTGCACTACACTTACGATAGAAAATAATACTTTTAAACAGAATTATGATGAACTTATTTTCCTTGTTCTGTGCCACAGGGGCTGTTCTTCTGGAGAAGGAAATATACAAATGTATAGTATCTTGCATATGGTGTGTGTACGTGTATATCCTAACTTCTCTGCATATTATATTCTGAAAAACTAGTGCACAAATATTTACTAGGAAAGAGAGATTATTTTATTTAGTATTGCTTAAATCAGAATTAATCTTGATTTTATGAATAAGCCAGTAAAAATTAATTATCTTGCATATAGTGCTGATCAAAAGTTGCCTCGTACACTTTGTAAAATATTACTTCTCAAAGAATTTAATGGGTTACAATTTTATTGGCATTGCATAAATTAGATTACAAATAAGGTGTAGTTTTGGAATTAGCACAAAAAAAAAACTTGACAAGAAAATGCAATCACTCTGAATTTGTTTATATTTAATAATAAACTATCCTCATATTTTCCTAGTCTTCATTCCTGTTTCAACAACTCAAGTTTGCACTTTGTTTTTCCTTAATCTCTTTTTTCTAGAAGCTAAATCTAGATTTGGCTTTATGCTTTGAACTAAGTTGGTGAGTAGTTAAAAAAGTAAATAATAGCATTTTTTCTTTTCTATCTCCCCTCCTCTATATTAATCCTTTTAAATATCTTTGCCCTTTGGAGAGATAGCTGTAATACGTAAAAAACTATTCCTAATATGATCTAATCAACTGATTCTCAGAGTTCCCATTAGGGATGAATATTGCCAATGGCTAATGGGATATAGTAAAAAAAAAAACAAAAAAAAATGAGAGTCGTGAACAAATATGAGATTTCTCTAGACGTACCCATGCCCAAAGATCTTTGGAAACCCCAAACAAGCTACTTATCAGGAAAGCACAAATGCCCCAAGTAGTAACACACAATTTCATTATTCTGAATATTCTACTGATAACCTGCAGCCAGTTCGTTCATACATAGTTCCTCCCACCTTTGGCAAAAGCATTTGCAACATCTGTACAGCATTAAAGGGTATGGTAAATGCTTCCTCTTCTCTTCAAAGGCAGTTTTGTTTTGTTTTGTTTTTTAGGCCTAGGTAATATGAAGGCAGCCATTTGAAATGTATACAGCAGATTCTTTGTTCAAATCTGGAAGTTGGCACATGGCAAATTTGCTGATTTGTTAGCTCCCTCTTTTTCACCTTGATATTTTGATCATGGTATTTGTAGGCTCACGGGAAGAAAAGTCATCTTTCTTTTATCTAAGTTCTAGTTGCTAGCAAGTAGATAATCGGCAACTCAAGTCTCAGTAACTTAATAGGCACATTTGATTAAAGTTCATTTAAGCCTTTCCTGATAAGTTCTCTGTGAAATGAAGCAAACAGGAGAGCATCCATCTGCTTGGGCTGACTTACCACTAGTCTCAGCAAATAGAGGTGAAATCCTCATTAAGATTATCAAATACAATTTTAATGCCGGCTTAGAACTTGGTAGCCATTCAGAGAAAAAGAAACGCGAAGATTTATAAAGTTTACAATCCTGGCAAATTGCACATTTGTTCAACCTTACTACCCCTCCAAAATAATTTTTTTTCAGAGGTGCCAATGGTCAGACTGCAAAGTGGGTATAGTGTAAAAATCAAACGTGCTTGCTTCAGAATCAAGCGTAAACAATGCTAAACTGCTCAAGGTGATCTAATGGCCCACCTTTATCCCTCCAATGAAACCCCTCTTGGGTCCTGGGATCCCTGAGTCATCATCCTGAGTCTGTGTGTTGTTCTGTAGCAACACATCAGCTCCCGGTGCTCCTGTCCAGAGGTAACTCAAAGTTCTGTTAAAGCTAACTTAGGAAACATGTAGAATATAAAGGAAGTATCTGGGAGTGTGCGTGCATGCATGCATATATGTGTATGTGTGTGTGCATGCATGCGTGCATGTGTGTGTGTGCTGGCATCCATTAAAACATATCTACTCATTCAAAAGTGCCCCCCGTTGTAAGGGGAATATGCAGGCGAATTCCCATATTTCTGTTTACTTGTTTAACTAACTATTAAGTGACATAATACTTGTCTGTAATGTAGCTATGTGTACTATGAATGACATAATTATCATAATTCTCAGTTTTACAAGCCCTCTGACTGAGAGCATTTTTTTTTCTTTTGTGAAAATTAAACAGTTACATCGCTACATGCTCTATTGGGATGACTGACAATTGATGAAAACATTCAAAGCTCCCACAAATAATTTTAATTTCCATCCAAAATAAAAATGTGTTAACTCCTCATGCCTATAACAAAAATATTTTCATAATGATACTGTTTACGCAGATTTAATCATTTGTGTCACTGGGGTACAGCAAAAACAGCAATGTGACCTGCTGAGACTTAGCACCAGATTGCGATTTACAATCAAGGCAGCAAGAGTCACTGAAGTGCATAGCTCTCGCCCCAATTACTAATTAATCAGACCCAAAGAGGTCTCCATAAAAGGCACTACAGTCAGCTGTGCATCCCATAAATTTACAGGGTTCCTCTATTTTTTTAAGGAGGAAAGGTGACCCAAGGAGGTTGATTGTTACCTTGTACCTGTCTTGTACACAAGCTCATCGAATCCATTCCACTGAGGGCTTACTTGTCTTTTCACCACTCCCTTTTTAAATGCTCTGAATACAAAATTTCATACCATGGCAGTATCCCAGCATCATTAAAATGTCAGTATGTTGGTTTCTGTATAAAAACAAGTGACTGGCTTGCTTTTTTGAGTTTCCGTATCTGTACAAGTCTTTTTTTTTTTTCTTCTGCAGCTATAGAAAATGAAGGGGTATAATAGGTAAATGTATTTTAAAAGTTTGTTGGGAATTATGGAGAATAACAATCAGTGTAATTCAGTTCAGTCCAACTTCTACCCAATTTCATCAAATGAAAAATGCATTTGATCCCCTTCACATGGCGATCAGATAATAGAAGCCTCGCAAGCTACCCTGCTTTGACAAAAAGATCCCAATTGAGTAGTCTAAAAGAAAACATGCATTGCTAACTTGTTTATTTTAACCATCTTTAAAATAATGAGTTGGATTCTCATTTTTCTTCCTTTCCTGGATACCTCCTCTACTAAGAGCATTCCCTTTGAAGTAAATGGCAACCCTGGACACAAAGGAGATCTGCCAGGGGAAGAGGCAAAATGAAAATCAGACTCCTGATTTCAGATTCTTGTGTACAGCCTGGCCAAATGAAACCTAAAATGATTCAAGTCATGTTCCATTAACCACGCATGCTCCTATACAGGCCGCCCTAACACACAGCACCAGACCTAAAGGAAGGAATATCCGTGGCCTCGTATGCGTGCAAGAAGAGCTATCAACTGCAGAAATGGAAACTATTTTATTGGAGACATTGATTTCTCAGGCTGTCCCTCTTGCTTGTAAAGGATTTCTGGAAACTGCCATGAAACAGGGTGTCATAAAGTAGATCGTGCTTTGCAGAGAAAAGGAGTGATGACTGGAGTTTTGCATTCTTAACCAAGAGTCACATCACACAAATCATAGTTGTGACAAAAAATAGGCTCTAAAGGGTAAACATAACAGCCACAATAACTATAAGAATTTTTAAAAGTTTACTTAGCCTTCAGGTCTTCAATGCACATTGCACATGGATTAGACAGATGAGGGATTGCTAGGTTTTTAGTCCTCCTCTGCCATCAAGAGGCTGTGTGACCTGGCATAAGACCCCTCATCTCTCTCTTTCCCTATAAACTAAACACACTGAACTACCTGATCGCTGAGGTTCTTGATGGTTCTGATCCATTTCACATCCACAAGGAGACATATATATTAAAAAATTACAATCTACAGTATGTATCAATTTACTATTTAATACCTAGTAATGGTGTTTATTTTCTCTTTTCTTTTTAATAGGTGTTTATTTTCTTAGCAAGTAGAGAAGATATGCATAATCCAGATCACTTACAAAGCAGCCAAAGCAGTCTGAGTCGATGTTTTTGTTTTTGTTTTCATCTTGCAGACTTTCTCTAGAGTAAATGGATATGGGTGATGAGGATGGTGGTGGTATTTCAACAAAAATTCCTATTGTACATATTAAGGATTTGCCATATGCTGAGCACTGTGTTAAGTGCCTTCTGTGCATTCTTACTGTACCCTCACAACTCCATAAAGCTTTTATTATCACCCCCAATTTGAAGTGAGGAAATTGAGGCATGGGTATATCTAGAGTTAGCAGAACGACAGTCCAATCCAGACCAAGCAGTATTTGCCAGAAAAGAGTAAGGGTAAATAAGCAATTCCTGTGTGACCTTTCTGATCACAGGTTCTCTTAAATATGTAAGTGCCATTACGCACTTGAGATTTTTTTTGTTTTTTTGTTTTTTGGTTACCTATTTTATTTTTTTAACTTTATATTTTATATTGGAGTATAGTTGATTAACAAAGTTGTGATAGTTTCAGATGTACAGCAAAGTGATTCAGTTATACATATACATGTATTTATTCTTTTTCAAATTCTTTTCCCATTTAGATTGTTACATAAGCACTTGAGGTTATTATACACTTAGTTGGCAACTCATTTACAAAATGACCATATCATTACAACTGTTTCTGAGGAGTTTAGGTCTTGCTTCAGAAACTGCTAAACAGCAGGGCCAGCTACCTAGTGTGCCAGGACCTTGTGCAAGAGGAAAATGCAGCTCAGACACATGGGAAGTCAGCCTTCTCTTCCCACCTGCCCACTGCCCAACCCACAGCAGAAGGGAGACCTCTAAGGAATTGTAATCCCTATGCTAGAAGGTGCTGGGTGCCTAGATTAGGGGCGTGAAAGAGGTTTCCATTGGGTGTCCTGCCAAACAGGCCACGGTGCTGCCAGCTCATAGCTGGAAAGCCAACATACTGTTGGACATGTGCCTGACCTTACTCTTCCCTGTGTCAGGAGCCCTTGGGCAGAGGACAGAGGCAGAATGCAGGTTCCTCCATCCTTCTCCCAGCCCATGGAACCCATAGCCATCCCTGCACAGGGGGCAACGAGGGCTAAGAGGTCAAGGTGTGGGGTTGAGGAGCCAGCGAGTACAGTCAGGGCCTCGGGCACCAGGGGCAGAGGGAACATGCAGCTGAGAACTGGCTGGGGATGGGAGAAGAAGGGGAGTGGAAGGGGAGTGGGGAACTGGTCCACACCAGAGCATAGCCTCCAAGCCCCCAGCACATGCTCCATTGTCCTGCTAACTTTTATGAAACACAAATTCCAAGATGAAAGTATTAAGAATTTCAACGTGGCAACCACAGAGCATAAACTCCAAGGCTGGACCTTTCTGAGCATGGGCCCTGTGTTAGTGCATTGGTCACAGGTCCCAAGACCTCCCTCCCTACCCCCACCCCTGCTAAATAGAGGTTCAAAACTATGCATTAGGCTGCATGTGGATGAGTGAAGTTGGAAGTGCCAAAGAAGGAAATTGACTTAATTTGCATTAAACATACAATTTAATGACTTCTATGGATCAACTTGACCCTGAACTGTGTTTCCCACTTATCACTACTCCCTCTCCTCTTCATCCACCTTCTATAGCTTCCTTGTAGCTTCCCCACTGAGATAAGGTCACAGGACAGGACAGTTACTCCCCAGAAATGCCATTTTGTGTGTTTCCTTAGTAAAATTTATCTTAGGGGAATCTTTCTCCAAGGCATCCATATTTAATTTGGGAATGCCAGATGCAACAAATCTGAGATTTTATAAGATTGAAACTGAAGAATATCTTTAGTCATCAAATATAACAATCGTGTTTTCCTATAATTTAGAAAAACCACCTTTCTCTGAAAAAGTACATGCAAATATTAGAACTTCTATAATATGTAAAGTATATTTTAGTGGTAGGTTTTAAAGTCGTATTCACCACCATAAACCATAATAGATTGGTTTACCATATTTCAGTTTCCTTTCTTTCTCAAACTTGAAGGGGGCATTTGGTTCTGTTTCTTACTATTTCTTCTGTGCAGAGTAGAAAACCTGCCCGACATTTCTTTCTATTCCAGTGATTCATGATGATGATACTTCAAATGTATAAAGTGTGTGACAGTCAATTAAGTGTATTTACATTAATTCTGTGAGCTGGTTGGATTAAATCTTACTGTGTCTAGCTTATAAATGAAGATAAAAAGTTTCCAGAGGTCAGATGATTTGTCCAAAGTTGGACAGAGAGTGAACGGCTGGGTTAAATGGAGCTTCCCCAGCTTCTGAGTGCTAGGCTGTTGCCCACTTCACCAGCTGCCTCTCCTGGGATCAGAGGATACTCTGTACCTAGGGCTAGGGATGGGGCTGGGGGTGAAGTGCATTCATAGGCATCTGTTCTGGGCTTGGTGCTTTTCATGGGGATCACATTGACTCCTCACAACCCACACCACTTTAGCTTCCATTCTTTCCCTAATCTCTCCATGCCCCAAAATAGGGAAGAATGAAAACTGTCTGAAACAGGATGGAACATAAGCTAAGCCACGTAAAATAGAACATAAGTCACATATCTGTAACAGTGAACACATCACTCATTTTTTTGAAAAGTTAGAAACTGAAAATAACTCCTGAGTGCCATTGCATGGAACCCTTGGTCGGAAAGGGTGGAATTGAAGCAGGCAATGGCGTCTTCTCCTTCTCTACCAGGAGAATAAGAAAAGAGCAGGCCTCTGTTCCTTGCTGCATCCAGCTGTAGCAGTGAAATGACTATTGTTTGACAGGAGGGAGTCCAGGCACATTGAAGCCAGATTCTGAACACAGCTTTGGCATAGATGGATTGAAGACAAAAACAAAAACACGGCTTTCTCCATACGATCTATATTAAAATGTCTCTGGTTGATAGCCAGAATTTTTAATGAGTAAAGCAGAGTTGTATATCATTGTGAATGTGTAAAACCATTCTAAAGCACATTTCATAAAACAAATTATTGACATGCTTTGTTTCCCTTTGCCCTCCACAATAGAAATAGTTGGAAATATTTTGAAACTTTGCTTACCACAGTAAGAGGACCATTTTGAAATATGACTTGATAAAATAAAATGCTTCAGTTATTTTTATGTACAGCTCTTTTTCTGTTAGAAGATCTTTAAGGAATACTAAAATTAACTTCTGTTGCTTGAAGGCAGTTGGGTTTTGGAAGTACAAGGAAGGAAGAGGAAAATGTCCTATTCTGCACTCTTCCAGGACCTGAAGAGGGTGTGACCAAATCCCAGGGAATTGCCTGACAGATTTAAAGGAAGCATAGTACAGAATGTCATGAAGCACACATATTTCTGTGCTCCTTACCTTGGCACATTATTTAAGGTGCTCTAAAACATCTCCTGCTCATATTCATCTTTTATTCATGAATTTCCCTAAAACCGTTCAACTTTCTCAAGATGATGGTATGTATGTTGTGGCTCTGAATATGGAATCCAAATTGGTTTCTACATTTCCTTGCTTTGCATCAGGTTCACAATTGATATTGTTGGTCAGGTTGTTTTTTGTTGTGCCAAAGACGTAAACTGTAAGCCTATGATTTTTCATCTAAAAATAATGTATGCTATGGTAGGAAGTCATAGCAGAGTGATATTGCAGCATTAAACAAACAAACAAAAATGAACAAAAATACTTTTTGGTTATTTTGAAAGGTGAACTATGCACTTAAAAAGAATTTGATACCAATTCATATTTGACAACTTGACATAAATTCAAACATGAGGCTATTTCTATTTCTTATTTTGTCCAGTGCTCGACCATTCCCATAACGTTGGTGGGGGTAGGGTGAGGAGAGAGAGTCTTTAAACTCTTCCTACCCCTCAACAACATAACAGGGAACTGAAATGCACATCTGTAAATAAATGCATCATTAGATTCTCATCAATTTGTAAGCTTCACTTGATGTATGGCTAAAATAATCTCAGAAGGAAAAATGAGGAAGTGCTTGCTTCCAAGCACACGCCAAATAGAGGAAGGAAGGGGGGTTGCTGGGTGGGAACAAAATTATTTAAATGAAGAATTTTGCAGATACTAGAAATATCTTTTACAACAGTCCAGAATGAGGAACTATTTTAAGTACACAGCTACCAATTTATTCATTAACAGAGGAGAGCTCTGGACATATTAAAAGAGCATAGTAAAACAACTAATGATGCACTTGAGTGGTAACAGGTTGTCATTAGACCAGCATCTGCTCTCATCAGAGTTAATTATTCAGTTGCTTTGTTTTCCAAGTAGGTGTCTGGTAAAATTTAGCAGAATCTTAATTAAAACACATTTTCAAACTCCTTGGATGCTCATCTCATCTAAAGAAATCAAGACAATTTCCACCATAAACATCAAGCTTCAGTTGAGCTATCAAATGGAAGAAGGAACTCAGCCAATATAAGTTATTAGGTATTAACTATTGGGATGCCTGGAGCATGCAGATGAGGAAAACCTACCTTGAGAAACAACCTACTTTTCCAAAACCACCAACTAGTTATATAGCACAAGTCAAATAACAGGAATATCTAAGACACCTGATTTACCTTCACTATGCAATACAGAAGCTGAAATAAGTATATGAGCTTGGGACATCCAAAAGACAATATGAGTTTCTTTATTAACCCTTGAACTAATCATTTAAGCATGAAAATATGACATGTATAGATATATATCAACTTCAATATTTGGGATAATTTTTTTTAAATGGAAATACTTCCCCAAATAACCACTGCTTACAATCAGCTACTTATATGAGGACACCAATAAAGATCCCAATTAAAACTGCTGTCATTATCAATATAAACACAACAAAATATGAAAATTTGAATGAGTCGAGGATGATCATCACCTTTGATTTACTACTACAGTACTTCGAAAGCACTCTGCTGAAGTGAATGGAATAAAAGGTAAAGAAAACAAAAATAACCAGGAGAACAAAGTCCAGAAATATGACAGTAATTAGAGTGAATGCTATCAGTTCCTTCCCTAAACTGGGAGGACTGTGATTTTACTCTGAACCTCCAGTATCTATAACACTATCAGGAGCATAAATACTAGGCATTCAACACAAAGATTTCTTTGTATGAAGAAATGAATGAATATTGATTGCATTCTGATATCAAAGTGAGGATGAGTTTACCATATCCCATAAAATGTGAACCTAGAACTCCCACAAAAAAATAATAATAAATCAAAAGCTGACTACTTAGTTTCATCGACTCTGAATGCCAGATGGGGTCTGTTGAACAGGTATCTATATATTGCAATTCCCATATGGATTCTTTAATGAATGAAATCATGAAACCATGCAGATAACAATGAAGTTATTAAGAATGAGTAAATTCTATCAGTAATGAAAATATGTATAGTTCATCTATCCAATGAACTATGAAGGGTATGCAGGGGTTTTGGCTGCTCCAGTTCCTCCTCACCAAGGTATAGATGATAACCTTCAACCAGTATGACTAAGGGACATTTTATGCTTCATTTATATCTTTATATAATTCTTATTGCTTTAATTCAATATAGTTTGATAACCTTATCATGTCTGTTTTTCAGTTCAAGGCCTACCTTACACTTTGATATGGCACTTGTTCAGTGCCTAGTCTTTAGGAACTGAGCTTTTCATGAGGGACTGTTGCTATGTGTACTCTAGCTATGGAAGGGCACTTGGGTCACTGCCTCTCTTAAATGTTAGTATTTTGTCTCTAGCTGTGGTGACTGCACTCTCCTCCAGCTGGGAGACATACAACACTAGTTAGGTTACAGGTTAAACCTCTGTAATAAATGGACCCAAACATTGAAATGAAAAGATTGGAATTCTATTTCTCTTCCAAGTGCCAGTCTAGAAGTAGATGGGAAGTTCTGGTTAGTGGCACAGCTCTGTTCCAGGAAGTCATTCAGGTCTCAGTTCACCTTCATTTTGTTCCTCCTCAGTCTCCTAGGGCATTGTTGCCATCTGCTTGAGTAAGCTGGTCCATGGGATGGAAGTAAAAAAGCAAGTGGGATACCTGCAATTTCCTTTTAAGTAAGTGACATAGTGGAACACAACATTCATTACAGAACACATCACTTCCGTTGACAACAACTTAGTCTCATTGACCCACATACCTGAAACAGAGGCCAGGAAATATAGCCTATAGCAGGGTAGTCTTATGCCCAGCCAGATGTTATGTTTTAAAAAATGAGTAATGGATTTTGGTGAGCAGCTAGCATATATAGAGGGAAATAATCTGAAACAAAAAATCAGGTCAGGTTCACCTTCCTTTAGTCAAAACAGTCTCTGTCAATGGAACTCAACAACGAATGGGAGTCTTCCATTTAAGCAATGCCTGTATATTACCATTCATCAGCTCCCATGTAACAGTGTCTCCAGGCATTAGTATTTAATCACTTTCCAATCATTATCAAGTGGAAAACCTTATGTTTCTATAGAACTTATCAATCAATTTGATCTTTTATCCTAGTTCTTAGAAGCATAAAGTAACCCTAGGTGCAACTTGGTAATGCACTTCCATTTCACAGATGAGAAAACTAGGTAAAAGATGATGCAGTGACAAGAAATGATGTCCTGTGGTCCTTGTACCCAAGACGACTCACTTGAGAGTCTGAAGGTTTGAGTTCTAGGCTTTGCTACTACTTTCTCTATCATTTGAGTAACTTACTAAGTCCTTGTATATGAATTGAAAGGCTCCTTTTGGAAAACTACCTTGCTTAAACTACTACTAAATAATAATACTTGTTTAGAATTCAAGTCTATGCAGGGCTAAACAAAGATGTCCAGGGTTATACAATTTAATTTTAAAGCTATGTCCCATGTAGTGAACATAGATAAGTGCTGAAGTTAAGCCCACTGATTACTACAAATCTCTAAACAGCTGTCATTGTTTTAGAACAAAAATGGAAGACTCCATAGTCCTCAGTTGCTCATGGCAGTGGGCAAGGTGAACATTGAGGAAGCATGAGTCACCAGAGCCCACCCTTGTCATAAAAGACTTTACAGTTTAGTGAACAATGCAGCAAATATATTTGGGTCATAAAACATCCAACTTCTACTCAGCTAATCAACAAAGTAATATCTGTATAAGTTGAATTGAGAAAAATGTGGAGTTTGGTGGAGAAGGGGTGAAAAGTCAAATAACTCTATCACAGAAGCCCACCTAGAAGAAATGTTTTGAGCTGGGCTACAAATGAGAAAACAGGCATGCAGACAATGTGCCAATGGAGAAGACATGGGGTAGGGTGGAAATAGTGTCATTAAAGTTCTGCTCAGATGTGGGAAAATGAAATCAATGTTCAAGATGGAGGTGGAAGGCAGTGGGCAGTATAGGGTGACAGCCCACCTTAGCTTCAACCAGAGCAACATGGAATTTATCAGTTTTTTATTTGAAGTTTCTGAGAAAAATTTCATTTGAAGAAATAACTTAGCTGCCAAAAACATTCTACCATTTACTAGATGATCTCAGAAGTCTGTTTCTCTCATTCTTTCAAGATTAATAATGTATTATTTTAGTCCAGTGAAATGGAGTAACACCCAGCTGGTGAGTGGAGAGGCTTGAATCCTAGTCTAACTGTACACCAGATGAAGCCCAGGTCAAATGTGGAAGACTGGCTAAGGAACCACACTGTGAAACACCAGCACATCGGCTTCAGTCTGTCTTTCCATGGTTACCATCGTCCCCTTTTGTATATTCTATATTCCTTATTTAGTTATGATTTCTAGTTCTCATGTCCATCTAATGAGATGAAATGAAAATTAAGGCACATATTCCAGGGAAAATATTTCACTTATATAGAAATACATAACATTATTCATACAGTCTGATTTAACATACTTTATCATATCCTGCAAATCTTGTCACTAAATATTAATTAGAATACAACAAATACAGTCTAGAAAATTGGATTAGACATAGTCCAGAGTTAATGGTAAATGGTGGATCCCTCATGATAGCACGGAAGTTCATAATACAGTGGTAATCACACTTTTACCAAAAGCATTGTTCATTCCCAGCCTAATTATGGACATGATCTTAGATAAGCTGAGGTTGTAAGTTATTCAAAAACTATTTCAATTCTAGACTCAAAGAAAAAAGCATCAAATCTGGAGGCCAATTCTTACTCTACCTAGTGTAACTTATAACAGTGTTGGTATTTAGTTTTAAGAACATTTTCCATAACTTGTAGTTTTGCTTTTTTATACCATTCTTTTAGGTTTTCTTGTTTGTTTGTTTGTTTAGTTTTCTTTGGGCCATGCCACAGTACATGTGGGATCCTTGTTCCCTGACTAGGGATCAAACCCATTTCCCCTGCACTGGAAGTGCAGAGTCTTAAACACTGGACTGCCAGGGAAGTACATATACCACTTCTTTAGTGTTTTAATTTACAGTTGGGATTCCATAGGTTCAATGCTTTCTAAAGAGCTGAGAGCTTTTCACTTTTCTTTGTAGATTTCCTTTTTTTCCTTTCTCCTGTTCTCCCTTCCTTCCCTTCCTTCTTCCTTTTCTTTCATTCCTTTCTCCCCCCCCACTCCTCCCTTCCCTTCACAAATATTGCCTAAGTACTTAATAGGTACCAGGTACCCTGCTAGAGACTAGGGCTATATAATGAATGAGACAGCGTCAGCTTGGATTAAGCTTACAATCTACCAGTGAAAACCGATACTAACTTATCATTATTTTTATTTTTTATGGAGTAATAGTGCACTTTCAGGATATGAAGATTTAAATTTTTCTTTCATGAATTCTTACATCTCTGAATTTGGAGGAAATATCTAAGTTCTACCCAAAGAAACCTTTTTCTTTCTTAAAAATGCTTTCCATATCAATTCCAGCTCAGCCAAAAGTCTTCTGAGATCAGGATTTAGAGATGTACACAATAAGGAGATCCCTGCAACAGTCTTCCATCTGGACCCGCCCACAGCTTCCCTGTCTCCCAAAGTGCTCCATGGCCGGAGTAATAGGGAGTTTCCTCAGTAGACACTGAATTCACTGTTGGGTTCAATATTGCAAATTTGATTTTTCATTTGATCTGGGTATAGAATGTGCCTCTCTACAAAGGTTTGTGGATCTATTTTTATGTTAGCCAATGTGAAAGAATGGATTATAAAGCTGTCACTTTATAGAACCAAAAGAGAGAGAGAGTGAAGGGGGAGAGAGAGAGGGAGAGAGGAAGAGAGAGGGGTGCAGCAGAAGGAAACTGAAAAAATCCCACTATGACAGATGGCTTGTGCCATTTTGAATTTAGTCTCCCTAAGGAGCAAACCCTTGTAAAGGCTATTAAAGCTTCTGTTTGCATGAGAAAATGCTATTTCAATATTGATGGTTATGTCTATGTGACCTCCATTGAAGACAAAGTCACAGAGATTTACCCTTAATTCAGGAAGAGTAAAACAATGACGTTGGGAAACTACACTCACCCAGTGTCACGTGCATTTTTGAGGATGGATTAAAGTGACAGCAGGGTAACAAAACTGCACCACTCAATACAAGATTTGCCTCTAGGAATAAAAATAAAATAGGCACATTACTCCTCAAAGACACATATTTTATTTAGTTGTTAAGAGTAGAGTGTTGGAATTTTTGAAGAACTGTTGCTATTTAATAGAGGTGAAAGTTTTAATGTGAATACTGCCTGTGTGAGCGTGTGTGTGCAAAGTTGGCGTGACACATTCTGCTCAAATTAGACTTCTAAATAACTAGTAACAGCTGTGGTGCTTAGAAATCGGTTTGATTTAAACGATGATGTCATGTGTTGATATAAGGAAAATAGGTGTAGTCATTGGAAGGGAGAATATATAACTTGCTTTTTATCTAAAACAGTGAGCAGGTATCTCCGTTTAGAGGCTGTAAATATGCACACCTAAAACTAAATTATATGTTTAACACCTTCAAAATTTTTATAATCATGTACCACTTAAAAATATGTATGTCCACATAAATAGATAGCAGAGATAAGAATAGACATATAAAAATCATTTTGTGGCAACAAGAAAAATTATCAAATACAAAATTGCAAGTCTTTATTCACTTGTATTCCTGTATCTTGATTAAGATTCCCTAGTGTATAGATAAGTTGGATCCTTTATCCATGGTAAGAAAAACAAGACCTCTGAAAACAGCCAAGTTTGTAGAATTACATTTTTATTTTCTAAAGTTACACGAACAACAGAGGCTAGTAAATAAAAATTATATGAATTTACTAATTATCTTTTCTCTCTGTAAACACTGGTCAAAGGTTAATGAAAGGGAACATGTTAGCCTAAAATTTAGAAAAATGTAATACAATAAGCACGGTGAATTTTTTCTGGCCAATTTGATTGCAATAATTTGAGAAAGTGATGTTATTTGGGTGGCAGAAAGGGAGCATATTGGAAAATTAAGGATGTAATGCAGGAAGTTTTTTCTCTATTCCTAGAGGTCTGAAACCACATGGAAGTCTGGACCTAATGTCTCTCTTCACACTTACAAAGATATAAAGAGGGCAGTAAGGAGCACAATGAACTTACCTTGATACTGTCTTATTAAGCATTATTCATTCCTGCCAAAAGATTTCATTCGTGTTCTCAATGACAGAAAAGCTCAAAAGAATTGAATTATTTTTGCTTTGAAATTCGAAATATGGTTCTTTTAAATGCCTTTCATTTCAAAGTCTTAAAAAAATAGAACAGTTTCTCATTCAGAAATGTAGAAGACAACCTTTCTTCCAAGGGAACCCATAATGTTCATTCTTTGCTCTCCTAGTCTCTGAGGTTGAGGGCATGAGTCTGATGCTAACATACTTTTTTTTTTTTTTGCAAAATCATCAGTACTTCTCATTTCAGCGATTAAGTATTTAAGACAAGTTTTTTGAGAGTCTCTTCTGCTAATCCTGTGTGGGCTAAATTAAGTCCAAATTCTCAAAATGGTTTGTCATTTTAGAGCAAGAAGGAAGAAGTATTTGAAGAGGACACTTAGAGAAGGAAGTATTTCCAAAAGAAGTTATGGTTATACACTATGGTAAGCAAAAAAATAAAATAAAAATTTGCTGTGTCCCTCACTCGGCTTGTAACAACTCCTGTATGGAGATATTTCACAAAGTGATTTCACAGGCAAATGGTTTAATGAGTGGCCAGCCAATTTAGCCTTTATTTTAAATAGATTCTTTATGCATATAGATATCTTGAGATTGTGCCTTGTGGAATGATTGCTGATACCACATTGAAAAGTCATTATGCAGAAACATGGGTGTACAAATAGTTCCTAACTTAGGGGAACTATAAATAGAACCGACTGAACCTTGTTAGAGGGTTCATGTCCTTGTTATTGAAAAGAACTTTCTGGTGCCATCGATTAGCTATAACACTTCTAATTTGCACTTGATGAAAATAAAGTAAGAAAAACAATCGCATTTGACTTTTGGAAAGGAAAGTGATGAAAAATACACTGAATTAGAAAATGAATTATGGTCTAATTTCCAACAAAAGGGCAAGTTTTCCTTTTCCATTATGTAACAATTCCTTAATTCTAAGGAAGTAATTTTTAGGTTTACATATTCTAGAAATCAATGGTAATTGGGAAATATAGAAATATCTTGTTAGATCCCAAGAATTTAACTGATAATTGTTTGGAGAAAAGTAATTATTATTCCATGAATCATTCTAATATTGTGTGACAGTGTTAATTACATATGGTTATATTATAACACTAGTCATTATCATCAGGGTAACAAAAATATAATTTTAAAAGTTTTATAGGTATATCCATAAATTTGATCAAATATAACAGCATGTTAGATTTGATAAAATTCCAATATCCTCATCTTAAGACACAGAACCTTTGAATAGTGATATGCTCACTCTATTATCCCTCCTTTCAGGGAATCCTTAAGTGACTAATAAAGTCTCTGTTTCAACAGGCCTGCTTGATTTTTCAGTTTTAGGAGAAATAGAAAATTCTTTGATACCTTTGGTAGACTATGAAACAGCATTGAGACACACTTACATTGAATATAGATACAGATATAGATAGTCATGTATGTATATATATGAAATATATATGTTGTTATGCATATATATGCATGTGCATGTGTGTATACATACATATATCCTACTTCAGCCTCTTACACAATCATAACACTTATCCTAAGTAAAAACTAGCTTGTCTGGGGATTAATGTGCACAACTTTATCCCTGAATGAGAATTAATTAGAAATACTTTCATCCAGAATCCATAAACAATTTAGGCTCATATGTAGTAACTGAGCATGGGAGTGAGATCCTTGATCTCCATGTCTTCTTTCCCTGAACATATAGATGCTCTCTTCTTTAGCCCTCCACCTCTTTAGCTGTGAACAAGGGTAATTGCAACCTAATTAATTAATCAGCAGACTTTTAAAAATTACTTTAAATGTACAATAAAAAGTAGACTGATACATCACAATGCTTTAAGAGGTAAAGGTGATTGTGTTATAGTACTTAAATATAACTAGCGACTGAACTATGTGTCCTGTAAAATATTATGCATGTGCAGTGCTGAGGTATATGGTGGGAAAATTAAGCCCATGAACACTAGGAAAGATGCTTTTTTACAACATATGTCAAAGAAATAGTCATTTACCATCAGTTACTTAAATAAACCCAAAAGAGTATTTGGGGCTTTTATCCAAAAAGGAGGGTCTGGTAGGGAATTGTAAAAGCTTCAAAACTAGGGAAAATCACTCTGAATGCGTTTCAAATTAAACTGTTATGGTTTAGTTTAGATCTGCCTTATTACTCCATATTAATGGATATTTATCACTTCAGTGATTGTTTTCATAAATTAGAAGGAGAATGGTTTTTCATAAAGTGCACAATGAAGTTGGATCCATGTGAGGAAACACAATGATTCAAAGAAAATTCTCCTTTAAATGATACCACCATATGGACAAGTCTCTCACCTCTTTAATCAGTCAACAAAATATTCAACCAGTCAGCAAATAATTATGAACACCTACTATGTGTTCATCATTCTGCTAAATAACAGGGATACAATGCAGTAATTATTTGTTGATTCCAGGTCACCTCGTTTAAGAGAGAACCAGCAACCATTTTGGCGTTAGTAGGGTCAGTAATAACAACCTACTGTCAGTATTAATCGGTCCTGAGGCAAATACCTGACCCAAGATAAGTCAACTAAAGTTTTATCCTAAGGCTCTAAAAATGAGCTAAGGGATGAAGAGTAGTTCCTCTCTGGTGGTCAAGTTGTGATGTTTGAGGCTTGGGAATTCAGTGATCATGTTTCCTGCCATATGGACTGAGAGACTGAAGCCAGTATTTAGAGTGGAGATGAGTGATCTGGAGGATTCAGTGCTGTGGTACCTTTAACTCTGAGGGCCGACGGATCCTTGTTCTCAGAGTTACACTAAATAGTCCAGTGTCATTCAAATAACTTACTCCTGTCTCATATAGTTCAAGTCATCCTTCTAGTCCTCGTATTCAAAAGAATTATGATTCATATACCACTGAATCAGTAAACATATATGCTTACTTACGTTCACCACTTTTGAAGGCATTTGGAAGAATCAATAGCTTACATACTGCACCAAAGGTACAATGTGAAACTCATCCAAACTACTGCAATCAGCATGCATTAACTAAGTAGCTAGGCTGTACCTAAGTAGGCACTTGAGACAAGAGGTGCCAAAGACACATTCTTTGGATAAATGCCAAAAGTTAAAATTTCAAAAAATGGGGAAAATGAAAACACTGAGGAAAAGAAAAACCTAGGTGTATTAAAGAATAATATACTGATTGTAAACTGTTTCCATTCCTTTTAGCTTTAACCTCCTCTTACCAATAATTAGCTTTCATGTATAGACTGCCCTCAGGAGAAAAGTGGTTAACAGCTGATGACAAAGGAATTTGTTGAGATGAAGGAAATTTTAGCTCTTCTTTTTTTACCCCCTCACAGCACAGCACTATCATTTAAAATCACAATTCTTTGAAACTTTTGATCTTTTAAGATCTAGGAAGCAGGAGCTTAATAAAAATGAATGCCAGGGCATAGCCCAGGAAAGCCCAAGTGACTTAGAGAAGCTGAATGTCCAAGGTACTGTTGGATGGAGGTATCTCTATACAGAGACCTAAGGGCAGCTTCACAGAAGGCCTATCGTGGCTGGGTACACAGAAATGAATTCTTAAACTGCCCCCAAACTATCCCTCCTGCAATCCTCCGCACACTCAGGCAGGGAAGTTTTCAGAAGTTTGGGGAGACCAGAAGGCAGCTGAGGTGGAAACAAGGTGGACCAGAGTGGTTGACATTGTAACCAGGATCATGACAGGGACTATGGACATTGGAAGCAGATGGCAGCATGGCATACCCACGTACCAGATAGAAAAAGCAGAAGTCAGCAGGGTCCCAAGGTCCCCACTTGGACCAGAAGCTCTTCTACTCCCCTGCAGACTCCTGAGGAAGGATGATGTGTAAACTCCAACTCCACACACCGTCCCCCTCCCACACTCACACAATGCAGATTGCCCTTGGAGGAAGAAAAAAGAGGCAACAGAAAACGCCCACTGGACTCAATTTAAATCAGATAAATCAGATTGATTACCTTTAAAAGAGGTTATGACTGAGATATCTTGGGTGAGTAAGTTTAAGCTTTTTATCCCAGGAGCAATTATAGGTACTCATGTGCTAGTCGAGTTCAGTAGGAATATATAAAAATACTTAAATTTGTTACAATATATAGAGATGTAAAAAATCTGAAGAGGGATAATGTACTCATATATATCATACAGTAAAATGAGCCATTTATTAATTATATGTTCCTTAAGGAATGTGCAGTTCCTGAATATGTCTATCAGGTCCCCAAGGGCAGGACACATAATGGAAAATCAACATTTTTTTAGATAATATGAGTTCTTACTACAAAACTGACCTTTGATGGTGAGAAATATGAATGTTAAATGAAGAAAAAATAATTTAGAATATGGGATTTGCTACAAATTTAGGATATGTGAGCTCTAGGCCTGAACTTGGAATGTCTAGGCCCCAATACTGTCTCTTATGAGTGGACTATTGATTATGTCACTTAACAGATCTGTGTTACATTTTCTTAACTTGTAAAACAGAGAAAATGAATCCTCTCTGCCTACCTCATATGATTATTGTGAAACCAAATGATAATATATGTTAAAGCACTTTTAAACTTCAAAGCTCTAAAAAATATGTTTCATATCATAAAACTCAAATGGCAACTCTCTCATAAAGAGTACTTACTATGTGGCCATGATTACTCCTAAAATTACTACAAGAGGCTAGAATATGATGTAGAAACAAAGCATCCCAAATTCTCAGTGGCTTAATAAAACAACTTTCTATTTCTTACTCATGTTATAAGTCCAGTGAAGGTTGGCAAGCAACACTGCTCCACATAGTAACTTAGAATCCCAGGCTAACAAAATCTTCAGCATCTTGTGATGCTGCTGTATCAAGAAACAGCATCAGAATTTGCTGCATCACTGGAAGAGAAAGTACATGGAGAACATACACCCATCCTTAACTGCCTCAGATCAAAGTGGCACAATTCACTTCTATTCACAGTCCATTAGCCAAGATTTTCTACATAACCCCAACCTAACTGCAAGGGAGAAAGTCTCTGGTTCTTGGGTCGTCAGACTCAGACTGGGACTTATCTCTATAGACACCTGATTCTCAGTCACTGGGGTCTGGGCTGGAATTATACCACTAGCCTTCCCGGGTCTCCAGCTTGTAGGTGGTAGATTATGGGACTTCTTAGCCTCCATAGTCCCATGAACCAAAATCAATACCTAAGAATAAATGTCTTTCTATATATCTGTATGTATGTACATGTATATATTGGTTTTGTTTCTCTGGAGAATTCTAATATGCTGTGAAAGAAAATATCAATAAGGTTGAAATAAATGGAGAAAATACTGAATTCATTGATTAGAAAAATAAGCATTATCAAAATGTCAATTCTAGCAAAATGTTCTAGAGGTAAGTGCATAAATCCAATAAATATCCCTACTTGTTTGTTCTCTTTAACCTTTTTCTCTTTTCCTCATTTTACTTTCTCTGTTTTATATTCATTTTTTCTTTTATTTTTCTTTCTCTTAATTTCTTTCTCTTTCTTCTATTCTTCCTTTATTGTCACTTAAGTACAGAGGAAAAAAGAAAACCTTTTTAATAAATGGTGTTGATAGACACAATTGTATCCTGGGAGAAGTGGCAGGTAGACTTCTAATCCTTACTATACCCCCAGATCAAGTGTAGATTTTTGTAGATCTAAATGTGAGATGTAAAATAATAAGGTGTCTTGAAATAACATTAGAAATATCTTCATTATCTTGTGAAAGATTTTTGAAATGATACACAAAAAAGCACAAATCATAAAGCATAAGGTTGAAGAATTTGACTTCAGTAAAGTTAATTTTTTTCATCAAAAATTATTAAGAGTGTGAAAAGAGTAAGACACAACATGGGGAAGTTATTACTTTCAATACCTTATGATAAAAAGGACTAATACCCAGAATATGAAAAGAACTTCTATAATGAGTAAGTTAAAGTTAGAATTGTGATAAATAAAGTAGGGCAAGAGAACAACCTATTCACATTATCTACTTCCTCTTCAGTGAGGCTTCGTAGTTTATGGTTTTTGTGGACTTTGCTCATTTCAATTAAGTTGTCAAATTATTGTTATAATGTTGTTTATAATATTCTCTTATTACATTTTAGTATCTCCAGATTCTGTACTAACATCACTCCTCTCATTTTGGATATTGGTAATTTGTCTCCTTTCCTTTGTTCTTAGTCCAGCTAGAGTTTTATCACTTGTATTGATCTTCTTAAACAACAACTTTTAGATTTATTGATTTTCTTTATTGCTCTTCTGTTTTTTGTTTCATTGCTTGCTGCTCAGGTTTTTATTTCATTTTTTCTACTTACACTGGGTGTAATTTGCTCTACATTTTAAATTTCTTAAGATGGAAGTTAGTGTCACTGATTTGAGACAATTCTTGTCTTCTAATACATGCACTTAGCGCTATAATTTTTTTCTTAGTACTGTTTTAGCGCACCCCACAAATTTTGACATGTTGTATTTTAATTTTCATTCAGTGCAAAAAAAGTTCTAATTTCCCTCGTAATTTTTTCTTTGACCAATTTGTTATATAGAATCATTTTATTGAGTTTACAAATATTAGGAAATCTTCCAAGATTATTCCGTTACTGATTTTTAACTTAATTACATTGTACTCAGAAAACAAGCGTTATATGGCTTGAATCATTTTAAATTTACTGAGACTTGCTTTATGATCCAGAACATGATCAATGTCAATAATATTCTGTGTGCACTTGAAAAGAATGTGAATTCTGTTTGTGTTGGGTGGAGTGTTTAATAAGTATCAAATAGGTCAAACAGTAGTTATTTCCACTATTTTATCTTCCAGGTCACTTATCCGTTCTTCTGATTCAGTTATTCTGCTACTGATCCCTTCTAGAGAATTTTTAATTTCATTTATTGTGTTGTTCATCATTGTCTGTTTGCTCTTTAGTTCTTCTAGGTCCTTGTTAAACGTTTCTTGTATTTTCTCTATTCTATTTCCAAGATTTTGGATCATCTTTACTATCATTATTCTGAATTATTTTTCAGGTAGACTGCCTATTTCCACTTCATTTATTAGGTCTGGTGGGTTTTTACCTTGCTCCTTCATCTGCTGTGTGTTTTTCTGACTTCTCCTTTTGCTTAACTTACTGTGTTTGGTGTGTCCTTTTCGCAGGCTGCATGTTCATAGTTCCCGTTGTTTTTGGTGTCTGTCCCAATGGCTAAGGTTGGTTTAGTGGGTTATGTAGGCTTCCTGGTGGAGGGGACTAGTATCTGTGTTCTGGTGGATGAGGCTGGATCTTGTCTTTCTGGTGGGCAGGTACACGTCTGGTGGTGTGTTTTGGGGTGTCTGTGGCCTTATTATGATTTTAGGCAGCCTCTCTGCTAATGGATGGGGCTGTGCTCCTGTCTTGCTAGTCGTTTGGCATAAGGTGTCCAGAATTGTAGCTTGCTGGTTGTTGAGTGGAGCTGGGTCTTGGCGTTGAGATGGAGATCTCTGGGAGAGCTTTCACCATTTGATATTACATGGAGCTGGGAGGTCACTTGTGGACCAGTGTCCTGAAGTTGGCTCTCCCAACTCAGAGGCACAGCACTGACTCCTGGCTGGAGCACCAAGAGCCTTTCATCCACACGGCTCAGAATAAAAGGGAGAAAAAATGAAAGAAAGAAAGAAAGAAAAGAAAGAAAGAAAGAACAAACGAAAGAAAGAAAAAGATAAAATAAAATAAAGTAAAATAAAAAAGTTATTAAAATTAAAAAAAATTATTAAGAAAAAAAATTTTTTAAGTAAAAAAAAAAATACAGACAGACAGAACCCTAGGACAAATGGTGAAAGCAAACCTATACAGACAAAATCACACACAGAAGCATACACATACACACTCACAAAAAGGGAAAAAGGGGAAAAAATAATATATCTTTGCTCCCAAAGTCCACCTCCTCAATTTGGGATGATTCGTCGTCTCTTCAGGTATTCTACAGATGCAGGGTACATCACGTTGATTGGGGAGATTTAATCCGCTGATCTGAGGCTGCTGGGAGTAATTTCCCTTTCTCTTCTTTGTTTGCACAGCTCCTGGGGCTCAGCTTTGGATTTGGCCCCGCCTCTGCGTGTAGGTCGCCTGAGGGCGTCTGTTCTTCGCTCAGACAGGATGGGGTTAAAGGAGCAGCTGATTCGGGGACTCTGGCTCACTCAGGACTGGGGGAAGGAGGGGTGCAGATGTGGGGCAAGCCTGCGGTGGCAGAGGACAGCATGATGTTGCACCAGCCTGAGGCGCACCGTGCATTCTCCCGGGCAAGCTGTCCCTGGATCACAGGACCCTGGCAGTGGAGGGCTGCACAGGCTTCCAGGAGGGGAGGTGTGGATAGTGACCGGTGCTCGCACACAGGCCTCTTGGTGGCTGCAGCAGCAGCCCCAGCGTCCCACGCCCATCTCTGGGGTCCACGCTTTCAGCCGCGGCTCGTGCCCGTCTCTGGAGCTCCTTTAAGCAGCGCTCTGAATCCCCTCTCCTCGCGCACCAGGAAACAAAGAGGGAAGAAAAAGTCTCTTGCCTCTTCGGCAGGTCCAGACTTTTCCCCGGACTCCCTCCCGGCCAGCCGTGGTGCACTAACCCCCTTCAGGCTCTGTTCACGCAGCCAACCCCAGTCCTCTCCCTGTGCTCCGACTGAAGCCCGAGCCTCAGCTCCCAGCCCCACCCGCCCCGGCGGGTGAGCAGACAAGCCTCTCGGGCTGGTGAGTGCCAGTCGGCACCGACCCTCTGTGCTGGAATCTTTCCGCTTTGCCCTCCGCACCCCTGTTGCTGCACTTTCCTCCATGGCTCCAAAGCTTCCCCCTTCCGCCACCTGCAGTCTCCATCCACAAAGGGGCTTCTGAGTGTGTGGAAACCTTTCCTCCTTCACAGCTCCCTCCCACTGATGCAGGTCCCGTCCCTATTCTTTTGTCTCTGTTTTTTCTTTGTTCTTTTGCCCTACCCAGGTACGTGGGGAGTTTCTTGCCTTTTGGGAGGTCTGAGGTCTTCTGCCAGCATTCAGTAGGTGTTCTGTAGGAGTTGTTCCACGTGTAGATGTATTTCTGATGTATCTGTGAGGAGGAAGGTGATCTCCACGTCTTGCTCTTCCGCCGTCTTGCAGCTCCTCTTAACATTGTTTTGTCCACATGATAAATCATTATGAAATGACCTTCTTTATCTTTGGTAACATTATTTTATCAAAAAAGATGAAAGCTACTTTTTCTGATTCTAATATAGGCTTTTCTCTTTTCTTTAAATTAGTGTTAGTATGGCATATCATTTTCCATCCTTTTACTTTTAGTCTACTTGTGTCTTATATTTAAAGTAAATTCTTACAGACAGCATACAGTTGGATCTTGCTTTTTTATCCAATTTGAAAATCATTCCCTTTTAAATTAGATGTTTTAACTCTTTATATTTAGTATGATTACTGCTATAGTAAGGTTTGAAACTATCACCTTTCTATTCATTTCCTGTTTGTTCCATCTGTTATTTTGTTCCTTTGTTCTTTTTCTTTTTTTAGTCTTCTTTTGAGTTAATTGAATATTTATTATTCCATTTTATCTCCTTGGTTGAACTATTAGCTATATATTCTCATTTAATTATTTGAGTGGATGCTTGGTTTATAGTATATATCTTTAACTTATCACAGTCTACCTTCAAGGGATATTATACCACTTTGTGTATGTATAATAACTTTACATTAGTACACATCTTTTATTCCTTTCCTGATCTTTGTGCTATATTTTTTATACATTTTTTACATATGTTATAAAATTCACACTACACTGTCATTATTTTTAAATAGATGATTATCTTTTGAAGATATTCAAATAAGAAAAGATATTATGTGTTCACCTCTTTAGTTACAATTTCCAATGGTCTTTACTCCCTTTTATAGACCCATATTTCCATCTGGAATCATTTCCCTGATGTCTGATGGACTTTCTTTTTGTGAGGGTATTTCTGCCAAAGATTTATTTCACCTTTGTTATTGAAAGATATTTTTGCTGGGTATAAATTCTACATTAACATTTTCATGTTTTTTTCTCACTTTCAGTTAAACATGTTGCTCCACTGTCTTATCGCTGCAATGTTTTTGATAACAAATCTGTTCTCATTCTTATCGTTATTTCTCTATATGTAATATGTGGGTTTTTCCCTCTGGTGCTTTTAATATTTTTTCTTTCTCACTGGTTTTTAACTAATTTGGTTAAAATTTGCCTTGCTGTAGTTTTCTTCAGGTTTTCTAAGGTTGGCATTCATTGAGATTCTTAGATATCTAATATTATAGTCTTTACCAAATTTGGAACTCTTCTAACCATTAGTTTTTCATGTATTCTTTCTGTTACCTTCCCTCCACTTCTTCAAGGACTCCAGTTGACTCTTTGAAGTTGTCTCATAGCTTACTGATGCTATGTTCATTTTAATTATCTTTTCCTTTATTTTTCATTTTGTATAGTTTCTAATATCACTTATTAAATTTGGCTGATTTTTTTCTGCTGTGTATTTCACCCAGTATAATTTCCATCTCAGACTGTGTACTTTTCATCTCTAAAAGTTTGATTTAGAACTTTTTAAAATTTTCAATGCCTCTACTTAACTTTTTGAACATGTGGAATATAATTATAATGACTTTTAATGTGCCAATTTTAACATATGTATCAATTCTAGGTCAATTTCAATTGACTGATTTCTCTCCCCATTGTGAGTCATTGTGGGTCATGTTTTCCTATTTCTTTGTTTGACTTTTAATTTTTGACTGGATGCCAGATGTGAATTATACCTTATTGGGTGATGGATATTTTTATATTTTTATAAATATTCTTGAGGTTTGTCCTTAGATGTAGTTTAGTTACTTGGAAACAGTTTGATGCTTTCTTGATTTTGAGATTTATTATGCAGGACCTGAGTACTTCTCAGTCTAGGGCTTACTACTGAGGCAAGATCTTCTGTACTATATCAATGTCCCATAAAACATAGAATTTTCCACTCTGGCTGATGGGAACAGGCACTATTCACTATCCTGTGTGGGTAGCAATGTGGTGGTGAGTCTATGATTATTATTATGATTATTAATTGTCATGAACATTCAGTGAGCTCTTAATCTGGATCCCATGTTCTCCAGCTCTGAGAGATCTTAATCTTAGTCTTCTGTACTCTGATTTGTCTGTTTTCTCTGTGTTATTATTCTCTATTTATATATTTTTATCTCTGTGATTTATGTTATGGGTGTTCCTCATATATCTGTGCTCCTTAACTCACAATTCATATTTTAAGGGTAAGGTTCTAAAATGCTGATTGTAAGCTCTAAGTGCATGGGCAAGATTTTTAAGCTTTATTAAAGGATCCCCAAATATCAATATATGTAAATCTTATCTCTTTCACTGGTAATTTTACAAGAGAATACATCAACCCCCTCTCTGGTGTTAGAAGCTGGGCTACCAGCATTCTAGGGCTAAGTTGGAAAAGGAGGCTGAATCTCAAGATTCAATGGGAAGGATTAATCTTAATATTTTCACTCTAGCACCTCATCTTTTTTTTTATGCAGCAGGTTCTTATTAGTTATCTATTTTGTACTTATTAGTGTATACATGTCAATCCCAATCTCCCAATTCATCCCACCACCACCACCACCACCACCACCACCACTTTCCCCCCTTGGTGTCCATACTCTTTTTCTCCACATCTGTGTCTCTATTTCTGCTTTGCAATCCAGTGCATCTCTACCATTCTTCTAGATTCCACAAAAATGTGTTAATATATGATATTTGTTTTTCTCTTTCTGACCTACTTCACTCTGTATGACAGTCTCTATATCCAACCATGTCTCACAAATGACCCAATTTTGCTCCTTTTAGTGGTTGAGTAATATTCCATTGTATATATGTACCACATCTTCTTTATCCATTCATCTGTTGATGGCCATTTAGGTTGCTTCCATGTCCTGGCTATTGTAAACAGTGCTGCAATGAACATTAGGGTGCATGTGCCTTTTGAATTATGCTTTTCTCTGGGTATTTGCCCAGTAGTCAGATTGCTGGGTCATATGGTAATCCTATTTTTAGTTTTTTTAAGGAACCTCCATACTGTTCTCTATAGTGGCTGTATCAACTTACATTCCCACCAACAGTGCAAGAGGGTTCCCTTTTCTCAACACCCTCTCCAGCATTTGTTGTTTGTAGATTTTCTGATGATGCCCATTCTAACTGATGTGAGGTGATACCTCATTGTAGTTTTGATTTGCATTTCTCTAATAATTAGTGATGTTGAGCATCTTTTTATGTGTTTCTTGGCCATCTATATGTCTTCTTTGGAGAAATGTCTATTTAGGTCTTCTGCCCCTTTTTTTTTTTTTTTTTTTTTTTTTTTGTGGTACACGGGCTTCTCACTGTTGTGGCCTCTCCTGTTGCAGAGCACAGGCTCCAGACACGCAGGCTCAGCAGCCATGGCTCATGGGCTCAGCTGCTCTGAAGCATGTGGGATCTTCCCAGACTGGGGCACAAACCTGTGTCCCCTGCATCGGCAGGCAGACTCTCAACCACTGTGCCACCAGGGAAGCTCTTCTGCCCATTTTTTGATTGGGTTGTTTTTTTAATATTGAGCTGCATGAGCTATTTATATATTTTGGAGATTAATCTTTTGTCCACTGATTCATTTGCAAATATCTTCTCCCCTTCTGAGGGTTGTTTTTTTGTCTTGTTTATGGTTTCCTTTGCTATGCAAAAGCTTTGTAGTTTCGTTAAGTCCCATTTTTTATTATTGTTTTTATTTCCATTACTCTAGGAGGTGGGTCAAAAAAGGTCTTGCTGTGATTTATGTCAAAAAGTGTTCTTCCTATGTTTTCCTCTAAGAGTTTTATAGTGTCTGGTCTTACATTTAGGTCTTTAATCCATTTTGAGTTTATTTTTGTGTATGGTGTTTGGGAATGTTCTAATTTCATTCTTTTACTTGTAGCTGTCCCGTTTTCCCAGCACCACTTATTGAAGAGACTGTCTTTTCTCCATTGTATATCCTTGCCTCCTTTGTCATAGATTAGTTGACCATAGGTGCATGGGTTTATCTCTGTGCTTTCTATCCTTTCCATTGATCTATATTTCTGTTTTTGTGCCAGTACCATATTGTCTTGATTACTGTAGCTTTGTAGTATAGTCTGAAGTCAGGGAGTCTAATTCCTCCAGTTCCGTTTTTTTCCCTAAATGTTGCTTTGGCTATTTGGGGTCTTTTTTGTCTCCATACAAATTTTAAGATTTTTTGTTCTAGTTCTGTAAAAAATGTCATTGGTAATTTGATAGGAAATGCATTGAACCTGTAGATTGCTTTGGGTAGTATAGACATTTTCACAATATTGATTCTTCCAATCCAAGAACATGGTATATCTCTCCATCAGTTTGTGTCATCTTTGATTTCTTTCATCTGCGTCTTATAGTTTTCTGATTACAGGTCTTTTGCCTCCTTAGGTAGGTTTATTCCTAGGTATTTTTGTTGTTGCTGCTGTGGTGAATTGGATTGTTTCCTTAATTTCTCTTTCTGCTCTTTCATTGTTAGTGTATAGGAATGCAGAGATTTCTGTAGCACCTCATCTTATCCTCTTCTGTGCTTGGGACTCCCAAGGTCAGAGTCCACATCTATATAGAATACACCTCCTGTCTGTCTTCTGTAGGTCCAAGAGAAGAAACATGGGTGGTCTAAGAATTCCTAACACAGACTGTCAATCAACCATCTTGTTTTCATCCCTGCTTCATGCTGAGGCCTTCAGATGTGTGTGATATCTTCATTTCCTAACTCTTTCTAGAGTTCTCAAGTGCAAATTACCTTGTGTTTTATTGACTTCTGTCACTACAGAGTATGAGATATTGGCTTTCTCCATTTTGCTTGCCTATAAAATTTCCATCTTCCAAAATATTGTTTACATCTCTAGTTTTCAGCTATCTCTACTCCTGCTCTCTGTGTGTATTTATTACATTACTGTAATTTTACTGTAGTTTGGGGAGAAAGCAGAGGTAAACATGTCCAGGCTTTTATACTTAACTGCTAGTTATCATTTTAAAGTTAAGAACAAGGATATTCCTTTGTTTGTAAATGTCCAATTAATAGCAAAAGGGATAAACAGATACACAGGAGATTCAGAAGAGCAAAAGAAGCAAGTGGGCATCTGGCACACTCGCATGTGTATGAGTATGTGTGCACACATGCCTTTGAGAGAGATTATAACCAGGAAAAATAAGGGTTTTGTTTGATTACAATTATACTTTGCTTCTCTGGTTTACTACCTTAATTTAGAGAGATGGTATTGTAATGTGGCTTGGTGCTCGTTCACATTCCACGTGATTCTATTGGAGTTGGATCCTTCTTATCCCAGGGAGTAGCAAACAGTCAGGCCTAGTGAACAGAATTTCAAATTTCCCTGGTCACAGGGATTAGTTCATAGATGAGTATGTGATCTCAGCAGAGCCAAAGAGACACCAGGAAATTTTTGCAGAAGTTGCCAGAAAGCCAGGTGCCCCTTCCCACTGGTCTTGAGAGGAACTATTGGGTTGGCCAAAAAGTTCTTTCGGATTTTTCCATAAGATGTTATAGAAACCCGAAAGAACTTTTTGGCCAACTCAATACATATTGGAGCTTCCACAGACTTTAATACACAGGAGGGCAAATATCATCTGCAAATGGAGTAAATTTTAAAAGGTAACATGCATCCATACAGGGAAAAATAAGCTAGGCCCTGAAGACAGTGTTTGAATCCCTCTTGCCAATAATGTCTGAGTCATATTGTTCCTAGACTGTTGAGTTGTTTCCCAATAAACTCCCTTGGATTAGATTTTCTGTTACTGGCATCCAAAAGAACCCTAACTAATTCATAATGCTTTACTGAAGAAGCTTCCAAGCTTCTCAAAACAAAATGATTCTGAATGGAAAGGAAATAAATATTAAGAGAACTATCACCAGACTGCAGAGCATTAAAAAACACAGGTAGGAGAAATTAGAAACCCAAATCAGTGAGCTTATGGCAAGAAACATCTAAATGTTGTCAAAGGCTGGTCTTCTGACCTGGCCCAAGGGAATGGAATTACTGTAGGAAGAAATCATTTCATTACAAGCAATAGTTTTCCAGGAATGATGGTGTGCAATGCCAATAAGTAGGAATGGAAAATAAAGGAAATGCTGCAGTGTACAGTGTCAGTAAACTTGGCTTAGATTTGGACAAGAATCTAGAACAAATTATTAAAAGATTGTTTGTAAAAACTAAGAATGGAAATTGATGATCACTTGAAGCCAGAATAACATCACAAGGAATACATTAGGTCAGAACAAACCTTAATTCTTTTAAATTTTTCTTATGGACAAGATAGAGATAGGAGATCTGGAAAATACTATTAGATGATTAATGATTGAATAATGTAGTCCAAGGAGTGCTTAATAAAAAATGCCACAAACAAATAAACAAAAAACCTCACCTCTTGACTAGAGATCACTAGTAGCATACTTTAGGATTCATATCTCAGTGTTTTTCCATTAAAATTTTTATCACAGCCCTAGATGAAAATATGGGTGGTTTATTTAGGAAATTCTTTTTATTAAAAAAAAAAGATTTAATTATTTATTTATCTATTTATTTTTGCCTGCGTTGGGTCTTCGTTGCTGTGCGTGGGCTTTCTCTTGTTGCAGCAAGCTGAGGCTACTCTTCGCTGCAGTGCACAGGCTTCTCATTGCAATGGCTTCTCTTGTTATGTAACATGGGCTCTAGGCACGTGGGCTTCAGTAGTTGTGGCAGTCAGGCTCAGTAGTTGTGACTCACGGGCCCTAGGGCATGCAGGCTTCAGTAGTTGCAGCACGTGGGCTCAGTAGTTGTGGCTTGCAGGCTTAGTAGCTGTGGCACACAGGCTTAGTTGTTCCGCAGCATGAGGGATCTTCCCGGACCAGGGCTTGAACCCCTGTCCCCTGCACTGGCAGGTGGAGTCTTAACCACTGTACCACCAGGAAAGTCCCTAGGAAATTCTTTAATGAGATAGAAAATACAGTGGAAAATGGAGGTGGGACAATGGTAATAATTACTCCTCGTTGACCACCCACTAAGTCCCAGGTGCTGTACCAAGTGCTGCACATATATCGAGTCAGTAGATGTTCACACAAAAAATATTAGGTGGGCATTCCCATTTTACAGATGAGAGAATCAAGATTTTAACTAGATTTAATAATGTCCCAGAGCCATGAAGTATTGGGGTTAGGATTTAAACAGAAGTCTGACAAGAAAAATGTTTACTCCTAAACAAAAATATATGCCCCTCTTAAAATGGAAATGAAGTCTCCTTTTAAAATACAGACAAAATATCTGCACTTAAATCTAAAAAGATGAGTAATATAAACATAAAAGGGGGGCTTGAAAGGTAACAATAATGAAAGATAACAACGTCTTAAAATGATTTTGTGATTTTGATTGATTTCAAGCTCAATAAAAATCAAGAGAATGATATAACTGCCCCCAAATTAATGCTACTCTGAATTGACCAGACCACACTTGCAACATCATGTGTAATAGTTGAAGTTATGGTTTAAGAACCAGTGTGATAATCTTGAGCATGTTCAAACCCATTAATAGAAACTGATTTGTGAGAGAACGAGATGAAAGAGGAACAAATAGGAGCTTAGAGGAGAAAATACATAGAATGAACACAGGTGCATTCTTCAAATATGGGAAAGGTTATTAAGCAAAAGAGGGATTAAAGTCATTCTACAATGATCCAAAATTGTCGTTGCAATGTACTAATATCAGCTCAACAGTTAAAATTCATTTTAACCTAATTCTCTCATTTTACAGGGAGAAAATTCAGTTGTAGGAAATAAAGTGATTTATTCACATGACTTTAGATGCTGGTAAAGCTGAGACTAGAACACATGTCTAAACACTTCCAGCTGTGGAGGGGCTTTTTTCACTACATGACACTATTAAAAGGGAAAATAGACTGTTGACAAGAGTATCCTTATCTAAAGTTACCACCTTTTAACTTTCTAGTCAATAGGGCCCAGAGTTAAGAAAAGGTAACATGTAAAATAATTAATGATAAGTATGTTAATTGAGAGACTTTATCCTTAGATGATAAATCACCAAATTCCATACTTATTTTATTGTCCCATTTTAAAGAATAGAATTCTTAACAGTGCATCTGAAATAAGGGTTCCTCTGCAGATGACAGACGCACTTGACATGTTCTACTCTTGCCACTGGACCTCTATTTGCCAAAATCATTTTCCCCCCAGTACCTAAAGTGGTAGGACTGTCCTCCCTTTGAGGCCACTTCTAGGAACTCAGCCTTCCAATCTGCTCCTTAGCGTGGGAGCAAGAGCAGCTGAAGGGGAAGCAGTGATACGATGGCTCAGAACACACCCACTCAATTGCCACCCTGCTTCTGAACATCAGCTGTTGAGCGGGGGAAGGAAGCCAGAATTATCACCAGCTGTTTCCCAGGCTGTTTTGGCAGAGAGTCATGGAAGAATAGATTCCCTAGGCATATTCTTGAGTGATGTTAGTGGAACTGAAACTCTGTCTCCACAAACATACAGTCCAGGGAAGAGATAAATGGGCTTGGTTTCTTTATCTTCCAGTCTCCATACCAATAAGACTTTCAAGCCCTCGCTAACAAGTTTACATTCTCTAATATTTGCCACGGTCACCAACACTTCAATGATCCCATTATCAAATTCTCCACAAATTCTCCAAAACAGGAATTGGTTTTAACAAGAGATACTCCGAGAGAGGAGTCAAAACAATTGAAATCAAACCAGCTGGATTTTTTTCTTTGTAGCTCCAGTGTACTATGAAAAAAATTACTTTGAATTTGACCAGAGAGAAGTTATCTCAAGCAGTAAGTGGTATGTCAGATTGCAAAGTCATTTGTCAAAGTTGGCTCCATGTATGTGGCTTGAAGACAATTGGAGGCCAGAACTACAGTATAGTTGATGTCCTAGGTTTCCAATTATAGTCAACCAACACAAGAAATATGTTTATTATGATGGTCTAACTATAGATGCACTTACACCTACATTCCTAGTCCTCGGACTATTTTTACAAAATTGGGAGAAAAGTTCCCCAACACCATGATAGTCTCCCAAAGAAATACATAAAACGATCTTTTTTCAGTGTATACGAATTCATATGAAAATATAAATCACATGGTCTCTTACAACAAAGAACACTTGGAAAGAAAAGTATGTTTAATGAAAATTTGTATAGAAAGGAAACCAGTCAAGAAAAATGCAAATGAACTAATCGTTTATTGAGAAGTCAGAGTTAAGAGAAATGTTAGTAACTCCTAAATTATTTTCCTTTGAGGGTTTTTCCAAAAGGATTCAAGATATCTCACGTTTTAGTGCATGACTCTTTTCTTGCCAAATCTAACTTGAAATACTATATTCTAAATATATATGTCACATAATCATGAATATCCTTTCCCTTACTTGAATGAGGCCTGGCAAAACATTTTCCTGGCAGTTATTACGTCTATAAGAATATACTAGGATATTACAGAGCTAGCCAAAAAATTAGTAGGCTAACTGCCAAACAAGAATATGAAAATACTGATTTGGTCAATATTAACAGGCTTTACAAAACATAGACATTATTTGACATCAGCCTTTCAAAAGCACTCACTGGTAGAAGAAAAAAAAGTCTCATTTGGAAAAATACCACTATGAAGTAAATTTACCTCTTTATTTTATCTATTGATGAATAGGAAATTTAAACTTACAAAAATAGAGGAAAAGTACATTCATCTGCACTAGAAACAAATCAGGGTTTCATTAAACAAGAACACTTGTTATCCCTATGCTCATTTATTTAAGAATGTTGGTATTCTGCAACTGCATGCTTTTTAATTCTTTAGTTGTTTTATAGAACTAGTCAGGACCTTTAGTATAATGTTGAAAAGAAGTGGTAAGAGCATACATCCTTACCTTGTTCCAAAGAGTAGGGGGAAAGCATTTAATCTGGTCATGTATGATGTTTGTTGTAGGGTTTTTGTAGAAAACATTTATCAGTTTGAGGAAAGTCCCTCCTTTTCATAGTTTACTGAAAGTATTTTTTTAATCATAAATTGATATTAAATTTTTTCAAGTGATTTTTTTGCATCAACTGAAATGACCATATGGCCTTTCTCTTTTAGTTTATTAAAATAGTGATTTATATTGATTGATTTTCAAATGTTAATCCAGCCTTGTATTTCTGAGATTAAACCCTACTTGATCAGCATATACTATTCTTTTCATATATTGTTGGATTTGATGTGCTAATATTTAGCACCTATGTTCATGAGGGATATTGTCCTAGAGTTTTTGTTTGTTTGTTTGGTTGGTTGGTTGGTTTAAAAGACTAGTTTTAGAGTAGTTTTAGGTTTATAATAAAATGGAGAGGAAAACATAGGGATTTCCCATATGACCCCTGCTCCCACATTCATAGCCGTCCCCATTACCAACATCACCCACCAAAATGGTACCTTTTTTTTTTCTTACCAAGAATGAACCTATAATGACATATCATAATCACCCCAAATCCATAATTTAATCTAAGGGTTCAAACTTGGTGTTGTACATTCAATGAGCTGAGACAAATATATAATAACATACATCCAGCCTCCTCACACCCGTGATAACCACTCATCTCTTTGTGGTCTCCATAGTCTTGCCTTTTCCAGAATGTTATATAGTTGAAATCATACAGTATGTAGCCTTCTCAGATTGGCTTCTTTCACTTGGCAATATACATTTAAGTTTCCTCCATGTCTTTCATGGTTTGATAGCTCATTTATTTTTAGTTCTCAATAGTATTCCACTGTCTGAATGTACCACAGTTTATTTATCAGTTCACCTACTGAAGGACATCTTGGTTGCTTCCAAGTTTGGACAATTATGAATAAAGCTGCTATAAACATTTTTGTGCAGGTTTTTGTGTGGATATATAATATTTTCAATTCCTTTGAGTAAACACCAAGAAACATGATTGTTGCATCATACAGTAAGAGTATGTTTAGTTTTGTAAGAAAGAAACCAACAAACTATCTTCCAAAGTAACTGTACCATTTTGCATTCCCACCAGCAATGTATGAGAGTGCCTGTTACTCCGCATTCTCACCAGCATTTGGTGTTGTCAGTGTTCTGGATTTTAGCCACTCTAATAGGTGTGTAGTATTTATCCCATTATTGTTTTAATTTGCATTTTCCTGATGACACTTGATATGGAACATCTTTTCATATGTGTTTTTGCCATTTGTATATCTTCTCTGGTAAGGTGTCTGTTAAGGTCTTTGGCCCATTTTTAAATTGGGTTGTTTCCTTATTGTTGATTTTTAACAGTTCTTTGTATATGTTGGATAACAGTCCTTAATCAGATGTGTCTTTTGCAAATATTTTCTCCTAGTCTACGCTTGTTTTCTAATTCTACAGAGCAGATCTTTAAAAATCATGTCCAGTTTATCAATTGTTTCTTTTATGGATCAATTCTTTGGTGTTATATCTGAAAGGAAAACACTATACCCCAAATCATAACATCTTCTATGGTATCTTCTAGGAGTTTTATAGTTTTGAGTTTATGATCCATTTGAACTAATTTTCATTAAGGTTGTAAGTCTGCATCTAGATTTTTTTTTTGCATGTGGATGTCCAGGTGTTCCAGCACCATTTGCTGAAAAAACTCTCTTTGCTTCATTGTATTGCCTTTGCTCCTCTGTCAAAGATCAGTTGATTACATTTTTGTGGGTCTATTTTGTGGCTCTCTATTCTGTTCCACTGATCTACTTGGTTTGGTTTTTGTTTTTCTTTTTTGCTAATACCATGCTGTGTCTTGATTATTGTAGCTTTGAAGTAAGTCCTGAAGTCAGTTCTCCAACTTTGTTCTCCTTCAGTATTGTGTTGTCTGTTCTGGGTCTTTTTGCCTCTCCATATAAACTTTAGAATGAATGTGTCGATATCCACAAAATAAACTGGCTGGATTTTGATTGTGATTGCATTGAATCTATAGATCAAATTGGAAAGAACTGATACCTTGACAAAGTGAGTTTTCCTGTCCATGAACAAGAAATATCTCTCCATTTCCTTAGTTATTCTTTGATTTCATTCATGAGAATTTTACAGTTTTTCTCGTATAGATCTTGTACATACTTTGTTAGATTTATACCTAAGCATATCATCTTGTTGGGGGAGGATACTAGTGTAAATGGTATTGTGTTTTTAATTTAAAATTCTACTTGTTTGTTGCTGGTATAAAAGAAAGCGATTAACTTTTATATATTAATCTTATATCCTGCAACCTTGCTATAATTGGTTATTAGTTCCAGGAGGTTTTTTGTTGCTTCTTTCAAATTTCCTACATAGACAGTCATGTCATCTGCAAACAAAGACAATTTTATGTCTTCCTTCCCAATATTTCCTTCCCAAAGGAAACTTATTTCCTTTATTTGCCTTATTGATTAACAATGACTTCCAGTATAATGCTGAAAAGAAGTGGTGAGAGGGAATATCCTTGCCTTGTACCTGAGCTCAGTGGGAACGTTCTGAATTTCTCACCATTAGGTATAGTGCTAGCTGTATGTTTTTTGTAATCTTTATCAAGTTGAGAAAGTTCACCTCTGTTCCTAGTTTACTGAGAGTTTTTTTCATGAATGGGTTTTGGATTCTGTCAAACGCTTTTCTGCATCTATTGATATGATTATGTAACTTCTTTTTTAGTCTTGATGTAATAGTTCACATTAATTGATTTTAGAATGTCGAACCAATTTTGCATACCTGGGATAAATTCCACTTGGTCATGGTGTAGAATTCTTTTTTACACTATTTTGAATTCAATTTGCTAATTTTCTGTTGAAGACTTTTGCATCTATGTTTATAAGAAATATTGGTCTGTAGTTTTCTTGTAATGTCTTTGTCTGGTTTTGGTATTAGGATAATGCTGGCCACATAGAATGAGTTAGAAAATATTCCCTGTGCTTCTAAACTCTTAAAGAGATTGTAGAAAATTGGTGGAGCACCAAGGATTGTCTGATCCATGTTTTCTGACTCTTTTCCTAGCTTCACAGAGTTTCTTTACACTCATGTGGTGATCAATACTCAGCTGAAGACTGCACTCAGATCTCTCTCTCTCTCTCTCTCTCTCTCACTGTGCCGCTCTCTTATCTACAGCACTTTGCCCAAAGTCTAACCCCTTTGGCCACTCCAAATTCTGTCTCCTCACCTTGCAGAGACAACTGGGGTATTTGGGGATTCTCCCTTCCTGTGTTGCAGCATTGTTCATGCAGTGAGCTAAGACAGTTGCAGCTAGGACAGTTTCTCTCAGGAATCACTCTCCTGAGTTAACTGCCTTCCAATACCTAAATCCTTTTTATAAAAAATAATATTTTGCCTGGGATTTTTTGGTTGTTTAAAGCAGGAAGATAAATCTTGTCCCTGATATTCCCTCTAAAATTCTTAACAGTCTTTAAAATATTTAACAGAGTTTCCTGATTAGCATGCCAAAATTTATAGGGTCAAATAGAAATAGAAAACCTTTCCTGGTGGCTCTTTTGATTTAAAATTTTACTCTAGAAAAACAGATTCTTAAAAATTATTCTTTGGGCCATAAATTAACAAAATAAACCTCATCTAATTTCTCTTTACATATTTTTAAGTCATGCCTAAGGAACACTCCTTAAAATAGAACACACAAAAAAAAATCTTGAAAATCCAGCAGTCCAGAAGTACAGGACTTTAAAAAAATAAATTATCCTTAAAATGTCTAATAGATCTTTGAAACTTTACTTAATCATGTAATTTGTTGACATGACACTCATATTATACCAGCCTACTCCAAGCTTGATTCAAATCTAATCGTGGTGTCTACAAAATAGTGTTGTAAGAAATTGCACATAACTGTGACTGTGTGTGTAGAAACCAATTATCAAATAGTAAGGACTACACTAATTTTCCTAAGAAAAATTTTAGTTTTAATAATCATCTTTCCTACAAATTTAAATGAGAAGTGGACATAACAAAGGTCTTTCAGTATATTAACATTTACAAAAAGCTTAAATGTCCAATAATTAATGTTGAACTATTTTCATAAATAATAAGATGCAAGAATGTTTTAGTTACCAATTAAAAATTATTTACATTATTTTAGACAATAACTTAAGTAGTTAATTATTCTGTTTTTTTAAGTCTGTGCTTTTCTAAATATAAATCCTTACTTTGCTAAGCTACAGATGGTCTTGATTTAAAATACACTATCTTTTTATTTGACAGATAGATAGACAAATAGATATTAATTGGCAACCCACCTTCATTGAAACAGGCATTCAGAACAGTATTTCCAAAAGCACTAAAAACTTACGGAGATTCTACCATAATCTCTAAAACCTACACTACTGTATGAATCAAGATGAATATATTTCAAGACTTCTGGTAATACTGTAAGGTATAGTAGTAGAAGAGAGAGAAATTATAATGTGGAAAACTGGAATTCATTTGCTCTAATACCTCAGCCACTTAGGAAAGAAGTCCAGCCCTTCCAGTACTGGGAGAAAAATCTGTATGAAAGTGGGCTAATATTTGTCTTTGGAGGATAAACTTGACAAGAGCTCAGCAAGTCATTTTTGCAGTATGGAAGATAGGGTATTTGTGACATAAGGAAATATTTAATTTTATTCTAAATTGTCATAATTTCATAATAGTTAAGCATTAAATACATTAAGATGACAATAACTGAAAATGTTTAGATTCAATCAAATGTGTTATGATATTTGCCTTTCAGGGAAAAAGTTATTTAAGCTTTTATCCTCTAAAAAAAAGTCCTTTACATCTTTTATTATAATTAGCTTGTTTTAAGAGCACTATCACTTGGCTAATTCCCTGTCACTTGCTGAGTTTAAAAGTGCCTCTAATAACATAAAGCTAATTTAATACAAAACTCATTTTTTAACCTGTAAATACTCTGCACATTTTCCATCTGGAAATGGTGATCAGATTTTTTTTTTTTTTTTTTTTTTTTGGTGGGGAGGTGTTGATAAAAGTACTCTGACTCATACTTGAGTCCATGGCTTCTATGGGAAGCAGGTTGAATTTTCTAGGGAAACATATGCTCAAGCACCCCATTCACAGCAGGCACCCTGGGGCCTAAATATGTTTTCTGCTTGATTGTAAGCAAAAGTAACATTAAATATTATTGACGGTAATAGAGTAGTCAAGAGTAACTTTTACCACAACATTTTGCATTTTTCTTACATAATTCACTCCTTAATAATTATTGCAGGATTGAATAAAATTCCACCTTTCTTCTTTTTTAACTTATCTGATGTATGGGACAACTGTGTATCACTTCACATCCTCTAGAGCACAACATTCTTTTCCCAGCCATTCCTGTGGTGATCACTCTATATCTGTTTTGACTCCTTTTACTTAGATTCAACCTGACAGCACCTGATCAGCTTCCTCTTGCTTCTTTCCCCAGGGTTTCACTGAGACCCTGGTGTGGGGTGTCCCTTTGACACTTACCCACTTGCAACTTGGAAGTCCATGGAACAACCATTGACCAATAAAAGAGGAGAACAAATATATAAATGCTTCTTTTCTCTGAACATGGCCAATTCTGAGATGCACAGCATAAGGCTTCCAGCTAATATTTAATCAGTTGAACTATGAGTTGTTGCAATGTCTGCACACCTGGCTTAAGGCAGAATGCAAATAGAAATTGAGTCTGAGACCATCCAATAGACATCATGTGTTCCATCGTTATATGGACTGGAGCATAAAATTACTTAATCTTTACCATTATAATTCTCTTCCCCCAGCCCCTAAAAAAATATATTTGCTTCCTAAAGGAACAAATTTGGTTTTCCTATTTCTCAGGATTGTCCTAATAGATTTTTGTTCTCTCAGGTTCTCTAATACCTCTTGAAAAATATTTACCAATAGAAAAATATTTTACCACTAGATAAATATTTACCAAAAAAAGAAAAATCTAGAGAACATGTAATGGAAATTTCCCTTAGTGGTAACTCAGAGGAAAACTCCAAATTGAGAAATCTGTAAAGTTCTTCCCCATTTTCCCTAAAGGAACAATGCTGCTCTTACTAGTATTTCTTTTTCAGGGCGTAGGTTTCAGATACTCTAGACTTGGAAGGCTTCTGCTCAAGCTGTCTTTACTCCTGCAGAGCAGTGATAAGGACTAAGGAAAAAAAGCTATAACTGAAGGTTAGTAAGGCACAACTGGAAACATTGTCAATGGGCTACACTCAGATCCTATTGATACAAATATATCACAGAAATTGGTCAAAATTCCCTGTTTATGAAGCAGTGCACTACTCTTGGGCTGAAGAAAAGCTTTTAAGGTGCTCTGTATAGTCTCCCAGAATTTCTGTTATAGGCTGAATTATCCACCCCCCACCAAAAAAACCTTATATGTTGAAGTCCCAACCCCCCAGTACCTCAGAATGTGAAGTAAGCTATGTGAATGTTCATTAAAACATTATTTTTAGTGGTGCAAAACTGGAAATAACTTAAGTGACCAACAGGGGATTAAGTAACATAGCCATTAATATGATGTAGTTTAAGTGTACTAATGGAGAAATATGCTAAATAATTGAAATATGTAGTATTAAGCAAAAAAAGCAAGTTATAAAATAATTTGATTTTATTAATATATACAAATATAGAATAGTTCTAAAAAGTAAGCATCCTTATAAACCATTTTATCATGTGTGTATATACATGTATGTATATATGTTTCTGAAAAACAAATAAGTGTCATGTTATCAGCAACAATTATGGTTGCTTGGTTGGCTTGAGGGTTTTATTTTGGTTTTGCTTTTTTAAAAATATTGTAATTTTTCTACCATAGACATTTTTTGCTTAACAAAAAAAAAGTTTACTTTTGGAAAAATATACAAAGATTTACCATCTTTCAAGTTCAACTTTACTCATTCACACATTTTAAAATCAATATTTGTTTAGAGTCTACCACCAATCAGGCATTATTTTAGGTACTTGGGCTGTATCAGTGAGGTAAACAAAAATCCTGCCACCATAGGGAAATAACAAATAATAACAGGGAGATAACAAATAAATAAATAATAATAAATAACAAGCATAAGAAGTAAATTACATAAATGTTAGAAAATGATAAGTGGCATGGAAAAAATAAAGACAAAGTAAAGGGAAATGAGGGGTCGGGTACAGGGATCAGAGTACAGTTTGTATTTTTGAATAGAGTGGTCAGAGTGACTCCCATTAAGAAAGTGAGATATGGGCAAAGACTTGGAGGTTTGAAAGGAAAATCTTTGAAGAAATAGCATTCTAAGCACAGAGAGCAATCCCAACGTGAAAGCATGTCTGGCCTGTTGGAGGAACAGCAAGGAGAATGTTCCAGTTAGAGGGGAGTCATCATGGAAAATATGAGAAGAGAAGGTCAGTGGTTAGTAGGGGATGGATCATGTAGGCCTTTGTGGATCACTGCAAGGACTTCAGTTAACGTGATCTTACATATTTCTGAAAGAATCTGGCTGCTGCAATGAGAATGGACCGCAGAAGAGTAAGGACAGCAGTACGAAGACCCGCGGTAAAATCAATGCAGTATTCGGGGAGAGAGATGGTAATGGCACAGCCCAGGGCGAAGCAGAGGAGGTTGTGAAAAATTGGCTAAATTCTGGATTTTTTTCTAATATTTTTATATAAATTTTCAAAATTTGAAAATTCCCTTTGAGGAAAAATGTTCTTCGTGCCTATTAATATCTCCTTAGCTATTTCGGTTATGTCCCATTTCAAAAAAATGAAAGTTGTCTTTAGACTAGAAAATATTGATGGCCTCATTTTTATAGGAAATAACCCCAACTTATAGGTCAGAATAGACCAATCAGAGGCTGCTTGCTTTCTTATGAGGCTGTGAAATTCTAAATCTTCGACATGATAAAATTTCTGAAAAATAATATCTAGTAAAATCAACCCACTAGATAAGATGCAAATTTGATTTTCAGTGACCAAATAGAAATGCAGAAAATATCTGGCTAATGAACAGCTATGAGAATATAATGGTTTCTTATGTATTTCCAATGAATTCCTAAAATTTAAAGCATTAGCCATCCTTGCTCTAGTACAGTCACATAATGGCTGACAGGATTTTGATATCTAGTCAAGAAAGTTTTCTATAAATAAAAAGAATTTTATTTAATGTAAACTCTTTATCCACTTGTGGGAAACATATAAGTAAACCACTAATGGAAAACAGTGCGGATTACTGGCAGAAAAACCCCGCATGCTACTTGTATGTACATATTTGCCATGTTAACTAAGTGAGTAAATCAGCAGTTTCCTCTTCTTGTAGCAGTGAATAAAGGGATGTTTCAGTGGTCAATAAAAGTTAAAAATACTCCTATCACATAGATATTTCAGCTTTCCTTAGATTCTTTGATGTCAACAAACATGTCATTTGAAAATGCCTCAGTTTTGCTGGCATGTCATCAATTGATGTCCAAGAAACAGACCCAATTATACTTTTCACTGTTTTTCATTTATCCTCTTTTCTGCCCAACCATTAACAAAGGAGTAGTTTGCACTGTTTAGTCTCTGGTTAAGATGTTAAGTTTAGTCTCTTGCAAGATTCTCAAGCCCCAGGGCAAGTTTTCTCCAATGCACTCTGTTTAGCCCACTGGTAAAATTACAGTATTTAGTTTTAAAAAGTCTTTGAATGTTCATTTTTATTCAGATCGTCAGCCAGAGAGGATTTGGAAAAGTGCGTAGAAAAGAAAGTCCTCAACATTTTCACAAAGAAAAAAAAAATAAAGTGTTTAGAATTCAGTACTTTTTCAAATTGAATTGTATTTGATTAGTTGCATAATATTGATAACTCTGTTTACTAATCAAAGAATGGGAAAATTGATTTATAATAATTTCATATATAAATAAAATGGATAGCAAATTAATAATTTAAGGGAGTTCTCTGGTGGCACAGTGGTTAAGAATCCGCCTGCCAATGCAAGGGACACGGGTTCGAGCCGTGGTCCGGGAAGATCCCATGTGCTAGGGAGTAACTAAGCCTGTGCACCACAGTGACTGAGCCCACGTGCCTCAACTACTGAAGCCTGCGAGCCTAGAGCCCGCAACAAGGAAGCCATTGCAATGAGAATCCCGCGCACCACAGCAAAGAGTAGCCCCCGCTCGCCGCAACTAGGGAAAGCACGAGTGCAGCAACAAAGAGCCAATGCAGCCAAAAATAAGTTAATTAATTTAAAAAAAATTTAATTAATAATTTAAATAATTCTATGGCAACTGCAGATATACAGCCAATAGGACTGGGACTTGAAATTACACTGTAGGTCAGAAAATATTATAATGTCATTTCCCACAGTTTGGGTTACAAATAGCATATGATTTGAAATCCTTCACCAAAACCTCGCTGCTTAGATTCAAAAGAATACCAACATTTTGTTCCTTTACCAACTAGTCATTAGAGTTCCTTCTTTAGACCAAAAAGCTTCTTGAAGTCCACTAGAATCGCTTTGCACTGTAAAATTAAAATGCTCATCATTTTTATCTCCCAAAGAGATGTGGACAATATAAAGTTATTAAAAATAAGAAGAGTCAGAGTTTCTTGGCTCTTCTTTGAAGTATTAAGTAACTGTTGCTTATGGAATTCACACAAAGAATACTTTAGATTTTTTTTAATAGAAGTTGAAGTAGTAAATCATGATAATATGTCTCTCAGCTATAGTGTCTACTGGAACAAAGCATACTTCAGTTGAAATAATTTCTTCTGAGCAGACGAAAAATAATTGATATCCCATATGAATGGTTTTCCTTTTACAAAAAGCTTTGTGTCCCCAATTCTCACCTACACAGGAGTGCCATAGCATCTAAGTGTTTGATATAAAGACTACTTTTGTGGATTAAAGCAGTGTTTTCCAAATAATGTTTTGCTGCAGGCTAATCCCTTGAGATGAAAAAATAAATAAATAAATAAAGTTTCCAGGGTCAAGTAAGTTTGGGAAATACCACATATTATTTTTAATTCTTGGGGTGTCAAAATGCACATTCATATAATATAGGAATTAAAAAATACTTTAAAAGAGAAATCTGGTTAATTTTCTTAAATCAATATTTCCCATTCTGTTATAACCTGTATGAGAAAAGAATCTAAAAAAGAATGAACATATGTATATGTATAACTGAATCACTTTGCTGTACACCTGAAATTAACACAATATTGTAAATCAACTACACTCCAATAAAAATAAAATGTTAAAAATTTAAAAAATAATTTCCCAAATATAGAGGGCCACAGAATCCATGTGAGGATGTGTGTATGTGTGTGTCTATGTATGTGTATTTTTGTGCATCTGTGTGAAACATCTACTAACATTCCACAGAAATCAGCGCTTCTGGGATTGGCTAGTGGAAACATCTTAAGGCATTAAACTCCAGAAATCCAGCTTTAAAATGCAAACAGTAAATATCCATTACCGTCAATGTCCTTAACAGGTGGGCCCGGAATGGAAGCCCAGATGAAGGTCCTTCGGTAGCCGGGAGGAAGCACTAAGACAATGGGTATCTGGTTTGGAGATTCAGTAAACTGTGAACCCCTTAGAAAGTCAAAGAGGGCATTGTCAAAAAAAAAAAAATGGTCAACAAGTTCACAGTCTTTCCCAGAAATAACCCAATTATTTGACCACAAGGGTCATTCATTATCCTTTGAAAGTAAAGATCTCATACTTAGCAGAAGTTGAGAATGTACATTTTAGATAAGAAAGCTTTCAGTAAAATATTTTTAAAGATTGGATAGTGAAGTGATTTCATTGGAAGCTCATGGTGCAATGTAAAGATACTACTACATGAAAGCAAAATTTTATGAAAAATTATTCACTACAAGGAATATAAGCAGTTCAAAAATCCAGGCAGAATGGCTGTAGTAGAGACTACCTCGTTTTTCTGTTTTGCTTCTTTCCTAGGAATACAACTAGGCAACATTTCCCTGCCTCCACTGTAAGTAGGTGAGGATGTGAGTCTGAGTTCTAACTAATTGAATGTGGATGGAGGTGACAGACACCACTTACAGGCTGGGCCTATAAATATCCTCCCATGGAATGGTCCACTCTCTCTTCAGCCCTTTGATGGCTGGAGGTATAGGATTCAGCAGAGGCCTATGAGACGCTAAAGGACAGTAGCATAAGAAAATGGAAGGGAATGGAGTCCCTGAATCAACATATGAGAAGCCACTCCCAAAGCACTTGTGATGAACTCTTATAGGAGTAAGAAATGAACTTTCATGACCTTAACTAATATCTGGCATTTGTGGTGGCAGTTAGACTACCCCAATTCATAGAATGTCCAAAGAAGATATTAACAGATTACATATAGTAGTACCTTTGGTCTTTTGCAAGAACTGGGCCTTTGAAGTATTTACTACAATAAATGCACAAAGCACTTTACCCTTTAAATATGAAAGAATATTTCATATTTTTATGAAAAGCACCCTTTAAATATGAAAGAATATTTATCAATAATTAAAATGAAATATCTCTCTAAATCTAAAATCCCAATATCACAAAAAGACTGTGTTTATAGGGCACCTGTCAGCAATGAGTTTAAAGTTGCTGAATAACATTAAAAGGGCCACAGTATGTGGCTTGCTGTCTAATAGAGTATGGATGAGGAACATAAGGAGAAATCTTTTGAAGTTATATATTTCATAGTTGTGAAAATATGAACAATAGAGAGAGAGGGCTTTATGGAAGACAGAATGGCAACAGTAACAGGCAAAAAGAATAGCAGCTGGAGAGCACTCTAAACTCTTCATAACTGGCACATAGAAGCTTCTGTCGCCTAGACACAGGCCAACGACGTCAGGTAGATGTTGTTGGCATAACCTGACATCAGTGCTATTAAGCTTAATCTAAGCCATGTGGTTTCTAAAACTTATTCCCTAGGATTTAGCCTGGTTAGGATTGGGGAAAGTATACTTGGCTGCTGTAGGCAAACTGTGGCTAAAAACAGATTTCCCACTTCCATAATAGTCAATAGCTTCATATATAATCAGGCAGGAGATAATTACGCCAAGTTGGCTGGAATTAGTCTCTTTTGGCTGTATGCTCCAATAGAACTTAGAGAACACTTCTGTGTTAGCATTCATCACTTTGAGCATCCATGGTAGGCTCAATGAATAGACTGAAAATCCCTGGTGGTCAATTAATCCCTGCAACTCCTCAATTAACATATCCTGACAGCAGTTACAACTTCTTGCTTGAGGAATATTGCTTTATGCGATTTCTGTAACATGTGTGTTTCTCTTTAAATTATGAATATACAACCCATCTTAAATCCTTCCCTGAAAGAATTGCATCTATTCAGTTCTCACAGAAGGTGACCTTCCAAGCAAGATTATGACAGTTGCAAAAAAACTAAACATTCAGTTCTTGAAATGGTACTTGGCAACGTTATGTGTAAAGAAAAAAATATATATCTGGATATGTATTGTTCAAACAATCCCTTGATAGAAAGGGTTCTTAGACTTCTGAAGGGCTCCAGGACCCCACAGAAAACCAAGGTAAGGCTGTCTTGCTCAAGAGATCAGATCCTGATGAGAGCCACGTTATGAGCACTAAAGGAAATGGTAAAAGATGGCTTCAAATAATTTCAATAGTTGAAATGAGGACTCCTGCTCTTTCCAAGTATAGTAATATCTAACACCTCTTTTGCACTTTGTGGCTACAAAAGTTGCCAAGGGAGATTTTTTCAGTGCCATTATATCATGCTGTCTGCTTTGCAAAGAACTGGAATCATCAGTCTGATTCATCTCATGCCAGTTGCTGATGCTATAATCCCACAGAAAATGACTAAAATTTAACACATTTTTACACAAAGATTTACCACTGAGCAACATTCATCATCCCTTAAATGCATATTTTTTAGTCCTGTGCAGGAAACAGTCCTCAGTGTCTCACAATAAAGGCCAGGAAGAGAGTATTCTTTGCAGTGTCCAAGTTTGTGAGATTTTGGCTAGGACAGAATAAGAAGGCATTACACTGAGAGAGAGAAAATAAGGTGTAGCATTTTCATTTCATCACAAGTTAAATAGAAGAGGCTGTTTCCACTGGGAACTGCGACAAATGTTAACCTGAATTTCCTGTGTTACTTTTAAGTTGCTTGGAATTGGCTTTATGTGCATACATATCTGAGGTGTAGACTATATTAGGCACAAATTATGAACTAGATCCAAATAGTGTAGCTTGGGCATCTTTTTGTAAAACCAAATCACTACAAGATAGAGGATCTGAAACTAAAATCCTGTTCTTTTTATCTTTGATCTTTCATCAACCAAATAGCTATAAAATAGAGAAAATAAAACTAAACCACCTTCCTCTCAATGGAATTGAAAAACTAGAAAGATGAGAAATAGGTAGGAAGGAGGTGTTTAAAAGTGTATAGACTCACTGTAATTTAGACTCAACTCCCCTTTCCAAAATATTTTCCATCTGCTTTTAAAGACATGCTTTCTTCCAGCCAGGTTGGTATTCATGGCCTTTGATATTCCTTCCATACGCTGACCTCTAATATTTTTCCACTTCTCTTACCTTTTTATTTCATTCTTCATTGTCTAATATAAGACTTAAGTCTTTGACAATACCAGTCTGGAGTGAATAAATTTTCCCTTGAAACTTGAAAAGCAAATAATCTTGTCTTACTTTGAAGAAGTTACTTGACTGCCTTCTAGAGAAATGGAATTACCAATACCAGCATTTCAGGATTGCTACAAGAAATAAATGAGATCAAAGAAAGGTGCCTGGTATATTAATGGGCATATAGCAGCTGCTCAATAAATTCTAGAGAACTTAGTTTTTAATTTTTTGATTGGCTCAGTGAATATACTTATGCACTTACCTATATAATAACATCAGGAGATGTTTCTTTCATATATTTTTAATCTTTCATGGCTCTTTTTACACAGATTCCCAGCAAATATCCACAAATTGAGAAATGGAATAATGTTGCCTTTCCCTTATATAGGCTAGATCTATTATCTTCATTTCCACTGCTAAATTTCAGACGTTGAGTTTCTCATGGTACTGATTCTCTGGGGTTCACCTGTCCTTCAAAATCACTAAAGATTCAATTATCCACTGTCATTGCCAGCTGCAACAGGCATAATTGCCCCAGGCTTATTGCTTAGCCTTGTACTCAGGCAGCTCCAATTTTACTTATTCCAAATATATCACCAGTATATCTTGGAAGCTACAGTGTTTATTCTGACAGATATCCTGTATTGTTCACATGCCCTTGCCGCTCTTGACATCATTAGTAGGTGGAAGTCCTAAATTCCTTAACTCTAAGACAATCTTTAGCTTCAGGAGATTTTCCATTTCCCTGTAGTACATTTATGGACGAAATATCCCATTATTCCATGCCATTCATTTGAAGACCTCTTATCTTTAGAGTTTTCTCACCTTTATAAAAACAATAGTATATTTCCAGGAATATTTTTCCATCATGATTTAAACTATGAATCAACATCAGACCTGGTGATTTTTCAACTCTCAATGGAAATTTTCATATATATGTTAAACCTAAAAGAATCAATTACTCAAGCTTCAAATCTCTTTCATTATAAAGACCTTATAACTTTAATCTGTCCCAAATATAAGAATATTTACTTCTTTTTTAACATCATTTTCCTCAAAGGTTGACTAATCTATTTAATAATTGGATCAATATATGTCAGGGAAAGTATGTACAGGGAGAAATAAGAGCAGGTTTATATGAAGAGAGTTAAAAATGATGAGCAGGAGAAAGAGGGGAGAATTCTGGAGCAACATCTTTGAGTAAGGGACTTATGATGGAATATACTGCAATAGTAGAGGACTGGCTTTAGAAAGGAGCAGTAATAGTTCATATATGGAAGGAGGCAGAAAAGTAGAGCATAGAGGAAAGATGAGGATAGGTGGCTAGAGCTTGTGGAGGACTATTTAGCCCTTGTGCTAATTGTTGGTGGGACATATTAACTACAAAAATACCCAAAATGGTTGTACATGTCAAGACTGGCTTACATCAGCTGGTAATGCTTATCTAATTTATCAATTCAACGGTTATGGTCAAAGCCACATCATCCTGCAATCAAGGGCAGTATTATGATACTTCCCCAGTGCCCTTCAGGCAACATTATCTTGTTGACTTGTCCCTGAAAATGCTTTTTCAGTCTTCCAGGAAGGACACTTCTCCTTTCAGCCCACCTTAAATCTTACTTATAGAGCTGGCTTTGTTTCTCCCATGACCCTTTTGATGTAAGCACCTGAAAGATAAAAACACCTTATATTCCCATTTTTTGGTGTGAAATCCACAGAATGTCTATAGTATGCAACTTGCTAATTGTTAAATAACTCAGTCTCACATAACTCACATAACCATTTTTTTTTGCCACATTTGGAAGTTCAAAAGGCAGTTTGTGCAGACTATGTTGATTATGGCATATAATATGACATTCCACTTACAAATAAGGCCAACTCTGCCTTTTCCTTCACACAAATGAAGTTGATTCAAGTTTAGATTTTCAAATAATAGGAGATCTACAAATAAATTTAGGATGAATTCAGCTTGATGCAATGAAGATTATGTAGTCTCAAGTAAGACAAACCTGGATTTGAAGTCCAATGTCATCATTCACTAATTCATATGACTGAGCCTCAGGTACTTCATGTGTGAAATGGGAATGACACCAGTGTCATAGGGTTATTACAAAAGTTAAATGAGATAACATAGGTAAAGTATGTATGAGGATATTTGACATGATCAATACTAGTACCACTCATAGGCTCCTATAATATACTTCTCTGTTGGAACCTCATAGAGTTAGGTCTACTTTGTCAGCAAAAAATCTATATACCAGCTTAGAAATTAAAAATTTAATTTCTAAGAGAAAGTTTGGAAAATTATGTAAAATTATCTTCAATTTTGACAATGGGGAATATCACTTATAGCAAGCCTGACTTAAAACTGTGTTAACAGAAAATTTCCAAGCAAACGAAGAGCCATTAGTAACTGAATCAGATGTCCATTGTGCTGTCTTACAATATGCCTAACTGAAAATAAAATAAAGTTCTTATGTGTCTCTAAACTCTGAACATCAGTTTCTTCTTTCTGTAACATGAATTGCTTGAATTTAAGGTACTTTCCTTTCTAGAGTTCAATGACTTTTATGTATCCATATAATTACTTAGAAATGTAAAATTAAGCTAATTACATAATTGACACTTTAATTGATCATTGTAATATATATTGTGTATAATTATATGCATTCTTTTCTTTTTTAAGAATCAAACTTAATCTGCAGCCTGTAAAAAGGAGACCCCAAACACAGTAAGATAAGCAAAATGAGAAGACAGAAAAACACACAGCAGGTGAAGGAGCAAGATAAAAACCTACCAGACCTAACAAATGAAGAGGTAATAGGCAGTCTACCTGAAAAAGAATTCAGAATAATGATAGTAAAGATGATCCAAGATTCTATTTCCAAGATCCAAAATCTTGGAAATAGAATAGACAAAATGCAAGAAACAGTTAACAAGGACCTAGAAGAACTAAAGATGAATCAAGCATCGATTAAAAACACAATAAATGAAATGAAAAACACTCTAGATGGGATCAATAGCAGAATAACTGAGGCAGAAGAACAGATAAGTGAGGTGGAAGATAAAACAGTGGAAATAACTGATGCAGAGCAAAATAAAGAAAAAAGAATGAAAAGAACAGAGGACAGTCTCAGAGACCTCTGGGACAACATTTAATGCACCAACATTCGAATTATAGGGGTCCCAGAAGAAGAAGAGAGAAAGAAAGGGACTGAGAAAATATTTGAAGAGATTATAGTTGAAAACTTCCCTAATATGGGAAAGGAAATAGTTAATCAAGTCCAGGAAGCACAGAGAGTCCCATACAGAATAAATCCAAGGAGAAATATGCCAAGACACTTATTAATCAAACTGTCAAAAATTAAACACAAAGAAATCATATTAAAAGCAGCAAGGGAAAAAAAAACAAATAACACACAAGGGAATCCCCATCAGGTTAACAGCTGATCTCTCAGCAGAAACTCTACAAGCCAAAAGGGAGTGGCAGGACATAATTAAAGTGATGAAGGTGAGAAAACTGCAACCAAGATTACTCTACCCAGCAAGGATCTCATTCAGATTTGATGGAGAAATTAAAACAAAATTAAAGCAAAAGCTGAGAGAGTTCAGCACCACCAAACCAGCTTTACAACAAATGCTAAAGGAACTTCTCTAGGCAAGAAACACAACAGAAGGAATACACCTACAATAATGAACCCAAAGCAATTAAGGAAATGGGAATAGGAACATACATATCAATAATTACCTTAAATGTAAATGGACTAAATGCTCCCACCAAAAGACACAGATTGGCTGAATGGATACAAAAACAAGACCCATATATATGCTGTCTGCAAGAGACCCACTTCAGACCAAGAGACACATACAGATTGAAAGTAAGGGGATGGAAAAAGATATTCCATGCAAATGGAAATCAAAAGAAAGCTGGAGTAGCAATTCTCATATCAGACAAAATAGACTTTAAAATAAAGGCTATTAGAAGAGACAAAGAAGGACACTACATAAAGATAAAGGGATCGATCCAAGAAGAAGATATAACAATTGTAAATATTTATGCACCCAACATAGGAGCACCTCAATACATAAGGCAAATACTAACAGCCATAAAAGGGGAAATCGACAGTAACACACTCATAGTGGGGGACTTTAACACACCACTTTCACCAATGGACAGATCATCCAAAATGAAAATAAATAAGGAAACACAAGCTTTAAATGATACATTAAACAAGATGGACTTAATTGATATTTATAGGACATTCCATCCAAAAACAACAGAATACACATTTTTCTCAAGTGCTCATGGAACATTCTCCAGGATAGATCATATCTTGGGTCACAAATCAAGCCTTGGTAAATTTAAGAAAATTGAAATTGTATCAAGTATCTTTTCCGACCACAATGCTATGAGACTAGATATCAATTACAGGAAAAGATCTGTAAAAAATACAAACACATGGAGGCTAAACAATACACTACTTAATAACAAAGTGATCACTGAAGAAATCAAAGGGGAAATTAAAAAATACCTAGAAACAAATGACAATGGAGACACGACGACCCAAAACCTATGGGATGCAGCAAAAGCAGTTCTAAGAGGGAAGTTTATAGCAATACAATCCCACCTTAAGAAACAGGAAACATCTCGAATAAACAACCTAACCTTGCACCTAAAGCAATTAGAGAAAGAAGAACAAAAACATCCCAAAGTTAGCAGAAGGAAAGAAATCATAAAAATCAGATCAGAAATAAATGAAAAAGAAATGAAGGAAACGATAGCAAAGATCAACCAAACTAAAAGATGGTTCTTGAGAAGATAAACAAAATTGACAAACCATTAGCCAGGCTCATCAAGAAAAAAAGGGAGAAGACTCAAATCAATAGAATTAGAAATGAAAAAGGAGAAGTAACAACTGACACTGCAGAAATACAAAAGATCATGAGAGATTACTACAAGCAACTCTATGCCAATAAAATGGACAACCTGGAAGAAATGGACAAATTCTTAGAAATGCACAACCTGCCAAGACTGAATCAGGAAGAAACAGAAAATATGAACAGACCAATCACAAGCACTGAAATTGAAACTGTGATAAAAAATCTTCCAACAAACAAAAGCCCAGGACCAGATGGCTTCACAGGCGAATTCTATCAAACATTTAGAGAAGAGCTAACACCCATCCTTCTCAAACTCTTCCAAACAATTTCAGAGGAAGGAACACTCCCAAACTCATTCTATGAGGCCACCATCACCTTGATACCAAAACCAGGGAAGGATGTCACAAAGAAAGAAAACTACAGGCCAATATCACTGATGAACATAGATGCAAAAATCCTCAACAAAATACTAGCAAACAGAATCCAACAGCACATTAAAAGGATCATACACCATGATCAAGTGGGGTTTATTCCAGGAATGCAAGGATTCTTCAATATATGCAAATCAATCAATGTGATACACCATATTAACAAATTGAAGGAGAAAAACCATATGATCATCGCAATAGATGCAGAGAAAGCTTTCGACAAAATTCAACACCCATTTATGATAAAAACCCTGCAGAAAGTAGGCATAGAGGGAACTTTCCTCAACATAATAAAGGCCATATATGACAAACCCACAGCCAACATCATCCTCAATGGTGAAAAACTGAAACCATTTCCACTAAGATCAGGAACAAGACAAGGCTGCCCACTCTCACCACTCTTATTCAACCTAGTTTTGGAAGTTTTAGCCACAGCAATCAGAGAAGAAAAGGAAATAAAAGGAATCCAAATCAGAAAAGAAGAAGTAAAGCCGTCACTGTTTGCAGATGACATGATACTATACATAGAGAATCCTAAAGATGCTACCAGAAAACTACTAGAGTTAATCAATGAATTTGGTAAAGTAGCAGGATACAAAATTAATGTACAGAAATTTCTGGCATTCCTGTACACTAATGATGAAAAATCTGAAAGTGAAATCAAGAAAACACTCCCATTTACCATTGCAACAAAAAGAATAAAATATCTAGGAATAAACCTACCTAAGGAGACAAAAGAACTGTATGCAGAAAATTATAAGACACTGATGAAAGAAACTAAAGATGATACAAATAGATGGAGAGATATACCATGCTCCTGGATTGGAAGAATCAATATTGTGAAAATGACTCTACTACACAAAGCAATCTACAGATTCAATGCAATCCGTATCAAACTACCACTGGCATTTTTCACAGAACTAGAACAAAAAATTTCAAAGTTTGTTTGGAAAAACAAAAGACCCCGAATAGCCAAAGCAATCTTGAGAATGAAAAATGGAGCTGGAGGAATCAGGCTCCCTGACTTCAGACTATACTACAAAGCTACAGTAATCAAGACAGTGTGGTACTGGCATAAAAACAGAAAGATAGATCAATGGAACAGGATAGAAAGCCCAGAGATAAACCCATGCACATATGGTCAACTTATCTTTGATAAAGGAGGCAGGAATGTACAGTGGAGAAAGGACAGCCTCTTCAATAAGTGGTGCTGGGAAAACTGGACAGGGACATGTAAAAGTTTGAGATTAGATCATTCCCTAACACCATACACAAAAATAAGCTCAAAATGGATTAAAGACCTAAATGTAAGGCCAGAAACTGTCAAAGTCTTAGAGGAAAACATAGGCAGAACACTGTATGACATAAATCACAGCAAGATCCTTTTGGACCCACCTCCTAGAGAAATGGAAATAAAAACAAAGATAAACAAATGGGACCTAATGAAACTTCAAAGCTTTTGCACAGCAAAGGAAACCATAAACAAGACCAAAAGGCAACCCTCAGAATGGGAGAAAATATTTGCAAATGAAGCAACTGACAAAGGATTAATCTCCAAAATTTATAAGCAGCTCATGCAGCTCAATAGCAAAAAAACAAACAACCCAATCCAAAAATGGGCAGAAGACTTAAATAGGCATTTCTCCAAAGAAGATATACAGACTGCCAACAAACACGTGAAAGAATGCTCAACATCATTAATCAGTAGAGAAATGCAAATCAAAACTACAATGAGATGTCATCTCACACCAGTCAGAATGGCCATCATCAAGAAATCTAGAAACAATAAATGCTGGAGAGGGTGTGGAGAAAAGGGAACACTCTTGCACTGCTGGTGGGAATGTGAATTGGTACAGCCACTATGGAGAACAGTACGGAGGTTCCTTAAAAAACTAAAAATAGAACTACCATATGACCCAGCAATCCCACTACTAGGTATATACCCTGAGAAAACCATAATTCAAAAAGAGACATGTACCAACATGTTCATTGCAGCTCTATTCACAATAGCCCAGAGATGGAAACAACCTAAGTGTCCACCATCGGATGAGTGGATAAAGAACATGTGGCACATATATACAATGGAATATTACTCAGCCATAAAAAGAAATGAAAGTGAGCTATTTGTAATGAGGTGGATAGACCTAGAGTCTGTCATACAGAGTGAAGTCAGAAAGAGAAAGACAAATACCGTATGCTAACACATATATATGGAATTTAAAAAAAATGTCATGAAGAACCTAGGGGTAAAATGGGAATAAAGACACAGACCTACTTGAGAATGGACTTGAGGATATGGGGAGGGGGAAGGGTAAGCTGTGACAAAGCGAAGGAGAGGCATGGACATATATACACTATCAAACGTAAGGTAGATAGTGGGAAGCAGCCACAGAGCACAGGGAGATCAGCTCGGTGCTTTGTGACCACCTGGAGGGGTGGGATGGGGAGGGTGAGAGGGAGGGAGATGCATGAGGTAAGAGATGTGGGAACAGATGTATATGTATGACTGATTCACTGTTATAAAGCAGAAACTAATAAAAAAATAAAATTAAAAAAAAACAAACAAAAAAAGAATCAATCTTATTTATTTATTTTTGGTTGTGTTGGGTCTTCTTTGCTTCGCTCAGGCTTTCTCTAGTTGTGTTGAGTGGGGGCTACTTTTTTGCAGTGCACAGGCTTCTCATTGTTGTGGCTTCTCTTGTGGAGCACAGGCTCTAGCCACGTGGGCTTCAGTAGTGGTGGCATGCAGGCTCAATAGTTGTGGCTCACGGGCTTAGTTGCTTCACAGCATGTGGAATCTTCCTGGACCAGGGCTCTAACCTATGTCCCCTGCACTGGCAGGCGGATCCTTAACCATTGCCCCACCAGGGAAGTCCCTATAATTATATGTCTTCTTTACCTACATTAAAGTTTAACTTTTCCAATATCAGGATGTTATCAGTAGTTGTAAAAGGAAACACTGGACTAGTATTTCAATTCCGTGGATGAAGAACACCTACCCTTAAACCTTGCTCTAGATTGAAGGAATATTACCAAGAGAGATGTCTTTGTATAACGATAGCAGGGATGGATAGAAGAAGAGTAGAAAATGACATGGTGGAAATGTAAGAAAACAAGACAAACCCACAAATAATTATAAAATAAGGCAGAACATGTCACATCACATAAAAATTTGAGGTCATATCCAACACAGATAACAGGAAAGCATCTTAGAAGAGATGAAATTTGAGAAAAGCCTTGAAACATGTACCCAAGATGCTTCATATTTTAACATAAATGTGAATGTATAGAAACAGACCTTGACTCTTAGTTTGAATGTATGTTAAGCATATGACATGGAGTTGTGACATACTACGAATTCATGTATTGAAGATATGATTTAGCCTGTTCATTGAACTATATCCAGGCCCTAAATCATTGGAAGGGAGGCAAAAATAACATATCTTATGGCATCCATGACTTAAGAAATGATAACAATGAGAGTTTTCTTGCTAGACAGTTTTCTGTGCATGCGTGTTCGTCTTAATGAGCCCTCTGACAGACAAGTGCCTTGTAAACCTTGATTTTCTTTGTTTGACAACTATAAATTGGGCACAAGGATAGCTTATATGGTGGGCGGGGGGTGGAGGGAGGAAGTTCTCAAACAGCTGAATTCTGCCTGTTCTGCATGCATATGCAAGGCATGCAGCTGTTTCACTTTTTAAATTCCAACTCTAATATAGGCAAAAAAAAAAAATAGAAAGAAAAGAAAAACTGGATGGCTGGATGTTTATTCAAATAAAAGTCCAGAGCTCAAAGGCAAAAAATACTTGAAGACAATGTACAATAAGGGCATTTTTTCAAGTCATATAAAAGCTGTTTTATGAAATTAAGCTGGAAATATTATAAGTGGGAAATGACCACAGAATAAATAGGAACATTTTAGAAAGAGAGCAAACACGTGTTATTTATTTTCCTAGTAAACAGAAGTGGCAGATTCAATCAGCAAGAAACATTGTATAGTTATGACCATTTTAATCAGTAAAAAATTCATAAGATTTGTTTATGGTGCATTAAACAGCATTTTCAGGTTAGTATTAAGGAAAGTGAATAAATTCTATTTACCAATAGACAAGAGATAAGAAGGGACCAGATCTCTTACGTGGCTAGTAAAGCAAAGGGACATAGACTATTTCAGCATCTCTGCTGCTACCTCCTTTTACTTTTTATAAACATATGGAAATAGTTATACCCAATTTCATAAAAAATATTTAAAACTATAAAACAGTTCCAAAGCATGTACTGTGCCATATTTCATGTGGAGAGAGACTGCCTTTAGTTCAATTTTGAAAGGCCTAAAAAGTGCAAAGCAATAGTACTTTAAGTATTTATATCTACTTAGATTCCTTAATGTTTAAAGTCATGTTGAAAAATGTTAATTTTAGATGTTAATTATAGAGCTGGAATAAAGCATTGGTTATAAAATAGCTAGCTGAGGTTAAATCCCTCCATAATGATCAGTTTTTTGGTACTCCCTGTTATTTAAAATACTACCAAAGAAATACATTACAAAAAATACACTAACATGTGGCATATCTCTTCAGTTGGAATTTTTATGAATGATAAAGCTAACTAGACATAAGGAAAGCAAATATTTTCTGGTCTCAAGTCTACCTTATTCCCTAACATATGACATGTACAAATCTTACATTTATTTAGAATCAAAGGTTAAAGGTAACATCCTAATGTAAAAACAAAAATATCAAGCATTCCTTGAAGGATGAAGCCTCAGCTTTACAGAACTTAATTTTTATTTTTGCCTTGAAAATTATAATGGTTTTTTGGGATAGAGATGTACATTTTTTTTTAATGTCAAGAACTGTAAAGATTTTGTAAAATGCTAAAGGACTTTTTTGTAAGTAAATACTTTCTCTAACTATGAACCAGTTTACTTAAGGAAGTTCGCATATAGAATTCCACAATACACTGATGTCTCTTTGGCAAAGCAGAATGAACAAGGGTCAATTTACTGATTAAGAATCCTGCACTCCCTCCCCAAGATATATGTCATAGGGTTGTCAAAAGGAGGAATTAGATTTCCTCTGGATATATAGTAAAGAGATTGGTCTCATAAATTTACACTCACTTTATTATTAATAGAATAATATGTGAAGAAGAGACTGACTCTTAAGGTAATACTGAGAAGCTGAAAATTGTTGATGTTCACATGTCTCTATTCACTAGTCCTTCTGTTTATCTTTCAGCCCTTTTCCTTCCTTCCTACTCCAAGCCACCCATGTCCCATGCTGCACTTCTTAGATGCCAATAATACTTGTTTTTTTATTGACTTTTTTTACATCTTTATTAGAGTATAATTGCTTTACATTGTTGTGTTAGTTTCTGCTGTATAACAAAGTGCATCAGCTATACGTATACTTATATCCCCATATCCCCTCCCTCTTGCATCTCCCTCCCACCCTCCCTATCTCACCCCTCTAGGTGGTCACAAAGCAGGAGCTGATCTCCCTGTGCTATGCGGCTGCTTGACTTTTAATCTACTTTCTCTCATTGAAAATATACCTGATCTACATTCCAGTTCAATAAAACCTTTTACCCATTTTCCAATATATCAACTGTAACCTCATGAATAAATTTATTTTCAGGCAATCACGAATGAGAAGGATTTAAAGCGGCAGCTTTACACAAATATTTTTATTTTGTAGGTATTTAAGTATCAATGCCTAATCTGAAAGTCATCTGTCACCCTATCTACATGAAGTTCCACCCTACTGTTAACAGCACAGAGAATGCTATCAATTTTAGGGCACACCTTTATTTTATAAACCACTAAGGAAGAAAAAATGCTGCTATTTAAACCATGACATGATGCCTTAATGATAATCCTGTACAACACTTGAATTGATAACATCAGCCCCTCATTGCTTTGAAATGATTTCATCTATTCCAAAGAACTTGGCAATCTACCCTACCTTCAGTTGCAGTGCTTAGAGTGTGAGAATAATCTTTTTGCAAGTATTTCAGGAACAAAACATAACACATCTTCATTTACTTGTGGATATCTTCCTTTTTTAGGTCCGTAAAACCCTTGGTTGTTAATTTGTAAGAAAATATGAAGTTCTGATCATTTCTACAATGATGCTTTATTAATATAAAACTTATTTTCCACCCAGCAATGTGGAGAACTGTAGAGAGTGTCATTTACACCCATATAATGTAAAAGAGCCAAAAATAAAAATTCATGAGTTTTCTTGAAACTATTGATAGCTGAGATTGCAGGGCAACCAACTAGCCCAAAATCTAAGAAAAGATGAGTGCCTGCAGGAAGTGATAACGTAAGAAATGGCTTACCTATGGCAGATGCAACAGAACACCAGTAAAGAGTTCAATTAAGTTGTTTGGGAAATTGGTGGAGGCAAAATATACTCTAGAGAGAGTACGAAGTCCCTGAGAGATAAGAAAATTGAGGGATTCCACATATTCTTTAGGACTTTTCTCCATGAACCAAGGACAATCACAGAATATACTGAAGAAGGTTTTAAGAAAGTGAGCCTTATGGTGCAGATCCATCACTGCAAGAGAGACACAAGCCCTTACCTACCTTCTACTATGGAGCAAAGCCTTAAACTATGGGAGCAAGGAGGAAAAAAACACCACCACACTTAGGACACTGGTAAAAACAAATGGTAGCTGGGGGGAGGGAGTTACAACAAAAACATCCTGCTCCTGAGAGAGGGTGGGCTTGCATGCAGGGTCCAGGGCCAGAGCATAGAGAGGGGCATCACTGAAGAGTCCACACTCCAGGACCCAGGGACATGCTATCATTCTGGTGTAAGACTAAGACTTAATATGAACAAGAGAAAATGCTTACTACCACATCCTATAGACAAGCTAACAAGCACTAAGTAACGACATTGGAATATGGGTAGGAGAGGAATAGGGAGGAACAAGAGTAGATAAAGAAACACTCACAGTACAATGGAACATCTAAAATTAATGCAAGAGCATTTGTTGAGAAGAAAGAAAAAAAAACCCTCTTTCAAACCAACTTAACACAAGGAATCAGCTGGAGGAGTTTGAAAGCTGTGGTGGCCTAAGTGTAACCATAGCAACAATGAACCTAAAGCCAGGCCCACCTCCTAACTACGTTAATTCAAATCCCTACATTGTAGGTCTAGCAGAAGGAAAAGGATCCCGATTTCCAGGAAAAAAAAACCACACAAAATGGCTGACTTTCAACAACAAAAACAAGGCAAGGAACAAAAATGCAAATAGAAACAACAGCCTCCTACGGGAAAAAATAATTATCAGATTCTGACTCAAATATGACACAAGTAGTGAAATTTCCCAGGAGGAAATTTAAGGTAACTGTGATTAAGATGTTAGAGTCTCTAATGGAAGTGGTAGACAGCATGAAAGATTAGTCGGGTGATTTCAGGAGAAAGATGAAAACTGTAAGAAAGAATCAACTGCAAATGCTAGAAATTAAAAATACAATAACAGAAATGAAGAATGTCTTTGACAGGCTCATTAGGCTTGACACAGGCAAGGAAAGAATCAGTAAACCTAAGGATAATTTGAAGAGAAGTCAACAGAAATTACCCAAACTTAGATACAAAAGAAAAAAGAGTGGAAAAGCAAACAAACAGAGTGTCCCAAAGCTATGGAACGATACCAATATATCAATTGATCTAACATACACATAGTTCAAATCCTGGAAAGAAGAGAGAAGAGGGCAAAAGAAATATTTGAGGAAATAATGGCTAAGAATTTTTCAATATTAATAACAGATACCAACCACAGACTGAAGTAGCTCAGAAAACATCAACCAGGTAAATACAAAAAAAACCAAACTACATACCATATTCAAAATGTTAAAAGAGAAAATCTTGAAGGCAATTAGATGAAAAAAGATATATTACCTATTGAAGAACAAAGATAAGAATTACAGCTGATTTCTCATTAGAAATGATGCAAACTATTCAATAGAAGACACTGAGTCACATCTTTTAAATGTTGGGGAAAAAAGAATCTTTCAACCCACAATTCTACACTGAACAAAAATGTATTTCCAAACAGAAGTGAAGATTCTCTTAGGTAAGTAATTACTGAGGAAATTCAACACCAAACATCCTCCTCTCTAAGAAATATAGAAGGAATGAATTTTTTTTTCATAGAGAAAGAATATGATACCATTGTGATTTATTGTATATATATATATATATATATATATATATATAGTTAATTTACAACTTAAATATATGACAATAGCACAAAGAATGGGAGAATAAATTGAGAGCATATTGTTATAAAGTTCTTACACTCTATAGAAGTAGTATAATATTATTTGAAGGTAGGCTGTGATAGATTAAATATGTATATTTTAGATAACAGGGCAACCACTAAGTTTTAAAAGAGATATAAATAAGTCAGTAGAAGAAATAAAATTAAATTATAAATGCAATTAAGCCAGAGAAGGTAAGAAATAGAAAGGAAGTGCTATTTATTAGCAATAAAGAAGGACATTATATAATGATAAAGTGGTCAATTTACCAAGAAGGCATAAGAATCCTAAATGAGTATGCACCTAATAATAGAGCTTTAAAATATATGAAATAAAAATTGATTGAACTAAAAGGAGAAATAGACAAATCTACAACTAGAGTTGAAGACTTCAAGAATCCTCTCTCTCTGGGCTTCCCTGGTGGCGCAGTGGTTGGGAGTCTGCCTGCTAATGCAGGGGACACGGGTTCGAGCCCTGGTCTGGGAGGATCCCACGTGCCGCGGAGCGGCTAGGCCCGTGAGCCACAACTACTGAGCCTGCGCGTCTGGAGCCTGTGCTCTGCAACAGGAGAGGCCGCCATGGTGAGAGGCCCGTGCACCGTGATGAAGAGTGGCCCCCGCTTGCCACAACTGGAGAAAGCCCTCGCACAGAAACGAAGACACAACACAGCAAAAAAAAATAAATTAATTAATTAATAATAAAAAAAAATTTTTTTTTAAAAAAGAATCCTCTCTCAGTAATTGGTAAAGCAAACCATTAAGACTGATAGAATCGCTAAGTGTACAGATGGTTTCAACACTACCAACCAACTTGATCTGATTGACAATTATAGAACACTCCCCTCAACAACATCAAAATGCACATTCTCTTAAAGTGCACATAAAACAATAACTAAAATAAACCATATTCAGAGTAATAAAACAAATTTAAAAGACTAGAAATCATACAAAATATGTTCTTGGACTATAAAGGAATTAAACTAGAAATCATAAGGAGAAAAAAAATCTGAAAATCCCCAAATATTTGGAGGCTAAACTACATACTTTTAAATAACCATAATTCAAAAATGAAATTTCAAAGGATATTTTAAAATATTTTGAACTGAATTAAAGTGAAAATACAACACATCAAAAATTTGTGGAATGCAGCTAATGCATCATTTGAGGAACATTTGTATGATAACATGCTTACACTAAAAAAGAAGAAAAGTTTCAAATTGGTGTCTATTTTAAGAAACTAGAAAAAGAAGAACAAATTAACCTCAAGTTAAGCCTAAGAAAGGAAATAATAAAGATTAAAGCCTAAATCAATGAAAGTGAATAACAGAAAATCAACAGAGAAAAATCAGTGAAACCAAGAACTGGTTCTTTGAAAAAAAAATGAGTATAATTTTACTCCAGCTTCTGTGCCTTACCAAATACACAATAACTTTGCATTTCAACACTAAATCATAGGCTAATCTTTCAGAAGATATTTTAAATGGTGATTAAACTCAATATATATAATTTCAACAATGTACATATCTCATTTGAAATAGAAAATCAAAATAAATCTACAGAGATATTTCAGATAAAGGAGATATCAGATAGGCAAGGACTTTAACTATAATTAATATATATATATAAATCATATGCACAAATATATGAAAACATGGAGAATTTTAACATGAATTTCAAAAAGATAAAACGGAAATTCTAGAACTGAATGATATAATATCTGAAATTCAGAACTCATGAGTTTAACATCAGATTGGACACAACAGAAGATTGGGTGAATAAGCTCAAAGTCACATAAATAAAAAATATATAAATTGAAGCACATAAAGCAAAAAAGAATTTTAAAAAAGAACATAGTATAAGTAACATGTGGGACACAACTCCAACCTCTATTTACCCCATCACAGAAGAAGAAGAGGGAGAAATTGGGAAAGAAGTAATATTTAAAGAAATAATTGCAAAGATTATATCAACTGGAACTCTTATGCATTGCAGGTGGGAGTATACATTAATACAACTGACTTGGAAAACAATTTGGCAGTAATTACTAAAACTAAACCAATACATATTCTATGACCCAACAATTCCATCTCTGGGCACATACCCCAAAATGAGAGCTTATGCTTACCAAAAGACTTGTGCAAGATTTCTCATAACAGCTTTATTCAAAATAGCCAAAAAACTAGAAACAAATGTCCATCAACAAGAAAATGAATAAACAATTTCTGATACGCATAAATGAAATACAGCACACTAATAAAAGAGAAAAAATAACTACACACAAAACCGTCAATGAATCTCAAAATATTATGTTCAGTAAAAGAAACCAGACACACAAACAATTACATACTGTATAATTCTGTTAATATAAAGTTCAGTAGTATACTTTGCAGGGAATATTAACTAGGAGAGGACACAAAGAAGCATCTGAGTACTAGCATTGTTCTATATTTTGATCCAGATGATGAATATATATATACGCAAAACATCAATCTTTACATTTAAGATTTACACACTGCTATTGACTGAATGTTTGTATCCCTACAAAGTTCATGTTGAAACTTAATCCCCAATATGATGGTATTTAGAGATGAGTCCTTTGGAATGTGAATAGGTTGTGAGTTAGGGTTAGGGTTAGTGTTAGCTCTCTCGAATGGGAGGTGTGCCTTTATAAAAGAGACCCCAATCATGTAAGTGCCCTTATAAAAGGGAGCTCTCATACCCTTTCCATCATGTAAGGACACAGCAAGATCGCCATCTATGAACCAGGAAGTGAGCTCTCACCAGACACTAAATCTTTCAGTGTCTTGGCCTTGGACTTCTCAGACTCCAAAACTGTGAGAACTAAATTTTTATTTTTCATATGCTACCCAGTTTATAGCACAGTTGACCCCTGAACAACACAGTTTGAACTGCATGGGTCCACTTATACATGAATTTCTTTCACTAAATATATACTATAATACTACACAATCCACAGTTGGTTGAATCCACAGATGCAGAATCTGATACAGAGAGCTGACTGTAAAGTTATACTCAGATTTTCAACTGTGCAGAGGGTCAGCACCCCTAAATCCCAAGTTGCTCAAGGATCAAGTGTATTCTGTTATAGGAGCCAAAACAGACTAAGACATATGCCTACTGTATGTAATTTTATTTCAATTAAAAATATTTTTTAAAGTATATTGTTAAGATCCTTACTTTGTCCCCAGACAGAACCCACACCAGTTTTTGCATGGAGAAAATATAATATAAAGAATTAATAACTATGTATAAAGTTGTTAACTAGGTAATTAAAAGAGTAAAAGAATTATCTTAAGGTATCTCAGAAATAGCAACTTCAGGAAGCAGCTACGAGCCTACAGATTATGGGACAAAAAACAAGAGGTTGAGATAATTATAGAACAGAATTCTAGAGGAAGGGCCCAGTGGGCTGAACATTAGTCTTCTCTAAGGGGGGCTGATCAGCTGGGGTTGGTGTCTCTGCATTGATGCACCATAAAACTGGTTCTGACCTGCTGGAAAATCTGCAAACTAGATTTCGATGTTACTAGAGTGACTGTCATGGCCACCACAAACTCACAGAAAGCCCGCTGGAAGCTCACAAGGAACAAACAGGAAAGAGAAAGTCCATTCTCTCTCCCACAGCTCCCTGGTCTTCTTCTAGTGCCCTCTATTGGCAGAGTGTTACAGGGAGCCTCTGGCAAAGCTAAAATCTAATTTGCAGACTCCTGGCCCCAGCATCATAAAGGGGAGTGTAGAATGCAGATTGTAGAGCTGAGACAACTTAATGATAAGCATCACCTTATTTTGTTGTTGTTGTTGTTTACAGACAATTTTTGTTTAGGGATAAAAATTTTCCATTTTTATACTCTTATGGAAAAATAATAAAACAAGTAAAGATTGTAGGAGGGTCTAGGTACTAGTGGCCATAAATGCAAGAAATCTTGACTTTATCTCTTATCAGTCAGCAAGACCAACTTTTAATGAAGAGCAAGATGTAACCTTTTTTTTTTTAAGTAGAAAATTACTTTTCTCTCTCTCTCGGGTGTCCCTGTCTTCCCACTACAGTACCCATAGGTACCCACAGGTACTGTATGTAAATATGTTTTTTTCTCTTAGTCCTCAGCGTCTACCACAGTATCTGGCACATAGTAGACAGTACGTCCTTGGGAAACACTACCAATACATATTATTTTTCTTTTTATAAAACAATGGAGTTTTACTTAAAAAGCTATTACTGCTATTCTTTCTTACCATTTAAAACTGTTCATGCATTAAGAAAGTCACTAGTTATTTATTTTTAGTACTCTGCTACTATAAGTTTGGGAGTAACAAATTATCAAGGTGTACGGTTCCTTAGAGACCATCTTGTTCAGCAAAGCCTTCATATACTGATAAATAAGCTGAATTCCAGGAAGGCTCTATGACTTGCCTATCATCACATAATTTAAATTCATGTTTGCCATCCCCTGTAACCCACTACTCCTCTATTGTTTAATGATTTTGCAACTGATACCAGCCTTTTAAAATATCCAGAAAAGAAACAAACAATTGATAATGGCTAAAAATCTATCTTATTTGAAGTTCTACATTGCCTCCTGAAACTTGCCACATAGTAATGATTTGGTGTCACTCTATTTTAGCCACCTCACCTCATATAATAATAGCTAACATTATTGATGGCTTATTATATGTCAGACTGTTAAAAGTATCCTACATGTATCTCCTCATATAATTTTCATAACCATCAACTATCAGTAGGTATTCCAACTTTACAGATGAGGAAAAGGAAGCATAGAGAGAGTTAAGTAATTTGATCAAGGTCACACTATAATTCTAGCCTGCACAATTTGCCTCCAGAGCCTGTATTTTCCTAAAACAACAAACTGACTCTGAAAATTTTCTCATTTTCTCTGATCTTTTTTTATCCCTTCTGAAAACAAAATAACTTCATTTCCAGTTCAACTTTTTAATCTGTATGCCTGTTCTCTGCTTGAAAATACTGAAAAGTTTAAAATCTAAATTCCTTATATATTCTTAAATGAATTATATAGCTTTCACATTGTCTTGTAGGAAAATCAGCCACTGTATCAGTTGTCTATTGCCACAATAATACTACTTAACAAATCACCCTAAAGGTTAATGGCTTAACACAACAACTGCTAATTATTTCTCACAAAACTATGGCTGTGCTGAGCAGTTTTGCTGATCAGGGCTGAGTTCAGTTGATCTAGGATGGACTCACTCACGTGTCCAGTCAGTTGGTGGATGGACCAGAATTGGCTGGTCTGGGATGGCCTCAGCCAGGACAATTTTGATCTTTTCCACCCTCTCCCATTCCCTCCAGTTAACCAGCCTGGGTATGTTCTCTGGGTAGTGGCAAAAGTCCAAGTAAATAAGAGGAAATGCACAAGCATTTTTTAAGGTTCTCCTTATGGCAAATTTATTCTGTCTCGTTGGCCAAAGAAAGTTATGTGGCCAAGTCTAAGATCAGTGTTGGAGGGTGACACCAAAGGGCATGGCTACAGGGAGATATAAAAAGTTGGGGCCATCGATTCAATCCATCTAGCACATACACTTGCCAGTTTTTCCTGGGCTCTACCCTCAAATCTATCATAAGCCATCCTTTATCTATCATAAGAAATCCTGTAACATGCAAGATGCTTATATCTCAAAGAATTCATCTTTTCCCTTGAGGAATCTTGTAACTCAAGTGGTGTATCCTTAAGGGAATTATCAAATGTCACCTCAGTAATGAAGAGTAATGCCTTATAAGGCTTGCTGTACTATATAACCATTTTAAATATCTTCTGCATATAGTAATGTTTAACTCAGCTTTATTTTATGATAAAGTAAATGAACTAAGATAAATGGAAGGCAATGTCTGCAAATATTAATGTAATTTGAATCACTGTGAATTAACACCTTCTGCAGAACAGTCTGCATATGGTGAGTTCATTTGGTTGGTGAATGGAGTTAATACAGATAGAATCATGTATTTAATTCACATTTATTCTGCCTCATGGACAGAGAGATGGTCCCTCATTCTAACTACTCATTATATTAATTACTAAGAAGAGGAGACAAACAAATCTCAATTTGTTGATTAGTAGATTATCTCACCTATGCAGAAAATATGTAGTGTACATTTGCTATGTCCTTAGTTCTAGACATACAAAGAGGAATAAGTCTTGGTCCCTATCCAATTCCCGTCTTGAGGGAGAGAAAGAAGTGCATGGTTGGTACTACAGAGATGTTCCATGATAAGATATGAGATGTTAGATCAGCCAGCTCAAATTGGGTCTTAGGTAGCAACAATTTGGGCAGAGCCAATTTAGAGAGTCCAAGCAGTTGCCAGGAGTAGGGCAGAGTCAAAGGGTTATATTTTATGTTTAGCCTCTGATTCATAGATGAAGTGGACACATGAAAAGGAGAAAAATTAGGTCAGACAGACCCTCCCTTTAAGAAGTTCCCTGGGCATGGGACTTCCCTGGTGGCACAGTGGTTAAGAATCCGCCTGCCAATGTAGGGGACGTGGGTTCGATCCCTGGTCCAGGAAGATCCCACATGCTGCTAAGCAACTAAGCTGGTGTGCCATAATGGCTTAGCCTGCACTCTAGAGCTCACAAGCCACATCTACTGAAACCCATGTGCTCTAGGGCCTGCGAGCTGCAACTACTGAGCCCTCATGCTGCAACTACTGAAAGCCATGTGCCTAGAGCCCATGCTCCACAACAAGAGAAGCCACAGCAATGAGAAGCCCGTGCACCATAACGAGAGTAGCCCTGCCCACCACAACTAGAGAAAGCCCGCATGCAGCAACGAAGACCCAACATAGCCAAAAAATATATATACATATATATATATAATAAAATAAAATAATAAATAAATAAATAAATAAATAAGAAGTTCTCAGGGCAGAAGTCCTTTAAATGACCAAGTGCTATAGCAATGAACAGAACAAAGTGTTATAAGAATACTGAAGACATAGGAGCAAATTTTTTAATTAATTAATAATAATAATTATTATTATCATTAAAAGTTCCATTCTAATTGATAGGGCCTAGGGGCTTAGGAGGTATTAAATCTGTGCGTATATAAGGATAAAAGGCACTGAACTATGTCACTAAGAATTTAAAGCTGGAGAAACTCACTTAGCCCCTGTCTTCAAAAGCAAGAACAGAGGAGGAGCTTCAAGACACGGAAGAGTGAGATGTGGAGATCACCTTCCTCCCCACAAATACATCAGAAATACATCTACATGTGGAACAACTCCTACAGAACACCTACTGAACGCTGGCAGAAGACCTCAGACCTCCCAAAAGGCAAGAAACTCCCCACGTACCTGTGTAGGGCAAAAGAACAAAGAAACAGAGACAAAAGGATAGGGATGGGACCTGCACCAGTGGGAGGGAGCCATGAAGGAGGAAAGGTTTCCACACACTAGGAAGCCCCTTCGTGGGCGGAGACTGCGGGTGGCGGAGGGGGAAGCTTCGGAGCCACGGAGGACAGTGCAGCCACAGGGGTGCAGAGAGCAAAGCGGAGAGATTCCTGCACAGAGGATCGGTGCCGACCAGCACTCACCAGCCCGAGAGGCTTGTCTGCTCACTCTCCGGGGCAGGGGGTGCTGGGAGCTGAGGCTCGGGCTTCAGTCGGAGCACAGGGAGAGGACTGGAGTTGGTGATGTGAACACAGCCTGAAGGGGTTAACGCGCCACGGCTGGCCGGGAGGGAGTCCGGGAAAAAGTCTGGACCTGCCAAAGAGGCAAGAGACTTTTTCTTCCCTCTTTGTTTCCTGGTGCACGAGGAGAGGGGATTAAGAGCGCTGCTTAAAGGAGCTCCAGAGATGGGCGTGAGCCGCGGCTATCAGCACGGACCCCAGAGACGGGCGAGGGACGCTGGGGCTGCTGCAGCCACCAAGAAGCCTGTGTGCAAGCACAGGTCACTCTCCACACCTCTCCTCCTGGGAGCCTGTGCAGCCTGTCACTGCCAGGGTAACATGATCCAGGGACAACATCCCCAGGAGAACACGTGACGTGCCTCAGGCTGGTGCAAAGTCATGCTGGCCTCTGCCGCTGCAGGCTCGCCTCGCACTCTGTACCCCTCCGTCCCACTGGCCTGAGTGAGCCAGAGCCCCTGAATCAGCGGCTCCATTAACCCCGTCCTGTCTGAGCAAAAACAGACACCCTCAGGTGACCTACATGCAGAGGCGGGGCCAAATCCAAAGCTGAAACCCAGAAGCTGTGCAAACAAGGAAGAGAAAGGGAAATCTCTCCCAGCAGCCTCAGGAGAAGCGGATTAAATCTCACAATCAACTTGATGTACGCTGCATCTATGGAATACCTGAATAGACAACGAATCATCCCAAATTCAGGTGGTGGACTTTGGGAGTAATGATATATATATATTTTTCCTTTTTCTCTTTTTGTGAGTCTGTATGTTTATGCTTCTGTGTGTGATTTTGTCTGTATAGCTTTGCTTTTACCATTTGTCCTAGGGTTCAGTCTGTCCATTTTTTTTTTTTTTTAGTATAGTTTTTAGTGCTCATTGTCATTGGTGGACTGTTTTTTGGTTTGGTTGCTCTCTTCTTTCTTCCTTTCTTTCTTTTTATTACTGTTAAATTTTTTTATTTTTTATAATTATTTGTTTTATTTTTTATTATAATAACTTTATTTATTTTCTTTTTTTCTTTCTTTCTTTCCTTTTTTCACGCTTTTATTCTGAGTCGTGTGGATGACAGGGTGTTGGTACTCTGGCTGGGTGTCAGGCCTGTGCCTCTGAGGTGGGAGAGCTGAGTTCAGGACACTGGTCCACCAGAGATCTCCCAGCTCCGTGTAATGTCAAATGGCGAAAATCTCCCAGAGATCTCCATCTCAACGCCAAGTCCCAGCTCCACTCAACAACCAGCAAACTAAAGTGCTAGACACCCTATGCCAAAGAACTAGCAAGACAGGAGCACAGGCCCATCCATTAGCAGAGAGGCTGCCTAAAATCATAATAAGGCCACAGACACCCCAAAACACACCACCAGACATGGACCTGCCCACCAGAAAGAAAAGATCCAGCCTCATCCACCAGAACACAGGCACTAGTCCCCTCCATCAGGGAGCCTACACAACCTACTGAACCAACTTTAGCCACTGGGGGCAGACACTAAGAAACAACGGGAAGTACGAACCTGCAGCCTGTGAAAAGGAGACCCCACGCACAGTAAATTAAGCAAAATGAGAAGACAGAGAAACACATAGCAGATGAAGGAGCAAGGTAAAAACTGACCAACCCAAACAAATGAAGAGGAAATAGGCATTCTACCTGAAAAATAATTCAAAATAATGATAGTAAAGATGATCCAAAATCTTACAAATAGAATGGAGAAAATAAAAGAAAAGTTTAACAAGGACCTAGAAGAAATAAAGAGCAAACAAACAATGATGAACAATACAATAAGTGAAATTAAAAATTCTCTAGAAGGAATCAGAGGAGAATACCTGAGGCTGAAGAACGCATAAGTGACCTGGAAGATAAAATATTGGAAATAACTACTGCAGAGCAGAATAAAGAAAAATGAATGAAAATAATTGAGGACAGTCTCAGAGACCTCTAGGACAATATTAAATGCACCAATATTCGAATTATAGGGGTCCCAGAAGAAGAGAAAAAGAAAGGGACTGAGAAAATATTTGAAGAGATTATAATTGAAAAATTCCCTAATATGGGAAAGGAAATAGTTAATTAAGTCCAGGAACTGCAGAGAGTCCCATACAGGATAAATCCAAGGAGAAGCACACCAAGACACATATTAATCAAACTATCAAAAATTAAATACAAAGAAACAATATTGAAAGCAACAAGGGAAAAACAACAAATAACATACAAGGGAATCCCCATAATGTTAACAGCTGGTCTTTCAGCAGAAACTCTGCAAGCCAGAAGGGAGTGACAGGACATATTTAAAGTGATGTAAGGGAAAAACCTACAACCAAGATTACTCTGCCTAGCAAGGATCTCATTCAGATTTGACAGAGAAATTAAAACCTTTACAGAGATTTAAAAACTTTAAGAGAATTCAGCACCACCAAACCAGCTTTACAACAAATGTTTAAAGAACATTTCTAAGCAGGAAACACAAGAAAAGGAAGAGACCTACAATAACAAACCCAAAACAATTAAGAAAATGGTAATAGGAACATACATATTGATAATTACCTTAAATGTAAATGGATTAAATGCTCCAACCAAAAGACACAGACTGGCTGAATGGATACAAAAACAAGACTCGTGTATATGCTGTCTACAACAGACCCACATCAGACCTAGGGACACATACAGAGTGAAAGTGAGGGGATGGAAAAAGATATTCTATGCAAATGGAAATCAAAAGAAAGCTGGAGTAGCAATTCTCATATCAGACAAAATAGACTTTAAAATAAAGACTATTACAAGAGACAAAGAAGGACACTACATAATGAGCAACTGATCAATCCAAGAAGAAGATATAACAATTGTAAATATCTATGCACCCAACATAGGAGCACCTCAATACATAAGGCAAATACTAACAGTCATAAAAGGGGAAATCGGTAGTAAAATAATAATAGTAGGGGACTTTAACCCTCCACTTTCAACAATGGGCAGATCATCTAAAATGAAAATAAATAAGGAAACACAAGCTTTAAATGATACATTAAATAAGATGCACTTAACTGATATATAGGACATTCCATCCAAAAATAACAAAATACAGTTTCTTCTCAAGTGCTCATGGAACATTCTCCAGGATAGACCATATCTTGGGTCACAAATCAAGCCTTGGTAAATTTAAGAAAATTGAAATCATATCAAGTATCTTCTCTGACCACAATGCTATGAGACGAGATACCAATTACTGGAAAAAAATCTGTAAAAAATACAAACACATGGAGACTACACAGTACACTACTTAGTAACCTAACTAAGTAACTACTTAGTAATAGATCACTGAAGAAGTCAAAGTGGAAATCAAAAAATACCTAGAAACAAATGACAAGGAAAACACGATGACCCAAATCCTATGGGATGCAGCAAAGGCAGTTCTAAGAGGGAGGTTATAGCAATGCAATCCTGCATTAAGAAACAAGAAACATCTCAAATAAACATCCTCATCTTACAACTAAAGCAATTAGAGAAAAAAGAACAATAAAACCCCAAAGTTGGCAGAAGGAAAGAAATCATAAAGATCAGATCAGAAATAAATGAAAAAGAAATGAAGGAAACAGTAGCAAAGATCAATAAAACTGAAAGCTAGTTCTTTGAGAAGATAAACAAAATTGATAAACCATTAGGCAGACTCATCAAGAAACGAAGGGAGAAGACTCAAATCAATAGAATTAGAAATGAAAAAGGAGAACTAACAACTGAAACTGCAGAAATACAAAGGATCATGAGAGGTTACTACAAGCAACTATATGCCAATTAAATGGACAACCTGGAAGAAATGGACAAATTCTTAGAAAAGCACAACCTTCCCAGACTGAACCAGGAAGAAAGAGAAAATATGAACATACCCATCACAAACACTGAAATTCGAACTGTGATTAAAAATCTTCCAACAAACAAAAGCCCAGGATCAGATGGCTTCACAGGCGAATTCTATCAAACATTTAGAGAAGAGCTAACAGCTATCCTTCTCAAACTCTTCCAAAATGTAGCAGAGGGAGGAACACTCACAAACTCATTCTACAAGGCCACTATCACCCTGATACCAAAACCAGCAAAGATGTCACAAAGAAAGAAAACTACAGGCCAGTATCACTGATGAACATAGATGTAAAAATCCTCCTCAAAATACTTGCAAACAGAATCCAACAGCACATTAAAAGGATCATACACCATGATCAAGTGCGGTTTATCCCAGGAATGCAAGGATTCTTCAATATACTCAAATCAAACAATGTGATACATCTTATTAACAAGTTGAAGGATAAAAACCATATGATCATCTCAATAGATGCAGAGAAAGCTTTCAACAAAATTCAACACCCATTTATGATAAAAACCCTGCAGAAAGTAGGCATACAGGGAAACTACCTCAACATAATAAAGGCCATATATGACAAACCCACAGCCAACATAGTTCTCAACGGTGAAAAATTGAGAACATTTCCTCTAAGATCAGGAACAAGACAAGGTTGCCTACTCTCACCTCTATTATTCAACATAGTTTTGGAAGTTTTAGCCACAGCAATCAGAGAAGAAAAAGAAATAAAAGGAATCCAAATTGGAAAAGAAGAAATAAAGCTGTCACTGTTTGCAGATGACATGATACTATATATAGAGAATCTTAAAGACTCTACCAGAATACTACTAGAGCTCATCAATGTATTTGGTAAGGTAGCAGGATACAATATTAATGCACAGAAATCTCTTGCATTCCTATGCATTAATGATGAAAAATCTGAAAGAGAAATTGAGGAGACACGCCCATTTACCATTGCAACAAAAAGAATAAAATACCGAGTAATAAACCTACCTTAGAAGACAAAAGACGTGTATGCAGAAAACTATAAGACACTGATGAAGGAAATTAAAGATGATACAAATAGATGGAGAGATATACCATGTTCTTGGATTGGAAGAATCAACATTGTGAAAATGACTCTACTACCCAAAGCAATCTACAGATTCAATGCAATCCCTATCAAACTAGCAATGGCATTTTTCACAGAACTAGAACAAAAAATTTCACAATGTGTATGGAAACACAAAAGACAGTGAATAGCCAAAGCAATCTTGAGAAAGAAAAATGGAGCTGGAGGAATCAGGCTCCCTGACTTCAGACTATACTACAAAGCTACAGTAATCAAGACAGTATGGTACTGGCACAAAAACAGAAACATAGATCAATGGAACAGGTTAGACAGCCCAGAGATAAACCTATGCACCTATGGTCATCTTGTCTTTGATAAAGGAGGCCAGAATATACAGTGGAGAAAAGACAGCCACTTCAATAAGTGGTGCTGGGAAAACTGGACAGCTACATGTAAAAGAATGAAATTAGAACACTCCCTAACACCATACACAAAAATAAACTAAAAATGGATTAAAGACCTAAATGTAAGGCTAGACACTATCAAACACTTAGAGGAAAATATAGGCAGAACACTCTATGACATAAATCACAGCAAGATCCTTTTGGACCCACCTCCTAGAGAAATGGAAATAAAAACAAAGATAAACAAATGGGACCTAATGAAACTTAAAAGCTTTTGCACAGCAAAGGAAACCATAAACAAGACCAAAAGGCAACCCTCAGAATGGGAGAAAATATTTGCAAATGAAGCAACTGACAAAGGATTAATCTCCAAAATTCACAAGCAGCTCATTGCAGCTCAATATCAAAAAAACAAACAACCCAATCCAAAAATGGGCAGAAGACCTAAATAGACATTTCTCCAAAGAAGATATACAGATTGCCAACAAACACATGAAAGAATACTCAACATCACTAATCATTAGAGAAAGGCAAATCAAACTGCAATGAGATATCATCTCACACCAGTCAGAATGGCCATCATCAAAAAATCTACAAAAAATAAATGCTGGAGAGGGTGTGGAGAAAAAGGAACCCTCTTGCATTGTTGGTGGGAATGTAAATTGATACAGCCACTATGGAGAACAGTGTGGAGGTTCCTTAAAGAACTAAAAATAGAACTACCATATGACCCAGCAATCGTACTACTGGGCATATACCCTGAGAAAACCATAGTTCAAAAAGAATCATGTACCACAATGTTCACTGCAGCTCTATTTACAATAGCCAGGACATGGAAGTAACCTAAGTGTCCATAGACAGATGAATGGATAAAGAAGATGTGGCACATATATACAATGGAATATTTCTCAGCCATATAAAGAAACGAAATTGAGTTATTTGTAGTGAAGCGGATGGACTTAGAGTCTGACATACAGAGTGAAGTAAGTCAGAAAGAGAAAAACAAATACCGTATGCTAACACATATATATGGAACCTGAAAAAAAAAGTCATGAAGAACCTAGTGGCAGGATAAGAATAAAGACGCAGACCTACTAGAGAATGGACTTGAGGACACGGGGAGGGGGAAGGGTAAGCTGGGATAAAGTTAGAGAGTGGCATGGACATATATACACTATCAAATGTAAAACTGATAGCTAGTGGGAAGCAGCTGCATAGCACAGGGAGAGCAGCTCCGTGCTTTGTGACCACCTAGAAGGGTGGGATAGAGAGGGTGGGAGGGAGATGCAAGAGGGAGGGGATATGGGGATATATGTATATGTATAGCTGATTCTCTTTTTATAAAGCAGAAACTAACACACCATTGTAAAGCAATTATACTCCAATAAAGATGTTAAAAGAAAAAAAAGCAAGAACAGGTGGGAAAATATCTGTTAAAAACAGACAACAAAAAGAATGTCAATAATAGAAAGGGTCTTACAGTGTTAGGGAAATCACTTATTCACTTGACACGATTTCAGAGGGAAGAAATGATTCGTAGAATTGATAGGTTTTGAAATAGAGAACTAGGAAAATAGTGCAGAAACTCTAGATGAAAAGAAGAATTAAGCAGCAAAGGAAATGTGCTGTTTTGGAGACCAGTCAAGAGTGTCATCATTGGATAAGTTGTTTTCCTTATAAGATAGCCCATGACATAGATCCAAGGATGCAGGTAGCTCTTTGTGGCTTATCTCTCTATTTTTGCATGCAAGCATGTTTCAATAACAAAAGGACATTTGAAGTGATGTTGCAATGGGAAGCATGTCCACCCTCTATACTTGTCTACTACTAAGAAATGACCAATCTTTCTCCGAATAATCATTTCAAAAAAAGAAATTGGGGCTTCCCTGGTGGCGCAGTGGTTGAGAGTCCGCCTGCCGATGCAAGGGACACGGGTTCATGCCCCGGTCCGGGAAGATCCCACATGCCGTGGAGCGGCTGGGCCCGTGAGCTATGGCCGCTGAGCCTGCGCGTCCGGAGCCTGTGCTCCGCAACGGGAGATGCCACAACAGTGAGAGGCCTGCGTTTCGAAAAAAAAAAAAAAAAGAAAGAAATTGTTCTGGTTTAGAGCTGAAAAACCACATTAAATCTTAGTATAAAATCCTTTGGTCAAGTTATAATTTTTGAAATAGGTACTATAATGAAAACACTAACATCATTTTAACCATAGAAACACTGATTATTCATAGGACCCATACTATTATCTATTTTTGTAACTATATTTGGGATTTTCATATAATGTTGAGATTAGTATACATTTCATCAAAGTGACATATATGTATTTTGTTAGTGTGAATTCTATGTGACACTGGATCACGGTAACAACTATATAAGAACAAGCTAAATGTAAGTCAGTTTATCAGAGGAAAAGAAGTCTAGAGATTTGAAATACCTCAACGTATTTTACCTTTTTTAATCAGAAAACATGGGCGTGACAACAGAAAGGATATCCAAGACCAAAGAAGAGGGCAAAGCTTCACTTTAAATGGCTTCAATCACATTATAATTATATAATTTTCCTAGATATCGTAAAATATACATTTTGGTTAAAAGCATTAATTACGCTGCATTTGTTTGTTAGGCTAACTATATGACTACCATTTATAAACAAAACTATTTTCAATAAATTTCCACTTCCCCTTTAATTTTCCTTGTTTAGCATGTTGCTCTTTGTATTAAATGCACTTTTCAAATCAGAAAAGAAGTTTTGTTCTACATTGAGCTAAAGCTTCTTTCTGTACCCATAATCGGATGTGATCACAAAGAACAAGCATGGGATTTAAACGATTCAAAGGCAGGGAGCCCAAATATATTTGGGGCTTTTCATATTCCACTGCAAGGCCTGGTCTCGTTCTGTGCTCTCTGTCCAATAAGCATGCCACCCTCAAGGCTTGGGAAATGTTCTTCCCATACTGACACAGCTCTGGGCTTCAGGAAATGGCATCTTCACCTCTCCAGAGCCTTGAACTTTTCTGTACCTTCTGCCCGCACTATGTTGCAGGGAAATCTGAGAGGTGGTACAGCCCCATATGACAACCTGTACCACATATGCCACTCTGCTTCAGTGTCATTCTGAGTGCCAAGAACCTGCTGTCCTGTTGCTTCCCTGGGGCCTTACCTGGGCAGGTAGAAACAGTCTTTACATGATAACATATTCCATTTTTACTCTGGCTCAGAAGTGCCCAAGATTTTGAGACTAATGTCAAGAAAAACCCCCTCTTCTGTCTCTGAATTTCTGAGGCAATGAAGATAAAATGCCTTGCTGAAAAGAGTTAGGGAGTAGAAAGAGATACCAAGAACAAAAACATCAGTTAGTACCTCAAAAATATTTTCTTGGATCATGGCTATTCAGATCATGAATAAAGAATATAGTTATTCTCCTTTATAGAATCACAATGCATGCTCTGAGAGAACAATCAGTTGGTGAATATTTGCTCAGTTCTTGCTTCAGAACGCTAGGTTCTACACTCCTGATTCTACCATTGAACTTGTGCCTAAATAAGTCCACATCCCTACTGCTAAGAAGCAGGGTCTCACCTAAAGGTAAGGTCCCTCTGGTGCCAGTTAGCGGAGAGGACACTGCCTTTCAGGCCAGAGGACAAGCCTGGAAGAAAGAACTTGAACTCTAAGGGCAGAATGGGTCAGGGACGGGATATAGAGTGATACAGGTTTTCCTGGTGGCCTTTATTCCATTCCCAAACTCTTGTGTGAAGTTGAATGGGAGTCAGTTAGCTAGGAGAGGATTAAAAATCTACATTTTGTGAGACAATTTACACTCCCTATAGACTACTCATACATAGTTTCTTGTCCCTTTAAGTATTTAGTAAAAACTATCTGGAGTCGTGGGACGCCTCAGCTCCAGAGGAAATGATTTTAACTCTGCTTGGCCCATAATCTACTTAGAAATAGCAGTACACCCCTCGAGATCAGTATGCACATGACTCTGGGGAAGAAACTCAAAGAACTCAGGAGGCTCAGGCATATCAAAGAGCAGTATTTTTAAAAGCCAGGGTTCCTTTTCCTAAATGTAAACACTCTACACATGCACACACACACTCACACACACACACACACACGCACCCTGCATCTCACTAGCCCAAATTATTTAACTTTTCCAGGGTGGCCTATCCCATACCCCTCAGTGAAGACATCAGTCTACCACCACCACCCAAGAAGACCTGTCAAACTTTACCTTCTGTAACTAGCATCTTTTTCATTTTCCATGTATGAAATTATGTTTTAACATAGAATATGCCTTTTAAATACCACAAGCACTATTCCCTCTAACACTGATTGAAAGTTGCTACTATAGGGGTTTGGGGTTTTACCTTATTAAGGGTGATTTTAATACCTAACAGGTCTGTTGTGTGTCAGACATAGGGACATAAAGTTAAACAAATCTTGGTCCCCATGTTCAAGGAGCTCAGAGTCTAGTGGTGGAGACAGAAATGTAAACAAGTCATTAGAACCCAATTCCCTAATAGAAACTCTGTGAGAACTAAGGAGGGAACAATTAACTTTGACTAAGAAACCGGGGAAGGCACCTGAAGAGAGGACATTTAAGTTATGTGTGTGTGTATTTAATTTAAGTGATTTTTCTAATTATAAATCTTTTGCAGGAAATACAGAAAAGTAAAAAATTGCAGCCCAGAAATATTCATTGAAATCTTTTATTGTGTTTTAGCACATAATCTATTTATGAAAAATGAATTTAACATATATATTGTAATTTACTTTTCTCTCTTAAGACTATAGCTTTCAAAGTTTTATGTCGTTAAATATAATTCTACAGGATGACTGACAATGTAAGTAACTTTATATAATAATAATAAGTAAATACATGGAGCACTTACTGTGTACCAGGCACGGTAAGTGCTATACATGTACTAAATTATTTATTTCTAAAATAAACATATAAACAAAATTTAAAAATAAAAACAGAACCTTATGACAGAGATTATTAATTAATCCTTATTTTAATGCCTTTATTTTACAGCTGAATAAAATAATACCCACAGCAATAATGTAACTTGGTCAAAGGCTAATAATAACAGTTACTAATGCCTAGTAAGTAATAAAGGTGGGATTCAACCCAGGAGTCGGTTTCCAAAGGCTACTGTTTTTACTATTATATTGCTTCTCCAGCCTACAGACACACACACACACACACACACACACACACACACACACACACGTACTGATGTGTTATTATGTTGGGCTCTCTTTCCTATGAAAATAATATAAAATATATCAAAAGCCCCCCAAAAATGTTTATATGATGTGTCCCAGCAGTTCTACATCATAAAATTTACCTAAAAGACGCTATTATATTAACAGATACCATATTTTTAAACAAGCATACTCAATGTTGCAATATTTTATTTGCATTTTTTAATTATTAATAGTGATGACCACTTTTTCACATTTGTTGGAATTTGTATCCATGTTTTATAAATTTTTTAGTCAATACTTTTGCCCATTATTCTATTAAGTTGCCTTTTTTTTTTTTTTTTTTTGCAGTACACAGGCCTCTCACTGTTGTGGTCTCTCCCATTGCGGAGCACAGGCTCCGGATGCGCAGGCTCAGCAGCCATGGCTCATGGGCCCAGCCACTCCACAGCATGTGGGATCTTCCCAGACCGGGGCACGAACCTCTGTCCCTGCATCGGCAGGTGGATCATCAATGACTGTGCCACCAGGGAAGCCCTGGGTTGCCTTTTTAAATAAGTAGTTCTTACATAAAAATATTAATTTTTTGTAAATATGTTATAGTTTGTCACTTGCCTTTAAAGATACTTATGGTATATTATGAAGCATATGAGTTTCAGATTTATCTGAAATTTATCAATTATTTTAGTTGTGGTTTCTGTCTGTACTGTTATATAATAAAAACACTGTACCCCTCTGAGAACAGATAGCTAGCATTTATTTTCCTAATAATATCTAGGCGTTCAATATTTACTTTTTTTCAAAATGTAAATGGCTTATTTCCTGATAAAAAATTATATCCACACTAAAAAGATAAACTATAGATAACCACATAAATGAAATTTTTAAAAACAGTATCAGTGAACTAGAGGACAACACTTGTAATTAGAGCTCTTGAATGGAGAGAGGTGGGTACAGAAAAAAATATTTGAAGCAACAGTGATAGGAAGTTTGGCAGATTTTATGAAAATAATAAATCCACAAATTCAAGTTCAGTAAAACCAAAGCACAAGAAACATGAAAAAACTACACTGAGGCAGAGCATAATTAAGTTGCTCACAACATGTGATAAAGAGAGATCTCAAATGCAGCCAGAAAAGAAAAAAACAACAAAAAAAGAATTTTTATGTATTGAAAAAAAAATAAGAAAGGCAGCAGATACCGTGTTGTAAACAATGCAAAGGAGAGGACAGTGGAACAACCTCTTTAAATTATTAAAAGAAAAGATATCAACTTAGATTTCTATACCTCACAAAAGAATCCCTCAAAAAAGGAAGGTGAAATAAAGACTTTTTCAGACATGCAAAAGCTGAAAGAATTCATGATCAGTAAACCTACCCAACAAGAAACTTTAAAAGGGAGTCTGTCCAGTGGAAGAAAAATAATACCAGATAAAAATATGAATATAAACAAAGGCATAAAGAGCATTTAGAAACTGTACTATAGGAGTAAATATGTGTCATTAAAAGATAATTGACTCAAATGAAAGCAACAACAATGTAGTGTAGGGTTTATAACATATGTAGAATTTAAATGTGTGACAATAAAAGAAGATTGGAAACAAAGACATGGAAGTGTACTATTGTAAGGTTTGTGAACTATACATGAAGTTGTATAATATCACAAGAACATAAGCACAAAATTAATAATCACCTTACATGTAAATAGTCAAAACAGTCCACTAAATATCAGGGATTGTCTGATGCAATTAAAAATTCAATTATAGAAATACCATATCATCCAGCAATGCCATGTCTGTGTATATACCCAATGGAAACAAAATTGCTATCTCAATGAGATATCTACACAGCCATATTCATTGTAGCATTATTTACAATAACCAGGTCATGGAAACAACTTAAGTGTCCATTGACAGACAAACGGAAAAAGAAAATATGTGTATGTATGCATGTGTGTATATATAATATTATTCAGCTATAAAAAATAGGACATACTGCCATTTGCAACAACATGAATGGAACTTAAGGGCATTATGCTAAGTGAAATAAGTCAAAGAGAGAAAGACAAATGTATGATCTCACTTATATATAAAATCTAAAAAAACTCAAACTCATAAAAACAGAAAACAGATTACCTGAGGAGGGAGTTGGCACATGGGGGAAATGGGTGAAGGTGACCAAAAGATACACACTACCAGCTCTAAGAAAAATAAGTTCTGGAGATACATTGTACAGTTTTGTGACTATAGTTAACAATACTGTATTGTATATTTGAAAGTTGCTGAGAGAGTAGATTTTAAAATTTATCACTATAAGAAAAAGATACGTAACTATGTGAGACTATAGATGTTAACAAAACTTATTGTGGTAACTATTTCACAGTATATACATGTATGAAATCATTATGTTATACATCTTAAATTAATACAATATTGTATATCAGCTATATCTCAATAAAACTGGGAGTTGGGGGGACTACAACCCAATTACACACTGCCTACAAGGAGCACACTTTATTATAAAGACACCTACAGAGGAGGTGGCCAAAATGGAGAAGTAGGAAGACCCTGAACTCACTTCTTCCCATGGGCACACCAAAATTACTAATACTTACAGAGCAACTATTTATGAGAACAACCTAAAGACTAGCAGAAAAAATTTTCACAACTAAAGGCATAAAGAAGGAACCATAATGAGACAGGTAAGAGGGCCAGAGATGCAGTATAGTCAGAACACATACCCCTGCACAGTGACTCAGGTCAGTCAGAACGGGGAGAATATCACAATTGTAGAGACACTCCCCAAGGGATGAGGGGCCCAAGCCCCACACTGGGCTCTCCAACTTGGGGGTCCTGCCCAGGGACGACAAGCCCCCAGAATGTCTGGCTTTGAAAACCAGCAGGGCTTTTGCTTGGGAGAGCAGGAGGGATATAGGAAAAAGATACTCCACTCTTAAAGAGCATGCACAAAATCTCATATGCTCCAAGTCTCAGCATACAGGCAGTAGTTTGAAATGATCCTGGGTCAGAGCATTTACTGATCTTGGAGAGCCTCTCAGAGAGATAGGAGACCACTGGGACTCCCTTTAGGAACAGAGATGCTGGCAGCAGCCATCTTTTAGGAGCTTGTTCTACTGCAATAACAATGGTGCTGGTGAGCACCGTTTTGGAATCCTCTCTCTAGCCTATTAGGACCAGAGCTTACCTGCCTTTCAACAGGCCTGCACCAACCCCAAGCCCTGCCCCCAAGCCATGCAGACAATGGGGAGGGAACCCAGCCCTGCCCACTAGCATACTGACATCATTCACAAACCCCCGTGGACCACACAGGGACCCAGCCCCATCCACCAGTAGATGAGTACTAAACCTGAGCTCCCTGGGCCATGCAGACAGCATCACGAGAACATGGCCCTATGCAGCAGTGGGCTGACAGTAGCTGTGCACCCTATTGGGTCAAGCAACCAATGGTGTGGGAAGCCTACATTGGGCCAGCAGCCACCACACAAGGCAGGACCCTACAGCCAACTGGACCAGGGGACAGCCCACCTACCAGCACACTCAAAGTAGGCAGCTGCACCACAACAGAAGGATGCATACAGCCCACATAAGGGACATTCCTGGAGACTATAGCTCTGGTGACCAGAGGGGAGAGTGCTGCTGGGCCACATAGGATATCTCCTACATAAGGTCACTTCTCCCAGATCAGGAAATGTAACCAACACATCTCATACATAGAAATAAATGCAGAAACTTGGGGAAAATAAGGAGACAGAGGAATATATTCCAAATGAAAGAACAAGACAAAATTTCATAAAAATAACTAAATGAAGTGGAGATAAACAAACTACCCAATAAAAAGTTTAGCTAATGATCATAAAGATGCTCACCAAACTTGGGAGAAGAATGGATGAACACAGTGAGAATTTTAACAGAGTCAGAAAATTTAAAGAAAACCAAACAAAGCTGAAAAATATAATAATTGAAATAAAAACTACACTAGAAGGAATCAACAGTAGATTAGATGATACAGAGGAAAGGATCAGTGATCTGGAATGCAGAGTAATGGAAATCACCCAAGCTGAACAGGAAAAATGAAAAAGAATTTAAAAAATGAGGATAGTTTAAGAGACCTCTGGGACAACATCAAGCATACAGACATTTGATTATGAAGAAGAAAGAGAGAGTAGGGTAGAGGATTTATTTGAAGAAATAATAGCTGAAAACCTCCCTGACTTGAGGAAAGAAACAGACATCCAGGTCCAGGAAACACAGAGAGTTCCAAACAGATGAACCCAAAGAGGTCCACACCAAGACAGATTACAAATAAATGACAAAAATTAAAGATAAAGAGAATAATAAAAGCATCAAGGGAAAAGCAACTAGTTACATACAAGGGAACTCCCATTAGAGTATAAGCTGACTTTTCAGCAGAAACTCTGAAAGCCAGAAGGAAGTGACACAATATATTGAAAGTGATGAAAGAGAAAAACCTGTAGCCAAGAATGCTCTACCTGGAAAGGCTTTCATTCAGATTTGATGGAGAGATCAAAAGTTTTACAGACAAGCAAAAGCTAAAAGAATTCAATACTATGAAACCAGTCTTACAAGAAATGTTAAAGGGACTTCTAAGTTTAAAATAAAAGGCCACAAATAGAAATATGAAAATTAAGAAAAAAATTTCATTGGTAAAGGAAAATACACCGTAGAGGTAGTAGATCAATCACTTATAAAGCTAGTAGGAAGGTTAAAAGACAAAAGTAGTAAAATCATCAATATCTATAATAAGTAGTTAAGGGATACACACACACACACAAAGATGTAAAATATAACATCAGAAAGATTAAACAGTGGGAGGGCAGAAGTAAAAACATAGTGTTGTTAGAATGAATTTGAACTTCAGACATCAGCAACTTAAAATAATCTCACACACACACATGTACACACACACACATAGATTGTTGTATATTAACCTCAAGGTAACCACAAATCTAAAACCTATAACAGATATGCACACACAAAAAACAGAAAGGAATCCAAACATAACACCAAGGATAGTCATCAAGTCCCAAAGGAAGAGAGCAAAAGAAGAAGAGAACAAAAAGAACTACAAAAATAATAAGAAAACAATTACCAAAATGGCAACAAGTATCAGTAATACCTATCAATAATTACTTTAAATAGAAATGTAAACTGGAGCCATAAAAAATGAAATCTTGGCATTTGCAACAACATGGATGGATATAGAGGATATTGTGTTAAAGGAAAAGTCAGACAGAGAAAGAGAAATACCATATATTTTCACTTATATGCAAAATCTAAAAAACAAAACCAACCAACAAATAAAACAAAAACAGACTCAGACATACAAAGAACAAATGGGTGATTGCCAGGTGGGGTGGGACAAAATTGGTGAAGCGGAATAAGAGGTATAAACTTCCAGTTATAAAATAAATAAGCCAGGGCCTCCCTGGTGGCGCAGTGGTTGAGAGTCCGCCTGCCGATGCAGGGGATACGGGTTCGTGCCCCGGTCTGGGAGGATCCCATATGCCGCGGAGCGGCTGGGCCCGTGAGCCATGGCCGCTGGGCCTGCGCATCCGGAGCCTGTGCTCCGCAACGGGAGAGGCCACAACAGTGAGAGGTCCGCATACCGCAAAAAGAAAAAAAATAAAAAATAAAAAAAAAATAAATAAGCCATGGGGGTATAATATACAGCATAAGGAATATGGCCAATAATACTGTAATAACTTTGTATGGGGCCAGAAGGTTACTAGACTTATCATGGTGATAATTCTACAGTGTATGTGAATATCAAATCACTGTGTAATACACCTGAAACATAATATTGCATGTCAACTATATTTCAATTTTAAAAATTAAATAAATAAAGACACCTACACATTAAAATAAAAAGATGAGTAATGATATACCATGTGAACACTAGTCAAAAGAAGGTTGGAGTGCCTAATAATCAGACAAATCTACTTCTGATCAGAGATAGTACCAAGGATAAAGAAGTTTATTTCATAAAGAATTCATTTAATCAGATAACATAGCAATCCTAGGCATTTATGCACCTAACATCCATGCTTCAAAAAACCTGAAGCAAACCTGACAGAACTTAAAACAGTATAAGTAGACAATGCCACAGTTATAGTCATTTTTATGCCAGCTTCTTCCCTTGTTCCCCATTGTATCTGTTGTACCCGATCCTGGATCCTCTTTAGTGTTCTGGTGAGTATCTTAGGCAGCTTTTCTCTGCTGAAAATCCTCTTCTACACATTCTGCATTGCTTCTTTTTTTTTTTAACATCTTTATTGGAGTATAATTGCTTTATAACAAAGTGAATCAGCTATACGTATACATATGTCCCCTTATCTCCTCCCTTTTGCATCTCCCTCCCACCCTCCTTATCCCACACCTCTAGGTGGACACAAAGCACGAGCTGATCTCCCCATGCTATGCGGCTGCTTCCCACTAGCTATCTATTTTACATTTGGTAGTGTATATATGTCCATGCCACTCTCTCACTTCATCCCAACTTACCCTTCCCCCTCCCTGTGTCCTCAAGTCCATTCTCTACATCTATGGTCTGTGTCTTTATTCCCGACCTGCCCCTAGGTTCTTCAGAACCACTTTTTTTTTTTTTTTTAGATTCCATATATATGTGTTAGCATACAGTATTTACTTTTCTCTTTCTGACTTACTTCACTCATATGACAGTCTCTAGGTCCATCCACCTCACTACAAATAACTCAATTTCTTTTCTTTTTATGGCTGAGTAATATTCCATTGTATATATGTGCCACATCTTCTTTATCCATTCATCTGTCAATGGACACTTATTAGGTGGCTTCCATGTCCTGGCTATTGTAAAGAGAGCTGCAATGAACATTGTGGTACATGACTCTTTTTGAATTATGGTTTTCTCAGGGTATATGCCCAGTAGTACGATTGCTGGATCATATGGTAGTTCTATTTTCAGTTTTTTAAGGAACCTCCATATTGTTCTCCATAGTGGCTGTATCAATTTATGTTCCCACCGACAGTGCAAGAGGGTTCCCTTTTCTCCACACCCTCTCCAGCATTTATTGTTTGTAGATTTTTTGATGATGGCCATTCTGACTGGTGTGAGGTGATACCTCACTGTAGTTTTGATTGGCATTTCTCTAATGATTAGTGATGTTGAGCATCCTTTCATGTGCAAACGAAGCAACTGACAAAGGATTAACCTCTAAAATATACAAGCAGCTCATGCAGCTCAATATCAAAAAAACCAACAACTCAATCTAAAAATGGGCAGAAGATCCAAATAGACATTTCTGCAAAGAGGATATACAGATGGCCAACAAACACATGAAAGGATGCTCTGCATTACTTCTTGCTTTCATTATTTAACATATCAAGAGGTATCCAAAGCCTTTACTTCACAAAGTGTGTTAAAAGCTTATTCACTCTTTCTCCTACTTCTCTGTATCTTTCAACCAGGAAACGTTAGGACACAGTTATACTTGAACTGACTCTTTAAGAGGACCAGAATTGAAAGAGGCAAAATACATTCCTAGAATATAGGTAAATAAGGGCCAAGAGCCTGAAGCACTTTGGAAAACATCCAGTTGGAGTTCAGATTTTACTTTTGAGGTAGGCAAGTTCATTTAAAGAATTAAACAGTGAATTAATAGGATCATCTTTGTATTTTAGAAAAATAGTCCTGAAGATCTCCAATTAAACATGGCAGCCTAAAGTCAGACATTTATCTTAGTTCCTTCCCAAAACCCTACTAAAAGGAATAAAACCACTAAAATCCCAGATCAAAAGAATGGGAGAGGCAACGACAGCAGGTGATATGAATTATATCATGAAAAACAAAAAGACTGTCAACAAGTGGTTATTGACTTAACAAAGCTGAGAGGGACTTAAGTGCCAGAGAGAAGGAAGCCAACAAGGGAAAAATGGACCTGCCCTATTAAAACCTGGAAATGCCATAAAGCAGAGCAACTAAGTACCTCTGGAAATAGGAAAGGAGGCTGCAAACAAAAACAGGAAGATTGGTTGAAACTTGGAAGAAGGAGAACTTAAACCTCAGATCCTCTTTCACCATCCCATTCAGCCAGAACCAAAGCCCTCACACTCAGTCAGAAGAGAGAAGGCTGACTCTCTGGAAAAGTTAAATGGAACACCTTCTGTCTTGGGGACACCAAACAAACAGAAGGCTGCAGTGAGGCAACATATTAAAATGAGTGGGATTAAATACAAATCTATTTTCTGAACCCTGGCTTATATCTTCTAAGCATGAGTTTGAAGGAATCCAAGACTATTTAGAGAACATAAAAACTGAAAAAAAAACTCAAGAAAAATGATGTACTCAGAGTCTCAAATTTGGCAGAAGAAGATGACAATTTAAGAATGTCCTTGGAATGTGACAGAAAGCCATTTGTATCTTAAAAAGAAAAAGAAAAGAAACATAAAGAAACTGGGTTTGGGAGATAGTATTTTTACCCTAAGGAATTTCTAATATGGCACGTTTATCACTGTGACTCATGGGTTGCCGAAGAATGAGCGAGAAAGCATTCCTGGAATCTCCCCATCATGTAACACAGATGACCACCCACTCTACATATGTAAAAAACAAGTCATGGGCAGGAACTCTAATAAGCCAAACTTTTTCAATTTAACCTTTAAACAATCCTGAAATTGATAGCCTAAAATTTAGGCCCTAAATTATCTAAAGATGCAGAAACGTATAGATAAAAGACCACCATGTTTGAATGGACTTAATGATCTCTGTTCTTAAAGAAAAATGGCAGGAAACGCTCAGGCTGGTTATTTAAACAGTTTTATAATAACATTATCGAGATTATGAACTCTTAAATCATGACATTAACCTAAAATGTAATGGAGATAAACTGCATAGAATGAAGTTTTCATGTTTTACAGCCTTCTCAGTTACTGATGGAGCATGCTAAGTCCTCATCATTTTTTGCAGAAATATCAGTGCAGCTAGGAAATGGGTACCATTCCTTGCCACTCCCCTTCCTGTATCCTCTGTTCCAACCTCACTGATCATTCTTGTTAACATGTCATACTCTTTCGCATCTGCATGCCTCTCTCCTCTTCTGAGAATGTTCTCCTCTTTATTTTTCACCTTCTCTTCCTGGCCAACCCCTACTCATTCTTAAGTTGCAGTCTGAAAATCTCATGTGTGGAGCTTTTCCTGGCTTCTTTATGTAGCAAGGCAGTTTATACAGTACTCTTCTATGGCACTTACCACACTGTACTATAATTATCTGTTGATATACAGGTCTCTCCACTACAATGAAACCAAAGATCATGCCACGTTCAGCATTACAGTCCCAGAGTCCAGAAAGCTTTCTGGAATACAGTGGTACTCAGTAAATGTCAGGTAAGAGGAGTATAATTATTTATTATTCCTGTCATTCTTTCTAAGCTTTTTTCCACCATGGCTATCAACAAAAGCATCTCATGGATCTTTAATTATGGAACTTTGTTGATTTTCAACTTGGCACATTATTTACTAAATGAGGATCACTAGGTCAAAGCAGTCACTAGGTCTTGAATCAAACTCATCATGTACGTTTGATAGAGCAGGGTTCTTAAGAAAGCAAGTGGGGTTACGTGTAAAATTATTTTATTGACCCAGTGTCACCACAACTGCTTGTTCATTAACTATTATTTCAAAATAGTTTTTAGACCCTAAAATAGAAGTTACCATGTAATCATATAGCAGTATTATATAAACACATATAATTAGAGATTACCATTATCCAAAGAAAAATTTTATGGAATCTCTTTTGAGAACACATATTTTTAATAATGAAGATTTTTTTTACTGAATATGATATAATATAATGGAGAGGATAAACATAAGCAAAAATTCCACTTGTTTCAAGTCTGAATTTGGTATAGACTTCATTTAGCAACTATTTATTATATGCCAGGAACTGTGCTAGGACTGGAGGCTCAGTGCTAGGACTGGAGGCTCAGCAGTCCTAGCACAGAGAGACAAGAGAGCAAGAGAGACATGGTTGACCTCGTGAAACTTAAAATTTAGTGAGTGATATGGCAATTCAGGTACATAAATTTTTTTAAGTAAATAAGTATAAATTATCATAATTTTCATAAGGGAAATAAAAAAAAACAGGATAATATAGTAAAGATTATCAAGGGTGGATTTGTGATACATAGTGTAGTCAGGGAAATTTTCCCTGAGGGATTGACATTTAAACCGAGACCTCGACAACGAGGGGTCAGTTCTGAGGGATCAAGGGTCGGTTGTGAAAAAGCAGGAAAGGTCAGGCAGTCTTGTTATAAGGATAGCATAGGCAGAGACCCTGCAATAAGAGTTTGGTGTGTTCAAGGAATTTAAAAATAAAGTCAAAGTCAGTAAAGGATAGTGACCAAGGAAAAGAGCAAACTGAGATGAAACTCTGGATGTAGGTAGAATTCAGATCATGCAGGGTCTTATTGGCCATAAGGAGGCTGGATTTTATTTCACAGGAGTAAGAAAATATTAAAGGGTTGTAAACAGTAAAGCCACATCATCTGATTGACATTTTAAAAAGATCACTCTGACTGCTATGTGCAAATGGAGTAGAAGCAGCAGAAGGGAAAGTTGGCTGCTCTTGTGCAGGTATTCAGGTAAGTGGTTATCATGTTTGGACTAGCCAGGTAGTGGTGGGGATACAGACAGAAGCAGGGACATGCAAGGATGTATTTTGATATTTTTTTCACTCAGAAAAAAATACATCACAAGTTAATACAAATTACTTCCAACTCAAATATAAGGATAACAGGATTTTCACTTGCCCTCCTTGATTTTATATTTGTATCTTGTTCTATGATAAAATTCTTGGTTTCCAGTGACATTAACATAATTAACTATTTATATATAAGTACAAAATATTATTATTAACAATATAACTCTTATTTAATATTTCTTTGCCATTCTTTTTGTCTTTAGAATATATCTCACTAGGGAGGGCTGAGTGTAAAGTTATATGCAGATTTTCAAGGGCATGAGGGTCAGCACCCTGACCGCCACATTGTTCAAGGGTAAACTATGCACAGTTTTGTTTGTTTTATTTTCCATTTAATATTTAGAAATTGCTTTTTTCATTTTGGTATAGTTTTTTGTAAGCAAATATCTAGAATATTTACATAGTTCCAAAGCTAGATATGCAAAATAAAGTATCTTCAATTAATAAAAGAATGTAGTTTGAAAGTAAAATCAATAGGGCTTGCTAGTGGTTTAGAAGCAGAAGTGAAGAAAAGCAAAAATCAAGCATGTTCACTGGTCTCAAATGAGGAAAGCTGGGGGATGGACATGCTAGAGAGAGGGTGACTGGGTTAAGATAAAGAGTTAAATTTGGAGTATGTTCAGTTTGATATGTCTATGAATTCTCCAAGTATATGTGGGGAAGAAGTGAGTCTGAAGTTGAGAATCTAAGCTGGAGATGGAAACTTAAGGGGTGTAGGCATATGGATGGTATTTAAAGTCATGAAAGGGATAAGCTTCCCAAGAGGATAGCAAACCCAATGGAGCTCCAACATTTACTAGTCAGTTGGCTGAGGAAACTGAAAAGGAGGAACCAGGGAAATAAGGGAAAGACCCATAGATGGTAGTGTCAGTGAAACTAAGAAAGGTGAGTGTTTCTATAGGGAGAAAACCCCCAACTCTGTTGAATGCTTCCAAAAACTTGAGTGGAATGAAGATAGAAAATTAGCTGTTTTTAGATGGATTTGCCAACACAAACGTTGACCTTGTCAAGATCGGTTTTCCATTGAGTGGTAAATGCAAAAGCCATATTCAACTGAAAAAGTAATGGAGAAGGGGAGAGAGACAGCTGAGAAGATTACATCCAAGAAATGAGGTAGTAACTACATGGAGTGTAAGTACCAAAGAAAGACCTTGTTGGTTCATTTTAGTGGGGTTGGAGGGGGGCTTTCAGGCAGAAAATTCTAGAACATGTTTAAATACTAGTAGGAATGATTCACTATAAAGGGGAAATGATTGATATGGGAGAGAGATAGGGGAATCACTGAAGAAGGGAAGTATTTGAAAAGGTGAGAGGGGGCGTGTCCTACAGGACAAGTGGAAAAACTTACCTTTGCTAGGTAGAGGGACATTTCCTCCACTTTAATAGAGAAAAAGAAGAGAAAATAGATGTAGATGTAAGAAGATTTGTAAATTTACTGTAAATTTAAGAGGCATTCCAATAAGATGTGTTTTTTTTTCTTTCATAGAGAGAAATGAAGGAAATACCTCCTAAGAGGAATTGGACTGAGTACACATCTGAACATCTGGAGGTATGGGTACAGAAAATTTGAAGAAAGAAAGAAGGTATAAAAGAGTCATCCTAGTTTATGGGAAAGAAATTTGGGTTGGAGGAATTGTTTTTGGTTTTGTTTTTGGTGTTTTTTAACATCTTTATTGGAGTATAATTGCTTTACAATGGTGTGTTAGTTTCTGCTTTATAAAAAGGGAATCAGCTATACATATATCCCCATATCTCCTCCCTTTTGCCTCCCAGCCTCCCTATCTAACCCCTCTAGGTAGTCACAAAGCACTGAGCTGATCTCTCTGTGCTATGTGGCTGCTTCCCACTAGCTAGCTATTTTACATTTGTTAGTGTATACATGTCCAGGCCACTCTCTCACTTCGTCCCAGCTTACCCTTCCCCCTCCCTGTGTCCTCAAGTCCATTCTCTACGTCTGCGTCTTTATTCCTGTCCTTCCCCTAGGTTCTTCAAAACCATTTTTTTTTTTTAGATTCCATATATATGTGTTAGCATATGGTATTTGTTTTTCTCTTTCTGACTTACTTCACTCTGTATGACAGACTCTAGGTCCATCCACCTCACTACAAATAACTCAATTTCATTTCTTTTTATGGCTGAGTAATATTCCATTGTATATATGTGCCACATCTTCTTTATCCATTCATCTGTCTATGGACACTTAGGTTGCTTCCATGTCCTGGCTGTTATAAATAGAGCTGCAATGAACATTGTGGTATATGACTCTTTTTGAATTATGGTTTTCTCAGAGTATATGCCCAGTAGTGAGATTGCTGGGCCACATGGTAGTTCTATTTTTAGTTTTTTGAGGAACCGCCATACTGTTCTCCATAGTGGCTTTATCAATTTACATTCCCACCAACAGTGCAAGAGGGTTCCCTTTTCTCCACACCCTCTCCAGCATTTATTGTTTGTAGATTTTTTGATGATGGCTATTGTGACTGGTGTGAAGTGATACCTCATTGTAGTTTTGATTTTCATTTTTCTAATGATTAGTGATGTTGAGCATCCTTTCATGTGTTTGTTGGCAATCTGTATATCTTCTTTGGAGAAATGTCTATTTAGGTCTTCTGCCCATTTTTGGATTGGGTTGTTTGTTTTTTTGATATTGAGCTGCATGAGCTGCTTATAAATTTAGGAGATTAATCCCTTGTCAGTTGCTTAATTTGCAAATATTTTCAGGTTGGAGGAATTGTTGAATGTCTATTTGATGTTTGTGATCATGAATTTAGAGTAAAAACCTGTCCCAGTTGCATGATTTTTTTTTTCCTTTTATTACTCTGCTGCTCAGATTCAGGCACATAGAAATTACACGAGTGTGTTTATTGGAGCCTGGAGATTCCCCAGATAAGTTCAGTGGGTAAGGAGATGGACAAGGGGTGGAGAGCAAGTCAAGAGAGTGATCAAAATGATGTACCATGAAAAAAGACCCATGAAGTGGGTCTGATAAACAGAGTTATAGTGATAGGAGTAATGCATTGGACTTCTCAAAGTGGACAAAGAATTGATCTGGAGGGAGTAGCTAAGCAAATAAGAAGCAGAGGAGTTGGGATTCGCATAAAAGGCTGAAAACCTATAATTAGGAGGTGCTGCAGATTTGATGATGAAATACATGATACAACAATGGGAGCAATGGCTGAGGAGGAAAAGTCATGGGAAGTGAGACTATCAAGATACTGAGAGGACAGGAACTGACCTTTCTTTTACCAAGGAGCCATGAGGAACAGTAGTAAGAAGTTGTTATAATCACCCATGAATGTTTAAGTAGCCCAACACGGTGGTCAGTGTTAGAATATGACAGAAAACTTTAGTGAACAAAGGAAACTGCCAAGAAATTTGGTAGATTTGTGAGTAGATGGTAGGAATGTGGCAGAGTACAAGTACATGAAGCTCAGAGTAACAATGGGCTGTGCAGGAGTTAGTTGAAATATAGGTGAATAAAGGCTACCAAGAGGGAGGAGGTCACCTACTTCACCTAGTGACCTGAGGACATGCTTAAGAGGGGCTGCAGAGAAAGTGGGACATCCAGTTTTCAGTTAAGGCACGAGATGGAGTTCTGAGTAAAGGTTGAGGAATATGAGAAGTCACAGAAGGGGATGTTCAGTAGACAAACTGGAAGAGTTTGGGGGATGGGGGTGGATGAAGTTACGGAGAGGAAAATGGACACAGCAGCGTAAAGTTGGGACAGGAAAGTAGTGACTGAGATCAGGAGGGAAGTGAGGCATGGTGAAATCTCTCTTAGTCTTTTAGAGAAGATGTTCTTGATTCTATTGCTTTAACAAGAACCAAGAGCAATTCTAGAGCATGCTTTGTCATATGTCAGTTTCCAGAGCAGTCACTCCTTCTGGCCGCTGGCAGAAAAATGGTAATGAAGAGTAGCATCATTGGATGCCATTGTGTGGTATGTATTACTCTAGATTTTATTACACAAAATATACCGTCTTTTCATTTTATTTTATTTACCTCAGTCTGAGAGAGTTTTTCTAAAATAGAATCCTAGCTATAGTGTACAGTGTTCATCTGAAGTTTCAGCTTGTGGCCATGCTTCTCGTAAGCTCACAATAATAGTCACAGATGGGCTTGGTAATGCTTTTATACTAAATGCACCATAGTAACTGTCCACTAAGGAAAAGTCCTAGTGGATGGCCTGTGTCTCTAAAACAGCTCCATTTCCTGGGGCTAGTGATGGAGATGCAGGAAGAGGACCTCAGAAGTTTTCAACCTCATCCCATCTGGTGAAGTTTTCAATGGGAACACATATCTATTTCATTTGTTACACACAATCTTATTTCCCAACCATATTCAGACCTCAACCAGAAAAATTAAAAACAAATTTTAGCATTTTATAGGCCCAGCCAGAGCAGCCCTTTCCTGTGTCACCTTTATCTCCAATCCCCAAGGAACCAGGGAGAAGAAGAAGGATCCAACATGGAAGCAGAAGGATCCAACACAGCAACAGTGAGAAGCTGTCTATGAGAAGCTGTCTGTGATAAAGCCTTAAGGATGGAAGGGGAAAAAGAGGGTTTAAAGCATTATACAGAATGACAACTACATTTGAGAAGCTATTACATTATTTTTTTGAGTAACAAACTAATAGTTTTTATATTGAACAAAAGTAATAAGTAGTTTCTCCCTGGCAAAGAATACTAGAATCAGGTTTAGAGTTAGACTCAATGACAAAATAGAGATTGGAATGCTTATGAGCAAAGCTTGTGCCACTTTAGTATTTCTGACTATATCTGCCCTCTTTGAGGAATATCAAGTTATTTTTTCTATACCTGTCTGCTCTAATTATATGCTATCTCTTCATCAGAGAGATATATGAAGAATTAAAATTTAAGAACTGCTTTCAAGAGGATTATATACATACTTATACATACCTAGTTGTTTTTTATTTTTAATGAGGAAATAGAAAATGTGTTCTTCGTTATTTCCCTGACATTAAGATCCAGCTCTCCTTCTCCCTCTTTCTTTCCTCTTCTCCTCATCCTTCCCCTTTCCTTCTTCTCCCTCCCACCCACCTCTGTTTGTCTCTCCCCCATCCACCACCATCTGCTTTCAGCTAAGGTGTCAGAATCTACAGAGCTAAAACATACCATAGCAGGCAATGATAAATAAGACCCAATAACACAGGTGTGAGGAATTCGGGGCAGGGCAATTGGTTGGCACATTTGTTATGCCACAGACAGGGACAAAATACTCAGCGTCACTGAGAGATTCCCTTGAGATTTCCTGGTGCACTGGAGCAGAAGAAGCTGCCCTGACTTGGGGTGGGACAGGTAAATCTGAGCAAGAGAGAAGGAGGACTAAACACACTGTATGGCTTTCCCTCCCGATTACTGATCTAGGACAGAGCTACAGGAAACCATTCTCACAACAGCCCTACCCCGCTCAAGGACATGTAAGCAATGCCACAATGCCTCTCCTGTCCATGAGCTCTGATTTCTCACTTGTACCATCTCACAAGCCTGGTATGCAGGTCCCAAAGCCATATTCCAGGTAGCAGCCACTATGGGTGCCCCACACATCACCTGAAGCAGCTGCTCTGCCCCAGGCTGTCTTGACTCAAGGGGTAGTTTCTCAGAACAAATCACATAGGTGAGAGCTACTGTGAAGAAGTAATCAATGTGATTGTTTATCCATCCATTTGAATAGGCTTATTTTCTTGCTCTGACATTCTTCTGAAATTCTGTGGTTGCGGGCATTGTTACGTCTGTGGCCCATGGGCAGCAGGTGGTTCATTCTGTCTTTAAGGCATTAGTGATACAACATTCACTACGGAGCAATAGTGCAGCATGGATCAGGTAGACGATAGGGGGATAGAAAGAGAGGGAGTGACAGGAAATGCAAAGAAAATGAACAAGTGCAGATCTGGATGAAGGGAACACCAAGAGAGAGGGAAATAATTTTTTTTAAAACTGAGATGAAGACTTGTCTCCAAATGTTTAACACACACAGAAGTTTCTGAGGAGGTGTGTAGGTTCCCAGCTATGTTATACGTTAGATTTGTTTGTCATCCCCGGTGGCCTGGCAGCCTGAAGATGTGTCCAGCCTGCTTCTGGGCCGGACACAAGCCCAGATGACAGGGTTGCTTAAATGGGACCATGGAGGAGTGATAACATGGTTCAATGCTTCCAACTTATTTTATTATTACTGTTGAAGGATAAATATAGAAAGGAAAGAAAAGCCACTGCAGACCTTGAAAATAAAGTCTAGCAATTTTTTGTGGTATGTTTAGTCTCCTGCATTTACCCCAACTTTATTTTAAGTTAAAGTCCAATTAAACATCCATAAATATGATATCACAAAATGGAGATGATGCTGAGATAAAGTTTTTTAAATTAAATTCTTACTCTATTTAAATTATTCTGCTGTCAACTTCTTCTTTTTACATCTTTCCTTTAAAATGTCCTGCCACTCATTAAAAAGCATTTGAATTCATATTTATAAATATTAGTGTTTCCCTCAACCTTGATAAATTATATATTTTATTAATATATATTAATTTTGATGTATCTAAATGGAACAGCGCACGCATAATGTTACGTGGATGTCATTCTGATAATCACAGTCATCCTCACAATCGGCACAAAAACTGTGACTAAATAAATCAAGCAATATTCTTAAAGGTAGTTATAATCAAATTGGCCATGCTGAAATCCATTTCAGTAACAGGGAACAAATGTGGTCAGAGCTAGCATTTTACATGCATATATACATTGAAGCTGAGGATGTCTCATTTTCTTCCTTTTCATTCATTCATTCTTTATATTTATTGATTGCCTACTATGTGCCAGCCTTCTGGTAGATGCAGGTTTACCATGGTAGCAAAGGCCATGGAGTAGTGGGGTCCTTGCTCAGGGACTTACAGTCCAGAAGTGGATTTAGAGAGGCAGTTGTAGGGTATGGCATAGGCATGGGAGGTGCAACAGTAGAGAAGCACAGGGCATTTTGAGAGCACAGAGGCAGGACTCCTAGCCTAGGCTGGGGCTCAGGGAAGTCTTGCAGAGGAAATCACCTCTCTGCTGACACTGAAGGTGAATAGGATTTAAACCAGGCAAAGGCAGGCAGAGTGGGAGATGAGAGGGAGACAATTCTGTCCTGAGGGAACGCATCTGCAAAGCAGAGGGAAGAGAAAGCACAATTGCTCAGGGCAAGCACCGGAACTCACGATGATGGCTGATACAGTGTGAATGGAAGTGAGAGAAAACAGAAGCCAGCAATCATGAAAAGGTGTGCAAGCCATAGTGGGATTTCACTTTATTTCAACAGTGATCCTCTTAAGGCTTTCTTGATAACCACCTTATAACAAAAATGTTTCATAACGAAATCTTTAAATAAACCAAATTTATATAATTTTAAAGTTTTTAGAACTCTAAGAAAAAAATCTCATGTACTCTATTATTATTCTATATTTTTCACAAAGCTTACAGCGTATTTGGAATAAAAATCAAACCAAGGTTTCAGAAGCGATATTCATGCTGATTTGTGACCGTTATTTCCAGGATACATTCAGCTATTGATCAAGTGAACAAAACTTGAGTTTGTAAGTTCAGTTCTGAAATTCCAGCTGACTCTGAATTTATTTTATGAAACATTTCCCAAGCACTCTCACTCCTCAACATGCAAATTATAAAATGTTTAGCATTAGATGTTTAATAAAAATCTAAAATATTTATAACGGTTGCTAATGATTAATGTAGATCTCTTCTGAAACTCATGTTAATTATTCATATCATCCTCTATTTTTCTAATCTGTACCAGACTGTTCTATTTTTCCCCTTATACAAAAAGTAATTAACTTCCAAATATTAAATATATGGTGAAAATAATAAATTTAGGATAGCTGTTTTCTCTATTGCCACCTGTTATATATTGACAGCCATATGAATTTAAAATAATAAGGCAAAATGGGTACTTCTGAACACTTCTGGGAATAAGTCTAATAAGACATTGTTTATGTTTAATTTAGAATGGTAAAATTGGGTTTGCTGTAAGATGAAGATTAAAATTTTACAAGAACATAATCTATATTACTTAATGGTTAATGTCATTAAAACAGCTATACTATTTACAATTTCATATGGAATCAGATGAGGAAGCTAGTTAAGAAAAGGGCTTAGTGGGCTTCCCTGGTGGCGCAGTGGTTAAAAATCCACCTGCCAATGCAGGGGACACGGGTTCGAGCCCTGGTGCAGGAAGGTCCCACATGCCGTGGAGCAACAAAGCCCGAGTGCCACAACCATTGAAGCCCATGCGCTTAGAGCCTGTGCTCCACAACAAGAGAAGCCACCACAATGAAAAGCCCGTGCACCGTAACGAAGAGTAGCCCCCGCTTGCTGCACCTAGAGAAAGCCCACGCACAGCAACAAAAACCCAATGCAACCAAAAATAAATAATAAATTAATTAATTATTTTTAAAAAAAAAAAAGAAAAGGGCTTAGTAATCAGTATTAACGACAGTACATTAGGAAGAATCTTATAGTGCTGACATAGAATCATTCTGAATTTTATGCGAAAGAAAATTGATCAGTTTCTATATGCCATAATAACTATTTATAATGCATATTTAGTTATTTATTCATAATTTTCAAAACCAACTTTTTCTATTGTACAAAATAGAAAACAAGGTTGTATATTGGCAAAAGACAAGGAAGGTAATTTGAGGATTTAGAAATCTGACTTTTGACAAAAAGTACAACACTAATACCAAAGATATGTCAATACCAATGTTTAAGGAAAATGCCTCTTTTAATTATCTGAATCAACCTGGCTTATTCTATAATTTTCAAAGTTTTTATTCTTAGAAAAAGGAAAGGGGGAAATAAGACCACTATGTTACTTCTTATGTTACCTCATTTAATCATCTAATATTCACCACCAGCCAGGCAGTAGATGTAACTGCGTTTCCACAGATGAGAATGTGACTTATCTGTAGTCACACTTCCAGAAAAAAATTCAAACTAAGGTCCATTCTTTACTGCATACTAGCCCTCCCTCATAAGATGTTGCTTAAGATCAAGAACTAAGAAATTGTATTTTATTTTAAGTCCTTTTTCTGTAGCCAGAGCAAATAATCTTAAGGTGATAACACCCTCCCTCAGGTAGTTTTATCTGCCAAGAAATCAAACATGACTTAAGAGGACCTATTATGTCTATAATGTTTTTCTATGTTCCAAAGGAGATTAATACAAAATGTTTTAAATTGCCTTTGTACTAGTGAGACTTAGAAAATTGTAAAATAATTGAAGCTTATACAAATAGAAGTTACTTTCTCTCTTATGTAAGGAAGTCTGGAGATTAGCAGTCTAAGACTGGTAAGGCAGCTCCATCAGGTACTCAATCTCCTATCTTTCTGCTCCATCATTCTAACATATGGATTATAGTATAAAATTACCTCATGGTCCAAGATGGCTGCTGAAGCTCCAGCCATTACACCAGTGTTATAAGCCAGAATAAAAAAGAAAGACAAAGGGGCCAAAGACTGGGTCCTCTCAGCTGAGACAGCTTCCTTTAATCAGCCTGCCCAGAAAACTCATAAACTACCTTCACTTATATATCTTATTGGTCAGAGCTTCTCACATGGACACACTTAAAGTCAGGTAGATGGGAAATAGAGACTTTAATTTCAGGTGGCCAGGTATCCAGCTAAAAGTCAGTTGCTAAGAAGCAAAGAAAGAATGGACATTAGGGTAAGCACATATCCCAGTCTCTGCGTGCAAAGATATTATAATGGGAATTAACACACGTGCAATGTTAAAGAAAATTAATTAAAAAAATAAGTTTTTTTTTCCATAGGATTAGGTCTATAGTTAAGCTGGTTTTCAAGATCTCTCACATATTGATGTTTTATAACTATGCCTAAACTGCATGTCCCATAAACCTTCAGCTTTCTTCACATCCAAACATCTACTCAGGAAAATGTGTGGGCCCCACTCCTTGCACTGACCCAGGAGTGATCCCACCTTTTCATTTTGTACAGCCCGATGCCTAGCACAGTGTCTGACATGTAGCAGTTACCCATTGTTTTATGAATAATTGCACCTACCATGGGCAAGGTAATATATTAGATGTAAGAGAAAAGATCACAAAGACAACGTAGAAGCATCCTTTTCCTCAAGGATCTAACAAACGTCAATCAGACATACAAAATGGAGATAGCAACTCAACACTGTTAGGGTGTTATTGGATTAATTCTTTTAACAACTCCTTATTAAGTATGTTCTTGAAACAAACCATGAGGCTGAGTGCTACAGAGACCACAGAGAAAGCAAAACACCGACCTAGCCTCTAAGGGAGTTTATGAGAAGGAAGGGAAGAAACCATGTGTAGAAGTAAATATAATTCTGACCATAGAATGAAAATAATAAGAGAGAATGTACAAAAAGTGCTCTAAAACCCAAGAGCATATATAGCAACATACATAAACACACCACGCAGGCACGCACCAGGAAAAAATGAGCTATTCTAAATGGTTGAGTAAAAAAAGTTGGAATGCAAGCTTATTTGGCCTTTTTCTTTTACAATTCATAGGCTCACATATGAATAAGAAGAAGCAACCAAGTTAGCCTTAATTGTGGTTTTACTAACTTGACCTGTTCAATGACTAATCCATCTCTAAACTGGATGGTTTTATAGGTACACATTTAGGTTACACCATGCCACATTAAAAATAGCTATTAAGTTGATTAAGACTAAACTCATTTCCAGGATTCATTGCAAACAATTTTCCATGCTTGATATGCACTTGCAAAGGGAACCTGTGGTAGGTATTACACTGTAAGCAAAAGTTAGTTGAACACCAAAAGTGAACTTGCCCAGCAATGCTACAGGTTGTAAAGTAAACGTCATACTGGAATTTTACAACTAGTGGCAGGTCAAAGAAAAATGGCCTCATGATCTTCTTCAGCTAATCAGGTCCCCTTTAATGTACAATGGGATCACATGTGAAAGGAGGTGTGAAAAGTTGGAGACAATTCTTTAAAGAGCCTCAAAAAAACTGTTAAAAGTTTTCAAAATTATGCTTTATTAGGTTAAGCAAAAAGAAAGTGACTCATTTTTGCCTAAGAAACAGCACAGCTGAAGGAGAACATTTAACAATTTTCAAATACATGAAGACAAGTTGAATGCTTAATTGTGAGTCATTCATAAGCAACAGCAGGGCATAAATTCCTCCTGACCCACTGCCACTCTCCCTGCACGCCGGCTCCTAGCCCCACCTAGCAAAAGCTACCCTTAGCCCACCCTTTCCATGAACTCTGTGTGTTTGTCAGTCTCCATTATTCCTTCCATCCTTCTTCCTTCACCTGTTTGTGGAGGATTTTTGTTCCATCCTTTTCCTCTTGCTATAAATCCTTTGTCTGGCTGCTTTTAGCTTTTCCCTGGGTTTCAACAATCAGATCTATGCTATGACTTTTAAATCTGAATTTATAGCCCCTTATCTCTTGAATTTCCTATCTGAATTTTTGATTCTCTACATAACAATGTCCATAATCTGAATTGAATTCAGACTCAGTGGGCCAGAAACTGAATCCATACTCATAGCTTGCCACCCTCCATCCTCCAGTGTTGTTTCCCAGATCTGCTACAGCCTGTCCTTCCTATCACCCATGCCAGGAACATCAGGAAGATTTGCCAACACTTTGAGGATGAAACACTCTATCAGCCTTCCTCTGCTACAACTCCAAAAGCCCAGCCCTCCTGATTATCCAATTTAGGGCCTCTTAACCTAGTCTATCACAAGAGACTTTTATTTTGTTTTCTCACTTCTAGTTTTTCATACGTCCTGTCTACCTTTCACACCCCCATCATGCGTATACCTGAAAATAGAGGTTTTGTTCATCCATCTCCCAGCTGTAAACCTTCCAAGGGTGTCAGGCATCTATAGGTCTAACCTTTTAAATGTGAGATGCTCAATGCCCTAGCCTTGAATTCCTAGATTGTTGCCATTTTTTCTGTAGCAAGGAAACAGAACTTGAACTTCCACACGACCCTAACATTTTTTTACCTTGTCTGATCTTTGCTCAAACTGTCCTGTCAGCCTGAAATCCCATTTCCTCATCTCTACCTCTTGAAGTCATATTTAGGAATAAAAGTTTTCATAAACAATTAAAGCCCAAAATTCTTTATGGTCCATTCTGGCAAGTAAGGACAACACTTGGACACAATTTGAAATAAAATACCCAAAATACCTAAACTAAAACCAATATAATGAAAGATCAATGCTTTACATGTAGTAAGTCAGCAGTAATAAAATAAAGATGAAAATCATCACAAATAGTTTTTAGCACATCAGTCTAAGAAGAGCCTTTGAAATTGTAAGATGAGCAAGGCAAGACATTAAATTGTCCTGGGTGATTTTTCTGACACTGTATGCTATTTATTAAAGTCCCTTTCTCAAATGACCATGTTACTATGGCCTTAGAAAATTTTTAAAAAATGTAAACAAAATAATTCCCTTTTTGTCCACTGCTCTGAGATGATCTCACAAGGAAATACATTCATGGATACATCATTCATTTGTTTATTTGACATGTATCAAACAGCATTACTGTTTGAGAAAAATTGTAGATAAAAATGACTGGATAGTAAAAACTAGAATCTAATAAATGCCATTAAAACTGTGCCATGGACATTTAAAAGAGAGAGAAAGATCAGTTATTTAAGCTAAAGGAGTCAGATAAGCACCAGGAAGGAGGAGACGTTTGAAATGGATCCTGAAGTGTGTATAGTATTTCAAACAAATAGCAAAGCTGAAAAAAATTCCCCAAATGAAGTGGAGAGTTTTGGGATTGTTCGGAGAATGGTTAACAGTCCAACTTCATGGTTGAAAGTGGCATGAATGAATGAAAGGAAATAACTGAGAGGAGGATTTTGATCAAGTGATCATGGAGGGCCTTGAATGTCAGGTTAGGCATAACTTGGACCACTTTATTCTGTCATCAAGGAAGGCCATCAATGAGGTTTGTGCTTTAGGAGATGAGTCTAGAAGTGTTTTAGAGGCTAGATTTTCGGAATATAGGGAAGCACTGGAAGGAAAGACTAGATGAAGGATGGCCAAATAAAGGAAAGGAAATAATGGTTGTATCACATTCAGTCTTCAGATCTTGGCAAGTATTTGGCTATGTAGTTAATGTAGAAAGTGAGGGACCAGAAAAACTGTGAAGTTTCTAGCCTTGGTAAAAACGAGACTGGGAGTACCATAAGCAGAAGTCAGAAAAGGAGAAAGAGGGTCAAGTCTCTGAGAAGAACTTTTCCTTGAAATGCTTTCCTATGGTGATTCAAAATGAGTTCCTTGAGTTAAATGGTACTCCTAGTGGCCCCAGAGATCATGCTAAATCTGGTTTCCTCCTACCACTCATTACTTGTTCCCTCTGGCCCTCTCTCTTCCCACTGCAGCATCTTTGTAGCATGACATCCCATCCCTCCTACCTTCAAACTGTCCTCCCTATCCCTCAAAAACTTAAATCAACCTAGATGTTTCTAAAGGAGAGGGTAAAACCACTTCACTGACACAGGGAATGAATTCTTTGGGGTCCTAAAAAGCTTTACTGCTTGACACAACCCCGCACCATCCCCAGAGCTGCTGAGTCAGGAGATGAGAGAGACAAGATCTAATACCTGGGAGCCGACCTGGATCAACCAAGGCTTGTCGTAGCTGAAAGCATGATGTTTTAAAACATATATCAAAATCTCTTATATGTTTCTAATTGTTGGGACTTTCTTATCAATAAACTTGGACCAACTATTCTGCATTATCAATAGTTTTCTTTCTTAAACTAGTTTATTCAGTTCTGCAAAAAAAAATTGCTCTAGTAACCAAATTTTATCAATTACCTAATCCTGCCAAAAGACTGTCAATAAATTACTATTAACAGAGATGACAACATAGCTCAAAGTGATGAAAATATTTCATTTGGTGTATTATTTATTCTGCTCAATGTTTATTTTAAATCTTCTTGATTCTTGAATACCAGAGAAATGCTGAAATTCCTGGAGGTTTTGAATAGTTCATAACTAACATTAACATTTTATGAAACCCAATAAACACAATTTTGAAAATGACTCTAAAAACTTAATAACTTGGGTAACGATCAGGCCAAAACTTTATCATCCAACACTAAGTCTGCAAGACTGTTTCAAAGATTAATTCCTTTAGGAGAAACCAAAGTGTGGATGGTCTTCAGGACAAGTTTTCCCGTTTTAACTAGCCTTTCCAATTTATATGTTTTTTGTGGGGAAAAAAAATAGCTGAAGTACTAAAACCAAAGCAAAACTTGATGCAAAATTAGGCTGATATGATAAAGATATTGTATTTTCAGTCTTGTCATCATCCATAATAAAAAGAAGAATTTTATGAAGAACTCAGGGTGCTACTGCAAAAGGAAAACCTAAGTTTAGATATTTGGTGACATTTCATAATTCGAGCCTCCAAAATTGCCTATTCTTTCTTTACTTCATTCACTCCCTCACTTATTAGTATTTGTTTAGCATCTATTGCTACAGAGCACTTAGAGGGAATACAGAAATAAACAAAATAAAATTGTTAGCCTAAAGGTACATATTATCTTATTTCCTAGTAGTCTGAAATACCAAATTATCAGTCCCAACCAGAATAAATTTTTTTAACTAAGATCAAAGAAATCCTCAGGAAACTGAAGATAGGCCTGTATGAGACTTTTAAATAAACAAACAAAGCTCCAGAGGGAATGGACACAGGAGCCTGCAATGTGATTAGAATGACACTAAACAAAAACTTGCAAAACTACCAAGAAGTACTTTATTCTGGTTGACCTTCAAGAAAGCAACAAAGAAGTAAGAAGATCAAATAATAAATAAATGTAAAGACAGACAGACAGACAAATAAAATAACATTTACACCGCTACTTTGTAGTTTACAAAGTGTTTGCATGTATATGATTTCTTCTAATTTCATCTTCTTCAAGTGTAGTATTCATGGCAATGTGTGTGTGTGTGTGTGGTTTTTTTTCTTTTAAGAAAATGATCATTACTTGTCCTGTAAGATCTTCTCTCCATCTCCAAAGACACTGAAGATTCATCCATCTATGTCTAAGTTAAAATGACAAGGAATGTCTTCTTTATTAGTAAACAACTAAGTAGCAACATTAAGCTTTTAGGAAAAGATTAACAACATTGCACTGTGGTACCTGTCATGTTAATTTAAGGAAAAGCTGTTAAAAATGTTCATTCTTTATAATGGACCATTCAATAGTCTTTGCCTAATGGATGAGGAAGTGGTATGAAATACCTTTAGAACTAGGGCAGCGTAATCAAGATGTAGCAATGCTTCAGTCTAAAAACTTCAGTCTAGAAACTAGTTTGTTTTAAAACTGGTTAAATGCTGAATGTAGGAGATATATTTGTGTTTACTTAGTTTCACTTAAAATTTTTCTTTGTTCAAAACTCTTAGGTCTATACTCTGTATGAAACAGAATTAACTTGATAAAATTAAGGGTTACTCACCTCATTTTTCAGTTTATTTTTTTTCTGAAGACAGCTGCTTATATGTAAACAGATGTTCCTCCTAAGTATCAAAACAACAGTCAAGTATGAGGACATGGGATTTTTTTCTCTTGTAACTGTGAGAATAATTATCGTTACTATCTTGAAAGTGGGGCTGATGAATAAATCACTGATGAATAAAATCGTTTTTTTCAGTTACACAGGAAGTAATGGAGAGTTAAGAAGAGAAATCTAAAACTTAAGTTATTGTTTTTCACCAAAAGTCACAATGAATCTTCCAGGGACTAAATGTTCAATCCATCCACTCACTTAGGTTTCAAGATTTTTTTAAAAACCCTTCATAATATGTTCAAGCAAATGAAAACTCCTTTGCTCTGGATATGAATTAATATAAAAGTTTCTCTATCTCAGAAATTAAATTTCTGAACCCTTATTTAGAGACCAGGTTCATGTCCTTATGAAAACCTAGGTCAATGTGATATTTCCATTGCACATTTTCTTCTCTCTTCTGATTACAAAGCTGAACAACATGTGAAATCTGAATCTATAAATGTTTCCATTATGCCCACTTGTGTTACATAAACACTGATGAATCAGAGATAATTGTACATATTTGTCTGGTTAATTTGTTTGTTTTTATGAGCCTCTGCTACTAGGGTTCCTATATTTTACCACACTGAGTTTATTTTCATAGATAGAAATGAAAATTATTTCATTTGGAAAGAAATGAAAATATTCTAACTCATATCAACATTGCCTAGGTTAAAAAAATATATTAAAAATATGTATTGGCGGTCTTTATACTAAAAAGAAACACTCAGGAAATCAATCAACATCAAAAAGACAGCTTCAGGGAAGTAGAAGTTGAATGTTATCTATTGCAGACTACTGACTGCAACAACAGCATAGAAAAGGTGTGTGTGTATGTGTGTGTGTGTGTTTTAAATTAAATTTGAAAAACTAATCTGATTATATTATAAAATGGAATTGAATCCTGTGAAAACTAAATCATCTAGGGAATGTCTATCAGTGTATAAAATACATTTAGAACCAATGAATTATTATGTGCATGTCGCCGAACTATGTGCAAGTAAGTAAGATGGGTTGAAGAGGGTTTTGCTGGTTTTCTAGGCAGAAGCCTCCAAAGTGAAGATGCCTAAACCTCAGGAGATGAACAACACAAACCACATGGCACAGGAACATTATTATCAGAACTTTTACTTATGTTTACTATTCACATAAAAGTGAGAAAGAAATAAAGCTTTACTAATATTTAAACTTAGGTTGATACTAGTGCCCTTTTTGGGTCTCTCTCAGTGGGTGGTGTGTGCCCCATGGTGTTCACAATATTCAGAAGGAAAAACCAGAGTGGATGACAGAGAAACCCAACCCATTTGTTTAGCCATCACCATAATCCAGGGGATGGCAGTGCATGTGGGCTCAAGAAAGTGGATTTACAGATTTTATTATCAAATTTTACCTAAACTAAGCTTCACAAGAAAACAACAGCTTAAAAGATTGTTGCAAAGAAACCATGGACCAAAGGAGATACCACAAAGTAAGCAGAAGCAAACCACTAGAGAAAGATAGTGGCGCCATTTCTCTTCTCCCTCTGCTGAGCTCACCAGCCATATTTTGGGGTAAAAGCAAGGATGAAAAACATCTGAGATGATGTAGGGTCAATTTTTGCAGTCTTCAAAAAGACTACTTGAAATATGGATTTATATTCACTATTGCTGATGATAAACTCACTATCAGGGTATAGTTTGCTTTGAGACATTACCTAAGATAAGTAATGCACTTATCATAGGATACACTAATATATTTCTTCTTAAGCATTATTTTTATTTTAAATTTAAATATTATTTTGTTATGTTATTATATTTATTATATATATTACATATAAAACAATTATTATTTAAAGTAATATGATAACATATAACAATAATATAATAAAAACACATGCATTTATTGAGGGCTCAGAAACTGAGTGCTCTAAATATTTTTCCTGAAATGGGTCCATGATCCAAAAATGTTTGGGATCCATTAGAAGAGTAAATAAAACAGCTCATGGTTTATCTATTGAAACACAAAATAGAGAGCTCTATGAATCTGTACCCTTAAGAAAAGCAAACCAAAAGATACATGGTGAGTACAGTTGCTTTTGCTCCTGCTACCTGAACTTCATTAAACTTGTCTGTACTCTATTTGGACTAGAGCAATTATTTTCATGTATAAGATGGTTATACTCTGGTTGTGTACTAAAGAAGGAAAGAAGGGAGAAAGAGGGAAAGAAGGGAGAAAGAGGGAAGGGGAAGGAAAGGAGGGAGGGAAGAAAGAACATCAGAACAAAAGAAAGACAACAAGATGGAAAGACAGACACAGAAAGAGACAGAAAAATAGACAAACAGAAAAAAAGCAAGAACTGCCTCTCCAAGAGACAGATGACTGTTCCTGCATGCGTCGTCCCTCTATGAAACTGGGAGATGCCTACAGAACATTGGGCAGCCTGGCCATCTCATGCCCACTTCCCACTCCTCCACTCCACCAGCCTCCCTCACCTCTCACATCTACAGGAAAATTTCTCTATGTACTTAGAAGAGCTGCTTATTTTCCCTCATGCCACAGGAATGAGCTGAAGGCCACAAGTTTCCATTGCAAAAAGATAGGAAAGAAGTAGAAAATAGTGAGTAATTTAGAATAAGGGTTAATTAGGTCTTTAAATAGTGCAAACCTTAGTGTATAACCTTCTTCCAAAACATAAAGCAAATCTGCAGCACCAGCTCTGCAAAGAAGAATGACTGATTGATTCACAAGGAGAACCCTATGATATCAACCAGATAAAGAGCAGGAGTTGGAAATGCTACAGATATCTGCAAACACAGTCCAAATGGGTTATAAAGAAATTGAGAATATTCATTGAATATACAATGGGCAATAATACTACCCATAATACGGGCATCTAACATTAATTCAAAGAATTTTCAAGGCCTCAGATCATCAAAAACATCCCATAGACTCTAGCTTTTTATCTTTATTTCTATTGACTTTGCTTCCACAAGGTCAGGCCTGATGACCACTCATTTCCAATATTGCAATAATCCTTTATGCGTTTATCCTGTCCTCAATTCCCTCACTTCCATTTTTTTAATAACTATTGCCATAATAACCTTCCTGAAGTGTTTTTATTTTGTGACTCTGCTGAAAATTCTTCAATGGCCGTTCATTGCCTATTAAATACTTCAACAGCATGGTTCCAATCTATTTTTCTAGGGCTGTTGCGCATTCTTCCCCCATCACTTTGACCACTGTGGTATCTCATTCCCTTGGCTTAACTTAAATGATCCTCCACTCTCTAAATAGTCCTTCTCTTCCCAGCCAGCTCCAAGTTCTCTGCTCCTTGATTCATTCCAGTCTGTCGTCTTTATCAAGGTCCATGCTCACAGCCTCCACAAAGCATCAGCTCCAAAGGACTTTGTCTTGTTAAATTCCTGAATTCCCAGCCACCAGAAGGCTATCAGGCATATCCTGGGGCTCAGGAAATAGCTATTGAATGAATGAATGAATGGTGTGCCTACTGTTAGGATTTACCTTATTTTCCTTCCTGACATAAGGCGAGGACATTGAAGGTGAGGACACAGTCTTGTCCTTGTCAGAATCCCTGTAGATCCTACCCAGCATCTTATGTATGAAAAGCATACACTAAATTCTCATTTGAGTCAAATATTATAACATTTTAATGCTTTAGAAACCAAGAGAAAAAAGGAACTTGTTTCAAAGAGCAGATTCCATTTAACAGCTTATCCTTTCAAAGGATGTGCACACAAGCACTGGGTCTGGAAGGCCCTGCTGGGAGGTAGGCAGCACAGTTATTCCGACACGGTGACTTCATTAATGAGTTTATAGAGCCTCTGTTGTAGCCTCAGTCAGAAGGGATGTAAAGTCCAGCAATTATCTGCTCCTTTGGTGCTTGGTCTCAGTGAAATGCATCTCTGTCCACTCTGTCATCTGTCTTAGACTTGTTTAAACCCAGGAAAATCTGCCCGTTACTCCTTTGTAAGGAAATGTCTCCCTTTTGCAAAAATGAGGTATTTAACCACCAACAGTCCTGATCTTATTAGAACCACTGGGTCTTTCTATTATAATCATGTAAAAGACTAAATATCATACCACATTTGTCACTTTAAATCCATTTAACATGGATTATGTAACCTTCGTTAAATGACTACTTAACCTTTATTTTGATACTCTTGATACTCGGGAACACTAAAGGGGAAGGTTGTGCTCTCAAGCTTATCCACCTACTGTTAGTCTAAGTGATAATTATTGTTGTCAGGGATTAGCAACCAAGTAATGCCTTCTAATTAACAGAAGCTTAAAAAAAAAGTGAAACAGAAGAAATTACTGTTTAACCATAATATTATAAATACCATGTTTCATATCCATTTACCTTTGCTTATTTAAGTTGAATAATAAGCATTGTATATCCATACAATTGTATTATTCTTTATCAGACTTTAAAGTACAAACCCAAATGTAATTTGACCACAAGTGATTTCAAATATTGTACCATTTATTTATGGCTGTACTGTTACAACAGAGGCTCTGCATAGGATGTCACCTTTGAAGAGAAAGAAATGTTTCTTCTTCAAAACTTGACCACCTCACTGGTATGTGAGGTGTGCTCTTCATTCATCTACAGAGCCTGACCAAGAAACAATGAACCACAGCTCTTCAGCAGAAAGATATTGGCCTTACAGAGTGAGACTTCTCCCTACACAGACAGTTCAGTTAATTCTGGCAAAATCAGATATGGAGAGTTGTATGGCTATCAAAATAGCCCTCCATTTTTCACATTTGTAAGCAAAATATTGCTTTTCTCTGGCTAAGTGGACAGGCACCAAGTTTGCAAGTTTACTTCCTAAAAACATTTTCAACTTTTTTGTAATTGGATATGATATTGCATACCACATGATAAAAATAATTACGTTCACAAATTCTTTTATATTCTTATGCATATGTGGCCACAGAGCTAAGGTAATGTATAAACTTCGACATTTGTGTTTTTAGCATGTATATTTCTTCATGAGGAAGTTTTCTTCTCCCAAGAAATAGCCTTCTGTTGCCATTCCATGTTAATTTTATGGAACATAAAAAATGTATCGCATGTGTCTCATGAGAGCTCCTAGGTAAGTAATGAAAAACAAAACAAATCTTGGTAAAATCACCAAATAAAAACTTACAACTGCTTAAAAGTCACATACTTACTCTATGTGCCTTTTTTATTAGAACATAATAAGTGGCTTTCAATAGGTGAATTTTATGACAAACAACTACTAACAAACATCTGGCCTTTTGAGACAAATATTATATATCACTTGAGCAAGCTCCCCAAAGAGGGGGTGTGGGTTTGAGGCCACATAAGAACTCGGTATTTCTTGGGTATGTACAAATCAAAACTATCCAATACTAATATTGATCTATCTTTGAGCTTTAAATGTAAAGGGATTAAGAAACTTAAAGAGGTTGAGTAGGCATGACAAATGAAAGGCCATGTGGTATACTGCATTCTGAGACCAGATTTTCTGAGTTGGAATGCTGGCACGACTACTGTTTTTTTTTTTTTTTACAAAACTGACTTCTCTGTGCCTCAGTTTTCTCATCTGAAAAATGGGCACCATAGTAGTACTCAATGGACTATTATGAAGATTAAATTAATTACCACTTGTAAAGCACTTAGAACGGTACCTAGCACATAATAAAGACTGGCATTCATTAAAAAGTAATAACTGTACTGTAAGATTCCAACTGTATGACACTCTGGAAAAGGCAAAACTATGGAGACAATAAAAAGGTCAGTGGTTGTCATGGTGGAAGAGAAAGGGTAAATAGGCACAGAGGATTTTCAAGGCAGTGAAAATATCCTATATGATGTTATGAGGATGGATATGTGTCATTATACATTTGTCCAAATCTATAGAGTGTAAAACAACGAGAGTAAACCTGATATAAATTATGGGTGATTATGATGTGTCAATGCAGGATCATCCTTGATCAAAAAATGTACCATTGTGGTGAATGGTTAATAATGGGGGAGGCTATACATGTATAGAAGCAGTGGGTATATGGGAAATCTCTGTCCTTTCCTCTCATTTTTATTGTAAACCTGAACCTTCTTTGGAAAAATTGTCTTTAAAAAAAGTTAAGAGGGCTTCCCTGGTGGCGCAGTGGTTGAGAGTCCGCCTGCCAATGCAGGCGACACAAGTTCATGCCCCGGTCCTGGAAGATCCCACATGCTGCGGAGCGGCTGGGCCCGCGAGCCATGGCTGCTGAGCCTGCGCGTCCGGAGCCTGTGCTCCGCAGCAGGAGAGGCCACAACAGTGAGAGGCCCACATACCGAAAAAAAAAAAAAGTTAAGTAACAAGAATGACAAAATAAAGAGTCTGAACACCTATGGGAAAAACAAAGAAGGAACAACTGATAAGATAAAACCTCAAGAAACAGTATATGAGTGAAACAAATATGTATGTAGAAGAGAAACACATTTTCTCAAACTATGTAGATTTCTTTTTTCTGTAACAGATTTATCTTCCTCATAAGCCTCTACCCTATTAGATGGAGGTAAGATTAGGAGGTGGTGGACACAATACAAAACTTGCCCATTAATTTTATCTCCAGCTTTTCTAATTGCAATTACCTTCTTCAGAAGATATTTTTGGATGAATGGTTAAACATTTATATTTTCTCTTCTATCTTCTGTTGCTCCCATATCAAGAGCAAGGATGTCATGTATTCTCATGACAGTGGCCAACGAAAGGCCAAAGACGCTGTGCAGTGTTCTCAGCCTGCAGTGTTTCTTCCCCTCTTGGGTCTATGTAGGAGCCCCAGTCAACCCTGAATCCTTGGTGATGTACCAGTTCCTCTTGGCCTTTCAGCATAGGATGGCATCCACTGCTACTAACTGCTGACTGTGCCATTGCCTCTTACTGACCCCTGACTACTGCCCCCGTCCGACCCTCACTAGGGTACCACACAATTATATTTCAATCCCCTAAAGACCGTGCACAGGTTGAGAAGCTTCAACATTCTCATCCCGGCTCCTGCCTCTGCCAGAGCTACTCTATTTGTCAAAGCCATATTGCACGTGGCACTGAGAAGAATGCTTGGGAAACTGAACCATTAGTTCTAGTGTTCTCCAATTTTCTCAGGTCTTTCTAAGTAGTTCTTCAGCTCTCTGCCCTCATTCAAGATTAGGGATAATGAGGGCTTCATCATGTGATTTTCTTAGCCTACCTGACCTTCCTTTGTTCTTCCCACATTCCTCTAAGGATGGAAGGGATGGAATTTTCCCCTTCCCACATGGTAGGGACTTCCTCATGGCATATCTTTAGGTCTAGCTACACCTGGTTTATAATAACCTTGATGCTTGAATTGGCCAGGCCAGCTCTTGTTATACAGCAGCAGAATACAACTAGAAACCAGAGATTATCATGTTCAAAAAAATATTGGTTTACTACTGTAAAAAGATAATTCTTAGATTAAAGAGATATTATCTTTCTAAAAGTAGAGGAAAGATGCCTGGAAAATTGGCACAAATTTATTATTTCTTCATCATAGTTCTTTGCATCTATGAAGTAATTCACAAGCTTTCAGAGAAGTTTCACATACCGTATCTCATTTTAACCTGATAACAATGGGATGACATAGGCAAAGTGGGTAGTAATAATCCCATTTTTATCAAAGAAGAAGCCAAGGCTCAGAGAAGTTAAGAACGAAGGTCAAATAAATAGGAGAGGTAGGTCTAAAACCCAGGGTTTCTGAATCACAGTTTAGTTCCCTTCAGTATTCCATGACTACTAACACTACATCCAAAAGTTTTTCCCTGCAGCCCTATGCCCTGTAGGACAGCAAATTCCACTTGCATAAGAGGAAACTCTTAAATGATCTCTTTAATACTTTGTCATCAACAATCTAAGAATATTCTACTTTCCATTGGTAAGGTTTCTATTGTAAAAGAAAATAATCATTAAAGCAACAGTTCATGAAAAGCAGTATATTTCCTGCATGTCTACTTGTATATTCTTTAAATATATATAAATAATAATTTCTAGTTACACAGAAGTCCATTTATAAAGTCATACTTATAAAGTCATTCTTTTGGTGTATGTCATATCATAACTTGTATATTAAAAATGGCCACTAAAATCTTATTTGCTAAATAAAATGGTTATGAAGCAAAACAGAAGAGAGTATCCCCAAATAACTGTCAAATGCATGTTCCAATAGAGATCCTTAAAATTGGCTCTTTTAATGATCAAGCCCTCCCTGCCCAGCATTCCTCTTCTCAGCCCTTTTATTTATGCACGCTTCTCATTCTACATACATCCAGCTAAATTGTAAGCTCCTTGGGGCCAGGGCCAGTGTCTTACTCATTTTTACCAACTTCCACTCCCCCCATCATCTGTACCCTACTTCCCTGCATGTTATTTCCCCCAGAATAGAGTTCAATGAATGTATGATTTCAAAAGATTCTATTCATGGAATACCTTGGAAGTTTGTCAGCATTGTTCCTGATTCTAGTTACACATATCCTCTTAAACTCTGAACCTTCTAATCTCCATTAAAAGTATTATTTTTAAAAGATTGTATTCTTTCAGTGAAAAGGAACATATAACCTTTTTCACTTCTGCAGTTTCATAAAATCCCTCCTCATCTACAACATATAAATAATTTTTAAAATACCCGAATGCATTTAACACCTTTTCATGCAGCCCTTCATCTCTTCTGCACAATCAAAATATTCATTTTATGTTCGTACTTTTTAAATGTGTATATTCTAACCTTGTTACAAATATAATTTAAAGCAGATATATCATAAGTGAAATATTTGCTCCTGGGAATATAAGCAGACAAACCTTGAAGAAACGTGCAAAGGATCAACTACTTACAACATATTTAAGTAAACGAGATGAGAGCATTTAACAGACAAAATATGGAGAGAGAGATACACCAGGTGTCCATGAGAACAGACATCCAAGAGAAATCAGTTCCTCTCCACCAGTGACCAAGGAAGAAAGGTTTCCTATTGGTGTTTGGTGTTTTCTCCAGGAATCAATAGAAAGACCCAATGCCAATAAATGACTGAAGTCTGATTTAATGGGAAAGGTGTTTATCAAGTTTTAGAACTGGAGGAGACCTCAGATTTACAAGTTCAAGCCCCCATTTTAACTATGACAAAACAAATACCTAAGCTTTGTATGTCAGGTCAGTGCTCCCCAAGCAGAGGCCTCCACACCAACTAGAGAGGAGAGGAGTTTTGTTTTCCATAAACTCCATGCCCATCTACAAATGGGATGTGTGTTCCCTTTTTGTCCTGACTTGTCTGAAGATACCACCTGTGAACTTTCAGAGCATCAGCCTAACTAGCAATGCTCTGGGTGTTTCTCTTTTAATCCTCACGGCCTTTCTTCATTTCCAAGGTCACATACTGAGCACTTGGCAGAGTCAAAAAGGTTTTATTTTAATTGCAAACCTCAGAATGTTTTTCCCCCATAGCAGCTCAGCAATAGTTTAGACACACATATCTAGGTAATTCTGTATTCATAAAGTGGCTCTTTCTTTGCACATAGAACATTTTACAATCATTTGAGAAAATGAAAATATCTTTATATTTATCTGTAAAAATAGCTAGCATTGACATCTGCCTTTTGTAAGGCAGGGGCCCACTTTTCCCCTGAGAAGACTATCATCAATATACAGTATTTAAATATCTCTTACATATACCCAATGTTCACGTATATCAACACTAAAATGGACTTACTCCCAGTAGGCATAAACTCTCTGTGAGGCATAGGTGGTCTATTTCCTACTGCCCAATAATGAGAAATTATTATTTTCATGTCATTGAGGCAAATGGATCAAGGGAGGCAATTAATAAAACCTATGATGAAAAATTTTACTCCTGCAGTATCACTGCAAATGTTAAATAATTATATCCGTTGACTGTTTCCTTATTGGCGATGTTGATGTCAAATTAGCCTCAGATGTATTTCATTTGCATATATAAAATATTTAATGCTACTTGAGAGCTTAGCCTGATTTATCAGTCTCTATTGAAACACTTCTATTAAATTTAATGTCATTGTCATACGTTGTTAGATTATATTTTTTGCGGTTTGCTAGTTTTTGCTAAGTAACACTTTATGCTCTGAAAATCTACAGACAACCCTTTGAGATTTTCACATTAAAAAAAAAATCACAGTGATATTTGCTTTATATAGTCTGCTTAACAAGAGCTGTTTATTTTGACCTTAGTTTTTCTATTTCAGCTGTAAACAATGTTAATGTTTTTAAGCAAAATAACATATTGCAGATATATAAAGTAAATTACAAAATTTAGTAACCTCTATGAAAGTAGATTGGGGTATTCATAAGCACTAGAATCTATTCAAAAATATCAAATATTCTATCCCCTTCCATGTGCTAACACACATCCCTGGAATTGGTCAAAAGTTGCCATGAGTGAGCTCTGTAGCTCAAAGACAAAGGTTGAAGTACAGAGCAGCTCAGCTAAGCACCTGAGTGGCAGTCAGAAAATCTGGAATCTGTCTGGTCCAAGATTTAGCCCGTTTTTTCCCACAAATGGAACTGCATTCTCTCCCTAATAATTACTATGTTTTTGGTAGTACATTTTATCATATACAATTCATTTTCACAAAGCAAATTAGTACTGTTTGGTATCATGTACTGTTCTCACAACCTGAAATACGTAGTAAAAGCTTCAAAAGAAATGACACAATTTTTTTTTTTTTTTTTTTTTTTGCGGTACGCGGGCCCCTCACTGTTGTGGCCTCTCCCGTTGCGGAGCACAGGCTCTGGACGCGCAGGCTCAGCAGCCATGGCTCACGGGCCCAGCTGCCCCGCGGCATTTGGGATCTTCCCGGATCGGGGCACGAACCCGCATTCCCTGCATCGGCAGGCGGACTCTCAACCATTGCGCCACCAGGGAAGCCCAAGAAATGACACAATTTTATGTGAATTAACAAAAAGAAAATGGGTTGCTGGATATTGAAATCACATCCATACAAAAATACATTTTAGATGTATTTCAATTATTCAGATAGTAGATGATGGGAAAATGTGTCTGCCTAAGGAAATAGAAATTGCAAAATTTCATGCAAGGTTTAGGAAAGCTAACTAGAATATTTATCTAGAATAGGTCACTTAGGTGAAAGTATGTGAGCTCATTTAATAAGTGAATAATATTTAACATATATATAATCACTAGTAGGAAAATACAAGGAAAAAATCATACTACCGCTGTTATCTTATTAAACCTCACTTGTACACGATGTATCCATTCATTCAAATTAGCCACAATTGGTCAGTACGTATACTGGTTGTATATACAGCAAATAGCAGTACCATAAATCACTATTTTATTTAATATCAAAATACCTATACTACTACTGTAGACATTTTATTAATAGCAAGAAATAATTTAATTTCAAGAAAAAGCATTTCCAGTTTAACTTTATAGTCATCAGTTATTATCGTATTAGATAGAGATTCTGATGCAGAATTATTTGTATAATTTTAATATGGTCACATATTCTACTAGTTTATAAATCTTTGAAGTAGCTATGACTCTATACACTTTTGTTGCAAAATAAATTTTTGCTTTGACAATTATCATATTTCTTCCTTCTTAGGAGGACTATGCAAGTACAGAAAAACACTTTCTAAACTTTATTTGATTAAAAAAAATTTCATCCTGAGTATGCCTTAAAATGTGAATGATTCAAGTTTCAGATTTTTAATGCCCAAACAATATTATTCTAACAAAACACTTGTATTTCAATGCATAAAAAATATGTACTTGAATACCAAAATGTTAGTATTGCTAACTGTGTATTAAAAATCTAAAAAAGATTTGGTCAACTTCTCCCCTTGTATGGACATTAACAAAAACCATCCAAATGTGTTTCCAAGCACAGAGGTTGCTTTAGTGAATACATCTATGATTACACTTAGGGGCAGGGCACAAATGGCCTTTCAGGAAGATAGTATTTGTGACCATCATTGTTACCATTTCCAGCAGCCTGGAACTATCAAACTGCATCTGAACTATCAAACTCATTGCTCCAATCTGACTGGTAGGTGGGTTCTTTTTTTTTTTTTTCTTCTTCTTTCTAATCTGTACTCAGTTGCCAACACTTAAAAATTGTTAGATTTCGCATTGAAAGTCCATATTTTCCATGAAATCCAAACTCGTGGTTTCTCTCGAAAATTGCATTCCCACTTGGCAAAAAAAGCTGTCTCCAGGACCCAGCTGAGAAAGGGCTTGTGTTCCCCATGTGGCTACAGCTTGCACTCAACACACTTGACTCATTTAGATTAATTACTTGGGCCTAGGAGTGCATTAAAGTTTGCTAACCCCGAGCTATTCTGGTGTACTGGCTGAGAGCGTGAGGGATGCTGGTGTGTGTGTGGAGACTATTACATCCCTATTAATCTGAGTGTCCCTGTTTACAGTGTTCTGGGCAGAGGTCTAGGAAAATCCATTGTTGAAAAGTAGGTATTAGTCTATGTCATATTATATTATAACCCTGTTATTTTCTACCCCTCTCCTTTTTCTTATATTTAATGCGGTGGAAAAAGTTAAGCCTCTCTTCCCTGCTTTGGAACAATCAAAACAGGCATCTAGAAGCCCACCACTCATTCTAAGCAGGAAATAAGCCCACCACTCATTCCAAGCAGGAACTAATTTTGCTATCGTCATTACTTTTGTAAGGTCATATTCCTATTCTACCCTTCCCTCCAGAAGATAAATTCCACATAAGTTGTTCTCAAAGGTTTCAAAGACAGCAGCATTTGCAAAATACAAATGCATAAAAAAAGAATTAGAGCCAAAATAGTTTACCATATGTCTGAGTCCATTTGAGCTGCTATAACAAAAATACCATAAACTGGGTGACTTATAAACAACAAGCATTTATTTCTTACAGTTCTGGAGGCTTTGAAGTTCAAGATCATGGTGCAGGCAGATGTCAGGTGAGGACCTACTTCCCAGTTCATGGACCTCACCTTTTACCTGTGTCCTCACATAATGGAAGGAGCAAGCTAGCTCTTCTGGGGTTTCTCTTATATGGGCACTAATCCCAATCATGAGGGCTCTGGCCTCATGATCTAATCACCTCTCAAAGGCCTTACCTCCTAATACAGTCACCTTTGGGGTTAGGACTTCAACATATGGATCTTGAAGGCATAGAAATATTCAGACCATGGCACCATATTTTCTTTATTTTTACTATTCTGATCTCTATAACATACATAAACTTAATGTCATTTTATAAGCTATCTCTTGGAAATAGTATTAAAAATTAGAAAGATAACCAGCTTCCTAATTGGATCTTATGCAAAGAAGTAAGTCTCACCAGTTCCCTACCCCACTCTCATCCCCATAACCACCATTTACTTAGTGCATCTCCCAGTGTAGCATCCCCAGAGTTCAGGAAGTATAATGCATGGGGTAAGGGAGAGATTCTTTGTAAGAATGAGTCAGAAATAATCTCTCAGTGTCCCAAGAGCACAGGATGGGCAAGCACCAGTAGTACAGGAGCTGGTTGGGAAAGGCATTAAGAAACAAGACCTGCTTTTGCCAGATCCTCTCCCTGGGACCCAAAGTAACTACTGAGTGTCTCTGGCTATTGGTCCTAAAGATCATGTGAGGTAGAGACAGACTGAGGTACTGATATCCACACTTGAAATTCCATCACCAAGATTAAAAAGCAGAACCATAAGTGGTGAACAAATAATACCATTTTCTGCTCCTTTAGACTATGGGGTGACTATCAGTCTAATAGTAACACTGCCACACTTAGGGTATTACATCAAGTTCCACATTATGATATATAGCTACTTTTCTAACTGATAAAATATAATCATTGGTAAGAAAATAGATAGCTGTTAAGGTAATTTTTTAAAGAAGGGCAATAGATTTAAGGAAAAATACAGTTTATTGTGAGAATAAATCAGAAACACACCTATTATCCCAACTAAAGCATGAACAAAAGTAAAAATCAGGGGAGATTTTATTGAAGACAAATATTGGAAATTTTAGAAATTTGATACATCAGATTTAATTTCCTCAATACTGGATGAAGAGACTACTTGGAATAATACTTTATTGCATAGCTTAGAATTTGTAAATTGAGTTTCTTTTTTGATGTGATTGACCCCCAAAGCTTTCAAATATAATTGGCCAATAATCAGCTTTGTCATTTATACCTGTTTCCTATGCTCTATCAAAAAGCTGATAATCAATTAAAATTAAAACACAATCACAAATAAAAAGTCACATTGTGTTTGACTAGATTCCATGCTCCAAGCAGCAACTAATGGGTAATAATGATAACTCATCTTATGTGAGATTCAGTGAAAAAATAAAGGAATCATATACGCTTAAACGTATATCAATATTATTTTTATTCCCTTATTTTAAAATAATAATGTCTTAAAATTAACAAATGGATTTTTTAAAAATACCAGCTTAAGGGGATACCTTCAAAAGTGTGTACATTAAATGTTTATTTAACTTAAAAAATATACAATTTTTATAACCCTAAAAATTTGTTCCTTTTGCTTTTGCCTCTCTCAAAGAAAACAAGCAATGCAAACACCAAACTTTTTAAATTCCTTTGAAAGTTTTACATTGAAATCAGAAATAACACAGAAGCAAAGAAAAGTTCAAATAAAAGTATTCTAATAAGAAAACCATAATGAATTTATACAATTTACTTTCTTTTCAACCAAATTTACTGATAAATATATGCACAGAAAATTTTCAACTTTTGAATTTTTTTGCAGGTGTCATTCTACATCTTCAATTACTTGGTTTTAGAAAATCTATATTTGTGAAATGAGCTGTTCTTCTAATTAGAAAATCACACTCAGGACAGGTGCACCTCATTTCAAGGACTGAACAGCCCTGTAGCTACTTAGCAGCAAGAACAAACCTATAATTGAAATCCTTCCTTTGAAATCTTAAAAATTCTCCTGATTCTAGGCATAGCATGTAAAACAAAGATCATCAGACCATAAATGGAAATCTGAGCTTCTAATAATCACAGAGTTTTATGGCTACAGATGAGGAAACGGAAGCACACTGTCTTGTCCAAAATGGCATCAATGTGAATCGGTCAGAAGAACATGAATTATCTTACCCCAACTAAAGCATGAATGGAAGCAAAAATCAGGGAGTTGGCAGAACAAGAATTCAAGTGTCCTGACTCCAAGTAAAATGCTTTCCTCTAAACCAATATCTCTTATAATGCTATTTCAAGGGAAGAAGAATATCAGGGTGGAGTGGGAGACACAGAGAGGCATCTGAATAAATTGGCATTTTACATGAGCTTATTTTAATGTGAGCTCCTGACTGATTTAAATCCCAGATTAACTTTTCTCTATATGGATGCTGTTATGCCGAAGTTTCTCAATCCAAAGACAATATTAAAAAGTTACACTTTAAAGAAACAAACAAGTTCTTACAAACAAAAAAAGGAGTAATAACCTCAACCAAAGCAAATTATAGTCTTAAGAACTACAAACATATGTATAACTAATGTGCCTTCCCCAAGTAATTGCCTGCATATGTAAACGTGTACATCTAAATCCAAAAACCTGTGCAGCTGTAAAAGACTGGGTTTGTTTTTGCTGTTTGTTTACATGTTTTTCAGTTTCCTTGCTTTGTGTGCTATATACCTCATGGACATAGCATATCTGTGGGCAGAATCAGATCAATGGCCAGGTAAGCCACTGCTCTAAATCTAACAGAGGGACCAAGTGCTATTTCGAGTACAGTTGGGGAAAACAGTTGAAGCTATTCCCCGGATATCATCTCTCTGTTTAAAGTTATTCCCTAAATTAGTGTGTTTCTGATTCGAGCAGTTTTTTCTTTTTTTCTATCTGTATCTCTCCTACCCATTGAAAATATTTCCAGAGATTAATGGCACATAATTTCTATGCTATAGACAGAAACACCTAGTATTAGTACCGTTTCTTGTAGTTCTAGTAGGTCCTCAACATTTACTGACTGAAGGTGAGGATTTTGTTAAGCTATTATTTCAAGACCCTAAGGTGTGGCAGGAAATAACCCCTTCCAATAAATCACTGCCATTATCTATAAGGAGAGCCATTTACTAAGAAAAAAATACATTTTTAAAGGACATCAGATGTATTATATTGAGTTCAAGTTGTATCTTAAAGAATCTAACTTTTAAAAAGGAAAGTTATTTAAATCAATTTGTTACAAGCAAGAACAAAAATATCTACCACCGAATATAGTAAAATAAAGGAACCCTGAGTGACTCACTGTGACCAACAATTGGATCCCCCTGTATCATGGTTGCACTGTCTCTTCCCTCCCCCTCCTCCCTCTCCCTCTCCCATCTTTCTCTCATTATCCCCACACAAAGCTAATGTTACCCCTGACAAGTAAGTGATTAGGTAAGGGAAAAATTCAGACGGCTTCTCTGCAATATGAAAATAAACTATTGACTGGTTGTATTCAGTCAATAATTTGTCAATTCAGGGTTGCATAAACCGAAATGGCTTGAGAAAACTAATCTTATCAGAGATTAACTTCATAGTCAGTTCAACCAAAATGCTCTAAATATTTCAGTCTAATTATATCACACTGCCTCTCCTGGAATTTTACTTTATTATAAATGTACTATGCTACAAAGTGTCCTATTTACATTGTATAGAACGTGTCATGGAAAAATACAAAAGCAGCTCTTCCCAGATGCTTGTGACTAATAAAATAATATTGTATAGACTTTCATTTTATGAGTACCATCTATTGTTCAGATGTTATAACTAAATTAATTTCATTTCTCATTCCTACCTTTGGCAGACACTATTCCTTGCCTACCCAATGGCAATTTCCCTCTTCTTCCTTGTTAAATGTACCCCGATTTTGTTTAGGTATCAAATAACTTTATCCTTCATGGTTGAGAGCGGAACAGTGATTAGTTTAAGCCCACCAGGGTAACTCCATTCTCCTGGCTATGGTCAACATAGGCGTGTCTGAAGACTCAGTCACCGACCAATGAGTCTGATGTAAGATTCCAGGAAAAGTTTTCTTTTTCCCTACAAAGGGAAATGTAACAGAAACTCACCCTCTCCTGTGTTCAGGCAATGTTGAGTGAGATACAAGAATAAAGTCACTGAATTAACCAATCATGGAAGTTCCATCCAATTTACTTCTTATAAGATAATAAAATGCCCTTTATGTTTTAGCCATATTTTAAGATGAGTTTGTTACTTGCAGCCAAAATCATCCTAGCTAATATGCCACCCTTTAGAACAAGAAAAAAATAAGCATTTGTAGATTATTTCTTGCCTTATACAGGAATTGGCAGCATATAAATAATTTAATAAGGGGTACTGAGTGAATGTGAGAATATGTGTTAATGCTTTCACAAAGAATACAGTCACTTAAAAATCTAGCCACATGTTGACTTATTTGAAACATACCTTCAAAAGTCTTGAAATAAAGCTATATTTAGCCCATAGTCTTTTTCAAAAGACCAGGCTATTTTTATATGTAAACTTCAGGATCCCCATTCCCTCAAACATTGTCTGCAAAATAACACAACAGGGTTAACAGGAATCTTCATATTTTTCTGAGCAAACAGTTGATTCTGTAGTGAGAATATTTTTGGCAATTTAAACTGAACTACATCTCAGATTTAAAATGCAGGAAAGTTTGAACCTCTCTAAGCAGGCTCACCATTTTCTCATCCATTTGGAATATAATGCACAGGTGTGCTTTGAAGTTTATAAACCGTGCCTCAGTACTTTTAAAATAATTTCTGGAAAATTTAAAAAGGAGAGAGTGTGAATCAGCTCATGCTCAGGAAGACGGGCCATGTTCATCATGTTTACTATTATGACATATTAGATTATTTTCTTTCAGCACTCGAAAGGCACACGCTTTCCAAAAGGGAAATACAGTTCTTTATATTTGGTTCACATAATCCAGACCTGCAGTGTCAGTGCCTGAAACAAATTACTGTTTATATTAGAAACTTAGTTTAATAAATTAGGTCTGGTCTATGAACTGTCAAAGTCCTTATAAGTCTGCAATTCATATATAACAGATGCCTTTTCCATGACTCTTAACTAGAAGTGGCCAACGTGATTGCTTCCTCCTTGCCATTACTACAGTCTGTAGGTTTAGTTATCTACTGCCCACAGAGAATTAAAAACAATTTGAGAGGGCATCTGGAATAAAGCACTCCAAGAGAGAAAAAAAAATCTTTCCATATACAATAACTTTCTGTTTAGGTCAGAGAATTATTCAATAATTGGCACTTGTTTAAATAGACCATTCAGGATCAGTTTGGTTTTCCAATCTCAGATTGAGTTACAGGACTCTTTTTTATTTTTTCCAAACTCACTTTTGCAAGCCCTAATTTCCAGCATATTTGTGGCACCGTGGTGATTAACTGACTAGCTAATTTTTGTATAAGATACAAACACATTTTTCAAAAGTGTTGTAAATAATTCACTAATTTTTCCACAGATTGTTGATAAATTATGAATTTTAGCTTACTTGCCCTAGTTTAGAAAATATACCGGTAAAACAGGGGAGCTAAAAGCAGTAATGTTAGTATATGAATTTATACAATTTAAATTTCATGAAAAACCTGGGTTCCTCCATCTTTCATGCTACTTCCCTCACAAGCATCCTTTTAAGAGTTGGATCAAGAAATCTGTGCCTGTCACTTATGGTAACTCCGCCTCTCATACTGGTTGACTCAATACAGGAACAGTTGTTGCATAAAAAGTTAATAATGATGCATATCTACAAAGATTAAATAATAAGGCCATGGAAACTTATATCAATTCACATCAACACATTAATTCAGACATATGGACACTTTTTAACTGCTTTTTTTTAAGCTTCACTTTGAAATGTTATGTTATAATGTGTTTCCTTTAGAGTCATTTGTTCAGCAAACCCTCAGTTCTGGAATATCTATGCAAAGGACTACTCAAGACTATTGTATCCGCTCAGATCTTAAGAACTAGACAGAGAAGGTACTCAGTGACATTTTAACATTTATGTCCAGTAATACATTGACATTTCAATAAAAAAAAATTATTCTTGGTGTAAAATGAGACGACTTCCTTAGAAAACCACCACTGCCACCAAAAAAGTCTGTCAAGCAAAGTTTTTAAATCTCATAGGTTTAAAGGTAGCTACTGCAAATTGTTTTTAGTATGAAAATATTAGCCCATTAGTGTAATGAAAAGCAGGTAAACAATCATCAACGTCGTCTTTACCAGCAACACAGTGATTTGTGAGCATGTAATACTATTTTAAATTTCACTCTTGTTCTTCGATCTTTCAAATGATTATAGTTTTCCTGGAGTGAAAATAACTTAAACTTACTAGACTTTTTAATATCTTTACAGCCAAACTGCTACAATTCTCACTTTGCTAATCTGTAATTCTCACAGAAGAACTGGCAGCGTTACCCGGCCTTTCGCAGGGACCCTGAAGTGAAATCACTTAAAACTTCCTCTATTTTAATTTCAAATGATATACTCTGTATATAAACCACACAAATATGCTCCATCAAATACATAGACGTGTACCTGCGATGTTAACATTTCTTCCTGATGCCATCGGACCGTGGACAGTCGTGCATTGTGGAAGCACTGGTTTCTTGTAAAACAGGTAGAGAGCTTAGATTTCAATAGCTATTTACCTCTCTAAGGCCCAAGCATTTTAGGTAATTTGATAGAGATGTCACAGCTGGGTAGGGGCAGAGTTTGGATTTGAATTTGCACCCACTTAACTGTTTTTCAGTCCCGGTTGCCCATTAGATCACCTGCAAAGGTTTGAAAAACTAACATTTTAGCCCGTCTCTACATTCTTAGTTGATCTGGGGTGAGCCCAAGTCTTGGGTGTTTTGTCACATCCCTTTGGTGTTTCTGGTATGGTTTAGAGTTAGAACCACTGGACCCCCTGCTCTTTGTATCACAATTTTATGTTTCAAAAGATCAGAATTATATTTCCAGATTTATCATCATCCTTTCACAGTCTCTTCTCTAAAAGCAGTTGACAAATGTATTTGAATATTCAGAGAATGAAGCTGAAATTTTATAAGTAAAAACTTCATTTCATAAAACCCAACTGTACAAGACCCTTGAGGAACTAGACTATGGCTACTGCACTCCAGTTTGAATAGACACAAACTAATCACAAGAAAATATTTATAGGTGTTTTTAAAAAGTAAAATCAAGGGAGAGAAAACATCTAAATAGAGGATAAACAAATATTTAGTGCAACTCAATATCTATTTTCTCCTAGAAATCTAGGAATATAATTTAAAATATTTTACTATAATAATGATATTAAACATCTTTTCCAAATAGTGAATTCACAAAATGGATGGAAACCAAAATCTTTCATATATATTAGCCATAATAACAAGATACAATTTTTTGCCTAAAAAAAATTGCACTTCTCTCCACCATCACGACCATGCATATTTTTTTTAATTATTTAAAATATCCTGTGTCAGTGAACATTTTAGGAAACTTGGCATTCTCATACTCTGCTGATGATAATGTAAATTGATACAACATTTGCCCCTTGGAGGCTGTGATGCTTAATTTTATGTGTTAACTTGACTGGGCCGTGGGACATCCAGATAGCTGGTTAGACATTAATTCTGGGTATGTTTGTGAGAGTATTTCCAGAAGAGAATAGCATTTGAATTGGCAAACTGAGTAAAGCAGATGATTCTCCCCACTGTGGGTGGGTATCATCAATCCACTGAGGGTCTGAATAGAACAAAAAGGCAGAGGGAGGTTGAATTCTCTCTCTCTCTCTTTCTCTCTCTCTTTCATTCCCTCTTTTTCTTTCTCCCAGAGCTGGAACATTTATCTTTTCCTGCCTTGGAGATCCTGGTTCACAGGCCTTCAGACTGATTGGATTTTCCAACCCTAGAACTACACCACCAGCTTCTCTGGGTCTTCAGCTTGCAGATGGCAGATCATGAGACTTCTCAGCCTCCATAACTACATGAGCCAATACCTTATAATAAATCTCTTTATATATATGTATACCATATATATATATGATATACACACACATATATATGTATATCTCCCAGATTTTGTCTTGGGATTAATGTTAGTTTATCACAATTTACTCAGCACTTAGAATGTTATCTATATTGCTCCCTGGAGACAAAGGCCTAAAGACTCATGAGAACAGGATACCCAACTAAGGGCTCACAGTGAGTTAACCAGGCTCTCAGACCCCGGTAGAGAAAAAGGAATTTTGAGTGCCTACAATAAACTAAGTTGTGGACTCGACATTTTTCATCCATCACCTACTTTACTCCCTTCTGCAACCCTATGAGATACATATTATTTTCCCAAATTTCCATTTTACAGATGAAAACACTGAGGCTCAGAGCAGTTAATCAATTTACAGCTAGTGATCCAAACCTATGACTCCAAAATCTTTGCTCATTCCCAATATCTCTCTATCCTCCCTGCAGCAGTAGAAGACCCTTTGATGCCTGACATCAATGAATAACTAGAAATTTTTTATATTTTGGAAGCCAAATCGAGATTTGGATCAAAACATCATCATTTTGCAGTGGCACCTGGGAGCCAGTAAAGATTAAAAGGAACAGCTGTGTGCAGCCAAAAGCTTCCATCAGAGCAGCTGCAAGTGCTCACCTTACCAGCCTCCAAGTGTAAGGAAAGGAGCATGTCATCAAACCCTCTGGGCTCATGGGGGCAATGTCTTAGATGAGTGCAAATCATTCCTTCTCAAATCATTTGATCTATATCTGATACTTACGATATCTAATACATGAAAATTTACAAACCCAAGTGACATTAAAGGAAAACTTGCTGTTTCTACAATGCTAACTGAAACAAGGCTGATGTTTCTACACCGTCTTGGTTCCAGATTTTAACCTAAAGCCAAAAATATAAGCAAAGAAAAATAACAGTGCTTAGAATTTAACATCAGCTGGCAGGAAAGACCATTTTAATTAGTCTCCATTTGCAGCTCATGACATCTTTTATGTTTCTTAACATTTCTGATATAGGCCTGGAAATTTAGATGAAAACAGCCTCTCCAAAAATATGATTATTTCTGATTGCACATACTTAGTACACTCCAAATGTTTATTGTACTCAAAAATTAAATGCAGCTAAAAACAATACAAAGTGCAACGAGTCCATATTCTATTTTTAAACACAATTTTGATTGTATTTAATGGTATTTTCCACTTAGAATAGTCCAATAAAAAACACTGGAGTATCTAATAGTGATTCTACTAAATTATATAGAGTCAATGACTACTGATAAAAAGTATCAGTGTTTTATCCATGTGTCTAACAGTTTACTTTTCTATAACAATAGAACTCCCCTTAGGATTCTCTTTTAAGGATTCAAATTTCATTTTTCTTAAACCCAATACTTTACTGTCTCCCAGTAGTGCTGTGGGGCAAAGAAGTTTTTGGTAGCTCAGGCTCAATTGTCAGAGAAATGTGAAGAAAGTCTTCCTCAATGCTGAATGTCACAGGGTTAGAAGCTTCCAGCATAAGCATCCTTTCTAAAACACCCCTTTAAAGGAAAAATATTTTAATTTCTCTGAAATGCGAATATAGTGGAATAAATTGATCAGTGTCCACAATGTCCCACCTAACACTGCAATGATTCCTGAGGGAACAGGACACAAGGCGAGTACATTCCAATAGGAAAAGCACATTGTGGTACCACAGTGAAACCTGAGAAGGAGCAGCCTTTTTTTTTTTTTTTTTTTTTTTTGTGGTACGCGGGCCTCTCACTGTTGTGGCCTCTCCCGTTGTGGAGCACAGGCTCCGGACGCGCAGGCTCAGCGGCCATGGCTCACGGGCCCAGCCGCTCCGCGGCATGTGGGATCTTCCAGGACCAGGGCACGAACCCGTGTCCCCTGCATCGGCAGGCAGACTCTCAACCACTGCGCCACCAGGGAAGCCCAAGCAGCCTTTTTTTTTTTTTAATTGATGAGTAAGAGATTATAAACACACGTTCCTCACTTGATATTATAGCTTAAGACCAGACTGCAGGTGCTTCATTTAAATATTTTTCTTTTTCTTTCTCTTAACTTTCTATATTGGTAATTACTTTGTTGTTTTATTTAGCATTAATCCCCTACACCCATATTTCTTTGTAATGCTTTAAGCATTCTTCTTTCTTCAGCTTCTTTAGATTTCCAAGTCATCAACAGATTCAAGGGTATCTGAAGACTCTTGAATGATACCGAGTATACTAACCTGAAATAGTCTTGGAATGACTCTGATGGTAGAACTTTAGAGTGCTTTTTGTATAAATGAGAATCGTTAATGATGTGATTTTCCTATTGCTAAAAAATAGGCAGCGCTGTACCAATATTTTCTATTTTCACGTCACCAACATTTTTCAAAATTTTAATTGTAAGTCTGAACATGTTCACAATGGTAAAAAGTAAAATGAGTTCCTAACACAAACCTCAAATGAAAGTCTATAATCTTTGAAATAACTTATAGAAAGTGAATCATGCTACTTTATTCATTTTTAGCTTTCTTGGTGCTATAATTGTAAATACTTAAAAGACAGCTGGTAGAAACCGACTCCAAATGGGGAATTTATACTTTACATTTTAGTTAAATGAGTTATTTTAAACTTTGATCCCATGTTTTCTCGAACACCTAGGCACAGCTCTTGTTAAACTTTGATCCCATGTTTTCTCGAACACCTATAGGCACAGCTCTTGTTAAACTTTGATCCTGTGTTTTCTTGAACACCTAGGCACAGCTCTTGTTTGAGTTTTCACTGAATTCCCTTCTCAAACAACACTAACCAAATGATGAAATATTTTAATGAATTCAACCTCTAAGCAATTTCTAAATGGAGCATCTAACCAGGCTCTTTAGATTGTGTACTTATAATAAAATGGATAACTTACTTTTTGTTTAGCTGCCATTTTCTGTTTTTATTTTAAAACATTGCAAGTAAATAATTGGATGCTGTTTCTCTCCTGGTTATATCTTTGAATTCCCAAAATCTTTATCTTATTATATGCATAATCAAGCTCAACGTCATGTACCAGCCCCTCAAGCCTCTCATTCTACAAAGTGTAGGTTTGGCATAATTCTTGCATGAAAAAAAAAAAAAAGATTCAGAGAAAACTGTTATGGAAAATATTAATATGCCATTAATTCTCACCATTGTTTGTATCCATTTGGAGCAGCATTTTCATAGTTTATTGCCCTGTTCACTAATATTCAACCACTATCATCTATCCTAAAAGAGAATTATAATTATGTATTTTGGGTTAATAATAAAAGCTTTAAAAAGAATCATTATGCTGTGTCCCTGAGATTACAGGGAAATGGGTAATGTCCCAAGGAAAATAAGGAATCAAAGCCAAAGATATACATGATGAATCTGTTTCATTTATTTACTTCAAGGCATGTCCTACCTTGGTCTAAAAGTGTTCATGGCAGCTTAAAATATTATATGGCAGAAGGTCTGGATTCACTGTGTTAAACCGCTATGACTGCAGGATAAAAGTTAGTGTTGGCAGAATTAAATGGACAAAGTACCTGCTTAATTCAAATCAATTCAAAAAAATTTTGAGCATTTTTATAAAAGGCACTGTTACCTCTAGAATATTAAAGTTTTCACAAAAGAAAAAAAGGTAAATGATCATTCCTGCTCATACTTACTTAGTCTGAAGTCCAACAAATACATGTTAAAAAGTAACTGTATGTTAGTCCTACCCTGGGGACTCTCAGACAAATCAGACAAGGTCTCAGTTTTAAGGAAATCACAGTGTAGGGGAAGGAGATGGATGAGGGATCCCATTGCGGTTGTTCTGACATATTCTACTTGCTGTGATAAAAATAACTCAGAACAACCACAATGGGATCCCTCATCCATTGGTAAACAACAATAATGCAAGACTTCATAGGAGACATATAAAGAAAATAATCAAGTAATGAAAAATACTTGAGTAATGAAAAATAACTGAGGAAATAATGTCAGCTATGTACAAATACTCTTCCAAGTTTTACATGTTTTATATCAGTTTAACTCTCAGAGCAACTACAATTGACAGGTAAAGAACCTGAGGCACAGAGAGGTTCAGTAGCTTCGCCTAGGACAGTAAAGGACAGAATTAGGATATGAATGTAGGAATTCTGTCTCCAGGGATGGTGTATCTAACCATACTCCATCTCAAAACACAAGGAGATTGATGGAAGGAAAGACCATGATCGGAAGAGGTCATTGGTAATGGTTCTTGAAGGAGCTGGCATAGTTCATTCATTTAACAAGTATCTTTTGAGCATCAGTTGGGCACAAGACATTATGCTAGACCCCAGGGATACACTGGCAAATAAATAACAGAAATACATTGGATGGGCCAACTTGATGGATAGGTAGTATGTTAATAAAAAGAGATGAAGCAGGGTTGGGATTAGGAAGAAAAAGTCATCCCTCTGTGAAAGGCACTAAATTTGCAAATGCACTAAAATGGGAACAAGTGGCTGCTCCTGCGTTTAACTTCAGGAAATATGTGAATTAAATTTAAATTCCATTTTAAGCGAAAGGAGGAGTGGGAAGCAAAAGAAATCTTTGGACCTCGTGGTTGGCAGCCTCTTAATAGCCTTAAATAATACCCATCTCCTGATATTATGCAACCCTGTCCTTGAGTGTGGTCAGGACTGTTTGACACACTTGTAATGAGTAGAATATGGTGGAACTGAAAGGTTGTCACTCCGGATATTAGGTTATAAAAAGGCTGTGTCTTCCATTTGGGGTTTTCTCCCTCCCTCCTGGACCACTCACAGTAGGGAAACCAGCTGCCACATCATGAGACAGCTTGTGGAGTGGTTCATGTAGTGAAGGACTAAAATCTGCCAACAACCAGGTAAGTGTAACTGATAGTGGATTCTGCCCCCTTGTCGCTGGCTGACCAAGTCTCAGATGAGACCCCAAACCCAGCTGACAGTTTGACCACAACGTCCTGAGAGAATTGAGTCAAAAGCTCCCAGTTAAACTGCACTCAGGTTCTTAATCCACAGAAACTGTGAGATAATAAATATTTGTTGTTTTAACCTGCTGTTTTGGTGTAGTTTTTTACTCAGCCATAAATAACAAAGCATCTTTCCACAGCCTCTGCCTGTAATATTGCATTTTGAACCATCCATACACTGACTTTTGTTATAGAATCCTATTTCATAAACAATCCTTACCAAGATGGAAGGAAGGCAGTAAGGAAGGAAAGAAGGAAAAGTGGGAGAAGCGTAGGCAGGAAGGAAGGGAAGAAGGAAAGAGAGAGGGAGGGAGGGAACAAAAGATATGGTAACGGCAGCTCTGAGCATATCCTCTCAACCAGAGGGAAACTCTGAACTTAAATGTATGAGACTGTGTATGCAGTCTGCCTGGATATGAGCTGTACCTACATTTTGTGGGTCTGTATAGTGTTCATGATATTTACTTAGCTTCTATTTATTATTTTCTGTTTTGCCATGCTTGCACTTTGAATTGGGTGACAGCGTTGGTTGAATCAATTTGAAAGTATGGCCATTCCCTTAGTCGACATTTATTCATTTAAGACTGTTGCTTCTTAACTAATCATTTGATTAATATTATCTGTGGCCCAAAAGTTCAATTAAAGATACACCTCTTTTATAGACAATAAACAACATGTAACAATTGATGTAACCCAGCATGTATGGGTAGTTAAAGTGGGCATTATTTTTTATTTCCTTTCAAACTGCAGAGCACGCTGAACAAAAGACAATAAACAAGTCACTTTGTATGGCTTTTGTGGGACTCGGAAAAAATTTTTGACTTAATGGAAACTGATGCTTTGTTGGAAGCCCTGCAAGAGAAGCAATAGAAGACTCACATGGTAAGTGCCCCAAACATATTTTCTCAAATGATACAGTCACATTTAACTCGAAAATTGGGTGGTAAAGGTCAGCTTGTAGTGTAGAATTAATAGGTGGTATCTCACTAAGACTCTTCACCTCCTTCCTTGAGAAAACTTTCAAGGTTTCTACAGATAAAGAAAAAGGACTCAAGGACCAGAGACACGTCAAATATGTAGGTGTCATATTTTGCTTACGCTAAAGACCTTGAAGCAATGGTGAAAGAATATAACAGAAGAGCAAAGAATCTGGATCATTATATAAAAGAAGCATATGCAAAATCACATCAAGTACATACATTCAAAAGGGAAAGCTGGCTGCAAAAAAAATTAGGCTTTGCAAAGAAGTGTTTGTTGAGGCCATATGGCGCACATTGTTACAACCCGGAAAGGTTCAGAAAGCAGAATAGACCCTTGTTAGAGTCTCTGGGAAGCTGAAAATGAAGAGTTTTCTACGGTTAAAGAACTATCTACTAGAAAGAGAGAGATGATACTAGCACACTCCTGGTCTGGGCAACTATAGCAAAAGCACACATATTTAACACTGAGAGAAAATAAAATTTGTGTAATACAATAGAAAACACTCTAGGTATGGTATAGCGTGAAGAGACAAAAGAAAAACTGGTATAAGCAGAACAAGGTAGACAATTACTAGGAAGAAAAATATCTGGCCTTCTTTGGATATGTAACACATTAGAGGTATAGGATAAGCCAGGTGAATAGCCCATTCCAGTAGGTTTGAAGAAACCAGTTAGGTCCCTTCCTGAACTCAGATCTAAGTCTTTATAACTTTACGTGGATGAGAATCAGCAAAGCACATAAAACATAGATGCAGACTCAACAATCGTCTTATATTCTAGGATAAGGCTGGATGACAGTTAGATTTCTTTTAACTACTCCTACCCTAGACTTGTACCATTACTGCTTCCCCCTTGGAATCAGAGGTATAATTAAAAAAGTAATCTCAGATGAGTCAAGTTATTTCTCCACCTGATTATTTTCTAATTGTCTCATATGGTTTTTAAATTTTTTTATTATTATTTTATTCTTTTATTGAAGTATAGTTGATTTACAATGATTCAGGTGTACAACAAGGTGATTCAGTTATAATATGTATGTCTATTCTTTTTCAGGTTCTTTTCCATTATAGGTTATTACAAGATTTTGGATATAGTTCCCTGTGCTATACAGTAGATCCTTGTTGTTTATCTATTTTATATATAGTAGTGTGTTCTCATGTGATTTTTGATGAGCAGAGTTCTGTATCTTAAAAGTTTTTATTTTCCACAGTTCTACATATAAAAAATAAAGGTGTTCAATAAATATTTCTCAATTGTGGGGGTTTTTTCCCCTGTAGCTGTAGCCATGTTTGCTTCTATTTCCTGAGGGCTTCTACTGTAGCACATACCATAGTATGTTGGTGCTAAACTATTACACAGGAAGTGCTGTGGTATCCATGTTTCTGCACTATGGAGGAATCCTTGTTTTCGCTCACATCCAAAATGGATTCACACTTCCCACCACTTGGAGCAGATCCTGATACCTTTTGTTAGTCCACCATAGCCAGAACATAAAGGCAGAGTCCAGGAAACAGGGGACACACAGTATACAGGGGGTTGCTCTCTGCCAGGCAGTTCTTCGTTTCTCTAGTGAGCTCACTCTCTCCCCTATGACCACTGATGCTCTCATCACATTTCCTTCTGGGCCACTTCCAGCAAGTTTCAGACCTCTCAAACATCATGAGAAGATAGAAGTCATCAGCTGGGAACTCCTCCATCTTTCCAACTACAAATCTTCCTGTCTCTTCTTTCTCCCTGCACCTTACCCTCCTGCTCCCCTCTCTCCACTGCTTCCAGACCCTCATGATTGAGGATGTGTCCTTCCTCTTGCCAAAGTCCAGGGCCTCCACATTTGCTCTGGATACCACCCTCTCATACCTTCTTACCTTTTCTAGAATTTTCCTCTTTCAGTTATTTCCTCTATCATCTGAATCTTCAAATTCTCCACCTCTGCAAAGTCATTACCCTGAGCATCAAATTCATGCTGATAACTGCATTTTAACCAAACTCCCAATGACACCTTCAACTCTAGTTTCCACATCACTTCTGTTTCTTTTATAGCCAAGAATCTCAAAAAATAAAAATAAAAAAGTCTGTACAAGCTACCTCTTGACTGCCTTACTTCTCTTTTTTTTTGAGGGCCAAGGATATTTATTTTTTTCTTTTAATATTAGTTCAAATGTGAATTTGCTCTACCTTATAGACACATTCAGCTATATTTTTCTAATTTTTTTGTTTTTGTGTTTGTATTTTTTTGAAGTTAATATAATGTTTTTATACAGCAGGTCCTTATTAATTATCTATTTTATACATATTAGTGTATACATGTCAATCCTAATCTCACAATTCATCCCACCAGCACCATGACCATCACCCCCTGCTTTCCCCCCTTGGTGTCCATACGTTTGTTCTCCACATCTGTGTCTCTATTTCTGCCTTGCAAACTGGTTCATCTGTACCATTTTTCTAGAGTCCACATATATATGTTAATATATGATATTTATTTTTCTCTTTCTGACTTACTTCACTCTGTATGGCAGTCTCTAGGTCCATCCACGTCTCTGCAAATGACCCAATTTCGTTCCTTTTTATGGCTGAGTAATATCCTATTGTATATATATACCACATCTTCTTTATCCATTCATCTGTCAATGGGCATTTAGGTTGCTTCCATGACCTGGCTATTGTAAATAGTGCTGCAATGAACATTGGGGTGTATGTGTCTTTTTTAATTATGTTCAAAGTTACGTGCATGTTTTCTCTGGGTATATGCCCAGTATTGGGATTGTTGGGTCTATCTTTAGTTTTTTAAGGAACTTCCATACTGTTCTCCATAGTGGCTGTATCAATGTACATTCCCACCAACAGTGCAAGAGGGTTCCCTTTTCTCCACACCCTCTCCAGCATTTGTTGTTTGTAGATTTTCTGATGATGCCCATTCTAACTGGTGTGAGGTGATACCTCATTGTAATTTTGATTTGCATTTCTCTAATAATTAGTGATGTTGAGCACCTTCTCATGTGTTTCTTGGCCATCTATATGTCTTCTCTGGAGAAATGTCTATTTAGGTCTTCTGCCCATTTTTGATTGGGTTGTTTGTTTTTCTAGTATTGAGCTGCATGAGCCATTTATATATTTTGGAGATTAGTCCTTTGTCCATTGATTCATTTGCAAATATTTTCTCCCATTCTGAGGGTTGTCTTTTTGTCTTGTTTATGGTTTCCTTTGCTGTTCAAAAGCTTTTAAGTTTCATTAGGTCCCATTTGTTTATTTTTGTTTTTATTTCCATTACTCTAGGAGGTGGGTCAAAAAAAGATCTTGCTGTGATTTATGTCAAAGAGTGTTCTTCCTATGTTTTCCTCTAAGAGTTTTATACTGTCCAGTCTTCTGTTTAGGTCTTTAATCCATTTTGAGTTTATTTTTCTGTATGGTATTAGGGAATGTTCTAATTTCATTCTTTTACATGGAGCTGTCCAGTTTTCCCAGCACCACTTATTGAAGAGACTGTCTTTTCTCCATGGTATATCCTTGCCTCCTTTGTCATAGATTAATTGACCATAGGTGTATGGCTTTATCTCTGGGCTTTCTATCCTATTCCATTGATCTATATTTCTGTTTTTGTGTCACTACCATATTGCCTTGATGACTGTAGCTTTGTAGTATAGTCTGAAGTCAGGGAGTCTGATTCCTCCAGCTCTGCTTTTTTCCCTCAAGATTGCTTTGGTTAGTCAAGGTCTTTTGTGTCGCCATACAAATTTTAAGATTTTTTGTTCTAGTTCTGTAAAAAATGCCATTGGTAATTTGATAGGGATTGCATTGAATCTGTAGATTGCTTTGGGTAGTATAGTCATTTTCACAATACTGATTCTTCCAATCCAAGAACATGGTATATCTCACCATCTGTTTGTGTCAGCTTTGATATCTTTCATCAGTGTCTTATCATTTTCTGAGTACACATCTTTTACCTCCTTGGGTAGGTTTATTCCTAGGTATTTTTTGTTTTTTAATTTTTCATTGATAAAACTGTTTTTGATTATATAAAATATACAGTATGTTTTTAAAACAGACAACAAATAAAGAATAAAGCAGAAGGTAAAAATAACCTGAAACCCTACCCCCCTGAGTTGGCCACCATTAACATTTTGGAAACACCATTTCATGTTTCAGTTTACATGGCTGAGTATGCTCAGATGTATAATTTCACATACATGATATCATATTCCATTATGATCATCTTGTTTAAATGCAGTTTATTTTTCTGCTTTCCTCTCCCACTCCTCTAAAATGACAACACACCCCACTGTGGTAGGTGATGTTACCTGGTCTTAACCCTTCTTACAAGTCTTCATGTTCATGTAATTGTTTACAAAGATACATGTGCATATTATACAGGTGTTTTGAAACCTTCTCACCCCCACACAATAGTACATAGCAAAAATTTCTTCAAGTTAACTGATATACATACATCGAATTTACTTTCTAATGGTTGCATAGTATCTCATCATAAAAATGTAGCACAAGCTATTCAGCACCTCTCTAGTGATAGGCATTCACTTTATTTCCAGTTTGGGTGTTGGGGGCAGGGACAGCCTATTTGTTTCTTGCTGCCTCAAATACTGCTACTAAGTAATTACCTTTGTACATATATCCTTACACATTGGGTCTTTTATTCCTATGGAATAGATTTCTATGAGTGGTAATGCTGGTTTGGAGGTTCTATATGCATATTTTTATTTTTAAAGATGTCACCAGATTGATTTTCCAAATTGTTCTGATTTATCAGAAATGTGTTACAATGCCCTTTATTTTGAAGCCCCTCCTGAGTAGAGATTTAGATAGAAATACTTAAAATAGTATATTCCCGGCATAATTCTAAGCTTTCTAAATTCATTAGTTCATTAAATAGAGACTCTGTGAGGTTAAGGAATTTTCCCAAGAATACACAGTTTGTCAATGGAAAAACAGGGATTTAAACCCAGGCTATCTGGTTTCATAGCCCTTAATCTTGTGCTATTTTTGCTTTAATTTTTTACCTGTGTGATGGGTATAAAGTGATATGTTCTGTTCCTTTAATTTCACATTTTAGTGACTATTAAAGTGATAGAACTTCTTGTCAAATATTTATTTCTCATTTAGGTATGTTCTTTAATGAATTATTTATTCATGTTTGTATCAGGGATTAAATTGGGCTGCCTTTAACAGAAAGCCCAAATAACAGTAATGTAGCAAGGATTTATTTTTCCTTCATATAAAAATAAGTGCAGAGATGAACAGTCCAGCCCTGGTGCAGTGAATCTCTAAGACCATCAGGGACCTGAGCTGCTCTGAGTTCTCTCCTCGTCCCTCCTTGGGAAACTAACTCATCCCCAGGCTCACAGGTGGCTGCAGAGCTCCAGTTAATCAGAGAAGAAAGTGAAGTGCAGTAGGCAAAAGCACTTTTTCAGAAGCCCACATAGCAACCTATGCTTATGCCTCCTTGGCCAAGACCACATCACAAGGACACTCCAGCTTCAGGAGAAGGTGCAGCTCTTCAGCTGGATCCAGGACATCCTGAATAGGATCAGAGCTTTAGTAGTATTAGAATAATATTCTTTGTTCCTTTTTCTATTGAGTTGTCTTCTTATTATGAATTTGCAAGAACTCTTTTTCTACATAGATATTAATCTTTAACTTGCTATCACTCATTCAAGAATTATTTTGTGAGTTCCTTCTATGTGCCAGGCACTGCCCTATGCTAAGAACTAAGGATACACTGGGGAGCAAGACCAACAAAAAAATCCCTGGTGCTGTCATTCTAGTTGAGGTTACAGGACTCCCTGTAACCTAGTGAAGAAGTGGTAATAACTCTAATGAAGAAAAGTGAAGCAAGAAAGGAGTATTGGGATCACAGAGATGCAATTTTAAGTAGTGTGGTCAAAGTCAGCCACTGGGAGGGTAACATTTGTGAAAAGATCTGAAAAAGATGAGGGAATATTTGAGTCATCAAAACATCTATAGGTAGAAACTTCCAGGAAGTGGGTGTTGGAGAGCAAAGGACAGAGTTATAGATGATACATTCTAATAGTTGAAAAAGAGCATAATGCGTAGGGTAGTATAGCCACTAAAAAATCTGGCTTTTACTCTTGTTGATGTGGATAACCACTGGAGGGTTTCATGTGAAGTTATATGATCTGACCTAAGTTTTAAAAGGATTATTCTGACTGCCATGTTGAGAATAAGGGACACGCGAACAAAACGCGAGACCAGTTAGGAGGCTATTGAAGGAATACAGATGAGAGTGAAGGAATGTATATATGACAACTGGTTGTATATTGTACGTATTTTGAAGATGGACCAATCTAGGTTTACTGTTAGATTGGAGGCGGGTTGTACTAGAAGACAGTCCAGATGACTAAGATTTTTGGCCTGAGCAACCAGAATGATAGAGTTCCTGGTAATTGCGTTAGGGAAGTCTGTGGGTGGAGCAGATGAGGGGCGGGGGCAGGGCTGAGAATTTGGAGTTCAGGGCAGTGGGCAGAGGAGGATTTATAAATGTCAGAGTTTTCAGTGTATAAATGTTTTTTAATGTGATGAGATTAGGTGAAATCAAGAAGACTGTGAATGTATCAAGAGTTAGAGAACAAAAGAGATCGAAAGGACTGCTGGTAAAGTAGAAGGAAAAATGGAAGGATAAGGGTATCCTACCTATGAGAGGAAAGCCATGTATATTGGCTCAATTATCATCCATATGCTAACTACAGCCAACCTTACGTCTCCAGCAAAGGTATCTTTCTTCCAGTGGTCGAGATGCTTTCCCACATCTCCAACCCAACATGATGAGACGTTTATAATATTTTTATTTACCCCCCTTTCCAAGCGCCTCTACTCCTAGGTTTTCCTAATGTTGTTTAGTACTGATGATTCTAGGCTATAATTAAGCTTCTTCTTGCAGTATTATCACTTTTATTCCATGAAATTTTATCTATCCTTTAAGGTATACATTCTTAGGCACGCTTTAAAGTACATGTTCTTCACAATGCACACATTTCCTATCTTTATCTCAGGATCTCTGTTTTTACTTACAGGCTATCTGACTAGGGTGCTTTCCCAACTATCTTTCTGAGTTGAGTACTCGGATAATCTTTTATCTGAGTAATTCATATCTGCATATGTCTGTATTTCACTCTGATAAATCAATGATGTGCTTGATTTAGAACTTTAGGATTTCACTACTGATGCCCTCTGTGTTGTTACGTGTGATTATAGAAGAACAGGAATAGACACGTTTTAATAAATCTATCATTCTTTATCCTAAGGATAGGGAAGAGTGTCCACATGGTAGGGATCCCAGCAAAGATATTAAAATTCTCTAAGACTGAAGGAAATGCAAGCTTTGAGATCCCAAAACCCTTACACCAGGAGGTGCAAAGTTATTGACCACTGTTATTTGCACTCAGGCGTACACATGCAAACACTGAAGTCTGTAGCAACTCTGCACATGGCCTTGTTTTCACTAGTGGATAGGCTGGCATACCCTTCTCAGAGCTAGAGTTGGCAAACCAATTAATTGTATAAATCATAATCCAATCTATTATCCATCTGGCATTCATATAGTGCAGTGGTCTCTATATATTTATGAGCATGATCCTGTACAAACACACACACACTACAATACACACACGCGTGTGCGTGCATGTGGCTGAAAAATTTTTTTTAAATAATACCTTTACTATAGAAAATGCTTCTCATGTACTATATTTTACTTCTTTCTTTTAATTGCTAAATTTATTATTTTATGCCCTCATGATTGCAACCCACAATTTGAAAAACACCGATTTAAATACTTTTTAGTATGTTGAGGCAGAATAAAATAATAACAGGTAATATTTTTAGAATGTATGATGCACAAGGAACTATGCTAAGCACTTTACATGTAGTATCTCATCTAATCCTTAAAATAACATTAAGAGTTCAGCATTATTATTTCCTCCAGGTTATAGAGGAGAGCATAAGTATTAGAACAGTCAGTCAGTTTGCCAAAGGTCACATGATATAGCCATATAATTGTACATGCAATGCTGATAACTGCTATGTTCTTTTATCTCCGACTTCATCCTCTGAAACACGGAACCAATATATCTTCAAAGATTACAATTTCAAGATGAGGAACTGCTAAGGCTCTTCCCTTCCCATGCATCCACCATCACCACAGTCCTTCCAGCAATTACAACTCTTAGGAGGAGATGCATGGTCTCTTGTGCTCTGATTCTCTTTTTGCGGTGCCTGTTCTAATTTTCCTCACTCACTAGTGTCCTTTGTTTCTCATATTTTCTGCTACCTCATGATAAGCCTGAATTATTCTTTCTTCATGACCTTTCTGATTAAGTTCCTACTGCTAATTGGCTAATTCAGTATTCCTGGTTCAAATTCTTGAGAGAAGTAATCTTATTGGCTCACTTTATTTTCTCACACAAAGCACTGGCATAGGTTTTTGCTAATTCTTGCGGCCACGCATATGTGTTCCTACCCTGTATTTACAACTGTGGCACTTACCACATATGTAATTTCCTATCTACCTTTATCTGTCCCTTATAAGATTGTAAACTCCTTGAGAGTAAGAGGTGTATGTCTTGTTCACCATTGTACCACCTAATCTTGGTGTATAGGAAGACATATTAATAAGTCTAGGAAGACATTTAAATAAGTCAAAAGGAGTGAACTTGCCAATCAAGTAGCAGTGGGAGAATCAGAAGGAATGAAGTCATAGAACAAGAAATCAGAAAGAGAAAAGGAGTAATAGGGGAACTGTGTAGATATGTTCAGCCCTTAATAAAAAGAAAATATCAGGAAGAAAGAATAAAAGTTAATATCCTACAAGTAGCCCTAACCAACAAGACCTTACACATGACATCACCCTTCCTTGGGAAGAATGAAAGATAGTGCCAAAGGGGTTTTACCTAAGCAGTAGTATGGAAAAGAAGAATGGAGAACTGTATTTGCCCCAAGCTCAAGCTGCTAAAAACATGTATAAGATGAATTCAATATGTTGAAAATACTCAGAAAAGCAGCATTGGTCAATTTTACCAGCACTTTTGTGTTAATTAAGCAATTTTCTGAGTCAGATGTTCATACCCAAGTTGTCTGGTTTGAATCACAAAAGTGTAGGAAGCCAAGGCATGTTAGGCTCTGGGGGAGACAAAGGGTCAGAAGGTAAATCATGTCCCAGACTATGAATGAGCCAGAATTGGCTGTCACAGACCAACTTCAGGTCTTAAATCAACCAACAACTTCCAAGGCATAAAGAAACTTAAGGGGACAAAAATGAGGCCCTGGCTGCTTTGTATTTTGCTTATGCATCCTTTCAAAGCCAAGCAAATGGGAGGCCTGCTATGTAAAAAGTTCATGATAATAAAAGGAAACACATATTGCTGTTGCTATGTATTCTGACCAGTTTGAAAAAATCAAATTAATTTCATGGAACTGAGTTTCAGATGATATTGAATGTAGCCTAATGTAATTCACTATATATGTTTTTAAAATAACATAGCCAGGTAATAGAATGTTCCATTGCAATAATATTAGATTAAATCTGTTTTCCTCAGATGAATCACCTAGATATGCATAAAGTAAATATGAAAAGTGGAATTTAGGAAACATTTTAACTATACTTGTATTGCTAAAAATAAGTTGACTTTCCTTTTCCTTCCTAATTTTTTGTCTCCTAATTTCTTATGGGTTTGCTTAGAGAATAATTCCGGTATCTGAACATTCCAAAAAGCTTTACCCAAGAGGTTTCTTAATTAGCTGTCAGTTCCTTGTTTGTTCTGCCTGTTGTCACATTTGCTTAAAAGGCAAATTCTGCCTTTTGATGGTTGTGCATGTGTTTCCTGGGAGAGACTGGCCCTGTGTTTGCTTCATCACTATATTCCAGCCACTGTGACTGTGCTTCTGTTGACCAACTCCATGGATTTACATAAACTCTTCTTATTTTTCCTCCCTCATCTCTCTTAAACATCTTTATTGGAGTATAATTGCTTTACACTCCCTCATCACTCTTTTAGGAGCTTTTAAGTATTAGGAAACCCACATTTCTTCTGTTGAAGCCCATCAGATTTTTATTAGTTTCCATCACATCACATGTTTCAAACACAAAAAAATTTCAGTGTTCACTGGATCCTCCTTTAATTCTTTTGGAGATCATGTCAGAAATGATGGCTTATAAACAGATTCTCTAGATCAATGAATACAACAGTGGGGTTTCTATGAGGAACTTTTTTCTGATTTAATAAACTATCCTGACTATGTACTTTGACCTAGATAATGGAAAGGCATGTTTACTACTTATAAGTAGTAACTCCTAATATGTCACAAGGCATAGTTATATAGTTTTTATCTTCTTAAGTTGTGACTTTTATTCCAAACCATTTAGTTGTCCACCACAAGTTATATCTCATCATATATATACTTGGAATGTGAAGCTAGAGGCTTCAGAACTGACATTATTTTTAATAAGTAGATTATTCTATGCCATCATTTTGAATTAAAATTTATCATTAAATATTTCTCATGTAAAAAGAAATTAACTGATGGTAGGCCATTTATTGTACCACAATGATCGACATGGCAAAGAACTGCTGAGGATTCTGTGTTGAAAGCTAAATTCAAGCCATGGGCTTCAGGTAAAGACTGAAGATAGCACTAAGGCAAAATATGTTGATGAATAGAGGTGGACGTTTGGACAATAAGGTGAAAGCACTGAAACTACTCTAAATTAAGAGTATGAAGAAATATCTCATCATGAAAATAAAGATCAGGGTGGAGGAAGATCAATGGATGACCAACTCAATCATCATTTTGAAATACCCATTGATTTGAGAATAGCTATTAGGACTTGGGAGTCCAAAGAAAAAAATATTTTACATCACCACATAAAATGTAATATGGAAAACATTTCAAATGGCCAAAAACATGTTAGACATGCATTGCTAATTAGAGTTGCACACAACGATGTACAAATTTCTAGGTAGTTGTCAAAATGACAACAGTAACTGAATTAGGTAGAATTAGTCTGAAAAGACCCCATAAAAGAGTGGAGATTAAGAATGAGTTTTCAATGAAAAGTTAGAAAAAGTCAAAGAGAAGAGTGAGGAGGACCATGGAAATGGATCAGGTGTCATATGCAAAGATTTAGGAGGCAGGAGTTTGTGATCATGTTTGGGATGCTGCATATATGTGTTTGGCTGAAAAATATGAATTATCTCTTAGAGGCTTGGTATTCACAACAATGAGAATTAGGAGATTTGAGTGGAAACTATATCCCCATAGAGTTGTGTAGTTTGGAATCTCAGAATCAAGAGCATCAGTTGTGTAGTTTGGAATTAACCTGGTGCAAATGATCATGCAATGAAGATATGTTGAATGGAAAGACACATGCATGAATGGATGGAGGCAAGAAAACAATGGTGGACACTCCAGCTACCATGCTGGGTATTTTCACCTACATGACCTGATTTTATCTTTCAACTCTAAAATTTAGAGTTGTTATCTAAATTAGAGTTATTATTCCATTTTTGTTGATGAGGAAATTAAATGACAGTTCCAAAACCAAAGAAAACTTGGAAAATTAGGAAAACAAAGCTTTGAGTGCAAGGCTAATTCCTTGTTCTTTTTTACATTATAACTTTCACATAGTTTTAAATCAGAAATGAAGAAAATGGTTTCTGGTGGTAAATAAAGCAAGCTCAGTAGGTGGACCACTCTCTCTCTTCTGAAGCACTGATTCTAGAAGCTGACTGGGGCTCCCTACTCACTGTTCTATTTTAGTCTCTCTCATCTATACTTTGACTTGCCTTTTCTCTACTGACTGTGACCACCACTGGCCTTCTGCTTGTATATTTACTCTGGAGTGGCCATTGTCTTGTGGTCACTGACCCAACTCCTATGCAAATATTATAGAGAGCCTTTTAGGCATCTTCTTTGGAGGTGGTCAGCCAGCAGGGCCAACTCTCTCATGTGTTATTTATCAAAGCTAAATTATATGGCTAGCAAAAAACAGCACACAGACAAATTACAGAGAGATGCTTATATCTTTACACCAATACACACAATGTACTCTTTTCCTTCTGCAAAAAACAGGTATTTATTCACATCATATAATGCTGTAAAATAAAAAAGAATCTGGAATTTATAAGCTAATTGACTGGAAATAATTATAGCCAGTGAAGCAATGAAGTCTATTTGTTTATGTTTTTCCATATGTAACCTGACCTATATGTTTAAAAATTTAAACTTATTTTTAACATTTACTTGTAATTATGGCATTATTTATGTTTCTGTCAACTGATTTTCAGTGTGCTGTACTTTTATTTTCATTAAGATTATTGACAATCCAATTCTTACATGAAGACAAAGTCACAGAGTGCGTGCATTTATTGTTTCCAGTTTGCTCATCTCTGACACTAACATAACTAGTACTTTTTTTTTTTTTTTTGCGGTATGTGGGCCTCTCACTGTTGTGGCCTCTCCTGTTGTGGAGCACAGGCTCCGGATGTGCAGGCTCAGCGGCCATGGCTCACAGGCCCAGCCACTCCGCGGCATGTGGGATCTTCCCGGACCAGGGCACGAACCCGCATCCCCTGCATCGGCAGGCGGACTCTCAACCACTGCGCCACCAGGGAAGCCCAACTAGTACTTTTTAAATTATCTTTATTCTATGTTCATTGCATAACATATGAATCTCTCATGATCCAATATACACCAAACAGAGATTGGTCAGCTTATACAGATTTGATAAATTCAGTCATGCCCATTTTCTTATAATATGGCCAAAAGCAACAGACACTAATAGAAGATTCATAGGCAAACACCATTTCCAAGGATGTCCTTGCTTATTGCCACTGAACAGGTCCAGTACAAAGAGTGGGAATAAAAATACTAAACTTTTATGCACACTCTGACCACTAAGAATGGGTCTATACACCAGAAATTATTTCTTCACTTTGTTCTGAGAAATGAACCAGCAAATAAATGTCTTGGAGCATCATTCTCAGAGGCACAAAGAACTCTCCCTCCACCTTGACAACTCCCCTTTAAGAGCTTCCATCTTTATCTATTGATGCAGCTCAACTCCTCTGTATGTTACCGTCCACAGACAATTACTGTTGTGCCATGGACTGTGCTAAACCCCAGGAATACAAAAATGAATTTCACACACTTCCTGCTCTCAAAGACTACATCTTTGAGGAACAGAAAGACAATAGACATTTTGGGGGTTTGGGGTTTTTTTAAAATTTTATTGTGGTAAGAACACTTAACATGAAATCTACCATCTTCTCAAATTTTTAAGTGTACAATACAGTATTGTTAACCATAGGTACAATGTTGTACAGTAGATCTCTAGAATTTATTCATCTTGCACAACAGAAATTTGTACACTGATTAATATCTCTTCATTTCCAAATCCACCAGGCCCTGACAACCACCATTCTACTCTCTCTTCTTTGAGTTTGACTATTTTAAATACCTCATATATGTGGCATTATGCAGTATTCATATTTCTGTGACTGACTTATTCAACTTAGCATAATGTCCTCAAAGTTCATCCATGTTGTCATATATTACAGGGTTTCCTTCTTTTTAAAATAATATTCCATATTCCACTGTATGTATATAACACAGTTTCTTTATCCATTCTTCTGTTGATGGACATTTAGGTTGTTTCCACATTTGGCTATCATCAGTAGCGCTGCAATGAACATGGAAGTGCTAATATCGCTTTAAGATTCTGATTTCATTTCTTTTGGATAAATAAGCAGAAGTTGGACTGCTGAATCGTATAGTAGTTCTATTTTTAATTTTTTGAGGAACCTCCATACTGTTTTCCTTAGGAGCTACATCATTGCATTTCAAACAATGTATAAGGGTTCCAATTTCTCCACATCCTCGCCAACTCTTGCTGTCTATGTATATATAAAGACAGCAAGTCTTTATATATAATAACAGTACTAAAAAGCATGAAGTGATATCTCATTGTAGTTTTTATTTGTGTTTCTCTGGTGATTAGTGACATTGAGCATATTTTCATATACCTGCTGGCCACTTGCATGTCTTCTTTGGAAAAATGTCTATTCAAGCCCTTAGCCCATTTTTTTCACCAAGTTATTTGTTTTTTTCTATGGAGTTGTAAGTGTTCCTTATATATTTTGGAAAGTAACCCTTTAACCGACATATGGCTTGCAAATATTTTCTCCCATTCTATCAGTTGCCTTTTTATTCAGTTGAGAGTTTCCTTTGATATGCAAAAGGTTTTTAGCTTGATGTATTCCCATTTGTCTATTTTCTCTTCTGTTGCCTGTGCTTTAGTATAGCTAGAGACATTGCACTTCCTGATTTCAAAACATATTACAAAGTTACAGTAATTAGAACAGTTTGGTACTGTCATAAAGACAAACATACTATACACCAATGGGACAAAAGAGAGAGCCCAAAAATAAATCCACACATATTCAGTCAACTGATCCTCAACAAGGGAGCCAAGAATATACAATGAGGAGAGGATAATCTCTTCAAGAAATGGAGTTGGGGCTTCCCTGGTGGTGCAGTGGTTGAGAATCTGCCTGCCAGTGCAGGGGACACGGGTTCGAGCCCTGGTCTGGGAAGATCCCACATGCCGCGGAGCAACTGGGCCCGTGAGCCACAACTACTGAGACTGTGTGTCTGGAGCCTGTGCTCTGCACCAAGAGAGGCTGCCGACAGTGAAGTATGTGCACCGCGATGAGGAGTGGCCCCTGCTCGCCACAACTAGAGAAAGCCCTCACACAGAAATGAAGACCCGACACAGCCAAAAATAAATAAATAAATTTATTTAAAAAAAAAAAAAGAAATGGAGTTGGGAAAACAGGATATCCACATGCAAAAGAATGAAATTGCACACTTATCTTACACAATACTCAGGAAAATCAACTTAACATGGATTAAACGTAAGGCCTGAAACGAAAATTCCTACAGGAAAACAAGGGAAAATTTCATAATATTGGTCTTGGCAGTGATTTCATGAGCAATTAGTAATTTTAATTTAATGTGTTGTGTGATACAAGGGAGTTATGCAGAGTCATGTGGTGCCAGATACACCCCTTTCTCCACGTATACTGTTCTGCACCCACTAATTTACATGGTGGCTGATGAGCTTCTGAGTACATAAAGCAACCTGAACCATATTTACAGTTGGGAGTTTATACTTATCTGACTTTCTAAAGGGAAGTCAAAATCCTGAACAGGGATAATAGCATCCCTGAGAGAGAATGTATCATATGGACAAGTGCCTGGAAGGTTGACCAGATTCCACTGGTGAGTGTGAGTGTCAGAGGGGAGGGATGGCTGCAGGTCCACTGTAGCTGGTACTAGAACCCATCCAGGCTCAGCAAATTTGATGGCATACATGACCTTGGGAAGGGGAGAATCCTGTCATCTAGTGAAAGAACTCCATAAATTTGGTAGCAAATCAGGACCCAATCAAACCTCTGTGGGCATCTCTCACTGAAAGTAACCCCAGAAGGAGAAGAAATTGGTGGAGATTGCTAAGTTCTCTCAGGTCCCTGTGGCATAGAGAAGGTACTTTTAATGGCAGTGGTATCTCAGCATGGTCAAGGCTAATTCTTCAGGACACCAGAGATAAGCCTAAATCAGTAAACCAGATCCTGAAGTTTTATACCTTGTGGAAAGGATTACCTAAAGGTTTTTGAAAAACTGTAATAAGGTCAATGGTTTACTCACATTTATGTTTTAGAACTATCACTCTGGTGGTTTTGGAAATGGGCTGGAATGAATTAAGGCATGAACACCCTGGCCTGACCTAAACCAACTGGGTAGCACAACACTGCCCTTTACTGCCTTGACCACAGTTAAGCCAAAAAGACACAAGCAGATACCAGAGAAGAAAAAAAAAATGTCCATTTACCAGGGGTAACCCAGCCAGGAAATACATGGAACACTTAGAGGCCACAATGAAAATCAAACCATCACATATAAAAATTTTTAATGTCGTATTTTGGGGTAGAGTTAAGAAAGACAATAGAATGGTTCAGATATTGTGTTACAAATAAGAGAGATTGTCATAACCACACATATCTGGAATTTCCTTTGAAAGATAAAAATTTCATGTTACATTTTAACCTTCAGGTCTCTCCACTGGAAGGGAACGATTATAGTAAATGGATTACTCAAGAAATGAATTAAACACTCTTAGGCAATAGTTTCTCAATAAACATCCAGGTCAGTAATGCACTGTTTGGACCATAAGATAACCATGAGGTATCCTAACGCTCCACGAAGACCTTCTGATGACCCAAGGCCTTCATGTTGTGAACATCCCATATCCATTTAACTTCTGTAAATTTTCCCATAAGGTGGCCCTTTCAAATGCATACCATGGGTTGGAAATCAATGGAACATACTTTTGGAACTAAGTTTTGTGACTCATCCCTTTCCACAGCCTACAACTACTTTACCTTGGTGCTTATGATGATGAAATAGGCACATATTACCAAATACTCAGAAGGTCTTACCGAGGCATAGTTAAAATGAATTAAAGAGCTACTCTTATGAAGTTTAAATGCCACCCACAAATTCTGTGAGAATATCGCTGAGAGAAAAGAAAAAGGTCAAAAGGGAAAAAAAAAAGATTTATAGATTTTAGCATCATTCCAACCTCTTTGAAACAAACAACTTCCATTTCCATCTGGAAAAATCTTATTCAGTTTTCAATTACCCATTCAGATAAAATATTCCAGTAATCTGATATTTCTGTAAAATATGTGCATCAGGAGAGGCATTCACAATATTAATTCTATTGATATCAAAATAAAAATTGCACCCTCAATCCTTCAAGAATTTCATAGGGTCTGGTTCTATTTCTTTGCCCAACACTCACAAAAACATTCCATGACCTGCCTTGCATCTGTTGTTCTAAAATAACTTCACAATAATGTATGATTTCTATTCTTATTTTGTTGAAACCACTGGCATTTGCCCAACCCGTAAACAAAAACAGCATTCTAGAAACCGCCAGACATCAAGTATGCAATTTTCTTCCCTAATACTTGGTCTAAAAGAAAGAGTACACTTGCACATTTACTGTAACCATTGTGCATGCACTCATATTCTGCCACCATCTAGTTAAATTCATTTTTAATGAGTCACATCATGGAGCACTGTATATTTTTGTTGCTAAATTTATTAACATATACTTATGGGAATATAGTTTTTCTTGTGGTGTTTGTGTTTGAACTAATTTTTGCTAATTTTCTTTTGTTTTTCCAAGGAATATTTTTGTCTTTCTAAACCTCAAGAATTGTCTTTGATGTGGTTATCAAAAAAGAACTCAGAAGTTTTGGATTTCTTAGGCATATATTCCTAATATGTATTATCCATACATATTGAAATTTTCTTTGGAAGACAGACATGGCATGCAAATTTTACCTTCAAAATTTCCCTCACTGGGTTCAGTCTCAGGTATTATCAATGGAAGACAGTGATTACAATGAATGTATGATGGCAATAAATTTCACTCTTACATTCAAGATCTATGGACTATAAGAGCAAAACAGAGTGATCCATGTTGTCAGTGAAACTAAAAACACAGTATGGAAAGCAATCACATAAGACAATGGAAATGAACATGGGCTTCGGAGTTTTACAGAAAATGTTGTAACCTCTCAGAATCTGTTTCTTCTACTAGAAAATAGGAATAATATTACCTACTTCAAAAAGCTGTTAAAAGGCTTAGATAAAACATGCTTGAAGATTCTATATCTTTGATACATAGAATCAATTAAAATTAAATAAAACAGTAAGTTAATAATTTTATGTCATTTTACTCTACGTAGCCATGGGTACTTTATGAGTAAATCTATGTGTGTTAATATCATGCTATAGGTATGCATATTTGTATAAAGCCAGCTATGCTAACATACACAAAAAGTCCACAACAGAGCAGAATTATGTGAAGACCTGAGTTAGATAAAGTGTAGAAAGACCTTATTTACCTATTAAGGCCAGTTATATACATGTATCATTGCTAAATAGGAAGTAGGAAATTTATTCAATGTCAAGAAAAGCCATTTAGCTGCTGATGATTCACATTTTGCCTTGAGTCGTCTGGTAGGAAACTGGCATATCACTTGTTGGCAAATCTGAATGGTATTAAATTGAACAGGTAAAAAATAGACTTGTGAATTAACCAAATTAAATTTGCAATACATGTTTCCGACTGGCATGGACCAAGGAACGCTGATGTAATTTACAGAAAGTGCAAGGATTCGCAGCACAGGCATCCTTTCCAAAATCAAACCTCTAGGGCATTTCAGAATGCCCTACTCCCACCCCTTGATAACAGAGTACATAACTATCAGATGCATGGCCTTGAGCCCTCAGTCTCCTCATACCACAACCAAAAGTCATTGGTCCTTACTCTGTCAAAGCACGATAAGGTGAGGCAGAGCTCCATGGCCCCATGGTCATCTTACCTGGTAAACCATACATGTATATTTATGTTCACTTGCTTTGATAAACACTCTCTGCACTTCTAGTTCAACTCAACGTACAAAGTCACTTTGGTTCTGACTCACTTCCCTACTTTGACCTCGATTTTCCAACTCTTTCCTGGATCCAGACAATCTCTTGACTCTCTGATTCACTATTTTCAGCCTTCACTGATTTGGGTTTTAGCTTGAATCTCTAATTCTGTTTTGCCTTCCCCCACCTCCATTTCCTTTCATTCCTCTGATGATGTAAAAATCATCTATAGTGTATTCATTCCAGGTATACACACTTTAGAGAGACAGTGGAGGCAAGGATTTATTCCAACATTATAATCACGGAACGGGAGAAGGGAATCCCTATTATGCTTCTAGGAATGAAATTATGCCATTCATCCAAGGGAATATGAGCTCTCAAAGAGGAACTGCTCATGCTGTGTGAACATTTTCAGAGGGATATTTTTTACTTTTGTGTGTTCAACATAACAACCAAAATACAATTTTATGGGAGGTAGGAAGAACCTGGAATTGCCTCCTTTAGATGTTGACTTTTTTAGTTTTTCCACAAATCCAAGTAAAATCAAAATATAACTAATTTAGAATACTAAACTAACTCCAAAGGCTTGACTGGATCCTTCAGCAAAATTAGACCTCCTGGGCACAGTCCCAAGAGACAAGCTGATGTCCTGATGTTTCAAAAACAGTAACAAAGAAAAATGAGGTTTCCAACCACCAGTCTTTTTTCCATTTTAAACACACAAGTCTTGGAATACTGATTTTAACCATGGCAAAACCATCCTCAGCCCACAGTCTGGATATCACTGGAAGATACAGGCTCTGTCAGACTAGTACCTTTCCATGTCTGGGATGAATGGTGGTTTTATTTCCAGAGTGTTCCACATTTCTATGTTATACTTCTCCAACCACCACCCCTCACAAAATGTTCATAGCTATGAGCCTTCGAATCTCACTCACTGTAGTTTTCCTAAATGGAGACCAGATGAGCTACCCATTCTAAAGCCAGCCACGAGCTTTGATAACCACTGCTATTCTGCCTTCTTCCCTCCTCTTCAGAAAATGCCAAAAAGTCGATGTCAGACCTGTGGTATTCAGCAAACACTTAATTGTCTCCTAATGAGGACAATTTTCTCTCTCTCTCTCTCTCTCTCTCTCTCTTTCCTGACCCATGAAAAACTCCAGGCACTGTTTTTCATCTGTTTTCTTCTCCCATGTAAATCCCAATGTTTCTATCATGTTAGATAAGGCTATGTACTTCATGAGCTTTTTATCTCATCCCTTATGGGGCCGGCTTCCAACCAAACCCAGATTAGATCCATGATAGAGTTACTGTTCTTTCACAAAATGAGCTTCAGAGGAAGAAGAAAGGAGATGATATTCTTCCTAAATGTCAAAAAAAAAATCATGTTGGAATCAGAATATATACCATGAGTCATAGATAGCCTGCTTCAATAATTGTTCTCTAATACCTAGAAAACCGAAAGCAGTCTTCAGAAAAAACTCTGAATGGAAATGAAATGAAGATCAACAACACTTCTAACACAATGGATGCTTGCTACAGTACAGGAAGCCACAAATTTCTTGGACACTCCCAAATACCTTCCAAGTCATATGCTCTGCTGGAAAAACTGCAGTCAGGGCAAGAAGAAATAATTCGTTATGGATAAGCTCAAACTCAACCTAAGAAATGCAACATAAGTATCATGAAGAAGGAGGAACCAAGAAACACATCAGTCATAAGAGGCAAAGAATGGTATATATGAGCACAAGAAAATGGTAGAATAAGGCAGAGCAGCAGAGCTGAGAATAGCAACACAAAGGCTTCTGGATATAAATGAATCTGAAAGGCACAGAACGTATGAATGCTTATTCTTGCATGGGGAAAGATCACTTCATTTCCTTAGTCAAACTTTCAACAAACACTCACTGAATACCACGTTTTGGGTCTGTAAGACAGACAAAGCTCGTAGCACCAAACAGAGATAACTTTGATTTTAGCATCACTATTACATGCCTTACACAGTGTGTTAATTTCACAATTTATTTACATGTTCCTAAATGATTCTTCACAACTAGACAGGGCTCATGAGAAGAGAAATCTCCATTTTTATGGGCAAGTTTCCAACATAGTCCATACCATACATATAACTTATAAATGCAGGAAGCAGAGATTGTGTTATCATTAGTCATAAATATATATCTATAATGGTTGGGTCGTTATCCCCCTCTAAAAAGGATACATATCTGTGCATGTCTTCTCCCAGCCAGTAAATTCTCTTATTACTGAATATGAGAAATAGAGAGGGCTGCGTATTTGATATCAGACTACAAGAACAGACAAAGAAAATGTATGTGGGATAGCATCTATTTATATTTAATTGTAACGTTATTAAAATTTTTATTTCCAATAAAGTGTCTTTTTGATTTTGTTAAAGTTGATGATTCACAGGATGTCTGCAATGACATTTCCGATCAACTTATTGTTTCCATTTCCATCACTTTTTAGTTCCCAAATGTGTAGAATGTGATTGGATGGATGGATGGATCATTAGTTGTGATTACTTATATATTTTTCCCCTTAACATTTATTCCTCTAAAATACCAAACTATCCACTGTTTTCTGAAACATATTCTCTGACACCTTTTAAGAACTTTGATTTCTTAATTATTTTCTTCTCTTTCATTCATGTTCTTATTTCTTCCACTCCTCCCCAGTGCTTCCCGTACAGTCAGGATTCCTCAGCTCCTAAGTAATGGCACATGGAGCCTCTATTGCACCTCTCCCTATCAAAGAGGACCTGGATCTTAATACTCCCCATGCTACATGAATCTCCATTCTATCAACTCCTCTTAAATCTTATTAATAAGAATTAAAACTCCTCTTCTTCCAGAAGCTACCCCTGCCAAAGTCTCATTGATTTTCCACTGCCAAATGATCAAGCAATAATAATCACTTAATATTCAAAGAATTCTTGATGACTCTCATTCTTAGAGAGCCAAGGCAGGAAGCTCCTTTGTGCTGCATGTCATCCAGTTGCTTAATAGGAGCCGAGCAATGTCAGTGGCAAGACACAGTGGGGTAAGAAAATAGAAAATTTGTGTATGTAACAGTATTTCCAAAAAAGTTAAAGGCTCAATGGCAATAGAATGTCTTCTGAAAAGGTCAGGTAGCCTGGTGGTTAGGAATGTGGGCCCTGGCAACCATCTGCCAGGGTTTCTCATCTCGGCTCTGCCACTCACAAACTATGTGACTTTAACCAAGCCACTTACTATCTCTGTGCCCTAATTTCCTGTCAGTCTTCTTTTTAATTTTTATTTTGAGTATGAAATAGTACAGATATCTTCAAATGTTTAGTAGTTTACACATCTTCAGATTAACTCCACAACCAAAAACTTCTTCCTCTAAGTATCCCCAAGATAGTATATTTTTTATTCATGAGTAAGTTTTATCTCAGATTATGAATACCCCTTTACTTTGAAACCTTAGTTTTCTTAAACAATAGATGCTGAGAATTGTATTAGTCTTCTTTGACATAAAAAAATATATTACCTTATTCCAGAAGCCCCATCACCTTGTGTAAGAGGAAAATCTTCCTTTCTATGTTCACAAGGTCTGTTTTCAGAAGAATCTAAATCCTCACATTTTTTCAATGTTTCTTATCGGACTGTTCTATTCTGTTCTGGTCCTCTCTCTTCTACTGTCCTTTATTCAAAGATTCCTTTATCCTCTGTATCCAATTCACCCAGATTAATCCAATTTCACCTACATTTTCAGCTCTACAATTTTTCTCATTAATTTGACTGGTATTTATTGTGTATCTACTGTGTTGCAATTTTAAGCACAACAGATAAAGCAGAGAACAAACAACTTTCTTAAACTCACACAGCTTGAATTTTAGCTGGGAAAAGCAGGCTACAAATAAGTAAATACACAATGTATAAGAGGTAATAAGTTTTAAAAGAAAATTAAGCAGACTAAGCGGACACTATCTCTAGGTAGGACTATCTACATAACTTGGTTAGAGAAGGCCTCTCTGATGAGATGACATTTGAGCAGACACCTGGTTAAGGTAAGGGAGTAAAAGACGTGAAAATCTGATTTATTGTTCTAGGTGGCAGCCCAGGCATCAGCATCTTCAAAATCAGGAAACCTACTTCTATGAGCTTCAGTCTTCTTCTCTGCAAGATGACAATGATGACAATGTCATAATTTTAGGGTTGATATAAAGATTAGAGATGTCTACATAAGATTAGAAAAGGACCTGGTGCAATAAATGATAGTTATTATTCTCTCACATAGCTATGTAACTTTGTGACTGTAAAAATAGAGTATATACACAGATTACTTTCTGAAAACTGCCTGAAAAGCATTTCAGAGTTTATAGCAAATTATATCAAGCTGATAGTACAGAAGGCAGTATAATGCATTGAAGAGAATATGAAGTTGAGAAACAGACAAATCTCTGAACCCAAGCACCCTTACATACGAGATGTATGTATGAGATCTTGGGAAAGTTATGCGATATCTCCAAATCTCAGTTTCTTAGTCTGTATAATGGATCGTGTTAAGAATTAAACAAGTTGATCTATGAAAAATCACAATCCTTGACCTACACAAATGTTGGTTTCTTTCTCCATAGCTTCTCTTTCAATTACTCGGTAAACTAGCACCATTTGGTCATATAATTTGATGCACAGAATTAAACATGTCACCTTTTGCAGGTGAAATATTTAAAAATGTAATCCGATGTGGTCACAAAAAGCTTGAGGTCATTGAGGCATGAGGGGAAGGCAAGGAGGAGCAAGAAAGATAAGGGCCTGTAACCAAATACTTCTACCAAATTCCTCCAAATTCTGAAGAATGGGAAATCTTACAGAATTTTTCTGTTCGACAAAATTTGTCCAAGTCAGGAGTGCTTTATCATTTTACCAAAAATGGGGAAGTCTTTCCTCACAGGAATTGACTTTCCTAAGCCCCAGTAATTCCAAGCCCCGCCAAAAAAATGTCCCCACCAAACACGAGATCCTAAAGTCACTAACAGATTATTGCATCAGATATTTATTAAAGGTAAAAAGACCAAGGTGTTCAAAGTCAATTAAAGAGAATAACCGAAGATACCAACACAAGAAAAAGTGGTATCACTTTGAGGAACTTATTTAAATCAGAAAGCTAGCTTTAAAACAGAAAAGAGAGAACACAATAAAATCCTGGATGAGTTCCAAATTTGGACATAGGTCCTTTCACAGATGATGTAGGAAAATGTGTTCATTCATCCATTCAGCAAATATGACTGAGAGCCCACCACACATCAGATCTCTTTCTAGGCAATGGGGACGCCATGTGGACATAACACTTTGAAAACTCCTGCCCCTGGAATGCACATCCTAATGAGAGAACAACAACTGATAAACAAGTGAAATATCTGGCAGGCAGATGGTGTTAAGTTCTATGGAAAAGAATAAGGAAGACAGAAAGTAGGGATATGAAATTCAGGGTCCAGTATTTAAATAAGGAAGTGAGGGAAATTCTCCCCACTGTGAAGGTGACTTTGGGGAAAAATCTTATGGGTGTGAGGTGGGGAATCATGAAGACCCCTGGGGGAGGAGCATTCCAGACAAAGAAAATTACAAGTGAAGAGCTTCTGAGGCAGGGAATTACTTGGATTATTAAGCAAGTGCAAGGAGGGGTGTGTGGCTAGTGAGAAGTGAACCAGGGAGAAGAGTAAGGGATGAGACCAAGAGATTATCTCAGGGACCAGATCCAATGCAACTAGTGGGCCATTACCAAGACTGTGACTTTTACCATGAGATGAGGACCACTGACAGGTTTTGAGAAAAGGACTGAAATGAGCTGACATTGAACTGCTATTGTATTGATATCAGGTGCATTGAAATGGACAGAAACAGGGAGACAATAATCAAGATGGATGATGGCAGTGGCCTGAACTACTATTGTATAAACCAAGCTTTTTTTTTTTTTTTTTTTGGCCATACCATGTGGCCTGCAGGATCCTTAGTTCCCCGACCAGGGACGGAACCTGTGCGCTTGCATTGGGAGCGCGGAGTCTTAACTACTGGACCCCCAGGGAAGTCCCTAAACCAAGCTTTTGTTCTGAGAAAATTCCCTCTTCGAAGATGGAAAGACTGTGAAGAGGTGGTATGTGTTCATTTTTTGGTTTGTTTGCTTTTTGGAGGGTTGGAATGGAGATCAGTTTGGGAAGCCTGTTAGACATCCAAGGAAAGCCAGCAAGGAAAGAGGGTGGATACACATGTCGGAGTTCAGGGGAGTGGTCCTGGCTGGAAATACAAATTAAGGATTTTTTCCAGAGCATAGATGGGATTTAAAGGCTCAGAGAAGATGAGATAAGCCTAGAGAGAGAGTGAAGATAGAGAACAGAGAAGCCTTGAGGACTGAGCCCCTCCAGAAGATGAGAGGCAGCTAGTGCAGAAGCGGAGAGGGAGCAGCTGTTGGTGTGCTGGAAGTGATACCGATCAGGACCCTGTGGGGCTCCTGGGCACAAAAACTTTCCTGTGCCCTCCATTTCTTTGATTAGGAAATAGGCTTCATTCAACCTCCATGACCTCCCCTGAGTTCCAACGGACAAGTTCAAACAGTTGTTAATTAGGGAAGGGAGGGGATGAGGAACAGTCAAGAGAAACAACAGTGCAGCCTTGAGGCAAGGTCCTGGTTCTCCATCAGGGTATACACACAACAATATCTTTGAGCTGTTTTGCAGATACTGAAATCCCCACCAGGTGGGAGAAGTTAATGGTTAACACTGTATGGTGCCCACAAGCATGTAGACCCCAGACAGTTTGGAACCAGAAGGTTGGTGATGCTGACTGCCACTTACCTCACCACCAACCAATCAGAAGAATGTCCATGAGCTGATCACGCCCTCTCTGAACCATTACTATGAAACTTCTCACTACTCCCTCCAAGTTGGGACACAGAGTTTTGAGAGCACTAAACTGCTGTGGCCCCCTTTGCCTGGCAAAGCAATAAAGCTACTCTTTTCTACTTCACCCAAAACTCTGTCTCTGAGATTTAACTTGGTGTCAGGGTGCAGAGGCCGGATTTGGCTTCAGAAGGACAACCAGAGAGTCTATATTGTAGAAGCTCCATGAAAGAAATATTTTAAAAAGATGGGAGTGATACAGTGTGCGGAAAAAATTGTTGCCTCTATGTGTTTTAAGAACTGAGGACCAACCATTAGGTATTATAACATAACGGTCACTGGTGACCTTAAGAAGATATTATCCATGGTTCAGGGGGAGGGGAGAAAAGAAGAGACAAGGAGCTGGTGATATCAAGCAAAACAGCTCTCTGGGGGACTTTGCTCTAAAAGGGAACTGAGAACTGGGGAGATCACAGGTTGTAGAAGACGGGGATTTTTGTTTGTTTGTTTGTTTGAGGAGGAGAGATTACTACATAGAGGGGGAAAGTTTGATGATGAGAAGGAGAGAAAGGATGCAACTGCTAAAGTGGCATCCAGAGTCAGGGGGAGCAAGGGAATCTGTGACTCAAGTGGAGGGGTTGGTCCCAGATAGAAGCAGGGAGTGTGCAGTCACTGCTGTAACCCTCAGCAGGAAGACAGGGCAGCTGGCCCCGAGGCAAGTAAGAGGTTGAATGTGGAAGGAAAATTTCCAACATGTCAGGCTAGTTAATGCTACTGGCCTCTCTGAGAGGTAAGTATGAAAAGCTATAAAAAGCCAAAGCAGCTGCCCCAGCAGCTGATGTGAACCTAGAAGGTGTAGACGTGTGAGAGGCCAATGTGACTCTGTACGGGAAGGGGTCTTAGAATTGCCACACAAGTAGAGTCTGTTTGAGATTGAATAAGTGAAGAGAAGTGAAAGTGGAGAGAAGAGAGAGGAGAAAAGGCCACACGCAATCTTAAATTCAATATTTCACTCCCATTAAAGATAAGCTGTTTATAAGCTTCAGTGTAGGGCACATAATTCTAAGTAAAAACTCTGTGGTTCCTCTTCCCAAACATAAATCATGATCACTCTCCACTCTGCTCTCTGGGAGTCCTCAAGGCAAAGGGACAAGACTTGAGGTACAGTAATAAAAGTCTGAGTATTATAAAAATCCATCCTGAGCTCCAAGAAGAAAAGAATAACCTGAAGAGAGCTCTAAAAAGTACTTATTTACCCAGGCGTTGTGCAGTATTATAAATTTTATTAACGTCCTCAGGAATCAAAATGCACACCTTGATACCTATGTGAGATTTTTTTTACTCAATTATGGCTATATGTGCTTTAAAGATGAACTATGAAGTATTTTTCGACTAAATGCCTTGATAAAATAATGAATATTAAATACGTCTCAGAGCCACAAAAAGGACTTATCACAGGATTGTCTTTGTGGTAGCTGAGGAGTGCCCCCTACAGTCTGATGAGCACAACACAAACGGATGACAAGGAAAGAACAGAGCTGCAGTGCTTGAAGATTCTCAAAAGGCGTCAGTGAAAGGAAGGTAAGAAACCTCGGCTAAGAAAACGTGACTTTAAAGCCTAAGAAATATGTGGACACTATGAGTTCCTATCTTTACATATTTGTGAACAGCAAGAAATGAAAAACTTTTGCATGGATTTTTCTTTACTTGACTCTCAGCACCTATTGCATACAACTAAAGAAAATACAATGTATTAGTAAAGTCTGTTTTTGTTCTTTGGTTCTTTTACATCAACATCTGAATATACATGAAAATAATAGTGAAAAAAACATTATATTCTGCTATGCAAACGAAAACTGTATCTGGGATCAGAATCAATTTGCATCTGATGTTAGTAACATAAAAAGAAAATGTAACATATTTATTAAAATGAAATTCTGGTTTGAGGTTTTATTCCTTTTTGTAAAGACTTCACCGAGAAGTATTTACTCTCTGTGAACATCATCCATTAAAATGCTAATGATTTTCAAAATAAAAATCACAAGAAGACATGAAAGACTTATCAACATATTTTAAAATACTACATAATGTATATATAAATATGGTGTCAAATGTGTTACATTAATATTCAATATTATACACTGTATAATGTATTTTACAATATTATTTGAGAGGCATAAAGTTTACGGTATATCAACAAACTGAAGGGAATAAATTTCATATATAATAATATATCCAGTTTAATTTTCCATTTGTAAGAAAAGGAGAAACAAAGTATGTACCAAAAACCTTTGAAATTTTTTACTGGAAATATTTTGAATACTAATATTGGTATAATTTAAATATACCAGCATATTTGGTGTTTGTAACTATTAAATTAAACCCAGAATTATATAAATGCTTAGCAATGGACAGAGCAGTATTTATCGAAGTTAAGAGCCTTTCACATGCTCTTTGAATAAATGCAGATCTTTGGAAAACTGCATTTAACATCATAAAATGTTCATTTAGACTCAATTTCACATACATTTATGAGATATACATAAATGTACACGATTAAATTGATAAATTTAAGCATTTTCATTAAGAATGTTTTTCACATTCAGAAAGAGGCAATTAGGGTCATATGGTTTAAATACTTTTTTTCCTTATGAAATCTAATAAGCTATAATGCAATATTTATATATCACTGCTTTCTCTAAAATTATTAATAAATTGAGAAATGATGAAGTAATAAATTATACCTTTTTCCTGTAGGAAAAGCTAGTGTACTAAAGAAAAACTTCTTGATACATTAATCTTCCTAAGTATTCGGGTTATTAACCTAATAATCAGAATTGTCTCTTCCTTCCCACCTCCTAAAAATATGTATATGATGCACTCAACGGTTAAAACACAGCCCTTGTGGAAATCCCTGCTAAAAAATATTAGTGTATAGAACCCACAAATGTACATTCAAATTAATGAATCTGGCTGTTTTCATATTTAAGTAACCTTTTGAATTCACTCACCCATATTATAGAATCTTTGCCAAAATGCAGTTTAAAATTAAAATTATACTTTTAGTAATATGAAATAATTGAAACATTTCAACACTGTAATGATTCTTTAATTTTTAAATTAAAAAATGGAAAAAATGAAAGAAGGGAGGGAGGGAAGGAAAGAGGGAGGAAGGAGGGAGGGAAGGAAGGAAGGAAGGAAGGGAGGAAGGAAGGTAGGAAGGAGAAGGAAGGAGGGAAAGTAATCCACTGATTTAATTAAATGAATTAACATTTGTAAAATTAATAATTTCCAAAAACAGCATTAGTCCAGAAAGAAAATTTAATATCCCTAGGTAACAGAAATAAAAAACTAAAATGCACCCAAGTCTTAAATATTATATACTGTTGATTACATAGACTTGACTTGTGGAAATGTACCAAAGACCAATTAAGACAATTTTAAATAAACTTTTATTCAAATTGAAAACACAACTGTAGGTTGTATATACTCCTTTGGTGTTTAGAAGATATCATAAATTCAGTCACTTCCTCATGCCCCAGAAAATTCAGCCCATTTTTTAGAAAGGCTATTGTTTTCATATTATTCCTACCATGAAAAATGCTACCTTTTTTGGCTAATACAAAGAAACCACAATTAACAGTGAAACCATAAATACTTTCTGTGTTAACCACAAATGGCCTTTCCCATAGAGAAATGGCTTACATGTGTTCTAAATGTGTTTGGTTTCATTTTGTATGGAAGGAGCTGTGGGTATGTTTTTATCTAAGAAAAGAACATGGCATGAACATGCACAGCTTTCTAAAATGAGAAACACTCATTGAATTTAATCGGAGTTTTGTCTGGGCCGGAAATTTGGAATTAAGTTCCATGAGTGATGATTTTGGATTCTCTGGACAGGACTTTAGGGTCTACTTGCCAAACTTTCTTGGACTCTCAGTGCAACACAAGGCAGGAGGGACCTTTGCCTGTGTCATATTACTGCATCTTGTGTAACGATCGGCTGATTTCAGGAGCTCACAGCCTTCACACATTTCCACTCCATCAATTCAATTTGGGTCTGTCCCATACACAACCGTTGACTGCTCTGGGTCAGTCTTCTGTGTGTGCCTGTCTGAGTGTAGTTGTACCTAATTTCTTGAGTATCTACTCATTATGCTCAGCATCAAAACCTATAGAAATCTGCATATGTGGATGTGAAGAATCATTTCTCTATTTGAATATAACACATGCTAGGTCATTTTTTAAAATGTCACTCACACTCTGAAAATACATAGGAAAAAGGAAGGCCTTCTCAGAACGTGACCTTTTGCTCACTTCCGTAACTGAGGCTCCTTGCAAAGAGCCTAAATGGAAATTAAACCAAATTTTGTGCTGTAGATTTTCACTGGTCATATATAACATAAAATAAGAAAATCTACTGTAAATCAGGAATTGTTCAGAATACTCTCTACTCAATTGAATTTATACCCACAAAATAACCATCTGAGTAAAAGATTTTCCCCATATAAATTATCTTCAGAAAACTTTTTATAGAAATGTGTCCTACTATAAAATGCATCTACTACTCTAATTGTATAAAGTTTATCTTAATAATCTACAGGACTATTCTAAAGAATAAAAAGGTAACCTTCTTATCAATTACAAGCTTAAAACAATAAACTGAACATTTGGAGTGTTTTTAAACCAGTTTTAAAAAGAATAAAGTCTGTTCAGAAAGTTGTTTACCATCATGCAGACAAAGCTATTGACTGAGCTATCATTTTATTGCTTTTATAATTTGTGAATTTGTGATTAATTTGAATATGTTTATTTTAAAAAGGTAGATGATCTGTGATTCAAAAGTAGAATTCTTTGGTTGGTTGATTCATTTTCATGAGGATGAGGTTTGGAGAGGGTGTGGCAGTAAGTTGTTGCCCTGTTGGGGGCCCCATCCCCAAAGGAAGGGGTAATGAAATTATCCACAACTGTAAGTCTTTATTTATTGGAATAACTATCTCCTCTTTATTTCGAGCCACATAATATACTATAATAAAACTTGGAAAGTCTTTTATTCTGTTTCCACCCAGTTATCTTTTTCAAAAGTGGGCTCAAAAATATAAAGTCAAAAAGTCACTAAAAGATACAAAAACCTGTATTAGTCTTTGGTATATTGAGAACTAGGTTGCTCTGTTTATAACCATGGCAGCTACTACTCAATTTAAAATTTTGTCAGATGTATACCATTAAAAGGGTGTGTGTGATGAGACACATTATGATTTTAATTGTGGTTAAAAACTTCAGACAAAGCACATAAAAATAAAATATTAACCTAGTGAGAAAAACTGTAAACAGTTTTGGTTAATCCTAAAGTGTTTCTTAAAAAGAAATTGTAAAGCAATAAAAAAAAATTCCTAGAAATAATTTTAGTATAAAATGATGTTAATAGGACAACTTTTAAAGTTTCTAATGAAAGATATAACTAATTTGTTTTATTACATTATGTCTCACATCACCATTTAAGTCAACATTGCTTTTATAAAGATGGCAGATAGTGGGAAACAAAGAAAATAAAACAAAAGTTGATTTTAAATATTTAAATATTCTCCCACCCCAAAAAAAATTTCATCTTGCAAAAGAGAACAATTATTTTCTGCTCAATATATTTCCATCCTGGATACATTTCCATTTGCAATACTAGCAAAAGAAAGCAAATACAATTTCACCACCTATAATCAAAACTTTTTACTGTCACAAGAATGTTAAAACAATAGTATTTTACAAACACTATCAGTCTTAGAAGTGAAGTCTTAAAAATATACTCTCATCTTTTACATTCACCTTATTTATGAAATGACTGTAAGAAGTTTCCTTTCAAGCTGATTCTTAAAATTCACCCAAGGGTTGCTATTCATTTTCCAAATACAAAATTTTCAGGAGGAACACATTAAGTGCTTTGTCCACCCCTATCGGTTGTTTCTTAAAGCCAGACCCATGAACTACATCAATTTATCTCTAAGACTTGTTGAAAATACAGATCAGACGGCCTGAGGCCAGGCCTGGGAGTATGCATTTAACCCTTCCTCCAAGGCTTCTGACGCACACAGAAATCAGAAACGCCGTAGAATGGCAACTCCGGGAGCACAAGGCCTTATTAACCTTAACCTTCTGTCCTCTGCACTTGGCCCAGCAGCCGGCACAGAGCTGAGCTGAGCAGAGTGCGGTGGAAATGCATAACTGAGCCGCTGCCTAAATGAATGTCTGAGACACGCAGGGGCGCTTCTCAGCTCCGGGCTGCACAAGGCGTGTCCCCCTTCCTTAAATTCCTGCAGCGCACACCATGCACCCAGACCTCCGAACTTGTAGGAAGCCAACGCCTTGCTTTGTATGTTTCCAAACTGAACTGCCATCCCAACTAGACAATAAATTCCTGAAGGATAAGGTTTGAATTTAGAGTTTTGTTTTCTGGGTTTGTTTGGTTTTGGTTTTGCCCATTAAACATTCACTATATAAATATTTATTGAGCACTTAATGCTAAATACCGTGTCTAGAATTGGACACACAGCAAAGAATAAAACAGGTGTATTCCCGGACCTCTGGGAACTTGGTAACTCCTGGAAAAGTGTTCAGGAGGGATGACCTCACTACCTAGGGAGCAATTTGCACATTTTAGTAAGTGCTTTTGGTCTCCTAGGATAGTTGTGTCAGAGAATTTACAAATTACACACATATCATTTTATTATATACCTTCCTTTGGTATTTCTTATGTATTATAATTACATCATTACAGATATTCTAAAATGATGTGTGTACTTGGGAAAGTATTACCTATGGATTTCATTTAAGAGTACTAAATTAGGCATCACAAAATATATATTACCAAAAGAGGGCATTGGGTCTAATATGATTGAAAATCACTGCCCTGGTGAATATTCTAACATTGTTAACTTGAAGATTCCCTTAGCATAAGCAAAGTTATATTTACAAAGTATTTGATTAATAAAAAAACATATAACAATGGAATAAGTAATATAATTTTACCAACAACCTCCTAATTCTACTGTAAACTTCCCTTTAGTTGATAAAAGTTTTCACACAGTTTTCAGACACATACATTAGTGGTCTGTGGTTAAATACTATGTCTACATGATAGGAGGTAACCAAAAAATTTAAAGGTATATCATCTATATTAAGATGGCTGATTAGCACCTACTCTATTACCCTGATTTAGCAAAATAATAGAATTCTCTAGAGTTTAACAGGGTAGTAGAATTCACTAGAATGCTAAATCACAGGTACACTAACCAAGTTTACCTTCTTTATAAGAATTATGACTCTGCAAAATCTTTAAACGATTGTCCTGTTCTGACTTAATTGGTGATGAAATGTGCCTCATATAGCTCTTGTGTTTGCAAATTCAGGTATAGCAGGAGAAATTAGTCTTTAACATCAGGAGATACTCTATCAGTAAATGAAGAGGCAAAAATGACACCAAATAATAATGAAGTGATGACCCAGTATCGTTCCAACAAGGTTTTTATCACCATGCTGTGTGAAGACTATCACTACAGAAGGAATGGCCCTTCTCACCTAAGCCATCCCCCTCCAACCAAACCTTTTCATGAGCAGTAACCACCAGAATGCCTATAATTTGGCTTGCTAGAATGACTACAGATTTATAGAAAAGAGTATAAAATAAACACAAATAATTTAAAATTCATTTAGTAGGAAATGCCTCCTTGGACTTAAACTAGATTGTAAATTTTACCAAAAATGTCAGAAAATATTTGTAAGTCTTATTTTTTCCTTTCTGCAAGAAAAGTGACATCCATATCACTTACCTCAGCACATGAACAGTTGTACATCACTGAAAACTTTTAAGAAATAGTAAATAGCTTTTACTAAACTAAGAGATCTTGTGTAAAATAAATTGTATAAAATGTGGGATTTTTAAAAACTATTATCTCAAGAGTTTTGATTTCCTGGGCCACAACTAATTTAATATATGCTTTAATTAAACCATCCCTTTATATGTAATCAGTAAAAAACTGAGGGCTTCCCTGGTGGCACAGTGGTTGAGAGTCTGCCTGCCGATGCAGAGGACACGGGTTCGTGCCCCGGTTGGGGAGGATCCCACATGCCGCGGAGCGGCTGGGCCCATGAGCCATGGCCGCTGAGCCTGTGCGTCCGGAGCCTGTGCTCCGCAACGGGAGAGGCCACAACAGTGAGCGGCCCGTGTACCGCAAAAAAAAAAAAAGAAGAAAAAAAAATGAAATAATGGATACAACATATTAAGACACAGGCCTAGAACAGTGTGACATTTTAGGCCACAAACGTCCATGTGTTAAATTCAGGGTTATTCCCTTTGAAAGTGTGATGTGGAACACAAGGCAAAAGTCCTATATTATGCACAACGATATCTAAGCTATGTCACTGTATATCATACATAGATGCTCAGAATTCTGCAATACTGGATTGATTTTCAATTATTTTAATACCTCTACCTACTGCTATTATTTTTGGTCTGAGCTCCTATATACAACAGAGCAACCATGGAGACTGTGGAATACTTCAGAGCAATTTATTCCTTGTCAGAGTGGTACAGGGAACTGGAAAATCTGGGAAGTTTATTAACCACAATGAGTCCCATTTCAGCTCAGTCCACCATTCTGTCTGCTTCAGCCTTAGATTTCCAATCTCTTCCTCGCCTTCCTTCCCTTGGGAGTATAATGGGAGAAAGAGAGTTTATGTATTTCCATGTGAGTTTCCCAAAAAGAGAAAAAAATAAGAACAAAGGGGAAAAATGAGAGTCATAATCATCAGCCCCATTTCACTCTCAGCTTAGGTGGCCTTGACCCCAGAAGCAGGATCCCACTGCTTTATCCCCCTGGGAACCAGGAACAAAAGATGACCCATCAAGAAAGAGTAGATTCACAGGTCTTTGTATCCATACCAACCACAGAACCCAGGGGAAGGGCAAGAGTGTGCACAGGGCCATGACCGAGGCTGAACTTTGTGTTAGGGTGAGCTACTTCGCAAAGGGGTACTCATTCCTTAAAAACACGTGTCTTTCTGAAGGTCCAGAGGGAAAATGTAAAAGGGCAGCCACCTTGTCCAGGTTTGAGCAAAAACATCATTTTCACTGTCAGCCAGAAATAGCCACTGAGGCTTCAAGCCCTGCATCCTCTCTGTCTTTAAGTTCACCTCCTGCCGCTTTCTTCCTCACTGTCTGTAATGGACATCTTACGGTTCTTAACTCTGGTTTCCTTCATACGTCAGCGTAAATCATTTCCTCAGGGAAGCATTCCCAACTCACCACACTGAATTGGCTCCCCTGTCATAAACCCTTCACTTCTGCTTTAATAACTGCTGGTACACCTGTGTTTATTCAAAGTTTAACTTTTCTGAGAGACTGCAAGTTCACGAAAGCAGGGACCACATCCATGTGAATCACCACTATATTTCCAATGCCTATTTCTTGCACAGAATGGGTGTTTATTAAATTATCAGTTGAAAGAGTGAATTTTAGTACCAGCTGATGACAAATATTCTCTGCCACGGTACCCTGTAATAAACTCGGCAAACAATGAGCAGTAGTGCCACGGACGATATGGATTAACTATAACATTACTCTGAAGACCAAAGTTCTTAACATCAAACCCTACAAATGCTCCACGTTCATCTCTCACTGTATTTCTCTTGCTATCTACTATCTAATGACACCATTCTTTCAGTTCTTTGCATGCATTGTGGATTCCTTTACCACTGCAGGTGTTTTAAGGGGCTATTTCCTTTGTTCAAAACATAATCCCCACACCCATCTTGTGTCTGTCCCTCACAGTCCTTCTCTTGGTTGAATTTTGCATTTACTTCTCCAAGCTTTCAATTTTCCACCAGATTGTGTGCTCCATGAAACTGGGACAACATGTCCTTGTGGTCTCTGTTGTATCTGAATGCTTAGCACAACATAGGCACCTGGTAAATTCTGTTGCATGATGGAATGAATGAACAAATGAATATATTCTACAGTGGCTAAATCATCCAACTGAAACTACCAACTCCTTTTTAGTATTTATTGCAATATCGCCTTTGGGACTGGGAACTGTAAATTCTTCCGTTTCTTATCAAGATGAAAGAAAGCCAATGTGCCACCTATTTCAAAATTGACCCCCTTTATCAAGTCAGAATTTTCCACAGATACACATGGGGTTTACCAATTCCTGATTTCTCCAAGAGTATGCCTCACCTAGGGGAATGGTTTGTCTTTGCTTCCATGGCTTTGGCATTATAAACCTTGAATTGTGGTCTGTCACGCTCAGTGGTCCTTGCTATTGGTTCTTAGCAGATATAAGCTAAATGACTATGCCTTTAAAAATGGGTCCTCAGGACTAGCTAAAGGTGGTTTTGTTTAAGAGCTGTGTCAGGCCAATGCATTCAAAAATATCCAAATACTCACGTTTTATGGGAGGCCCACTCTCTCTCTATCACACACCCAGCCTCACTGTTACCCATTGCAGGGTAGATGATTGGAATCGGTATTTTGATTTCTTGCCTCAAAACGGTAATGCCTGACATCACCTCTCATCAGAAATATCTAAAATTGATTTCTTAAAATGGAATGAAAGTGACTTTATGGATTACACAATGGGAGGCTAGACAGTGAAGTACACTCAGAACAAATAGATAAAAATTTACTTTGCTTAATCTCAGGAGCCCTCTGGGTGTGGGCCACTTGACAGTATGAGGCTCATTTGCTAGCAGTTCTCTGTTTTTGCTGTTTGAAACCACAGGTCATCTTAAAGTAAATGTCATCAGTTGGTCTATCCAGTAGCCGTTTTGCTGATCTGGGCTTGGTTGTGACAGAATATGTGGGAAGTTGACTTTGGTCACCAAACCCAAGCTATTCAAAACTGCTGATGTGCAGATGCAGGTTTACTTATAGGCATATGTCAGAGGCACACTGCATGCTCTGGCTCCAAACAGAGGGGTTTCAGAGCTGTTGGCTCCTAGCTTGCAATTTAAACCCTGGAACAAAAGTATTCTTCTGGGTCATGTGGGTGCAGTGTTTGCAAGCTTTAAGTTGTTTAAGCTGAGTTGCCCCACAAGGCAATTACTGGCACCATTTCACTATCTTTCTGCTCTTTTGATGTGGTATGCATTTTGTTTGAGGCATTTGCCTAATTTAGGAGGTACAGGGATTCTGTTAGGATTACCTCCGAGTCCTCCTAGGTTTGGGGAATGGGCAGTCTCTGTGTAAACCACAGATGCCACTGCATAAACTGAAACACTAGGAAACAAAATTGTACATCTAGAATAATGGAACCAGCATCTACGAAGGAAAGTTGATGTCTGCAGATTATAGGACCTTACCCCTCCTTAAGTTATTACACTTTGCACCACTTCTCTGGTGAGACTTACAAATAAAAGTTTCAAATAACAACAACAACAAAACAAAGAAGACACTCTGCTTTTAGATTCACATGTGAAAGGTATATCAGCAACTCTGTGCCCTTATTGTCCAGACTTTGCAAAGATATTGTGGCCCAGGGAAAAAGGTTTTCAAAGTGTTAGCACACAACTCTTCACTTGGAAAAGAGTAAGGCAGGAGGATCTCAGAGCTGCATGAGTAGAAGTAGAACAAGACCTGGAGAATGAGCTAACATGTCCATAGCAACAGGTCAGTACCTGCTACTTCCCTTGCTTTTAAATTACATCGGGGTTGGGCCTTGGTGAAAATCTGAAGTCCTGTGGGCACTGGAGAAGGGACGCTTTTAAGCTTCATGACCAAGGAGGCTTCAAGGTAGAAGTGGACCATATTGATGCTCAAAAGTAGAGTTGCATTCAAAGATCAATGAGAGCCATTCCTTACATATGAATAAAAACAATTATGTTTTGGTTTTTTTCTCTTTTCAATGAAACTTCATTTTTGAAAAGCAAAGTGTGGACAGACAGCCTTTTAAAACAAGTTATAAGAAATGAACCCGTTTTCTCGATCTATTTCAAAAGAATTCATTTTGCTTCATTGGATTTGTCCTAACATAAAAATTCAAGTCATTAATCTAACTTTTTATATCCTAGTGATGAGCATCAATATGAATACATTAAACAATTGTGCTTATTTAAATTTGGGGCATGCATATTATTATTAATGTGCACTATTAATAATAATGGTCCCAAACATGCTAACTTAGGTTTTCTTTGCAAAGTGATTTAATCATTCTCACATTCTCAGTACCAGTGATATCATTCATTAATATCATTTTTTTTTTAATTCATAACTTTTCAAAAAAGCCTTTGCTTCAAAATATCTAGTTGCTACTAATATGAATTCAGGAAGCATGGAGTTAAAGGAGTTGGCTTTTTTTCTTAAATCTGAACAATTGGAATCAGCAGTTTGCATTATTTTAAAAATGAATGCTTAGAATCAGCAATTTTCTTGTTTTTTTTTTTTAAGATCTTGAAGGGTTTTTTTATTTAAAGTGGAAAACTACATTAAGTGCAAGGCAGCCAACAAAGAAGCAGCCATAAAGCCTAAGTATTCCTAGAGTTATAAAATATGTCCATTGTGCCAATTCCACTGCTAACAATGAAGTTTTAAGCATTAATATGCCTTCATTGCAGTTTTAATGCCTTAATATTGATTCTATAGCTCTTTTGGGTAATTTTGCTTTCTCTGGTACTTGAAAGGTGATGATGTCAGCGTTCTTCGCACTGATTCATATGCAGGTTGATGAAGCTGAGTTATTTATTGAGTTCCATTATATTTTCTATAAACATTAGTTCTCAATAAACAGAGACATTTAGCCGAGGGTTTATTTATTAAATAGGTACTGTACAGATGGTTTTGCCACACATGATGTGCTGCAGAGGATATTACTCAGGAATAATCAGCTGTGTTATAGCTTGGCTAAATTAATAAGATGATAATGATGAAATTGATGCTTTTGAGCTAGGCTTGGTAAATGGTTTTTGCATAAACAAACTGATAAATTTGAGAAGCAATTACTTGCTTGTCAAAGATAAAAACACAACAGGGCCCATTTATAGTTAGGTCCTATTTATTTTTAAAGAATCTACCAGATTTTATGTTTAATATGCTGCAATTAAAAAATAATACTTAAATGAAGAAGAATAAAAAAAAAAAGCCTAACTTTCTGAGTTCTCCTTCAAATCTGAAGAAGCAACGTTGCTTGATCAGACAGCAAGCAAACTTTTTTGTTGCATCTGAAGGGAAAATATATCTGACAAACAGCAGGGTAACATTCCACATAAATTTTTTAGTCATATAGGCATGTTTCAGAAACAGTTGATTGACACTATTACTATTCATCCCGCTGCTCCAATTCATCCCCTTCCCCAGACACACAAACACACACTTAATAAGGGGTCCTACAAAAACTTTTTTATCTGGTTCCCAAATAGCAAAGATGTTTAACCTAGCATACAGTGTTCTATAAATGGTACAGGATTCATCCATTATCTTCAACCAAAGTCTGTTTCATTGTGACTTGGAGCCTGAACATGAAAAATGCATGCCTATTGATAAAATTTACAGATACAATTTTATTACATAATGCTAGCTTTTTGCACGTAAAAGTCAGAACTGGCTTCCAAGATCAAGGAGACATTAGCTTCCCTCCCCAGCTTTAACCGAATTTTAAAAGATTCTTATTAAATCACACACTCAGGGGCCACCTATTAGCCCTGAACATGCTGTATATATTCCATTAGTATCAATATGAGCTTTACATTAAATATATTGTTTATAGTTCTGTGTGTGTGTATGTGCATGTATTTTTAGCTATACAAGAAGAACAATAGCCTGCAGATAATCTTTATATATTCTGCAGTATCTTATCAAAAGCTATTTCACACTAAATGACAGTTTTCATTTTTCTTCTCCTTTAAAGAGCTTATGATTACCAAAGATAAGTTGTAGCATATTTTTACTACTTGGGTATATTTAATGGTATCTGCAATGAACTATTTGTCATATAGAAAGAGAATTACATACAAAAAAGTAAATATCTTAATTCTAAATATTGAGATTCAAAACTTTTGTAATTATATTTATTTTAAAAAAAAGTAACGGGGAGGAGAGCAGCACTATTCAAAAGTATAACATGAAATCATCAACTGTGAGATGGAGTCAGATATCTGTCCCATTAAAATAGTCACCTTCTTTGTCTTTTTAAAAGAGTACTTTGATGTCCTTCATTTAAAAATATGTTAACTTAAAATAAGTTAATGCTGTGACTGTTAAATGCAAGCCATGGTGTTAGAATGGGTATTGTGTATTTTATTGTTTGTGTGAAATAAATGAGTTAGAGCAAAATGCTATGTATGTGCATGGTAGAAATTCTGTCCCTCTGGGCAGCTCAAAAAACAAGATTATTTGCTGTCTCAACTATTGCCAATAAGAACAAAAATATAATGATCACAAATATATAAGAATAGGCAAAACTGTTTTAAAATACATAGCAGATTTCTATCACAGAAATTCATAATATATTGGTTTGATATCAGACTGCCTAATGCTTTGTTATAAAACTTCGGTTGTGATTTCCTCCTCCTAGTTAATTGGAAACAACTGCTCCCCAGGACTAATTACAACTCCATCTAAAACAAAGGCGAGCACAAATATGTCTTAAGGGAACATGAAAACTTTGAAGGTAAGGCCCATACACTGAATTAAGGGATGAAATTTAAAACCATTCTCTGAGCTTTGCTTTCTAGAGACTGTTGCAATAAGCATTAAGGAAATAAATCCAATGAGTTTTTTAGTGATGATATCAAGAGGCATGAAAGCATAACATATTGAGATTCCTTAGTGAATCCCACATTGATCAGCTTACAAATCAATTATTGTGAATAGAAATTCTGTGTTGCATCTGCAATATCATATGCTTTACTGAAAATAATTTTTGGTAAGTGCTTAGCAGAAACTTCTGTGCTTGAAACTGATTTGAATTATCCAACACAGCACTAATACACATGTGGACTCGGCACTAAGCTATAATCTTGGTAGGAATCTTGCCGTACATGTACCATTTAGCTCACAATTCAAGATATTTTAAATTACCTATAAAATTAAAGGATGAATGAGAGCAATGGAACATCTGAGTTTCTTGTTCTGCTATTAAAGATTGCAATATGAATTGATTTCCCTTGGTTTCAAATGTATATGGTCCTATATCACAAACCTGAGCATCTGGACTTCCCCTCACCTTTGGTAAATACCCTGCAATGGGGATTCCTAATAAAACACAGCACAGTCCTACAACTAATACAAGTGTTATTTGGGTCTAATCCTAAAAGGATTTGTAAAGGTTTGCTATTTATTTCATTGATGGTCTAATGTTCAAAAAAAAAAAAGTGTAATGTTGAACTAAGGAAATATATCTCTGCAAATTACAACATGAAATTTGTCATATTTGTGAAGTTGTTTGTAGGCATTATTCAGGTGACAAAAATCTCTAGGGAACTAGTCAAGTCAAAATTGATATACAGAGAAAGAGAAAGCATTCTACTACTCAGAAATCTTAAATAATTTTAGAACTTTAAAATTTTATTCAGTCTATGTACATTTTTTGTCAGTCTATGTATATTTTTGTCAACATATACTAATTTGTCATCACCATTTGCTACATTTAATAGTCCTATTTTAAACATTAGTAATTTATTCAAATAAATAATCAAAACAAGAATCAAATTAAGCTCTTTTTTAGACAAGTTTTGACAGCTATTTTGGGGTTTATAATTTTAAAATAGTACTTTTTTGAATTTTCATGATAAATTATATTTTGAAAAAAAGCAAAACACTTGGAAACATTTACCCAGTTCTAGTACATATAAGTAAAACAGTTCTAATGCTATATTTATTTGCAATATCAAAATATAGTCATGGTTTTCATATTTCTGAAATTCTCTCCTTTGTCTTAATTTTATTGGTTAGGATAATCAAAACCACGTTCATTAAATTATTAATTCACATGAAATAAAGAACACTGGATTTAGCGGTAATGAGACTATGAACTCTAACAGAGAACACAGAAATTCCCCTTATAAATACACATTGAAGCAGGCTCCTCGGTTAGGAAGCTAAATTATGCCGATTACAAAGCAATTGTGTAAAATGGTTTGCATGGATTGGAACACTAAGCAACCATTTAAAATGCAAGTGGGAGAATTTCAAAGGCACCAAGTAGAACAGAATTATAAATTCCTGCCACTTTGCCTCTTAAAAATCTGTCTCCTTCATATTTACTCCTCACTTCTCTTCTAGATGTCAATATATATCTCCTACAGGCTGAGAATGCATTCATTCAGTCATTCATTCACTGTTTCTTTATTTTATGCATTTACTGAATAGCTAATATGTGCCTTGCAGAGTATCCAGTGCTGGGGATGGTAAAATGAATCAAGTAAGGGTCCTTCCTATTCTCTAGAAGCTCAGAACAGTGGGGAAGATGGACAGCAGAGTGTAAGAGAAATGTATCCCATTGCAATTGAGTTAAATACACCATGGAAGAAAAACTCATTGACAGGTAGTCACAGAACCAATATGCTCAGCGCTTTTATGTACATGAAAACGGTGGTATCATAAATCCAGGGAGAAAACCGGGAACATGAAGAAGTCTAAGGTTGAATTGATAAAAGAACGTAGTGGACACCCAAGCAGATGTTCTTTCATCTGAGAACATTCCCTGGGATCAGGAAGGAGAAAGTGGGACCAACAGTCCAGTTCTAAATTGCAAGGGGATATGGGAGTGGGAAGGGAAATAAGACAGTGATGATGGACACATGGCTAAAATTCCTTTTGGTATTGAAAACCTGTAGATATTCCAGGAGTAGGTATTATTTTTCTGCTTATATCCCCAAAGACTTCTTTATCTTAGGCAGGGGAGTTTTCCATCATCAGTTGTTGGAAAGGAAATTCTTGAAGGGTGGGGCAACAATGATTTCTCCCCTCCCCCAACGGATTCCTCTGCTCCTCTGCTGAGACTCCCAGCAAGGCTGCCAACTAATGCCAATTGTCATGATGTTTGAGATGTAGACACCTGTCTTCTAATACCTGGACTGAGACCACCAATTCATTTCACACGGGCCATCAAACAGACATCAACTAGTAATGGCCTATATTTACTACCAACCTGGGCTCCAGCCAAGGCCTTCTCCAAGGAACTGCTTTAGCATTCTTGATGACAAATAGCAAGTTCAACGGATGTTCACCCCCTTCCAATAAACGGCCCAGTGGCTGTAACAATAAGCACCACTAAACAACCATGGTTCTCTCTCATTTTCTATGTTATGTCCATATTTAAACTTGGTAAAGTCAGCATCTCCTAAGCAAGTATTTTTAATACCTATTGAAGTGGAATGCAGATTAAGACTCATGTACAATTTTTTAAATATGGAAATTAAATTTACATATTCATGTCCCACCATAAGATGAGGAGGTAAAGAGGGCCTGCTGTATGTTAAATTCCAAGAGGCGAAATAAACAGTATCAACATCAGGGATGCATGAATTCCATGTAAAGTATTTTATAACCATCTGCATATTGTAGTTTTCTAAAATAATCTTTAAAGTAACTTTAGAGTACTTAAGTAGAAGTAGATTCTTTGATTCCCATATATAATTCAGACCTTAAAGGGGATTTGTGTTTCTTTCTCAAAAGTTAATCCAGTTTGTCAAAAATACAAAAGAAAAAGTGGTTTAGAGCAAATGAACGTATTCTAAGAAATTAAGAGATAAAGTCCTAAAGTACAGGTTATAGCTTCAGCAATAAGAAATAGGGTTGAAGAAGTAAGTTAGGGTCAACTAAAGGATTTGTTGGGTTGGGGGTGTTTTAGGAATATCAATCTAATGGTATAAAATATTCATGATGGAGAAAGATTGGAGGCAGCAAGGGCAGTTAGGAGATAGTGACAGTTGTCCAAGTCAAAGTTAGGAGGTGTTTTAGAGAGTTTGTTGATTGAATAGGAGAATTAAGAAAGAGATTGCAGATTTAGGAACAATTTAGATATGATTTGTTTGGCAGAGAAGGCAAAGGAGGAAAGAGGATAAAGTTGACCCTAAGATGTGCCTGGATGCCCTCAAGATGATGAGCTAGGAAGAAAAAAGTTAACAACAATGACAGCAAAAGCATCGGACGTATAGACGCCGAGTAGAAGGTAAACTCAGTGGGAATAACAGGCATGCCAAAGTGCTGGAGAGACAGGCAAGCACAGCTATATTTCTACCTGCTTTGAGAGTCGTGACAATGAAGATGATGTAATAATGAACATAATAATGAAAGACATAATAATGAAGCACAGGAGGTAGATGGAAATGTGAGACTGCAGAGCTAGAAGAGACAGACAGAGATCCTTAGAAACACAACCCAGTTCCTGCCCTCAGAAGCACATTATCTAACCATGAAAAGAATTATGCATCTTCACGACAGCACCAAAAAGTAAGAGTTAACAAGAGGGATATGTTAGTAACACAAAACATTTAAATATGTATTCATTTATTCTCTATAATGTAATATCTCTAACTAATTTTACTATCCTAGAATTTTTGGAATTCTGACTCATGAAAGCTAAAGCCTCTCAGATATCACTATGGAGCACTGACTCTCAAACAAAAATAGTTTTGTTCCCCAGGGAACATTAGGCAATATCTAGGGATGCTTCTGGTTGTCACACCTGAGAGGCGATACTGGCATCTAGTGAGTAGAGGCCAGGGATGCTTAACAAAGCATGCTACAATGCACAGGACAGCCGCCCATAACAAAGAATTATGTGGTCCCAAATATTAATGCTGGCAAGGTTGAAAACCCCTGTGATAAAGTTACTTCAGCACTTTGCTTAATATTATCGAAGACACTTGACAAGGACAGTTCACCAATGAGAAGAGCTAATATATTCACCTGACTTTTATTTGAGTGTTTAAGACAATCATTCAAGATACAAAGAGGACACTAGAATTTTCTAGGGTAATTTCTATCATAAAGTAATATCCATGGCAATTTGGATAAGTACATAGTTTTAAGCACGCATTTAAAATTTCAGGTATTTAAAATGTCCAACATTTTCTGTTGTAATTGTGTTTCCTAAGTTTCTATTTTCCAAAATTTCATTAACCAGTTCATTCTTCACAGTTCCAAGCTATTAAAATGTTAAGATAACTTAGTAGCTGCAGACATTTACCTCAACTGACTTCATTGCTAACTTTTCTCTTTATTATCATATAACCTCTCCAGCACTTAACTTCCGGAATGCCCTGACTACTTGTTTTGTTATTTATGCCCATGGGTCTCTGGGAACACTTAGCCTGTTTTTATGAGATTTCTTTTGGTGATGCTGCTATCATTGTGTAAGAGTGTCTTCAACTCAACCCTGTCACAATGAAGCCGGTCAGAGAATGACTTCACATCTGTGATTTATAGCTTACAAAACACATCCATGACATCATCTCCCTCTTCAGGACAGCCCCGTGATGCCTCCTTGTGCCTCACAGCACGTGTCGAGAAGAGAAACACAAATGATGCATAGAATGGGAACCGTTCATTGACTAGCGCTGGGTGCCCAGCGTTGTACTAAGAACTTTGCTGCTTTGTACCATTTTACCTTAAAACAATCCAACCCTATTTTCTTGTTTTCAGATAAGAAAGCTTAACCAAGTCTGAGAGACTTGAAGTGACTTGCCCAAGATTACTTGGAGACAAGCCAGGAAATGAGAGGTATCTGATCCCATAGCCCTTTGGATCTAAACCACTTTGCTTTTTTCCTTCTCTAGAATGTGCCCAGCTGTGGATGGTGTACAATCAGGTTGCCAGCCCATGCACACAGAGAACAAGGAATCTGATACAGGACAGCAAAAGTTGAAAGACCTCATCCCTCTGACCCTTCTGATTCTTCTCCTCACCCAACTGCCTGAGAATTGGACCCCTGACACATGGCACTAATTTGCTATAGCATGTGTGTTCCACAAAGTTTGGTTGTTAATTTCAGACTTTCATTACAGGTCTCCTCTTGCCCTCATTGTATCTTAATCTCTGTACCATTTTACTAAAAATGATTCAAAACAAAAGCAGTTAAAGCTCATTATAGGTAAAGAAAAATTTTTTTAAGTTCACCAACTTTATGCTATCCACACAACAGAAAATGAAAGCATTTTCTTGGTGTCTGTTTCCAAATAAAATCTCTTTCATATCACATGTACTGCTTTTGAGAATCTACAATGACATACAATCACATATGCCAGCATCCCATCCTACAGAAAATATCCGTTCAAAGGAATAAGGTCTGGGCTTTGTCATAGCATGAGAAGCTTAGTAGATGATGAGTAATAATATTGATAGAAATAACAATGCTCTAATAAACTTTTATTACCTTTCTTCTGGTTAAGAATATCGCTTACACACACATGAACATGTGTGTGCATGTGTGTGTATGGTGTATGTCTACTTTTTATAGAGCTTCTAAATAAAATTGGAGAGTATCCAATCCAGGAAGCTCTAATGTCAATCTTTATTTTACAAGCTCCAAAATGTATATCACAAGAAATTGTCATTCATTATGACATTTCACATGTACTGCATTGTTTTAATAGAAAAATCTAGAGTTTCATTATGTTAATGTTGAGCAATGAAAATAAAACATCATAAAAAGATAAGCACTTTTTGGTGATTGGCTATAGCAATATTCTGTCAGCTTCAAGCACAATAAAAGCACATTGAATGGGAATGGAACAAATGTTAGGAACACAGCAGAACCAAAACTGTTTTACTGGATCCCTAGAAATCTAGTATTAATAAGTGTCAACCCCAATAAAATACAACTTACCCAATAAATTATGTAATAATGTAATTGTTCAGAGAAGAATATATAGAGTCTTCCTATATACAAATGCTGAAAGCAATCTATCCAAATAACATTTTCTCATTCGAAGTGATAGAGTGACTTGTTTAAAATTTAATGACTGATTTAGATCAAATTCAAAATAGAGGACTATTACAGAGCACATGCAACACAGAAGCTCATCAGTAACTTTGTTGATTTTTTTCTTTTGTAGGTAACACAAATATAGACTTGATACACTAACAGGAGAACCATCTAGCACATGATCATCCTGCAGACAAAGAAAAAAATAGCCACATATACAATGGTGTTGTGAATAAGCTTACATTTCTTCTGTATCCAGACACATGTTTATTGGGCAATTAACTGAAAATGTAGATTGGTATAAGAGGGAAGTGTAGATTTAGCTTAATATAAAATATCTTAATCTTAGAAGGTAACCTATTTCTTCTAATATGTCAAAACTTACATATTTAGAAGACTATTCATATTTTTTCCTATTTTTTATTTAAAGCTTATTTATTACAGCAATTCTATTTGAAATGAAGCAAATATTTGTCATGTAGTGTGGTGTGCTAACCAAGATATAATAATTATAATAATTATATATAAAAATATATGTAAATATTTACTGGGTTATATGTAATACATTTATATCAAAATGCCCCAGAGTAGACCACTATATGAAGATAGATAAACAGCATCCCCCTATAATGTTCTAAAGTTCAAAATATACATCGATTCATTTAAAAATTACACAAAAGAAAGGACATGCAGACTAGATATGAGTCAACAATTTATTTTTTCAACAGATTATCCAGGTAATAAAATTTATAGAGCATTTTCTAGGAGATGATTAAAAGATGTTTTAATCTACCTTTCTGAGTCAAGTGAATATACTATTATTGAATATCTTACCCTTTAATAAAAAATATCTTGAAATACTGGTAAATTTCATTAAATTTTGTCTATTTTATGTCAAAGAGTTTAGATTTTGCCCAAACCCTGACTTTTGAAACTGTGATTTTCCTTTACTATTCCACTTCTTTTATATCCCCAGAACAGAGACTGTCCAGTAACAGCAAAATCTGAAATGATTGCCCAGACTGGCTTTATAACACGTCTTTTTATATATCTGGTTTTTGTTCTGTTTTGCCTTTTGTTAATCACTGATGAGTATTTTGCTGAAGACTTACATGTATAAACCTCCACTTCTAGTTAGGGTTTATAGGCAATAGGGGTCTGTATGATATTCTACATGTTTTACAACACACTGAATTGCAAGATAGCTATTTTTTCTCAATCTTCTGAGAGTATCTTCAATGCCTGAGTATTCCTGATTGGTTCTCTTACATTCATTTTATAGAAATGGGTACTTTCCACTCTCCAAGAGGGCAAGTGTCATCTAATGTATGACATATGACCTCTTCTCAAGGGTTCATATGATCTGCAGGAAAAAAAAAAAAAGAGTGTACACCTTGCAAGAGTGCTAGAGTTTCTTTTGGGTTTTGGGACCCCTGGACCTTTTTAGTCCCAATACCCCTGCTTCTCTGAGGACAGAGGCAGTACTGTGGCCACTATGCTGACATTGCCCACACCCTTGGCTGCACATCCTGCTTGAGTCCGTGCAGGTCTCTCTTTGTTCTGTTGTCTGTACAGACAACAGTCACCCGACTGTGTAGAAAAAGTGCTAGACTGGAGCTGTGAGCACATAAGTAAAATATTGTTGAATAGTGCCTAAGGAAATAGAAGACATTATTTTAAATTATCTCGATCATAAAATCCAAGTGAAAATTTGGCAATATAGCAGCAAAAAAAATCTCAAAACCAGTTATTCCTTTTAAATAAAAACAAAAATGAGAAACAGTAACTATTAGAAATCCCACCTGGTGCTTTTCCTGTGTTAATGATGCTTCTTAAATTGCATGTGGGTAAATGGTAATTTTGTCTCACACCATTAAAAACTAATGGAACCCTTGATGATAAGAAATGCCATAGCTAGCTTGTTGGAAAACGTTTAATTAATAAAGTAATAAAATTATTGTAAACTAGTGCAGTTTCAGGGAGAATTCATTGGGATATAAAACAGATAAAACATCCTAGATAGTTTGTATAGGAAATAAACATTACTATATAAAATACCATATAAAGTTAAAGGGGTTTGTGTCACATAGAATTAAAATTAGCTATTATACTAATAAAAAAAAGATCATTTTTTCAGGGAAAAAAATGTTAGAGAACGTAGCCTATAAAAAGCTGTTTTTAATCATCCAAGAAAGTATCTAAATTACAAAAAAGGGAAGGTTATTGTACTTTTCCATAAGTTGGAACTCAGAATTTAGGCATAATTATATGTATAATAAACTTAAAAATGATCAAACAACTGGTTAAATGAAAACATGAAGTCATTCTCCTGTCTTTTAATTCTTTAGATTTAGGTTAATTCTTTAGATTATCTCCTACACTTTTCCCAGTATGCTTAACATTTTTGTCAGACCTTGAAACTTGCTCGAGAATCCCAAATGAGGAAGATTCTAAAGTGTCTTTTTTTATTCATTTAGGTGTAAGTCACTAAATAATGAAAATTATAATGGTCAGCCCAGTCTTTCGTTGACTCTGTAGTATAGCATTAATCCTTTTTAAATTCTTTAATCCTCTTTAGGATTTATATTACACTAAGACAAATATTACTGTTTATAAGGGACACAAATTTAATGTCCTCACAAACGTTAGGAAAATTGGGGAATCTTCAGTCAAGAAAAAAAATCTCAATAAACAAAAGGACTTTACAGCTTAAATTGCCCATTTCACAGTGATAGTGAAAGTTTCCTTAGTAATGGTTGTGGTCTCTAGTTTCTCAGTACTTGTAGAAATAATACTGATTTTTAAATCTTTCCTAATTCAAGTTTTCATGTATTCATTCACGCAAGCTCGGATGCATGCATTCCTTCATTAATACCAAAAATATAACAGCAATTTCTGTGTTCCAAGTGTGGCTAGAGGGAAGGCACAGCAGTAAACAAGACAGAGGTCACTACCCTCATGCAATCTATACTTTAGTCCTTACTTTCATTTTATTGTGAAATTAGATGAGTTTCTCCATTTTTAGAGACCATCTCACAATCCTTCCAATTGCCTATGTTACATTTTTTGTTAATAAACTAATTTTTTTTTAATTTTTCACTTGACTTTTTATCCCTAGTTTTTTTTTTAATTAAAACTTACTCTACTTATAATCTTGAGGAAGAAGAGGCCTCTTTTAGCAGATCTCCAAATCAAAAATTGTAAGGAAAAATTTGACTTCAATATATGAGGAACTTTTCATAATCAATAAATAAATGATAACATAACAGAAAATTTAGAAAAAAAAACTTTAACAATTTGTAAAAGAGAATACGGAAAAGAACAATAAACATAAGATAAACAGCATCATTAAAAATAAAAGATAGGGCTTCCCTGGTGGCACAGTGGTTGAGGGTCCGCCTGCTGATGTGGGTTCCTGCCCCGGTCCGGGAGGATCCCACATGCCACGGAGTGGCTGGGCCCATGAGCCACAGCCGCTGGGCCTGCGCATCCGGAGCCTGTGCTCCGCAACGGGAGAGGCCGCGGCAGTGAGAGGCCCGCGTACCGCAAAAAAATAAAAAACAAAAAAAAATAAAAGATACCCAAATTAGAGTAGCTATGAGGTTTTTTTTGGTATCTCACAGAGAAAGAAAAACAAAAGTTGATTATACCAAGATAGATAATAGCATGTGGATTAAAGTACTCTCATCCTTAACTGGCAGTACAGCTTAAGGTGTTAACTTGAAAATACTTATGAAAATTAAAAATATATGTAAGCTTTGACCCAATAGTTCCATTCAGAAATTTATCAAAATGAAAGAATAGAAAAAATACATAAATAAATAAATGTATACAAGAATATCCAAAGCAACATTGTTAGTTGAAAATTTAGAGGAAAAAATTAATAAGGGACCGGGTGAATAAGTTATACATATATAAAATTAAAACATATTTAAAGACTATCTATATATCTGCATGGAAAGATATCCATAACATTGGTAATTGAGAAAGGTGGTTTATGGAAAACCATACATAATTTGATACCATTAAAAAATACATGTGGGTATATAGCTGGAAGATACAACCTAAACTTTAACCATTGTTTCTAGTGATGGAATTATGGTAGATTATAAGGCACTCTTGATTTTCCATTTTATACATTTCTTTTTTGTTCCTCTATTGTTTGCAATGAGCATTTATTAAGTTTCTAAACAAAAAAATAAATATTTTCCCCTCTAAAAAATTTAAAAGTCATTCTACTCTCAAAAGTGCAAAGATTAAATATCACTGACTGGTTCCATTTTCAGAATGTCAAGGTCAATTGGTTAAATTCCAAAAAGTGAAACCTCATATTTCTAGGATCAAATATCATACCTGGGAAAGAAAGGAAATGTCTTACATTTATATCAACACATCTTCACATACTTTTCTGTAACAGGGGGAAAAGTATCCTTGAGAATTCAAAATATTGTTTCTTCAGACAGAACAAAAAGAAAGTTCATTTCAGAATTGCATTAGCATTGCATATTGTTCATCATTAGTCATAGAATATAGATGGAGGCCTGGCATTTTTTTTTTTTTTTTTTTTTTTTGCTGTACGCGGGCCTCTCACTGCTGTGGCCTCTCCCGTTGCGGAGCACAGGCTCCGGACACACAGGCTCCGCGGCCATGGCTCGCGGGCCCAGCCGCTCCGCGGCATGTGGGATCTTCCGGGATCGGGGCACGAACCCGTGTCCCCTGCATCGGCAGGCGGACTCTCAACCACTGCGCCACCAGGGAAGCCCCTGGCATTTTTTTAATTTAGACACCCAGCAGGGCTAAAGATACCACTGAATAACTTAAAGTCATTTGGGAATGTTGTATATAGTGTATTTAAGAAACTTCAGCCTACTGGATACTGTCATTCAGAAATTCTTGAATGCCTCCATGTGCATAAACCAGCTGTTCAGATTACCACAGGGCAAATCCCAGCACCATTAGTTCCAGGAATTCATGCTAGAAATTACTGAGAAGGTACCGTGACCATTCACAAGACCCCTCTCATCTCCTTGTTACACCAAATTGAAGCACATCATCAAGCACAGGTGATGCTGTCTTCTTAATGTCTCTCTCATCTTCCCTCATAACCATCCACACCTATAATCTCAGCTCAAAGCAGAATTTCTCACGTAGCTTTCTGGCTTCATGGCCCCAGCCTTACGTCCTTCTAATCCATTCTCCTGACTGGTATTTCTAAAAGACTGATTGGATTACATGACTATCTTGCATAAAACCCTTCTGTGAATTCCCAGCACTCTCCTAAAATCCAAATCCCTAAAAGCAAGGCCTTTGAAGATGTGGACTCTGCCCACCCCCAGCCTTATTACTTACCAGCCGTTCCACATGCACCCTTAACTCCAGATGTATTTCATGTTTGCTCTTCCTAGGATGCATTAGGCTTTTTCTTGCTTGCTCATGCCTCCATGCCTTTCCATATATTGTTCCTCCTGCCTGGCAGCCTTCCTTTCCTTCTCTGCCTGTCTCACTTGGCTTACTTACACATCCTCCAAGCTCAGGTGTCACTTTCTCCAGAAAGCATTCTTTGAACTGCTTCACCAAGATTCAGGCTAAGTGTAGGATTCCTCTGGAATCCTACAGCCCATTATTCATGATGAAGGTAACCTGCCCTTATCATATGATATTCTAATAATATGTTCACTCCTCTATTTCTCTTATAAGCCTGAGACTCCCTGAAGACAGGAATGTGTGGCATAATTCTTGGAACATAATAAACCCTCAAGAAATTTTTGCAGACTGATAGAATGAATGAGTGGATGATTGAGGAATGTATTATCCCACATCCAGGAAACCTACACGTAGCCAAATATTTTCACTGATAATGCAGAAATGAAAACCATTACTAACTTTCACTACCCATTAAATAAACCAAACTCCTGTGTGCTGTGGTTGACCAAAGTCATTTTAAAAAGTGAAATCAGGGACTTCCCTGGTGGCGCAGTGGTTAAGAATCCGCCTGCCAATGTAGGGGACACAGGTTCGAGCCCTATTCCGAGAAGATCCCACATGCCACGGAGCCACTAAGCCTGTACACCACAACTACTGAGCCTGAGCTCTAGAGCCTGCGAGCCACAACTACTGAGCCCGCGTGCCACAACTACTGAAGCCCTCATGCCTAGAGCCCGTGCTTCACAACAAGAGAAGCCACCACAATGAGAAGTTCGCTCACTGCAAGGAAGAGTAGCCCCCGCTCGCGGCAACCAGAGAAAGCCTGCACAGCAACGAAGACCCAACACAGCCAAAAATAAATTAAATAATAAATAAATTTTAAAACGCTGTGAATCCAGAACACAATGGTTAAAAACAAATTATATTTTAAAAAAAGTGAAATCAAGTAAATATATTCTTTGAGATTTGCTGGTAGCGTTTGGCACCAAAACACCAGCAGTGTCCGGGTTAAACTCCAATTACATTAAGTAGTTTTGTTGTCTATCCTGATGTTCAGCTCTAAGTCCACATGTTATTTAAGATAATGGTGCTTCTAGTGACAGCCATATAAAAATATGTCCTAAAATAGGTTACTAGGCTTGAGGGAATCTCTTTCCTTGCAAAATGTCTGGATCTGTGTACGATCTGAATAGTAACAGCAGCTCTTTGGTGTGATGAAGTTAGTCAACACACCATATAGCTGTGGATTTGAAGGAAATGATGACAACAGGCAGATGGACAGACGAGCCTGGCCAAAAAATGTAAGAGTGGAGGAAACTCTTAAAGGCAAAGATCAATCAAGAGGCAGAGGAAGATAAGAGATGACGTAAAGAGCAGCTGCAGGATGGTAGAGACGGCTCTGTGCTAGGAGATTGTCTGTCTTGGCTCCAATCTGTAAAGTGGACACATCTCTTCTAAACTGGCAGCATCAAACGTGTGAGTGTGTGTGCGTGTTTGTGAAGATAAAGTAAGATAATTCTTTAACAGCCGTTTAAACATTGTAAGGTACAATATAAATATAGGAAAATATTATCACCAAATTATAATTTCCAAAGAGGTATGATTAGAAAAGATTGCTGATCACCTACAGAATTTTCCACTTACACCTTCACCTAAAAACATGCTAAAGGCTTTTCCATGCCAAAAAAAAAATTTTTTTTGACCTCTATCTTTTCCCGGCATCTAGCTATTTTTTGACTACCTTCTTTTTCATTTACTTCAGAACCAAGTTCCTCAAGTGAATACTATAAAGTTACTTCTTATTTCCCACTGTATTGAGGCTTTGGATCTCAATACTCTGGCAGCCACCAGAGGATGCCTTTCAATCTTCCCCATCTTCATTCCTCTGTGACTTTTGCCATTTGTTTACCACCTCCCTTTTCTTGACACCTTGTTTTCCTCCTACATCGTGGACCATTCCTTCTCAGTCTCCCTCATGAGCTCTCTTCTTCTGCTTGTCCCTTAAGATTAGTGCCCTACCCCAACCGCACACCACACACACACAACACACAAAATACACACCACACACACACCACACACAAACACACACATGAGTCACCTGTGAAAAAAGACTTCTTGTCTCACTTTTCCTACTATTCTTGGGCAGATTATCTAAAGTGTTTGAACATACTAAGGGGAGAGTTACACTTCCTATAAAAATGTGTGTATGGATTAATAATAATAATGATGAGAGAAGTATAAAAACTGAAACTTTCTAAGAAGGTTTCAGCAAAAGAACTGTTGGGGAGGGAAAGGTGCAAAGGTGCTAAATTCCTATCTTGCATATCAAGAAATTAGTAGATAACGTTTAGAGTTGAAAAATGAGGAGTCTGTAGTATAAATTATTGAAGTATGGAGGTAAACACCAGGGGGGGAAAAGTCAGCTAGAAGAGTTGAAAATGTTTCTCTGAGGAGTGAGAACTGCAGGAAGTCAGAAGTGTTTTGGGCAAAGGATTTCTGTTTTTCATAATACCTCTTATGATACCATTTGGCTCTTTAAACTTCATGCACATTTATATAAAAGGTGATAGGGATAACATTCCAAACCACCAGTTTCCTTATTTATAAAATCAGTATTTTGATGTAAAATTTGCCTAAATGAAAAAAGATAACTGGCACCATTCCAAAGCAGACCTCCAAGAATGGAGTAATAAAACAGAAAAAAAAAAATGCTCAAATGGCAGTTGAAGGAGGAGAGGAAGCGATAACTGCCGTCTGGAAAAACAAAGAATTAACCACACACCTCTTTTCTACTAAACAAAAAACTGTATTGTAATAAACAATTCCTAAGTCTTCATAATACCTCTGTTATAAGCAGCCCCTGTACTTGCCAATAGGAATCTCCCAGGTAAAATTCCTTCTGCCAATTCTTGTTTCTGATATTAAGTCTGTTCTAAGTCTATTAGATTCTTTTTTTAACTTTATTTTTTAATTGAAGTATAGTTGATTTACAGTGCTGTGCCAATCTCTGCTGTACAGCAAGGTGACTCAGTTCTACATATGCAGTATGTCTTATTAGATTCTTAATTTAGATGGTGGAGTAATATCATAGCCTTGTCTATTAGGTCACTTATTCTGGCAGATAACACATCCACTATATATCTCTTTTTTTTTTTTTTTTTTTTTTTTTTTTTGCTGTACGCGGGCCTCTCACTGTTGTGGCCTCTCCCATTGCGGAGCACAGGCTCCGGACGCACAGGCTCAGCGGCCATGGCTCACGGGCCCAGCCGCTCCGCGGCATATGGGATCCTCCCAGACCGGGGCACGAACCCGTATCCCCTGCATCGGCAGGCGGACTCTCAACCACTGCGCCACCAGGGAGGCCCTATATCTCTTAACTCTACACACTTTAAGAAACTCCAAACATAAAATTTTTAATAATTTACCAAGAGTTTCATATTTATATGATATATATCTTTTGTGTAAAATATACTATAAAAGAAGTAAACACAGAACTTTCTTCAGACTTGTATCTATTCCATGTTGTAGGATATATATTTTGAAGCCCCAGTGTGGCATCTTGTAAAAGCCTTTGGGGCTTTACAAGTGTTATTGGATTCCAGTCCCAATAATTGGTCTAATGTATCTTGTTTACAGACATTTCTGATTAAAAAACATAGAAGAACAAGACACGAGGTGGGTAACAAGGAAGGTGCATTCATTAGCAATCTCAAACTAAAAGGTAGTCATAATCCATAAACTATTGACCCAATAGACAGAAATTTCCCTTTGTTTTAAATCAATTAACATTCATACATGAGCCATTAAAAAGCCATCATGCTTATAAGTCATTACAGTGTATACCTATCACATTGATTACCATGTGGTCAGTTATTAATTAATGACATCATCACTCTCAAACCTCTTAAAGGCTTTAGTTCCTTAAAGAAACACATCACCCACCAGATCCAAGTACTTGACACCTGACACACTCTACAGCCTCCAGCAGAAAAGTATATACTTTCACAGATCCTCTGTCTGTCCTTCTAATGCATCAGTCAGCCCATACTGCACGGTGTGTCCTCCAAAATATCCCATCTTATTTTATAAGTAAGCCATATAAATCTCCAACAACACAATAGTTTTAACATTATTTATATGAGGGGCAGCAGCGTATTAACTTCTCAGTGCATACCCAACATGAAAAGTACTGTCATTTGCAATGTATGTACAATGACTGCCATCTAAAGCTAAAACACCTCTTTCATCCTGAACTCCCTCTGACTCTATTACTAAAGTATCTAACAAAGCAGGACCTAAAACTATATGAAAACACAAATACGACAAGATCTATAATATCAAATGTGCTTTCTTTAATGCAATACAAACCAAAATAATATTTTAAAGCATTTTTTTCTTTTTTACTATCATTTTTAAGAAGGTTGTCTCTTTAGCAGGCAAGAATGTTTTTAAAAATTTGAGAATAAAATGTTTAGTTCAACTCTCTGCATAGATTCAAGAGAACTAACATAAGACCCTAAATCATACTGTGAAACAGAATCACTGCAGTTTACTTAAATACCACAGTCTGTTAAAGGATAACACACTGACACAATGATAAAAGTCTTATTAAGTGTACAATAGGGTTATAAAGTAAAAGCTACCCCAGGGAATCTGAAATCTATTAAAGAATGTTAACATCATCTTTCTTTCTAAATCAAATTAACCTCTGAAGAAGATAGATACACCACAAAATAACTAATTATTATTCAACCTATCTCGCATTACTCCTAATCATGGATAAGCTAGTTATTTGGTGTCCTCACAAAACTGTTTAAATAATACAAAAATTTAATTAACATTTCTTCTTTTTACAATTGTGTATTGTGGTTTAAAAAAGCTTCCCAGTAGAGTTTCATTAAATAAGCACGAGAATGAGACCAAACCACCTGAATTAAAATTCTACATTTTTCCACTGTCTTCTCCCCTGGGATATTAACAGATTATTCATTGTCCTCATTCAGAGTCACTGCAGAAAGAAGGTTGGACAAGTTTGAAGTAATGCAGGGACACATTAAGTGTGCAGTATTATCTCCTCATCTTATATTGTTACGGGCTCACTGCTCAGCCAGGAAGATGGAATAGAAAGCACCCTTGTAAGATGATATTATTATTATTTTCATCATCATCATTACCATTATTTTGTCACAAATGAGCTCTCTCTCATTAGGTTAGAGACCATCCTGAAATAATGATTACAGCATGAGAAGACAGGGCAAGAAGTAGGTTAAATGAGGCCCTGTTGTCTGGGGCTTACAATAGAAATCAGGTGTATTTGCTTTTATGGAAGATACTGGTTCACGGAATAGTTTTTTGCGTAATTTTTTTTAACCACAACCAAGATATGCTTATTTCTTCCATAAAGGAAAACATCTTTTTTTAATAAAATTGGCAGTGAGGTTATGTGTAAGGCAAATTGTGACTGAGCCAATAATCTGTCATTCGTACCATCCAGAATGTTCACATGAAGATATAAACAAAAAAAGAAGCCACTTCGTATGTAAAGAAAAAGGAAGAAGACGCTTCCTCAAGATCTCAGAAGCTCAGATTCACACTCGCCGGAGGGAAAAGTGAGGTGAGCAACAGAGAAGGTACGAAGGGAGAGAGGAAATACTAACAGCAAGGACAGACCCCACAAACGATTTCACAGCAGAGACCTTATTCTAAAGTCTAAACAAGCACTTTGGTAGGCCTAGTAACACTGCCCTCATTTTATTCATGATAGAAACTCACACTAGGTGGTCCTGATGCAGGTTAAAAACAGGCTTTTCTTCAGAAAGAATAGTGCACCTTCTAACCTCAGGGCCATGAGACTATTATTGGGCTCAGAATGAGGTCAGGGCAAATTCTTCCCTCGTCTTTCCTTCCTCCTGTCCCTTGAATTCCCTGGGTTTAAATGAATATCCCTCGATTCAAGGGGAAATCCATAGCAATTGAAAGCTACCATTCAGTGCTCTGGGTACATCTCATGGCTTAGATAATTATAAAGAAGTTGAAGAACTTAAAAAGAATACATTCGCGGACCAGAAAAAAGGAAAACCACATATATCTGTATATATTTATTAGTTATTTGGAATAGATCGTTTTACTGGCAGTTACCTTAGATGTCACAGCCAGGCAGTCAGCTTCTGTAGGTCCAGGAACCTACCACTACAGATCTTAGTTTACCTAAAAAAATTGCAGCTGGATCCAAGTTTATCTAGAGAGAGTTATATGGAATCTCTTACTATTCTGAGGTCACAAGGGAAAAGGAAGCTCAAAGGAACAAAATGTATTAAGCATCTATCGTCAAGTGATATAGTAAGTGACCTGTACATTGGTCCATCCTAACAGTTTCCCTGTTTTAGAGATGAGGATTCTGAGGCCCAGGCAAAACCAGAGCTCATTAAGTGCTAAAGGCTGGATTGAACCCAGTCCTTGCTGAAACGACTTTCTCTCCACTTCACTATCCCCCCTTAATTTCATTTGGTTGGGGATAAGCCTATATGGCACAGAGCCCAATGAAGAAAAAACAAAGTAAGGGCTCCTATATTTACTGTTGTTGTTGCTGTTAATACTGAATTAAAACATGGGTCCAAATTCTGACAGATGATTGTGAACCCTGGCCTGCTGCACACATACCATCTGGCCTAAGACTTCCTGGCATACAGTAGGTGTTTACTATTTATCGAGGCTTCTTGACAAATACATAAAACAACAGCCAGCCCAGGGGTAATGGATCACCTGTACATCATAGTGTCTCTCAATGGTAAAGAACTTTACTTTTCCACTAAGACTTTGATAGAGTTTAAAAAAAAAAAAAAAAAGTCAAAATGAAATGGAAAGCAATTATTTATGCCTCTTCAAAAACCCCAAACCTGTAATTTAAAAACAACAAAAATGGCAAAATTAAACTTGATAGAAGCATGAATTTTCATGTACACAAACACACCATATAGCCATGTGCGCTTTAAGGGAAATGTTCCCTGTCTTATGAAAGTGAGGCAACTTGTTATGATTTGTGCACACTTCCATGAAATACCAAAGAGGGAAAAAAACCCTCCTGTCACTTGTCAGCTAGTTCAGTCGCTGCTGCTGTAGAGGTACCATAACATATGCACGTCCCCTTCTGAAAATGTATCAAAAGGGGCTTTGGTAAACTCCTGTATAAGCATATCATATGTGCTAAAGCCAAAATGACTTAAATTCTATTCCCTGATGGATCGGCACATCAGATGCATAACCGATTAGCAACAACTGACACAGAAACAGAGAAAATGTTCACTGTTAGGACGAACACATGATTCATGCAGCAGTGCAATCAGGATGGCATACTATACTGTATGTATGTACAGAAAGTACATTCCTCTCCTGGGAGAAAATTCTAGTCAAAGAACTTTGCCTTTTAAGTACTTAACCCTCAAACTTACTTGGAGATATTTCTTTAAAAATTCTGATCAATTTAATGTGTTTATCATTAAAAACTTGAAAGTAGCAAAAATGTTTCACTCTTCAGTTACAAATAATTGATTCACAAATATTTCTCAAATGCCTACTCTGTGGAGTGTGTTCTTCACTAAAGCGTAAGTGACAGGGGAAAAAAATATGCTAGTAGCATAAAGAAGCGAAAATGTAAGTTAATCAGATTATGTACATTACTCAAATATTGAACAATTCTGAAAGATCTCAAAGGATAGGAACAGTTCTGCAAGGATTAGGCGTGACTTAGAACAAGATAAAATTCAAGTGTCAAAGAAAAATATTCATTCTATACGTGAAAGACAAACCTACCAAGCGCTGAATTCTTCAGTTTAATTTTTATTTGTCCTTCAGGAAAGTTACCACGAGTATTTCACTACCATACGGAAAACATGTTATATCATTAAGAATAATAAATTATTTAACCCAAGCATGAGACAGACTTAAAAGGAAACTATTTTCTTCTTTCAGAAAAGGTAAAACTATATTAAATGAGTAATTTCCACAAGTTCCCACATTGGCAAAAATTGCATGTGCCCTTGGCCATAAATTTTATTTGATTTTGTAAAATATTGTTTTTACTTTTGAGGAAGTTTTTCTTTCCCTGAATGTAGACGATTCATTTTGAGATGGCTTTCTTTTCATACCTCTCAATGAGATTTCAGTACGTATTAAGAAAGTCATGTCTAAGATTTCTGATAAAACGAAAAGACAATACTATATGATGCCCCCCACACACATTTCTTATTCTGAAGTTTGTTTTGTTTCGTTTCTCTTCCCCTAAAAGCTTACCTCTCAACCTCTACCTACCCAGATCCCAAAATTCTGCTGGTTTCAAGCTCCTTGGAAAGAAGGCCTCCCTCTGCTATTTTCTCTGCTCCTTCAGATCGCACTAAAGAGATAGATGAAAGAATGTCTTAAATCAGTCCGCCTAAAACAAGTGCCTACTTGGCCCCATCCTAAATGCTGCAACAACTGCCAGACTCCAAGAGACATGAAATATTGTTGGGAGGGTGCGAGGCCATTCCTGCCGCGTCTTATCTGAGCAATAAGAAGCCAACAGCAGAGTATGCGAAGGTACTAACTTCTTTTAACTACGGGACTTGGTGGTAGACCAGAATCCCTTCCTACTTCCACAAGTATTCAATAAACTCTTTTTGTTCCTTTCCCTTTTTTTCCTCTCCCGCTTCAGGTAGTACTTGCACACACACACACACACACACACACACACACACAAAGTTGTTGTCTATGCACCATCTCTGTGAGGTGGTGACGCGCCTGTCCTGCTCGAGGCTGCTCTGCCCCCCACACTTTGCTGCCTGGGCGCCTCCATCCTTGGAGAGCTCTGCACCTCCGCGCTTCCGGCCCCCATGCCAATACCATATTCTGACTTCTGTGCGGAAGCCAGCCACTCCAGAAGGCTATGTATTTAAAGTTTTCCATACCAGAAGAACTGCACATAGATGAAGATGCTTTTCATCAACCCTGCAAGAAACAAACACCAAAACAAAACCCTGGAGCAATTGCATCGCTTTCTTAAAGTGAGAACCAAGAAAGCCAAAATTCTAGGTCGTCATAGGGTCCATTCCTTGAGTTTTTCTTTTACAAGAAGTTGCTTTTGTGTTTTTCTTTTTACAAAAGGAAGAATAAAATCATGTAGATTTTATACAAATGTTTGGGTTTTTTTTTTTTTTTAACTTTCTTAAGGCTACTTTTTATCTCTCTAGCCATTGGCACTAATGTCCTTGGTATTTTTCTCCTAGCTCTCTTGCCTGATGTGTTTTTAGCATGTTTTCATACCCTCTTCTCAGTACTGTAACACATAATGAAGGTTTCCAATCCCTGCCTACATTATTTGCCAGGGATGGTTTACAGAAAACATAGCCAACCTATGTGGAATGTAACATCTGAGGAATATTTCAAACTTATGAGAAAGTAGCTCACAGGAGAGAACATTTTTTTCAACTAAATCAGCCCACATGCCTGTTAACTGTTTACCAGAATGTTACCTCCTTATATGAGCTGGCTGCCTTTTGCACCAGTTCCTGATGTTAGTGGGGGTGATAAAGAAACTGAAAAATATAAAGGAACAATATTACAAGCCAACCTGTTGATATTTTGAACAAGAAATCTCCTTATACTGCACTAAGTTAAACAATATAATATAACATTTAGGCAATGGTCTAATGGTCAGGGCCTAAGGAAGGCCCTGAAAGCTTAAATTCTGGTCCATTCACTTCTGATCATTTTTATGATCCAAAGTAGTTCTCTCTCTAATATAAAACATATCTCCAACCACCTACTAGTTACAAAAGCCATTAAATTCTTGAAGACTGAAGGTGGAAAAATAAATTGTGTGTATTTTAGACCCTGAATGATCTTCCTATAGCAATTTTAGAATAAACTATGAAGAATTCTGCAATTTTAATCTCCTCAGTAGCTTCCCATTACTAAACAAGCACAGCGCCACGGTACAAATGTAGACGTTACATGTCATCTTGATCTGCTGCTTTTTTCTTTCATTAAAGCTTTAATGCAGCAATTATGGCTACGTTGCCCTATAAAAAAAAGGAAAAGGCAGTTTACTTTAAAAAGTGAAATTGCATAGCCTACTATTTAATTATACACAAATGTAAATGGCCTATTTTTCCATAACTGGTTATTACAGCACTGTTTTACTTTCTGAGTTTTCACAATCTCTAAAACCTACAAAGCTTCTTGCTATATAATTGTTTTGTTACATTATTGTTTTCATCTTATTTTTTCTTTTAATGTGAGTGCAGCGGGATAAATCTTGGTTTTAAGCCAGCCACTACTTCATCTACTTAAGCTTTTATAGATGAAGATTGCTGTAATTATCAGAATACCCGCTTATTTCTGAAGTATTATCGTGGCAACCTGCTGGCATTTACAACCAATTAACAAGCTTTGCCATTAGTTGCATAAGGGGTATCGCAGAGTAAACCCATTGTGTGCTAATTTTCTATTTTAGATAATCAGTTTGGCCATCCAGAATGGAAAGAAGAAGAAATGAAAAGGTTTGACACTCAGTGGTAGACATGTAAAAATTACTGCCTGCCCCCTAGAGACAAAGGTATCCTGCAACTCAATGATTGCTTTGTTGCCGTCACTACTGGTTCTTAAGTATTTCCCTTTGTCTCTTTTGGAAGAAAAAAAAAAGCGGGGATTCAACAAAGTAATCATGTCCTGTCTCACACGTTCTCCGTCTTTTAAAGCTGACTAGCTTCTCTTGCTATCCTGCCCATAATTTGACCAAATTGTACAAGTGTTAAACACCAAAATATAAAGATAGAAAGAAATTGAGCACAAGTTCTTTTTGGTTGTTTTTTTTTTGTTTTTTTTTTTTAAACAATGCCTTTCAACCTCTTTTCCCCTTCCCTCCCCCCAACTTGCTATTAGAGTGAATTAATGCATGGGCTTCTCCAACTGGGCTGCCTTAAAATTAGCCTGCAAGCAGAGTTTAGTTAAAGTGGTATGTTGTCGTCTTATTGCTCTGTTTAAACTGTCTTTGATATTAATATGTCCCCCAAAGTTTAGTCTAAAACAAGGCAAGAAGTTGCAGTTCTGCTTTGCTGTTAAAGTTCAAGATTCACCCTGAGAGAGTAAATGTCATCACCAGCCTGAGAATGTCAGCCTCAGGCTAGAGGAGAACTCCCGGGCTTGTGTTCAGAAAGAATCTATCCCCTTGAGTCTTGGGCAATACTAAGGATTACTTCATCCCAATTCTCTCTGCTTCTATCTGAAAAGTTCTCCTAGCCAAAAACTGCCTCGCCTCTCCCATTCCCAGATGATTCCTAATCAAATGTAACTGTTCTCTGTGAGGGAAAGCACAGACTGGCATTTTTAAAGCACCAGCATTGACTAGTACTCATACTTGGCATTTGTAAAGCTCTTCGGCCAGAGAGCTTCTGAAACTCCCATTCCAACCTGCACTTAAAAATCATAGTCTTGGGCTTCCCTGGTGGCGCAGTGGTTGAGAGTCCGCCTGCCGATGCAGGGGACACGGGTTCGTGCCCCGATCCCGGAAGATCCCACATGCCGCGGAGCGGCTGGGCCCGCGAGCCATGGCCGCGGAGCCTGTGTGTCCGGAGCCTGTGCTCCGCAACGGGAGAGGCCACAGCAGTGAGAGGCCCGCGTACAGCAAAAAAAAAAAAAAAAAAAAAAAAAAAAAAAAAAAAAAAAATCATAGTCTTCAGCACGTCCAACATGGGTTAGTAGGTTTCTCTATTTGCAGTCAAACTGGTCCTTAGATCAGATCAACATCCTCCTTGTTTTGTAAATTCTCAGGGGACTTGTATATGAGAGCAGAGTTGTAAAGTAACCGTCTCTAAGGACCTGCTTTACCCTGGACTAATTAACTGCCTTATATACACACATACACACACACACACACACACACACACACATAGACACACACACATAAATTCACGAGGAGACACCCACTATCCCATGCATCAAGTTAAAACTCCTGATAATTTCCTTCTGTCCAATAGTTTGGTCACAGATGCAGGTAATGAATGTGTCTACAGGCAGAGCCATATTATCAGGGCACGACACCCATAACAGACTTTTCTATCTTTATAACCAGATTCACAACTCGTTATGGCATTATATTTGAACAGATCTTTCCAGCAAATGAAGACATTATTATGCTTCTCACCAATATGGCTTATTGAAATCAGGAGGAGACATTCTTTTCAAGGTTTGTTATATTATTATACTATTGTAAAATTCTTATGAAGAAAATACTAGCTAACTTTCCACTTTCTCAGCACAAGGACCTAAGTGCTCACATTTTGTGCACAGAACTACCCAATGTCTCACACACACACACACACACACACACACACACACACACACAGTCACTTAAAAGCTTGGAGAGGAAGAGAAGAGCCAAGAAAAAACGATGGAAGTTCTTCTGTTATTCCTACCTTGTGACTATTCAAGGTGGCTATATTGGTGAGACCAATAATGTAACTTATTGTTATTTCAATAGAATTTAATAGTTATTAAATTAGCTATTTTAACTGTATTTGTCTCCTAGTAAAGAAATCACTGATGTCAAAGTTTAGCAAGATGAATTTTAATCTTGCTGGATCTGTTAGATCTATAGTGAAGGAGGAAAGAAAACAACCCTAAAAAACCTTTTGGGAGATGCTACAGTAATTAATAGGGTCAACAGGTTAGTACAAGGAGCCTTCCTGAAATCTTGATCCCACAGCTAGAAGGAGGGCCACAGCTACACCATTTTTGCATCTGAGAGACATTTATTTATTCTTCTTTTGTGTGCTCTATCATCTCAGAAGTTCTAGAGCCATAAATATGGGGTTTTCGCCACCAAATATTTAATCCCAGTGATTGCGACTGCAAGTCTTTCTACCATTTTCCTAGCTTTGTGATCTTGGTTAAGTTACCCCTCTGTGCTCAGTTTTCTCAGTTTTTCTCATTTGTAAAATGTGAGAGTAACCACCTCATAGACTTGTTGTAATAATTAAGTATAATAAGGCACGTGAAATGCTTAGCACAATGCAAAGCACATAGTAATACAAATGTAACTTATTGTTCTACCATTTTATTTGTATATTAGTGATGACACTAATCACTATGGGGCTACTAAGATCAGAGCAGGATCCAGGTAAAAGACTCTGGGAGGGGCTTCCCTGGTGGCGCAGTGGTTGGGAGTCCGCCTGCCGATGCAGGGCACGCGGGTTCGTGCCCCGGCCCGGGAGGATCCCGCATGCCGCGGAGCGTCTGGGCCCGTGAGCCATGGCCGCTGAGCCTGCGCGTCCGGAGCCTGTGCTCCACAACGGGAGAGGTCACAGCAGTGAGAGGCCCGCGTACCGCAAAAAAAAAAAAAAAAAAAAAAAAAGAAGACTCTGGGAGAAGCCAGAGAGGAAGAATTTACAACTATTTCACCATTTCCTCCTAAGGGTAATACCTATGGCTTTGATTTTTTTTGTTGTACAGGTAAGCCTTAGGCTAAAAAGATTGCAGCCACAGATAGCTAATCTCAGACATAACATACCAGTAAGCACATGTATAGTATTTTATAATCATCTGTTAATTTTCAAAAAACTCCACTAAAATAAATGAAATAAATAGCAGTATGTGGTTATTACCAGTCAATATTTGGCATTTAAAAAATATACCATAGCCTAAAATCAGCTAGAGTTTATCTTATAATGAGATTTTATTTGCAAAACTAGCACCATTAGACTTAATGGAAAGTGTTTCCCATAAAGAAAGGTTTAGCTTTTTGCTTGTAAACTCCACGACAGCAAACCTCTGTCTGTTTTGCTCATTGCTGCATCTCCAGGACTCAGCCAGTGTTTTACACAATAATTATTTATTGGATGGATAAATGAATGGTTTCATTCTCTGTTGATGGTATTTCTATCAAACATCGGTCTTTAATGAAAGATTAAGTCAATAAGTGTTAATCATCTAGTGCTATATTAAATCATGCAGTTAAAATACAAAGAAATTGAGATGGAAGAATTTTGTATCAAAAGACTTTACCACATAGTTTTAGGGCCTCTTTAAAGTCCATGTGGTAAGGTTGCTAAGTTCAAAAACAATATTGAGCTTTGCTGAAAACTGCAGCAGCATTCTCAGCCTGCAATTGTTTCATAAACAGAAAATTTAAACTTTCCATTTCATGAAGAATGCAGCAAGGCTGAACAAACGCTCATCAAAACCCAAAAGCCTATTAAAATCCCAAATTTGCTTCTTTCGAGGAACGCTTTAAGGTTTTGTGCAATTATTAGGCTAGCCCTTATTGATCTAATAATCAATCTATCATAAAAGTTAGAAAAGAAAAAGTCACATCTGCATCACAGTTTAAAATTATTAGACAAAGGAGAACTTAAAATTGAATATGAGTCAATTTCTAGAATAAGTTGACAGTTTTTAATTTCAGAATGGAACCAGAACATACCTTACAACTTGAAAATTTCTAAGGCACATTTCCATTGCTGTCAAAGGTGAAATTGATTCCACCTCTCTACAGGCTCATCAAAGTTTTCCAAATAGCAGGCTTCAGCTGTTGAGTGTTATGTTTCGATTATAATTCAGATGACTTTTCTAGTGTGTTTTTTAATTGGCAGGAGCTCAAGAAACATTTGTATATCACAAAGAGTTTCCTTTTACATTAATGAAAATGAGCAAAACCTTCTATCAATTTGAAGTTTCTATTTTTCTACATGATGTTAAACTAAATAATATTGGATCTAGCCATGATAAACTTTCAGAATAAAAGTACTGCAGTTCAGATTAAAGCCTGTAAAATCCAGTCCTATAAAATGTATCTTGTGAGATATCTGTTAGCTCTTAAAGGAAAGCAAGTAAAGACAGTTTTAACACATTTGTGTTTCTAGCCCAATAATTAAGAATGCATTTTAATTGTCATTGTTTTTCAATGTTAAGTTAAAACATATTTTCAAGGGAATGTTAGTACACATAAGGTCGTCTGAATTCTTCTTGTATTACTGTATAAAATCACAAGAAGTTCTCAATTCAACTTAAATATCACCATTACAGATTTCAACTATGGCACAAAAATATCAAGTTAACTCTGTCATTATGACCAAACTTTTCATTATCTTCATAACTTATATCATTCTAAATTGTTGAATGTCAAATTCAATAGATTTGAAAAAGGTATAGAAGATACAAAAGGCTTTCTAAATATCTACACATCCTTTTTCTCTAGAGTATAATAATTTCAAAAACATGTATTTAATTTCCTTTTGGTTCTTTTAGTTTATGGCCGAGAGATTTTCATGTTGCTACCACACATCCACCCCTCTTTATCACTTTTTAACAACTTTCCTCCAAAGCAATTGAGAACAGTCACATATGTACAAGACTGTGTTTTCAAGATATTTGTGAAAGGAGCCTAAATCAGAACCAAAAAAATAAACAAAAGTGCATGCAGACTCTTTGGAATATGCTTTACCATGTCACCACTTTTGAAAGGGAAAGGAATAAAGGTCAGGAAAAGCAGCTGCTCAGCACAGCAATATGGAAAGGAAGAGAAGTGTTGCTTATAATGACATAAAAACCATCACGCAGATGAAGTGTTCTGGGGTTAGGGAAGGGTAACTATCTGAAATGGCTGCTGAATGTGGTGTCAGGGTAGAATCAGACAGGTTTCTTCCTGATTCTCCGATACATTAATAGCAGCCCAAGCTGTCCCATTCAGGCAGCGGCTCACTCACTCCCACGCTAAGGAAAAGAGCTGGCAGGCTAGATGCCGTACCCTAATCCAGAGGCAGGGCTCCCAAGTCTGCTCTGGATTATCTTCTTACTGAGCCCAGCCAACAGCCCCACACCCAGTCCTGACTGCAGACCCTCTTGCCATCAAATTTACTGGAGGACAGAGAGGAGGAGAAGGAATGACAACTCTAGTACGACTTAAAGCCTGAGAATCTAGAGGCAACTCTTGTTTCTGGGGCAATATTAAAGTATAAGGGAGCTCTCAGGCTTGGGTTAAAATCCTAGCTTGGCCACTTTCTAGCTGTGTGACCTTAAGAAAGTTACATAAGCTTTCTGGACTTCAATTCCATGCCCTATAAAGTGCAGCTGGTGATAACACTTCCCTGGTAAACTTGTTTTGAGAATGAAAGGAGTGCTGAGACTCTATGTGAAGGGCTTGACACAAGGCCTAGCACATAATTGATTCTCTATAAATATCAACTATTATTATCATTATTGTAAGATGAGCAACATCTACCCCCTGACCATCGGCACCATCCCACCTTTCTTCCTGATGTTGACCTGAAACACCAGAGACAAGCAAAATAAGTTTGTGACTCTGGATGCAGACAAACATGTAGATGGCTCTAGAGAGTCAAGCAGAACCTTAACTATTGAGCCACTGCCAGTTTGGGAACCCACCGGTCTTGCATAGTGGACTAAGCATGATGTTGGAAGGAGCCCCAGCGGCACCATGGATGTTAGTGCAGTAAAGTCGCAAGGGAGACGGTCACACCTGGCTTGGAATTCCTTCTCTCCCATTTATCAGCTATGGAGATCTACCTTGGGCCAATTCAAGAATCTTTGTAAGCATCAGTTCCTTATCTTTAAAATGGATTAATAATAACTTGATTGCAGAGTTGTATGAAATTAGAAAGTTACAGACAGAGATATGGTTTATTACCTGGCGCACAGAAAGCACTCAATATGTAGTAGTATAGTTAAAAGAACAGGAAAAAGCTAAATGGTGGATGCAGGGTAATTGTGGTAGACCTCGAATAATGGTTCTCCAAAGATGTGCAGGCTCTAGTCCCTGGAACCTGTGACGATATTGTTAACATTGCACAGCAAAAGGGACTTTGCAGATGTAAATAGAGTTTAAAAATTTTAATAGGGGAATTATCCTGGATTATTTAGGTAAACTAGTCTAATTACATCAGCCTTTAAAACAGAGAAACTTCCCCAGCTGGAGGCAGAAGAGTGATGAGATGAAAGGGAAGTCAAAGAGATTCCAAGCTTGAAAAACACTGGACTCACCATTGCAGGCTTCAGGAAGTAGGGATCCACATGCAAGGATAAGGAAGGCCTCTAAGAGCTAAGGGCAGTCCCCAGCTGATAGCCAGCAAGGAGATGAGAACTTGAGCCTTAAAACTGCAAGGAACTGGAATCAGCCAACACCTGAAGGAGTTTGGAAGCAGATTCTTCCCAGAGCCTCCAATAAGAATCAGCTGGTTGACATCTTGATTCCAGCCTTGTAAAACTGGGAGCGTAGAAATCAGCCAGGTCAACCAAGAATTCCCACCTGTAGAACTGTGAGATAATAAATGTGTGTCATTTTAGGTACAAAATTTGTTCGTGGTAATTTGTTATGGTAGTAATAAAAATATAATACAGGAATTAGTATTATAAATGGGTTTCACTACTAGATTGCGATATTCTCAGTTGGAGTAAGAGCTGCTGGAAGACAGGGATGCTATCAAATAATAATAGCTAATGTTTCTGATCATTTACTTCATAGGGCACAATTCCAAGTGCTTTACATATATTATCTCCTTTTATCTTCACAAACTCATTAAGCAGGTACTGTTACACTTGTTATTTTACAAGTATAGAGATAAAGAAAGGAAAGCACCAGAAGGTTAAAGACTTGGCAATAATCACACAGCTTACACATAGTGGAACCAGGATTCAAATTCAGGCAGTGATTCCAGAGCACATGCTGTTCACTGTGATACTATGCTTCCATCAGCACAGTACAGGGTTGACATACAATCTACACTAGATCTTTTGCTGAATAGTTGAACAAATTAATAAAAGAATACAAAGAAATAGTTTACAGTTCTAAATAGTTAATAGTTCTTGCTATTAATAATAACTATTAATAATTAGTTCTTGCTAATAATAATCTGAATTATTTCTAGAACATAAAGATTAAGCTATCCAAGGCAATTATTATTAAATCATTTTACTAGTCAGTTAAGCTAGGCTATGCTTCAGTAACAAATAAACCCATAATCTTAGTGGCTCAGCACTACTTATTTCTCATTTGTGCAAAGCCTGTTCTGAGTTCAGGCAACATTCGAGGGCAACTGTCTCCCACGCAGTAATTTGGAGAATCTAGGCTACTTTGATTTTGTGCCTGTCTTCTCAATAGGAGGTCCGATAAGTTGCTGAGGCAGAAGAGCACCTGGAGACATTCTACCCCTTCTTCCAGGCTTCAGCCTAAAGGTAACATCACTTATACTCACAGCCTATTGGCCAAAACTATTCTTGTGTAACCCCCAATTGCAAGCCAAGCCTTGCAGTCTTCCATGTGCCAGAGAGGAGAGAAGAATCAGATACTGATGGGCACTAGTAATATCAATCAAAATCACTAAATCCCACTCAATACAAAAGAAATAGAATGAGTTATTAAAAAGTAATAGCTCTATCTTCCTATATCAAGTGTCTCAAGAACCCCTGTTTCAGTCCAGTCTATTTCACATCCTGCCTTCCAATCTGCCCTTCAAATCCTTCATGACAAAAGTTCCCCATTTTCACGTTGCAAGGTTTTCTTAGACTGCACATGGCCAACAGCAGGATATCAGTTTTCTTAGTCTCCCTGCCCTCTGAAGCTCTGAGGAGCTTAAACTGTAACTCTCAGATCACGGATGTCTCTATGCTGTCCCAAAACTGAAGGACCTTCGCAATTTATGGTCAACTGACATTAGTCAAATATTTATCCATCCTCGGGAGCCAAGAAAGTTCAACTATCAGAGAGGACACACTGAGATTTGATTAATGATTTTCATTTTCTATTAAAACTCACCCTGATTATTATCTCAAGGTTATAGAAAGTTCCTCATCCTGCTCAAATGAGAACTTTACAAGAATCTCGTTTAGACTCATACTTCTTTCCCTAGGTTAATTAGTAAGGCCCTTGTTTTGAATTAATGAATGTAAAAGAGAAAGCAAGAAAAGGTCCCTAAAATATAGGAAGCTCTCTAAGTTAATGTACCTGTCCACATAGTCTTGCTATCAGCATTCAATATGTGTAACATCACAAACCTGAAAAATGCAGCTTAAACCATGGAGATATTAGTGTTCACCTTGGAGAGACTGATCATCTCTTTTTTTCATGGAAATGTGCAAAATAATATAATTTTACATTTTTGGAAAATTGAAAAACTAAATTTTGCCCCCTGCCTTGAGAATGCTCTGAGGATTCCCAGTGAGTCTCCTCCTCAAATTCCTGTTTTCAGTAGGTGTCCTCTGTGGCCCTAAATCCACAGTTGAACAAGAAGCCAGGTGATACTGTATCAACCAGCCCTGCTCAAAGTGATTTAGCTGCAAAGTATTTGTTTTCAGTCTACAATGAAATAAGGAACTCGACCATAGATCAAGGCCCAGCTTCCTTCATCAGTACAGTCTTGCCATGAAAAAAATTAGTTAGTTGAACTTTACAGTGTGTTTGGTGATGAAGATGATTTACATTCTGGAGCAAGCTTCTTCTCTTGAGTTGACAAAAGCTGAGAGACCAGAACACTTATGCACATTTTACAGTCTGAGGAGCCATACTTGCATAAATTTGGCTTAAAAATACAGAGATGGGAGGTCATCAGTTCCTATAATGTAAAGTCCTCTCTCTCCCTCTTGTAAGTCACTATAAAGTCAGAGCCTTGGGAATAGACCCGGGGGATGGTGTTCACCCTTGTCCTAATTGCTATTTCCTGTAATATATTACAATGTAGAAATACAGCTACAATTCTTTCTGGGTGTTCTGATAAGGGCCATGTACTCATAGGTTTAAATATTTTTTTCCTGGCACCCATTTCAATTTCCAGGTTCATTCAATTTTATCAATATTTTATGAATGAACATACTCTGCATGATCATTAATTGAATAAAACAAGCTTCTAGTGTAAAATAAAAAACACTGTTTCTATTTTCAGTGGAATCAATTAAAATCAGAATGTCAATTAAAAATAGTAAAATTTCAATTATCCCAGCTTATGGAGGCAATAGGTCAACTCTAATACAAGCCACCAGATAACATCACAGAGTATGTACATTTTGAGTTTGTAATCAATTTTTATATATTTAGCGCTAAATTACACCCATGGTTGGAGAAGCCAGTCTTAAAGACAGGGTTCAAATTTATTGTACAATACTCTAGCATCAAAGCCACACACACACACACACACACACACACACACACACATAAACATTGCATGTAGAGGAATAAATTTAAATATGAGTTTCTTACTTTATCCTTCTTCATTATGAAATTACAAACTTATTAAAGGTAAAAGGGCAAAGGACATGGCTTTATATTCTTCATAGTAACTTGGACATAGTAGGGCTCAATGAATTAAGTGAACTTGAATTTAATCAAACATAATAATTGATTGCCTATTGTGTGCTTAATAATGCCAAATTTAGCTTATTTTTTTTGTCCTATCAATAGGTATTTGCTGAATTCCAACTATATTCCAAATACTGAGCCACATGCAAAAATAACTAGGACAAGGTTCCTGCAAAGTGCTTGTGTTCTAGTCTATGAGAATGACAAACTAAATGGTTTTTAACAATATCATATGATAGTGATAAAAGAAGAGTCATAATAATCATAGTGGCCAACATTCAATGGTAACTTAAAACCAAGTAATGTTCAAGTACTTTTCCTGTATTACCTTGCTATTCCTCAGAACCACAGGTGCACTGTTTCAGTCTGAATTCTTGGATGCTAGCAACAGAAACCGACTCTAACTACTTTAGACAAAAGAGCACCTATTGGAAGATTTTGTTGTGCTCACAAAATGAACAGGAAACTGAAAGATTGGCTATAGGTATGGGCAAAAATCCAAGGATGCTCCAAAAGACCAAGAAAAAAGAACAGAATGCCACCACAATTACAGCCGCCATCTCTGCCTCTGCTGCTGCCAGGAAAGCCACTAATCACACCCCAGACCTTGTCATCACCTCAAGACTTGATGTCCCCAAAGAGGGCATCTAATTGGCCAATACTGATACTCAATCACCCCCTGGCAGAACTAGGGAGGGAAAAGACAGGATCCAGTCTCTTGGATGAAAATTCAATATCACCCCAGGACTACTTATGGTGGAGATGCAATTCCCTAAAAAAGCAGAAGGAAAATGCTTAAAAACATAGTGGAGATTCTGGACAGCCAAAAATTGACAATATATGTAGATAAGACAAGGTCTAGATTTGTCATAAGGAAATAATGAAAATATAAAAATGTTTTGAAGTACATTAAGATTAAGGATTTTTCAAACCAGAATTTCATTCGGTGCACAAAAATTTGTATTTAACTACTATTTAAGGATACACCTAAATTATTTCTCTCCACGGCCTGTACCACCCAAACTTTTAAAAACTGTCTATTGACCTAGAAACAATAAAGCCAGTTAGGGATCCTTGAATGAACTGTATTCATTCATTTAATGAAAATTCATCCAAAGTCACTTTTGAGGTAGACACTATTGTGCACAAAATGATATATATAAGAACAGACTTCTTTGGCCTTTCAGGTTCAAGAGTTTAAGAGCAAATTTAATCATAACATAACTTAGGTCCTCTATTCCTTTTCATAGTAATAATGCCTTGCATTTAAATAATATATTTTAACTAAGAATATTTCACTGTCCCTAATCCTCACAATACCTCTATGCCCTAAACTGAAAGTATTATTCTTTTCACTTTAGAAAATTAAGTCACTTGTCTAAAGTCACACTAGCTATTTAGAGGGAGAATTACCAGATCATTTATTTTTGTCTTTAAAAGTCGTATTATTTTTCAAAGTCTAACTTTCATTCCTACACGCCTACTCCTTTAATAGAGAGTTATAGATGAGAGTAATGGATAACCTATGTTCCAGGATTTCCTCATTCACATTTTATAGTATCTGAAAATACTGTATGACAAAGTGCAAAGTGTCAGTGAGTCAAGACTTGAAGTGTTTATAGCACTAATTTCTTCAGTGGTAACAGCAAAGCCACCGAGGAAGGAAAGACTAAAACCACACCTATAAATGGTAGATGAATCAGGCTGTGGCTCCAGAGTCTTGTCTTTTTTGTTGTCTTCATGCAGGATATGGACTACCACAACAAAAATAATTAGTTCCATCAACATCTAGCACTCATATAGTTGAGGAGGACAAACTCATTATAGGACAGCCATTTATTTCACACAGAAAAGCTCGCCTTGAGTGGGAAAATAACACTTTTTAGGTCAAAGATCATCCTTCACAACTAAGGACTATGAAATTATTTAAAGATCAAATGAGAATGTATATAAAAATGATTTGTCAACCATAAGAGAGTATTCAGACATGCAGTAGAGCAGTGATAAGTGTGATAAAATATCTGAAAGACAAGTTCACAAACATTTAATAAGGAACAAAGAAATCCAGTGGTTAAATAAAGATCCAAAAGAGCCACCATTATGAAAAACTTTCAGTTTTGCTAACAATCTTCTTTGGTAAAATGAACACCCTCCATTTTGTAATGCTGCTGCTGACACCAGAATATTTTTGCAGAAGTACATTGGAGACATCAGCCAAAAGAGGGTTAGGGTGTGAAATTGTTGAAGACACTGAGCTCTACCTGTACCGCTTTCTCATTCCTGACTTTGCCTACTTGGACCTGTCCCCAGTGTTTGGTGCCCATTGTCTGACACTCATTTCCCCCATCAAATTCTTAATAGGATAACACATCACAACCTCGTCACTAATTTTCTTCCCTATGAAGTGTGCAACACTGAAAACATAAAGAACGCTACCCCTCCCAAGAGACTGTATATGCACATCAGTGGGATCAGTGCAATTGATAAGTCCAAGGGATGAAGTAACAATGGCAGGATTTCAGGCATCAGACAAGTGAGGAAGAAAAAGATTGTATGAGCATTGGAGCCCTCCTTGGAAGCCTGAAACTAAACTCCTTGAGTTATCATCTAGTTGAAATAAGTGGAGGCCGAACAAAAATTAATTCTGGGACAACCTAATATTGCCAAAATCCAAGTAGTAACAAGCATCTGATTTGCAATAAAGTCCTCAGAAAGGTACACTAGAGTCCTCAGAAAGGTAAGACTTTGCCCTCAGAGGCGGCCTACCCCATAGCCAGTTTGATGTTTATTTCCCCCACCAGAGTTCATGCCCTGCCATGGGGGACTGGGAATACAGTGGCAGTTTGACTCATGGTTTCCCTTTATGTACCTCATGCTCTCTCAGAAGATGCATCATTGACTGTAAAAAGATCAAAAGCAAAAGAAAGGTAGGTAGTAAAGCCTTGAAGGCTGCCCCCCGTTTTTCAGAATCTTTCTGACATGCTTGAGATTTGGGAACAAAAGAACATACTAATTTGTACTTCTGGGTTATTTGTAAAATATTCAGTAGATGATACAAGAAAAATTTTATCTATTCAACAAATATGAATAGACCACCTACTATGTGTCAGACACTGTTCTGGGTAGGCATTTGATTTAATATGTAAACATAATCTAGGAAACAAAATTGATTAATTTGAGTGGAAAATGTGAAAAGTACTTTTTAATTGGATCTGTAGGTAAAAAATTGGGAAAGACTTTGAAATAAACCAAAAAGTTCATTAAGTGTCTAGCACACCCTTCCAGGTTATCTCCACCTTTCATTGCCTTTGAGCTATTTTGAATCTGAGTTATCGAAAATTAATAATAATACAAAATATTTTAGTCCATAATATAACATAATATAAATGCTATGATCTATAGAATGCAATTGATTATTGCCTTGTAAATATTAAATAGTTTTGCATCTACTTGCCAATTCATTCCAGCATTCTTTATTTACCTATATGTATGTGAATGCAAATTTGAATTCTCCTTTGAGCATGTTGTAACATCTTACTGCTTCTCTCATTAATGAATGAATAAATAAAATCTTTAAGCACATGTTCATTTTGTGTTTATGTAAGAATCATAATTATACCTCTTTTAAAAATATATCCTTTAACAGTTTATGATAAATCTTCATTATGGAACCACCCACCTCAAAAGAATATGTTTAAGAAGAAATAGTAAAGTAATTCTAAAGCTCTTCAAATGCAAAGCTTTAAATGCAGGAAAATAATATCTTCTTAATACAATTGTGGCATTTTAAGGCACATTTGATAAGGCCTCTAAATGTCCTCATATTACTGATCCCACATAAAGAAATAGAGCTGAGATATTGATTGGAAAAAAAAAAGAAGAAGAAAGAATGTAAAATCCCTTCTTATTTTTTGCTTTAAAGAAATAATAAACTGCATTGTTGTAACTCAGTGTAAGGAGATTCGAGTAAGGCAATAGAGATGGATGCCAGAAGCTACTCATATCGTTCTTTAAAATGGAAATTTACCGTCTGCTGCATCACATGGACAAAATACAGAACTATTTTTCACAGCTTGTTCACTGAACAGATTATTGTAGAAAAAAAAAAACTTTTACATTTTCTGCAGATTCCCAAATCTCAGTCAAAAAACTCTTGGCAATTTTTAGCAGTGAAACAGATTTCACTTTCAGATTGAGATACTCCATTTAGCAGTAGTCAGATGATCTTCCAAATAAATATAGACTCGTTTCACTCTTGATTTTATTAAAAAAAATGTTTTCATGAGGTGTCTTGGAGGAAACTTGCACTTATTTGGTTTTCCCAAGCTAAAGCAAAGAAAAACTCAAAGGTCTTAAAAATCAGAATTAAATAAAAAAGGAATGTTAAACTGAAAATGTTATTACAAATAATGCATGTTCATCACAGTATCAATAAATAAATAACCCTATAAAATTTTAGAATTAGTTGCAAAGATGCTCCAATCTTTTCTGCCCTAAATCTCAGCTCCCCAAAATATTACTAAACAGAAGTGCATGTGTTCGGTACAATATAACAGACAGCAATATGTTGAGATACTTCACACAAAGAGGTCTCTGGGCCACTTTTCTCTCTCTAGATTAGCTTTATCACTTAGGTACAAGGCAACTGCACTTAGGAATTTATTTCCAGAACCATTTTTTTTCTTACCTACCAGTGTTTAATGCCACAGAAAATAATGGGATATGTTAAATTAAATAAAAAGTTAAACTCATGAGGAAATAGTAAAATAAGAACAACAATCTTCATACAAACCTGCATCCAAGATCCCAGTTCTATTCACTCTATGCCTTCTCCCCAAATTCCTGTACTAAATTTTTCCTGTGTTTTTCTATCCATGAGAGGAAATTATATGGTAAATCATGAATAAAATCAGAAATATTGATTGTGTCTTACTTTTATACTTATAAAAACATAGATTGTATATACGAATACCACAGGCTGCCCACTAAATTTCAAAAATGTTGTTGCTATTTTTAACAAGTTTTTATAGATTTGTTAAAAGTTCATCTCAGCGGGCTTCCCTGGTGGTGCAGTGGTTAAGAATCCGCCTGCCGAGGCAGGGGACACGGGTTCGTGTCCCGATCCAGGAAGATCCTACATGCCGCGGAGCGGCTGGGCCCGTGAACCATGGCCGCTGAGCCTGCGCGTCCGGAGCCTGTGCTCCGCAACGGGAGAGGCCACAACAGTGAGAGGCCCACGTACCGCAAAAAAAAAAAAAAAAAAAAGTTCATCTCAGTGACATTAAAGATGATCCCAATCATAAGCAAAGCAACCTGAATTTAAAGCAGAAGCTTTACAAAGCAACTTGTTAAAAATAGCAACAACATTTGTGAAATTTAGTGGGCAGCCTGTGGTATTCATATACACAATCTATGTTTTTAAAAGTATAAAAGTAAGACACAATCAATATTTCTGATTTTATTCATGATTTACCAAGTACAGAAGACCAGAAATTAGCTCATGCTATTAAAAGCATTTCATTGTTCTTCTAATGACAATTTTACTCTCTGGGAAGGATTCATTGTGTCCAACCCCAAAAGCCACATTTCTATGGTTAATTTGACATACAATACAGGAATAGTTTAGATGTTGGGTTGTTGTTTTTTGAGGTGTAGTTGATTTACAATATTATATTAGTTTCAGGTGGAACAACAGAGTGATTCAGTATTTATATAGATAATACTCCATGTATAATTTTTATAAAATATCAGCTATATTCCCTGTGCTGTACAATATGTCCTTGTAGTTTATTTTATACATAGTAGTTTGTACTTCTTAATACCCTACTCTTATCATGTCCCTTTCCCCTTCCCTCTCCAATAATTCATAGCAGATACAAAAACCAATCTATTCCACCAGTAAAGGAATAGATTAGTTTTTGTATCTACTATGAATTATTGGAAAGTTTCAAAGAAAAAGGCTAATTTATGATTCTACAAGTATTTGGGTAGTGTGAAAGCATAAAATTGTTCTCTTCATAAGTCTTTTTAACAAAAAATTAAACTAATATAAAATGTGCGAAAATTGAGTAAAGCAACTATAGCATGATGATCAAATATTAAATTTTATAAAATTTCATATGACAAAAACTAAATTGTCCGGTTCCAAGGGACAACTGTATGAGACAAAGTGGCTGTGCTTTCAGATTTCAGTGTTGGTTTCATTTATAGGTCCATAATTGAGGAGTGGAGTTGGCAGAGCAGAAAGAAAAATGTAAAAGCTTCATGTTCAGAAATCTTTCAATGTGAAAAAAAAATGAAATTAATCTAACGATTTATTGAAATTGTAATTTCAACAAATGGGAAAATGGGACCTAATTTACAAAAAATTTTATCACCACCAAATAATATTCTTTTTTTCCTTTCATAAAGTTAATCGAACTGCTGTCCTTGCTTTTAAAAGACTCAGTAGAATAAAATATATTCTGAACTTCAAACTGATGAAAGTGTAGGCAGTGAAGGAGAATAACTTGGAAAGATGAGGAAAGTTAGACACAGCCATTCCCAGACACATTCAGCCTATCGGCAGACCCATTGTATGTGGCAATAAAAGCATGTGACTTTGGCACTGAGAAAAGGACTTAAGCTAAGGGTGGGGAGAGTTAGTGGCACTGCTCCTAATTTTTTCTAAGCATGATGAAGTTTAAGCAAAAACAATTAAAAGTTACAAATTGAAATATTTCTGCATGGCTCAGAAATTAACCCCAAATTCTGATATCTTCTTATGTTAAAGGCAAGACAACAGGCCCCAAATGGAGTTGCTTATGCTAAGCCCCATGTCACCAAACCCAAATTGAACTTCATTATAGTCTCAGCTCTCCCAGAAATGGATTCATAAAGCAGTCAGGAACCACCTGATCAGCACGAGGGAGGTGATCTGCCAGGTAGACCTCTGCCAGCCCCTATAATGGAAGTAACCTTGCAATAACCAATTAGCTTGTTTGCCTATACAACTCCTGTTTTCCTGCTCCCTTCTGCCTATAAAATCTCTTGCCTTGTATAGCTCTTCAGAGGTCTTTTCTATCTGCTAGTTTGGATGCTGCCCAATTCACAAACTACCGAATAAAGCCAAGGAGATCTTTAAAATATACTCAGTTGAATTTTGTTTTTAAACACTTGTAAGAATTATGAGTCTAATATTCAAGCGAAATACTAACCTAAGTAATAGTAAAAATAATAATAACAATAATAACTGTTCCTGAAATGAGAGGAGTCTTCCCGGATCCTATATTTAATTTTGAGTTAACATCCTGTAGGCATATATTTTGATGCTGGCTATTAGCCCATACAGCTGGAGCCCACTACACAGTCTAGAGGACCAGATCTGGGCATAGTTGAAGGCCATTTTTCTTATTGGTCAGAGTCCCTTTCTTCCTGATAGTTAAGTTTTGGGGTACCTGCATGGCACCTTTATCAGACAGTAGAATCGAGCTCCCTTTATTTGGAGCATCTCTCACTGGAGAGTCAGTGAAGTACAAACTGGACACCAAGAATTTAGCCCAGGGTGACAGCCTTTTTGTAAAAAATCTTCCCCTTATAGAAAAGGTTTAAGTCAATTACATCATAACTAGACTTCAGCTAAAATAATTCACAAGAGCACTCAGTTGACAGCCAGTGGTTTCCTGGTAAATGAAAATAATAATGAAAGCTGATGGTGCGGATCTACTGATGTCTAGCCACCTGCCAGACACCTAGAGTCAATGATGTAACACCACAGGACTTGAGTTTAAAGTACTGGGTACAGAAGTCAGTTGGGATTTTCCTAAGCAACTAGTGCCTTCACAGCAGGACCACAACTGTCAGATTGAAAAGGAAGTATTTTTAGTGGCTGTGGCTGATTTTTTTATTTTAAAAAGAGGGTTAAAGTTACTGCTAAGAAGGGTGAAGAAGGTGAATTACTCATCAAGTAATTTCCATCATGTGGCCCTTTTGCCCCGCCCACCTTTTTCTTTTCCTCACCATTCCACCTCCTGATCACATTCTTTCTTAGCCACTAAGTCTCTGACATTTCCCTGACCTAATGACTTGTGTGCACACCTGCTCAAACTCCTTTGGAGCCATTTTAATTTTTGTAATTAAAATTTTTTTCAAACTCATTGCCTTGCCATTTTTAAAATGTGCATACATATTTTTAGTGGATACAAAAATATAGCTTTCCAGAGATGAAAATCCCCTTGACTGTAAGTGGGACACCTGTGGTAGCTCGCCCGTGCAAAGAGAGAAGGCCCAGGTTTCTCACTCTCTCACTTACTCTCTCTTCTCTCTCCTTTCTCTTCTTATCTCTTTGGTCTTTTTTGGGTTTGTTTTGGTAGTGGAGAGGAGAAATATTTTACCAACTTCGGAGTCATCTGTTGTTTAGTGAGAGATGGCTTCTCAGCATTTCTCCATTTTTGTGGTAATACCTAAAAATTTCATTTCAGCAATTCCACTGCTTTCAACAATCCTTCCACTCTTCATTCTCTACGTGACCTTTATTGATTCCTTTGTGCATGCCAAAATGCATTTTCTAACTTTTTTTACAAAGCTGGGCATATAACACAGTAAAGTAATACAGTATCAATCAACTGAAAAATGTGAGCAGCACTTTTTAAATAAAAAGAAATATCAAATGGCATTTTACTTATAATTTCAAAAGTCATAGAATTATAGAGCTTGTCAGGACCCAAGAGATCATCTACCCATAAATGCTCATTTTACATGGGAGGAAACTAAGACAGAGAGAGCTTGGTCAGACCAAGAACTAGGTCCTGGGGCTCCAAAAATATGTCCTAATACTCTGTCTAGTCGACCTATGGCTGGCTTACTTCTACCTGTAACTTTCATTTTATAGTATCTCAGCAAATTAAGGAGTAAACATTATGGCACTGAACCCACACTTACTTAGCTTTGTGAAGACTTCCTTATGAAATTCCTGACACCATAAAAAAAAGGGTCCAAAATTATTATGCATTTGTTTTATGGCCCAACTGTTCATGAGGACAATACAATATATTGTCATCCCCTGATAACAGTATTTATGGTCACTGCCTATGACCCAGAGATTAGCCTCTTATGGGTTGATAATTTACAAGAATTTGAGTGTAAATGTATATTTATTTTGCTATTTAGATTTTCATGGTCCCTTCTCTTCCAAAGAATTCTTTTTTCATGAGTTTTTATCCCACAAATTAACGTTGTAATTACCTTTCAAAGGCAGATTCCCCACTAACCCATCTGATCACATCTCAGCTCTTCCCCACTGTGAAGCAGCCTGTTTTAGGAGCTACACGGGTTTTGTTTTTAAATTCATATCTTTTTTGAGGAAGCTGATGAGATTTGAGTGCCACCCTTATTTGGACCTTGCTCACAAGCAACAGTAGATTGTAAAAGGAATATTTTACTAAGTAAATTTTAAAATATAGCACATCCGTCTGAAACTCTAGTAGAAAAAATTAAGCTAAGCTAAACATCAGTGGTGTCACCACATAAAGTTTATAGTAATATGAGCCTCTTGACTTCCCTTCCCCGGGCAACCTGGGTTTTTGGCAGATGTGCACTTGGAAGGCGGTCTTGGGTCATTTTGTTGATATCAACTCTATCAAAAAGAGCAGAGATAAAAGCACGGAATTTCTTGACATCCCTGGTTTTTATTAAAAGCTTCCCTTGACTCCCTGGCTGAATGTACTGTCGTCAACAGATCCTGGTGGTACCAATGGTTCAGATTCTATAACCTGGCCCTTTTAGTTAACCTGAGCATTGAAACCATGTTTTAGCTCTGAAGACAGACATAATTTATGTTGGCACCACAAATAATGAAAAGTATTAATAAGTAAGCTTTAGAAAAAATATTCTTTTATCAGATTGAACTCATTTGTATGCAGTTTGCTCTTAATGCCATTTAAAGAGTCAGAGAAAATCTCAACACATACATATAATGCAAAAAAGGTTATGAGCATGATACAAGTAAAAAAAATGAACAGTGAATAATTATCCACTGACTATTAAATTTTTCTTTCTGTAATCAGTCAATGACCTGAAGTCCTAGGTCAAATTATTTCACTGGCCTCAAAAGGAGGCTCAACGTGTGATTAAAACATACTCTATAAAATCTCTGATTCAAATAAACAAAAAAATCCCATCCTCTCTTCTCTGTGGTTAAGCAGTCTGCTTTATTAAATCAGTAAGATTATTTAGTTTCTCATTCAGAAAAAAAACCTAAATGTTTACACACTGAACTACAATTTAACAATTTAGGTCAAAAAACAAGTTTTGCTTCTGTATTTTCAGCAAATTCTGAGCTTCAATCCTATTATCTTTTCAAAGGCCAATGCTCTGTTCTTTATTTTTCTTGCTATCTTATTTCACAACGCTTATTAAGCTGAACTTTTCTCTTTTAAAATATCTTTTTCTGTTCATCTACTACCCAGGCTGTAGACAAAATCTCCATGAATCTACAACTGTAAAGAATTGCATTTACCAAAGATCAAGAAACAAGTCATCTTTAATGCGTTGGACTTTTTATAATTATACAACACATTTTTTTTTCTTTTAGAAAAAAAGAAAATAATAATATATCTTAACTTTCACATTATGCCATGCAATAAAAGTAACTCGTAACTTTTTGTCCTATTCAACCAAGTTTTCTATTAGAACTTATTCCTGGCTATTGAAATCTGTTTAAACTAATGGTTTTCTGTAATTTGTCTTTTTTCTTTGGAAACATATCGTGCCATTGTCAGTTTTTTAAAAAAAGCAATTTTCTGACTTTGAAGATTCAGCAGGTCAAGGAAAAATTACTACTGTTGAAAACCCGTAATTAAATAGAAAATGCAGCTGCACTTATGAGAAACTAAAATTAAGTTTATTCTATTAATACTCGATTCTGAAATGCTATTTGAATTTTTGGTTAAGGTTTAATTTAGAGCCATGTCTTATCTATACTCTGTCTTGGCTGATTACTTTTAATAAGTGACATGTAGGAATATACTAGTCATATATTTATGGAGGGATATTTCTGATCATTTTCCTTTCCTCCTTAAAATATTATTTTCAGAGGTATTTTTAAATGAACAAATGAAATACTTTTTCTCAATTTGCATTTTTTTATTATAATTATTCTGAACAAATATATGTTCTCCCAAATGTTAAAAATGCATGTTCAAGAAATACATTTTTAGTACTAATCTTTATGATAACATAAAGATTTAGCTACAGGAAGGCTACTGTTTTTAAAAATAAAATAATCTAAGCTTTCTTTTAAATAATTTCATTATTTTTCCTATACTATTTTTTTCCTATATTATTTTTCCTATACTATGATATATACTATTTCATTTCATTAAACAATATTCATAAAGCGGCGTTTACTAAGAATCCAAGCCGATAGTTGAATTTACGAGATTACCAGATCTAGTTCCTGATTACGGCTCCTCTATGAACAATTCATCAAATTGGGTTACATTTAAAGAGTTAAAATATTTGGTATAAACACAAGCCTAATAAACAAATACAACCATTTAGAACAATTTTAAAAGTCATAATATTTGTCACTGCTTAATTTTAATGGAGCTTTTTTAAGAAATCAAGATAAACACCTTTTAACCTCCCCTACAAAACTCTTGGATTGAAATCTGAATAACATTTACATAAAATTAGGTATAATGTGAAAGCCTTATTAAAGCAAATGTATGAGTACTATAAAATTATTTATGTATTGAAATAGTAGTAATCTCCATTTAAAAGCTGAAGCTGAATGTCAAAATATACATGAATGATTGCTACATCCTTAATCATAAAGCTTATGTTTTTTCCTATATTTTAAGAGGCACACTAATAAAAAATAAATAACATTTATTTAACTGCAAATAGATCTAAAATTGTAAGCTTTGAAACTTATTTCTACTTTAAAAAAAAAAACTTCTTCTGGGAAAGAATGTTCTGGTTTGGCTTTTGCTTTTGTTTAGGATTGTTTTAAACACATCTTCAGCCAACGTGTGGATTTCTTCACTGTGACTCCAGACCTGTGATACTCAAAAACTACAGTACAGTGACCAGGAGACATATATACAAAAAAATATACTTTTCAGTTACTACAGATTTATGGGAAGAAAAGTACTAGGACGTGATAAAAGTACATGGTTTGAGGAGGGGAAATTTACAATAAAACTAGGGCTTTAATAAACATATTCCTCTTTGACATTCTTGGTCAATGCCGTTACCACTGTTTTGTTTTGGTCATTTCTGTTCATTTGTTAATGGGCTAAGGCTCTTGGAATTCTATTTTCCAGATGCTTATATTCCACAGAGGGAAGGAAAACTGATCCATGAAGTTGCTATTTGCATAAAATGCAGAAGCATCTGTCACAGACTCCTTTCTGGTTGTTTGGCATCTAGGGATCATGCAGCTGGTCTGCCTCAGCATTAGGATCCCATGAAGGCAAAGAGTCCCCAGTGAGGATGGCGCCTAGGGGCAGGTGAGAACTCGCTCAGTTCACAATCAGCAAATAGACAATTATATTTTTGATAGGATGATGACATAACCAACCCTATAATACATACACACACACACACGCACACACAAGCTCAGGTTCAGCCCAAGAACCATCGTAATTGATGACACTTCTCCATAAATATGTTTCTTATCAAGGTCATAATGAATTAATCATAATCATGTTGCCTATCGTTACGTAGCACAGAGGGTGAAAATTTTAAGGCACGGTTAGAGTTATTTGCAGGGTTTTATTTTAGTGGGGATTTTTGCTTTGTTTGGTTTTGTTGTGTCGTGTCCTCTCTCGTGTGTCTAATTAAAATGCCATGAGTGTGGATATCTTTGTGCCCACTTCACGCACACACAGAAAAGGAAATTGCTTCTATTGCTAAAGTAAACTGTAAAATCAGGATGGATCAAATAAACTTTAAAGAGGTACATTTCAGTTTCATTCTTTTTCCACACTTATTCCTGCCTGACACTCAAACCAACAATTCGAAGTGTCAAGGTCAGTGACCAGAAATGTCTGTAAACTGTCTAAACATCTGTTACTAGGTCAATGCAGAAAACTAGATACAGTTTTCCACAAGGATGAATATAAACCAGTTCAAAACCAAAATTACTTGAAATATTTTCTAAAGTACATTTTAACTATATCTCAGTGTCTGGTGTAGTCATGCTGCTTACAAACACTTATTATTATAATGTCTACCTTGATTTTTCAGTGCCAATATACTCACTATTCGTTGTTTCCTGTGGATAGAGTTACTACAATCTGTCTGACAAAGTCTTCATGAATAAATGGCACAGAGAAGCAGGCAGAGTAAGCAGTTAACAAATTCAGACTTTGGAATAATAACAGTTCTTTATAACAAACTGGAATAATTGGACTAGAAGTTTCTCTGATGCCAGTTCATCAGTAAGCAGTAATCAGATAGGAGGCTCCTTTGAAACTTTTCTGATTCATAAATAATATAGTAGTTTACAAAGAGGAAGTTTGTGGGAAGCAGCAGTAAACAGTCTCGAAATCCATCTGTTATTATGGAATCCAGAAGAGCTGAATCAGGATCCACGTTGTTTATGATGTAAAAGATGCTTGGGAAATGTTGCTGAAATAATTATTAACCAAAAATGTCACGTTTTTACTTTTTAGAAGTCTGAGTCATATGAAATGTACCCACCTGTGTGAATAAACGCAGGAAGTTTACCTGGATTCATTATTTAATAGAACACAAAATGCAGTTTTTAAAAAGGCTATCCCGTGGCAGAATGTACCTTATTCTTTCATTATTGATTAATTTTTAAAGTCATTTTCAAATATGTTTTTTTAAGCGTTATGTGATTTCTATGAATTTAGCTTTAGAGTCCCATTTACTCAACGAATGTGATTAAATTTTGTATTTAAAATTAAAGTAGCCCAAGCTAGAATGTCTTCCACTCTCCCTTCTCCTGACCTTAACATCACCCCACTTTTCCCTCCTCACCGTGTTCCCAAGCCACACACACACGCACACACACACACACACACACAGTTAAATGAAAGGAAAAATTTAGTGTGACAGTTTCACTCTTATTGCCCTTCTGAGGTCCAGGAATTATCCCTCAAGTCTAACTTGCTTGATACTCATTTAATTTTTTTTTAATTTTGAAAAGAACAAACCAAAAAATGTGTTAATGTAAAGGAATTTCCACAGTGAGGCAAGCTTTGTTTCAGATTTACTCTAAATGAAGTCAAAATGTTTTTCCTGGTACAGCTTTTTGTCCCAAACATGATGAGAATACCTCCTACCACAGTAAGGTAAGGAGCCACAGCTGGAAGACAAGGTGATCTCCAATAAGAGAGAGGTTTTTAACATCCTCTGAAACAAGAGCAACACGAGTATTTCTATAGCTTCCTAATAATGCTAAGTTAGAAATGTAATAGAGTGAGTCCATCACTTACCCTTAATCAACTAGAAATAGGTTTTTCCCTTATGGGGAAAATGAACTAAAAACCTAACCAAAATAGAATGCCAATATAAAGATGTAACTACACAGCCCTAAGGTAAGTAACAGGCATAAGGATCTAAAACATCTATCCTGTAACACCTTTCTTGTGTTTCAAATTGCTTTGGAATATTTTGCTGTACTTTACAGAAAACCCAGATAAAAAGAAACCTACACGTAATCCTCCTCTAAGTACATTCTTTTGATCTGAACCGTACAGAAACCAGCTTGATGCATTTTGTTCACCAGCTCTCCAGACCTGGAGGGTATTTTCCCTGTAAACATTGACAACAGTGCCATCTTCTGGCTTGACAAATAAAGCGATTCCTGTGTGCTACTTTTGTCAAACCACTGCAAGTTCGTTATCTGGATAATGAATAATCTCTGGCCAGGTTTTCAAATATGGTACTTATATTGATAAGTGTGATATTGTGCCTTTGTAACTATTAATGGGGCAACTTAACTCCCTGTGTCCTTTCCTTTGATATGTACACCTTTGTAAATAGAAAACTCTTTGATTGTCTCTAGCTGCTAAATTATTTTTTAATTTCTCTTTTCCACTCTCCCATTCTCATCTTTAATTTCTGGCATTTTACCTTAATCTTAGACAATACCTACCAGCTCATTTCATCCTAAGAATTGTTTCTCTATAAGCAGCTCTGCATGTGTCTCTGCTGCTTTTCTTGTATCTAATCTTTCCAGGTCTATAAGTGACATTTATTTGGAATTCATTTCATACTTTAAGTTTTACTCTCCTTTTCTGGTATTTTTTTCCAAACTATCTTCTCATGAGTCCTCATACAAACCACCATTGTGTTTTTCTAACATCATCCAAATTAGTAAAATTTAACAATCAGTAAAAAATACATGAATAGCTATAATTGCTTTAAAAATCTCTATACCCATAAAATGCTAGCTACCGTTGACAAACGAACGTTGGAAGAAAAGCTACATCTTTTCATGTACATTCGGCAACAGATAAATAACCAAAATAGTAATGTCTCTTTCAACCTTTCAATATGTTCAGTAGAGTTAAACACCAAATGGAGTAATGGTAACATGCAAAGAAATTTTTGTATCTTCGTAACGATTTAAAAAGGACCACGGAGAGAGGAATGGCAGTGCTTTGGACAGGGTGGTCAACAGTTATTAGTTGAAAAATGATGAGGTGATCTGGTCCCAACAAGGGGCACAGGAAATGTCACAAATGGATGGAATACAGTTTTATAGAAAGGAGGGCAGAGTGTGTGTAAATTTCCTAACCAATTAAGGGCACAAAAGACACGTGAGCCTTTGTTCTTCTTTAAAAAAAAAAGAAAAGAAAAATAGTTGTTTTTTTAAGTACTGAGCTTGTCAAATTCTAATCAGAGAGATAAATGAGTGACAGATGAGTATAAATGACAAGAAAATTTAAGTGGGCAAAAAGAATCAAGTGAAAATGAACAAAAGCTTACATAGGGTAGTGAAATGTACTGCAAGAGAAATGCAGCAGCAGACATGGTGTCTCAGAAACCCGGGCTGAGATGCTGTTTAACCCCATGCTGGAAAAAAAGGAACCCACACACCATTGTTCCTGAGGCTTTTCGAATCAAAGGAATGTGCTATACAGACCAAAGTGAGGGACACAGGACAAAAGCAGATCTAAGGGTCTGTTAGCCTGACTTCAATGGCAAAGGAATTAGGAAAATTCCTTTTATGAAAATTATGCAATTATGAAAATTATGAAATTATAACTCAGCCACACCATGGCACATGTCTTATCTCCCACTTCACAATGTATTACAGCTTCTCTCTTCAGTGATACCAAGGGTTCCCAATCTTTGAACATTATGATCACCTGGGGGGCTTTTAAACTTCCTGATGCTCAGGTCACACCCCCATCCTAACAACCTAAGATGACTCCTGGCGGTCTAGCAGGCATTAGCATACTTTCCAGATCCCCAGATCTTTCCAAAGTGCATCAGAGTTTGGGAACCATTGAACTAGATTAAAAATCTCCCCAAGGGCAGTTGAGTCCCTTTTGTTACCCTCAGGGTATTAAGTAAGTACTTAACGCACCTTTGTTAAGTGAAAGTAACAAACATTAGCTTTTTGACCATCTATCTTGTATGTGTTTCAGAATCAAGAGTTTTCATTTCCAGACCAGTTTCCCTTCTCCTACACTGGAGAGTCCGACATTTCCGCTTCTTAACCCTATGACCTAGGATGAGCTCCTCAAACCATGCAGATTTAGTTTCCTCCTTGGTGAACTGGGCTTTATCATCAAGCTGTTGAGAGGATCAAGTGAGATAACGCGAGCAAATCCCTCAGCTCAGTGCCTGCCAAATAGTCAGCGCTCCAAAAATGTCAGCCGTTATTATTATCCATTTATTCATGAGTTAATTCCCTGCCAGCATAAAGGATTTTTTTAAAAGTCTTTTGTGAAAGAAAGTACCAAGAACTTTATCACATAGTAGCATGAAAGGGGGAAGTTCAAGAGACAAGAGGAAGACACAATCTTTTTTGAAAGGCTAGAAGGTTAAAGAGGAGGCTTGAAGGATGAGGAGTTGTTTTAAATCCCAAAGCAACTACACACCTTATCTTTTAGCCCACACCCCTCCAATTAAAGAATGTTAGAAATGAGAAAATCAACAGATAATCCATCAGCTGTTTGCAGAAACAGAAACATGCTTCAAGGGAGGGAATGTTATTATAAGTAGTGAACAAGTCGAAGGTCTCTCCCTCCCTGCTGTGCCCTAACCAAGCCCTTTGAGCCAAGCTGTATGACTGCTGTCCAAGCCCCATAGGAACGCGTCCTGCAAAGCAGTGCCCGTGGAAGCTGCCCCGTGAGGCCAGCCTTCTGACCCACTTGAAGCTGGTCCCCCAGGGAGACATCACTCTGTCTTTGTGGCCAGAAATTCCTCCTGAAACAGAACGACTCCTGGAAACAGAAGTCCCTGGTGTCTGTCCCGACTGGACTCTCTGCTCGAGTTTTGAGTTTTGGAGATCCTGCACAAGGTATCCAATTGTGAAGAACTCAGTTACTGCAACTTACAAAAGAGGTGGGCACAGCAGCAGAAGTGTCGGGATGGGGCTACTGGGGCAGAGGAAACAGCGCTGTGCACAAGACGAATGCTCGTAATTGAGTTAAACGTACCATCTTTAAGCGGTTGAAGTCTGAAAGGCAAATTAACCTAAGAAGCCCTGGCTAACCATTCCAGCGGGGTAAAAACAAATCGCTCTGGGTAGGAAGGATTTCATCAAAGGCCAGGAAAGCTAGATGATTGGCCATTATGTGTAAATTGGAATCTGTTTTCACAATAATCAACTTGTTAATTTTCAATGAAATTACTTCAAAGAAATTTTAGCATTTCCTGAACTCTCTTTATTTGCCTCTATCCTTTTCTTTCAGGAGGTGGACATAATGTCACTGTTTAAAAGGAAGTATTTCTGCCTTTCAGCAGTTAATTACTACCTGTCAGGCGGTTGAAGATTTCAGGCCAGCCTGAGCAGAGTAAAATGGGTAGCCTTTCAAGGCAGAAATTCACACATTCAACAAATGCATGTCAAGCATCTGATGTGTCTATGTCTCAGCAGTGGTTTCAGTCAAAGCCAGTCAGTAAATACACTCTGACAGAAAAACAGCCACTACCCACCTCCACACTAAACTTACACAGATAAGGCACCAAGTTGTTATGGGCTGAATTGTGTCCTCCAAAATTCACATGGTGAAGCCTGAAATTCCCAATACCTCAGAATGTGACTGTGTGTGGAGATAGGGCCTTTAAAGAGGTAATTAAAGCAAAATGAAATCATATAGGTAGGCCCTAATCCAATCTGACAGATGCCCTTGTAAGAAGAGATTTGGACACACAAAGCGGTACCAGGGCTGTGTGCACACAGAGGAAAGGCCATGTGAGGACACAGAGAAGACGGCCACCTGCCAGCCAAGGAGACAGGCCTCCAGAGAACCAACCCTGCCAACACCTTGATCTTGGACTTCCAGCCTCCAGAACTGTGAGAAAATAAATTTCTGTTGTTTAAGCAGCCCAGCCTGTGGTATTTTGATATGACAGCCCTAGCAAACTAATACACAAACCAAATATTTACCTGGCAAAAATGCCTTAGCTTTCTTCCCCATCTACAGCAAACCCCAATTCTTTCAGGTACCATTTTTTGTCCTTTTTTTTTTCCCAGAAGTTTCAGCCCTAAATTTTCCCCTGAACCCTATGGACAAAGGTTCACTACTCTCTGCCTCTAAAAAGGGAGTTTTAATGTGCTGTGCATGTGTGTGTGTGTGTGTGTGTGTGTGTGTGTGTGAAATAGCTCATGGCCAAAAACTGTATCTTAGTGAGTTACAGAGAAAAAAATACTTGAAAAAGCATGCAACAACTTGTTACAGTCTCATAATTCCCTTTAGAGTGAGTACAATAAAGTAAAACTTCATTATATCATGGAATGTAATTTGTAAAAAATAATACTACTGCTTGCATGTTGAAAGATTAGTTTTGCCTGGATCCAGTATATGTGTCATATTTCTGGAAAGTCATTTGACACGAATCAGTCTAAAAAATAAAACAAGCAGGTGCATAATATATTACCCAGAATAAAATAAACATGGCTTCGTTTTTATTGCCAGAGTTTATTTCCTCCATTAAATCGCCAGCAGCTGCTGCATGTTTGGCATAGAGGTTTGGCGCCCTCTTGTGTCCACTTGGGACAGGTTCGTTCATGGAATTTTTGAGCAATTTATTGCATTGCATCTCTTACTCAAACCCTAAAAATTGCAAGAGAACACTCAGTAGAAATAAAACTTCCCTCCTCTACATGAATTACACCAGTTATAAAAATACTACTCATTTAAAATATGTATTATGTTATAAAATTTCAAGTAAACATTTCTGTACTATGTGAATCCCTGAGTATGGAGCTGTCTTTTCTGTAGATTATTACAGAGTAAAGCTTTTTCATTTGCTTTTATAATTAACAGGTATTCATATTGATTTGTTAATCCTTCACATTTTTAGTTCCAAAGTACCTCTCCTCTAAGTAGCCTTTCAAATTATTGTTTTTTCTGATTTCCACTGGAAAGGATTACGCAAAGTATTTTTACAAATGAAACCATAAGTTATGTTATCTGCAACGACTACATCTGTGCAGTTTTGTTTGAGATACCAGTTGTTAATGCCACCGTTGCTATTCTCATCAAAAAGACGAATGAGCATAAGCAAATTGCCGAAACACGACCTCGTGCAGACTAATTTAGTATGTTGGTGATTACAGTACAAAAGGTCCCATTGCACATTAAAGTGAATTTCCCCAATTCAGATCTAATAAGGCATCCACCTTGGTATTTCCTTGTTTGGTGCATACATCATAAAATGTGAATTGGCATCTATATCACAAACCATCTGAACATATCTTCTATTTCTCATTACTAAAATTTAGTTCAAATCGCACACATAAAAATCTATATTTACACTGTACTCAGATATATAACCATGTTCATCTGGGGCATGGTCTTTATTTCTCCTACAGGAATCATTAAACTCCCCAAGTGAATTCACTAAACTTAACTCCAAAGGCAAGGGGACTGGCAAACTGACAAGGGCTATTTCAGAAGCTTCCAGAAGATGCAAAGGCAAAATAAATACCTTATAAGTCATGAGGGAGACTGACAACCGTTGAGAACAGAGGCAATTTGAAGCTGATATCATCAGAAGCAGCTGTGAGGCTGGATAAGTACATTTAACATAAAAGCAGAGAGCTAGGGCTTCAATCATAACTCTACACATACTAGGCAGAGACCTGGGTCAAATCTGCTCATTTCTCTGAATCTCAGTATCAGCACCAGTAAAATGGGGATAACTCTTACTTTACTGATCATTAATGAGATATCACATTATAAATACTCAAAGAAAAGGGTATAAGTAAAAAGATGCAGTTGATTAATCAATGCAGTTTAGAAATTTAATACAGGCCTAAAAACAATTATACTAAAAACAATTATACTAATGATTTCCTCATTCTTGGGAATATGTTTTAATTTTTTCAGACCCTGAGAGTTAGTCTGAAATCAGAGAGAAGTGCAAAATTACCAAGACAGACTTAGGAAGTTCTGGTCTGGATTTTGGAGGACAATTTAATGTGGCCAAGAGTCCTAGGTCATTTCTTCACCCCAGCCCCTCTGAGACATAACACACACACACACACACACACACACACATACACACACACATGCATACACCCAAATACACATACATACACAGAATTTCCGACTCTTTATAAGTCAAGCACTGTGATATAGATATTATCTTCAGAGGATACCACCCTCATCATTTTTTAAAATTGTCTTTTCCATGCTTAAAACAAAAAAGAACATGTAAAGATTTCATTTAATAATGGTTCCCTCCGTCTTCCTTCCTAGCTTTCTGCTACTCCTTTCCCCCCAGATAGGAGTTTTGGCCAAGTACTTTAATATTAAACTTTTCACCATCTGGATAAACAATAATGCAAAGGAGTGATACAGAGAATTTGAAGGCATCTTAATGGGTCTGAAAATGAGACTTGTTGGATCTTCCAAGTCTGTGTTGGTGCTGTAAAAACCTTCCCCATTCCCATCTAGCATGGATTCCACCACCCTTGGAGTTTAGACAACCGTATTCCTGTCCTTATGAAAATTAAAGTCGGATTGTTTTTAGCTAGCTGGGTATGACTACAAGATCTTTGAGGACAGGAACCATGTCCTATTCGTCTTATTTTTATTTCCAAGTGACTAGAGCAATTTTGTAATGTCATAGAAGGCCTGCAAGTTGTGGGGCAAGGCCTGGGCTAAGGATGCCGAGCACGCCTTTACCCTGCCAGCCAGTTGAGACACTGCTCTGAGCTTTGATTTCCTCCCTTGCAAAGTGGGTTAATAGAATCTCTGTATCTCTCAAGATGGTTGAGAATATCAAATAAGACAAGGTCCATGAAAGTACATTTTAAACTACATAGAACTAAAAAATAAATAAATAAAAACCTTTGTTTGGCCAAGTACATAATAAGAGCCAAACACAAATGTGTAAACTCATCCAATTTTGTGGCACATCAGAATCCCCCCTTTTGCAGGGGAGCACAGAAAGTAAAGCAAGCAGTCTGTGATGGTTAATTTTATGTGTCAACTTGGCTAGGCTATGGCGTGCAGCTGTTTGATCAAACACCAGCCTAGATGTTGCTGTGAAGGTTTTTTTAGATGTGATTTACATTTAAATCAGTAGAGGTAGAGTAATGCAGAATGCCTCCATAATGTAGGTGGGCCTCATCCAATCAGTTGAAGGCCTTAAGAGCAAAAACGGAGGCTTCCCTAAGCAGAAGCAATTCTCCTTAAGGCTACAACATGGAACCTTACTTGCTGCAATGCAGAATTCCGACTGAAGACTGCAATGGCAACACCTGCCTGCTTTTCCAGCCTGCCAGCCTGCCAGCCTGCCCTGTAGATTTCAAACTTGTCACCTCCACAATCTCATGAACCAATTCCTTAAAATAAATCACTCTCTTTTTTTACATATATATTTTTATAAAATACATATATAAAAGATATACCATATATCTTTTATATGTTAATATATATATATACACCCCTGACTAATACACTAATACATATGTCTATATATATAACTAATACATAATATATAAATTACATATATATATATATTTATATATGTATATATATATATATATCTACCTCACTGACTAATACAGAGTTCATGAGGCAGAGTGAAGTTGGGGGAATTCAGCTTGTAGGTTGGTTTTGAATGGGTACAGGTAAGATAATGGGAGACAGATTTGGGTTTCATTCAATGAGTATTTTTTGAGTACCAAGTGACCTAAAACTTGCTGAATGCTTCCTAAGTTCCAGGCTTTCCAAGCATTATTTTATGGGAGCCTCAAAACAGGTAAGTAGTATTATATTTCCTATTTTATGCAAAAGGATACTAAATCACAGAGAGCTTAAACAATTACTCAAGGTCAGGCAAAAATGAGGTGAAGGAAGGAGGTTTGACCAGGCACTTGGCTCTAAAGCCACCATGCTCTGTGACCATCACCTCCTGAGTTCCAGAGCTCCTGTCAGGCAAGACATTTGGGGTAGCCAAACAGATACAACCTGCCCTAATTCCTTAAAACAAATATCTCTATATATACACATGCTATTGGTTTTGTTAGCTAATACACACACACGTACATACATTCACATGTATACATATACATTTTACACATATGCATGCATATATATGTACGTGTGTTATACATATACAATAAAATAATATATATAAGGCATACATGGATATATAACACACAAACATATATGCATGCATATGTGTAACGTACATATATATCTTGTTGTTTCCCATTCCACACCTTTGCATAAATGGCTGCTTCTTCTTGGAATGGTCGTCTCCCCTTGTCTGCTCAGCATCGCTTGTCCATCCAGGGCAAAGCCACCGCAAACATCACTTCCTCTTCTCTGCCAACTTCTTGCAGCGGCATTCATCACCGTCTCTTCTGGGGGCTAGTTTGTGTTGCATCCTATTACAAATATCAGTCCCTTTTTATTCATTTTTGCATACAAAGCACCTGGCCCCTAGGCCCTGCACACAGCTGGCCCTCCCTGAGTAATTACAAGATAGAAGTGGGTTTAATGCATGGGATGCCAAGTGCAAGCTGCATCCTGACTACTGACAGGGAGGGAGGGTGTGGGGTAAGTACCTGTGCACAGCCCTGGCTGGAGCCAAAGGCAAGATATCGCATCTGTCTTTGAGGGGTGGTCAGGAAGCCCACCGCTAGTTATTTGGTGATTGTCTGGCTGGGACAAAGACCCTGAGGTGTGGGTAGGGCTAAAAGGAGATAAGGAATGAGGGGATGTGGAAGAGGACAGGGTAAAAGGGGGCAAGAGGGTATGGACTGATGGAGGGAGTTGGGGTGAAGAAAGACAGAACCATTGGGCCTGAGCTTTTGAAAGGAAGGTCCAGAGTAATGTAGAGCCTGGAAAGTGGCAAAACAAGATGATGATGATGATGATGATGATAACAATAATGACAACAATAACAATAATAAGCAAGACTGAAATAGAAGGAATGGTAGCAGTTCAGGGATAACACGAACAGACAGGGGATAAACAGGGAAAACCTGCAAAGCTTGTATTGATGGGAAATGAAGTGCCAAAAAGCAGAGAAAATGAGTGACAAGTTTTTAAATCAACTTGGCTTAACATGGTAGAATTTACTATTGATTTTATTTTATACTCATCTTTTAGAAAACTTTCTTTGGGAATGATGAGCCCTCATATGATATAATATGATGCTTCCTTTGAAGTTTCCATTAATGTTTTTATGGTTGCCAACATTAATTACGTTGTTTACCATAATTTTCCTTTTAGGAAATATTCCTAGAAAATGTTTCAGAACCTGGTCATGAAAAAAAAAATTAAATTATCCTAAATTCATATGAAGGAAGAAAGTAAGAACATTCAAGGAAATACCAAAGAGGAAATTCAATTCAATTTTTTTCCACATAACTTTAACAAACCCTAATAAAGAGATGACTTGTAAAATCAATAATCTCTCTCTTCCTTGCCTGTAGAATCAAATTGGTTCAAAAAAGCCAAACTTTTTACATTAAGAGCAACTGGCATACTAAAATAATTATTTATAAGTACTAACATGTTTGTCTGAAACTTTAGATTCTAGTGCTGACTCTCAGGCCTGGAAAACACACTTGACCCAGGGAGGAAGCCAGTGAAACACTGTGGGTTTGGCATCTCAAGTCAAGCCCAATCCCTTGGCTATTTGAGTTCATTTATTCTTGGCAAAATGGAATTTCCTGTCCCTAAGAAGAAAGATTTTTAAAGTCTCATAAAAATTATTCCAACATTCTCTTGGACTTCAAAAGGCTCTTACAAAACATTTTTATTAGTTAAATTTATAGAATATGGTGCATAAGGATTGCATTTTCTTATATCTTAAACAAGTAACAATTAGAGTGAAACCAATGGGATGTAGAGTTTGGAGATGCTTGGCAAAGAAGAAATCCTCAGAGGACCACTTTACCATGAGTTACAGGAAAACACATAATCTACAAGGAAGGAATGTGTTCTCTCTCTAGGAACTCTAGAATTGGGGGGCAGCTCCATTTTTCTTCAGATTATCAAAGCCCGAAACTTGTTACCAAGGGAGGAATCCTTATATTAAGGGCCACCAATACTTTCAAAAGTGAAAGCAAAAATGCCTGTGTATCAGCCCTTTTGTTAATTAAGATGGCCAGTTTCCACTACCTCCTCTTAGAGGAACCAGCCTCCTAATCCCCCTTTTATGAGGCAAAAACATAAAATTTTTTGAGTAATCACTCTCATGGAGCCTATTCCAATACCAGGGGCAAAAATAACCCAATAGCCACTATTGCTTTCATCTTACTCAACAGGTCACATCTTCAAGAAATGGAAAGTTGCCTGCTCCAGTAAAAGGTGAACACCAGCAAGAGGAGACCAGGTGCAGACAGGGAAGCCCAAGAAGGTTGTGAGCCTTTCCAAGCTCACATACTGGGCAATCTCCAGTCTCAGAGAGAAGACAAATGATGCTGCTCAACCTTTCCAGATGGCCAATCAGGCAGATTATTAATTTTATATTTAGAGTAGTGGGTTAGGTTCGAAGTCTTGGAATTTAGTCCACCAGGTTTATTTAACACAATGGATCTTTGTTATCCAAGCACGGATTATGTAATTTTTATAGTTGCCATATTGCTTAGGAGAGCAAAAGTCCTCATAACATTAAATACTTGCTTATAATCTGACCACTAATAAAACTGAGTCCCCACTGCAACAGCCCTCCTGGCTGAGCCCATCCAACACATAAAGTCAAGTCTTTGTTCATTATTTTTTCCCCCCTGGCAGTCTGCTGTTGTAAATTGTGAACAAAACAGTGCTAAAATACTGAAAATTGGTTGCAAAGGGAAAGGCAAGTCTTGCAAAACATGCAGGTTTTCACGGAGCCAGTAAGAGTAACTGTGGAGATCCACACGAACTGCAGGCAAAGCTATTTCTCATTCTGCCTTGGAAGGTGGCTGAACAGACAGCCAGCAGAGTGGGACTGCCTGTGGCCCAGGGTAATCAGGGAGCTGGTGTGTGAACGTGGCAGGTGGCTGAGGCTGAGAGAGATGGAGGAAGGAGAAGTCAGAGATGATGGGCTAGAGGAAAACACTCAGGATGGGTCAGGCTCATCCTGTGGGCATCAGAGAACAAGGGGAATGCCAGGAATAGTAGGAAGAGTGACAAATGATCAAAGGATCCCACGTAAGTGGTTCTCATGGAGAAGTTTTAATAGTTCAAGTATTAAATAATAATAGTAATTACTGCTATTAAATTATAATTAAATAATAAAAATTGCTTTTGGTATTATGGTCAATTGTAATGATTCGATCTATAAAAGTTCATGATCAAAATCAGAGTCAAAAGTTAAAACGTATAAAAAGGAAGCTGTAATACCACAGGATGAGACAAGATTTATGTTTGTCAATATTTCATTAAGTAAGGGTTGTATATGTATAATCAGTGTACATATGTATATATACACACACATGTATTTTGCTGCTACTTTAGTTCATAAATATACTAGTATGTGTGTGTGTGTGTGTGTGTGTATAATATATATATCTGAATAAATAGGAAAGAAGAGTGGAAAAAAATAATTGGGAGTGAACTGAGCTAATACAGAAATAGAAAGAACTCTACTCAGAACAGGAAGGGCTGATCAGCATCCTGGGCATCCATTGTTTACCACTTGATGGTCACACAAAATAACCAAATAGAAGGAAGTTTCAACAGTGTACTGCAAAATGATAAAACAGAAAGATGGTCCAAAGAAAAGGGCTCACAAAGCAGAATGACTTCCTCATCTCCTAGGAGCTAACACTTTTAGATCACCCACAAATAATTATAAAATTCTAAGAAGGAGCACATGTTTCTAGTGATGCTAATAGACTAGGTCAGTTAGTCTTAAGGGCAGGACAATGGTTAGCACTCAACCATGTGAATGGTTAGTACTCAACCTTGTTTGTGTTTAGTCTGTTTTTAATGGTTTTCAGTCTTTTAAAAAGAATTTGATCTGTTAAACTTGTATTTTAATTAATTGTTTAGAGTGTTTGATTCTGTGTAAAATTATTATTTAAATCTTGGATGAAATTTATTTTTAAAATAAATTTTGTAAGTAGTATATGAATATTTAATACACCTGTTTCCTTTTTAAATGCTAATAGTTTGATATCTAGATAGTTAAAATCAGTATATAAAGTACTACACAAAGAGATTTCATATACCTTTCCATGCTCAAGGGGCCCTTTGATGGAGAGGAATCTATCTACTCTCGGTTCACTCTAAAACAAAGTAGAATTGCAATATTTACTTGCATTATAGTAAATATAACTTATTCTGATAAATTTAATTCCCTTCTTGAAGATAAAGTCATGTATATTAGCTTGAACCTCTTGTACGCCAGTTTACGAGCAGATTAACCTGGAATTAATCTTCACACGGATTCTATTTCCAATACATACAAATCAATACCTATTAGAGCAACAAACAGAGAAAAACATAGTAAAGTTAGTTTTGTTTTTTGAGGAGGAGGTGGAGGTGAGCAAACTTGTCAAAATGTCTACATGAAACGGATATTGCTTGAAAAAGTAACTGAGTCCTCTTGAGCCTAAGGAAGGGCTATAATGAAAGTCTGTAATAAATGCAGCAGTAGAGCAAGAAGATACCCTCAGAAACATCACTGTGGCCCAGGTCCTCTGTTCAAGGGGCTGGCCTGCTAGACCCATGTTCAGGAAACTGGGGCTGCTGCTCTGGAATTTTCAGTGAGTTACTTTATTTGCTTTTGCTTCAGTTTACAGAAGATAAATTAGCAACAAAAGCTCCTTGTTATATCATGAGGATAAAATAAAGAGTGTGGAATTCCTCTTTTAAAAGTATCAAATGCGGGCTTCACTGGTGGCGCCGTGGTTTGAGAGTCCGCCTGCCAATGCAGGGGACACGGGTTCGTGCCCCGGTCCGGGAAGATCCCACATGCCGCGGAGCAGCTAGGCCCGTGAGCCATGGCCGCTGAGCCTGCGCGTCCGGAGCCTGTGCTCCGCAACGGGAGAGGCCACAAGAGTGAGAGGCCCGCATACCGCAAAAAAAAAAAAAAAAAAAAAAAAAGTATCAAATGCTGTAAAACATAAGGTGTTTTACATAAGGACTTCATAAAGACTTCCCTGGTGGTGTAGTGGTTAAGAATCCACCTGCCAATGCAGGGAACACGGGTTCAAGCCCTGGTCCGGGAAGATCCCATATGCCACAGAGCAACTAAGCCCGTGTGCCACAACTACTGAGCCTGCGCTCAAGAGCCTATGAGCCACAACTACTGAGCCCGCATGACAAAACTACTGAAGCCTGCACACCTAGAGCCCATGCTCCGCAACAAGAGAAGCCACCACAGTGAGAAGCCCACGCACCGCAATGAAGAGCAGCCCCTGCTCGCCACAACTAGAGAAAGCCCACACAGCAACGAAGATCCAATGTAGCCCAAAAAATTTAAAAAATAAATAAATAAATTTTAAAAATTGAAGGAAAAAAAAAGGTAAGATGGATAGAAGCTGTAGTAGTGGAGGTGAGGTTATGAGGGGGGAAAGAGATAAATAAAACTCCAAAGATGACATAAGCATTTCAAAGGCCATAAAGTGATATGTGAGTGAAGATTGGTTGGTTAAAAATCCTACATAGTGGCTTAAAACAATAACAATTTTGGGAGAGTTAGGGGAGCAAACTGGGAGTTTCCCCCCAATGTTTGCCTGACTGGGTGTACATGGGTACCTGCTGCCAGTCAGGACAGCCCTGCACCTGCCCTCACCTGGCCCTAGATGGTAGCTCCCTGTCAGATCCACATACATCTCTGATCTGGATCTTAGCTCTCTAGTCTAGACCTTCATCTTGAACCCTAACTCTGTAGGAAGTTCTTGACGTTGAAGGAGGTTCCCTCCATCTTTTCAATTATCCCAAGCTGTACCTTTCAGCAGTTTAAAAAATCTAGAGCTCCATTGGGTAAAACGTCGGAAGCAGGATATTCATATAGGCACAGAGTGTGACCACATGGCGTGCTCATTCGTCCCCGCTGGGGAAAGAACCCATACGTGGAGAGCCTGGTGAACACCGCTGTGATGGTTAAGTCTCTGTGACAACTTGACTGGGCCTCAGGCTGCTCAGATACTTGGTCAAACATTATTCTGGGTGTGTCTGTGATGGTGTTTTGGGATGAGATGAATATTTGAATTGGTGGACTGAGTAAAGCAGATTGCTCTCCCTAATAGGGTGGCCCTCATCCAATGAAGCCCTGACTAGGACAAAAGGGCTGACCTTCCCTAGGTAGGGGCCACTCCACCTGTCCAACTGCTGAGCTGGGACATTCGTCTTTTCCTGCCTTGGGACTTGATTTAGAAAACTGGTTCATCTTGGACCTCAAGCCTGCTAGACTCCCAACTGGAACTTATTTCATTAGCTCTCCTGGTTCTCAGACCTTCAGACTCAGACTGGAATGACAACACTAGCTGTCCTGGGTCTCCAGCTGCTGACTGCATGTCTTGGGACTTCTCAGCCTCTATAACTGCTTTAGCCAATTTTATATATATATATATCCTATTTATGTGTATATATATATACATATATATACATACATACATATATACATACATACATATATCTCCTATTGGTTCTGTTTCTTTGGAGAACCCCAACTGATATAACGACCTAATCAAAGGGTTAACTTGGCCTCATCAGTCATGGCACAAACTGACACCGTGACCTTCAAATCTGGGGCAATGGGAAGCATGTAACATCACCCACATAATTATTCTCGCCGAAAATGCTTAACCTGAATCTAATCAGAAGGAATTCTATAAAACAATTGGCCTGGGTGCTTCAAAAATGGCAATGCTAGGAAGACAAAAAGAGGGAAGGGAAATGATGATGGAGGTTAGGGGACAAGAGAGCCAAATGCAAACATGACCTTTGATTGGACACAGAGCCAAAAACAAAAGCTACAAAAAACATTATTGGGACAATGGGAGAAATTATAACTTGGACTGTACATAGGATAATATTACTGTATCACTTAAATTTATTGGCGATGATACTGCTAATACAGTTACTTAGGGATGAAAAGAGAGAAGAGATAAAGCAAACAAGGCAAAAATATAGCAGTTGAGGGACTTCCCTGGTGGTCCAGTGGTAGAGAATCTGCCTTCCGCAGGGGATGTGGGTTCGATCCCAGGTCGGGGAACTAAGATCCCACATGCCGCGAGGCAACTAAGCCCATGTACCACAACTACCGAGCTTGCACACCTCAACTAGAGAGCCCGTGTGCCCTGGAGCCTGCAGGTCACAACTAGGGAGAAAACCTGAACGCCACAGCAAAGAGCCCGCACACCGCAACGAAAGATCCTGCATGCCTCAATTAAGACCCGATGCAGCCACAAAAAAGAAAGAAAAAGAAAAAATATATATAGCAGTTGATGCCACCATGCATGAAACTAGATGAAGAGTGTATGTGTTGTGCTATTCTTTCAAATTTTCTGTTAGAAATATTTTTTTAATATAATTTGGGTGAAATACATATGCACACCGGAACTGAAATACCCAGACGTGGTCAACCCTGATGTGCTGCTGCGTGAGATGCAGGTCCCACTTATGAAGTATTCTTGCAAAAAAGGGGGGAAAAAGGGGAAAAAAAGAACCTGAATGTAACAAAGCTTCTAGAACTCACATCCCTTCACGGTAATCACAGCGGAGCATGGGACAAACTGCATGACACCATAAGCAAGGAAGCAGAGACAAATCTAGAGTGGGGGACATTCATTCTTCAGAACACCTGGCCTGTTTTTTTAAAATAAGTCGATGGGGGAGGGGGAGGATGTTAGGGGAGGGGGAGAGAGGATTGCTTAGACTAAAAGAGACTTAAGAGACATAACAGTCAAGTGTAATGTTTGGACCTTGTTTGAATCCAGATTTGAATAAACCAGCAGTAGAAAAGATGGTTTTGAAACATTTGAAGAAATTTAATGATGAACCGAATTTTGGATGATACCCAGAAATTACTGTTTATTGTACTAGGTATGTAATGGCACTGTGGTAAGAAAAGCTCCTTATTTTTAAGGAATTCCTAATAATGTATTAAGAGTGAAATGTCTGGGATTTGTGGTGCTGCTAATGTTGGTAAGCTGGGTGATGGATATGTTGGGGTTCACTGCAAACTCTGTATTTGTGCATGTTCGAAATTTTTCATGATAAAAATTGAATACATGATATATTAAACATGTATGCAACTTAGCCCTTAATCAGTCTTTTTTTTTTTGCTTTATCAAAGTTTATTATTTTATCTTGACCTAGAAGCACCAATACAATGTGTTGTTAGTGAACATTTAATGCTCTATACCTAGAAAAATGTAGTTATTTTAAGAGATTAGTAGAAGGAGGGACTAGTGGTGATCTCCTGAAGCCAGGGAGGGTCCTTTTGAGACTTGAAGTGTCAGCAGCTCAGGTACAAAGGAAGAGAATGAGGTAGCTGTTGGCACATGGACAGGACATAAGTTACTGCTTCTCCTTTTCTAGTGTGAATTAAGTAAATTACAAACATGAGTCATAAATTTTATATCGTCTTGACGTTAGGGTACTGGTGGAGCATGTTTCTAAGCAAAACTGATTGATTTAAGTTCAGCTGGAGTTACTGTTGGCAGAAACGCAGCTGACTTCCTTCTCTAATCCGTTTCTGAAATGTGCTCCAAATACTCGTCCCACAAAGAATATAAGAGGAGCTTTAAAATGTTTGTTTCAGCATCTTGAGGACAAGTTTTCTCTGAGAAAGGAAACAGTGTGCTATGGAAAGTGCACCCAACTGAATTAGAAGTCGTTCCCTACTAACCAGTTCTGTTACTTTAGACAAATCCCTCACTCTCTACAACTCTCTCCGGGCGTCTTTTTTGGTTTTGCGTTTAATAAAATGGGCTGGTAGATGACTTGTACAATCCCTTCCTATTCAGACTCCCTGAAAGAGCTCGCCTGGACCAAATATTCACCCTTCCATACCCAGCGTCCAGCCCACTTCTTAACATAGAAGGAATTCAACTTGTATTTAATAAAGGGGAAAAAAAACATATACCAAACAACGGGTTGAACTTGAGCACAACTTCAAAAACCTACTGAGCCGGGGAGTTCCTGGTATTTGTCTCTTTGCCCTGTATCTTTTCTGGTTAAATAGCATTTCCCCCAGAAGAGACTCCAGAAGTGAGGCTGGTTTATATCACATTTGACCACTAGATGGCAGCACAAACCTACCACAGAATCATTCCTAAGGCAGCCAGAGCGCTCAGACCAGCTGCTCCAACAGAGCGTGCACAATTAACACATTATGAATAATTACGGCTGCCCTGGCTGGCGTCTTTCCCTACGCCTCTTCCCTTTGGCCTTGATTATAAGGAACCTATAATCACTGTTGATGGAAACAAAACTGTTCTGTTGTTTCAGCCCTAGGATACGGATCCTGCCTTTATTAGCATTTTTGAGATTTTGCTCATCATGGACTTTCCCCACTGATATTGATTTTTTTAAGCTACTACATTAAAATATTATTTGTTTTGATTACTGAGGTTTTTGGTGCCCCAGGTGAGCGCCTCGTCTCACTCTCCTCACTTTAGTCCTGAAAAATAAGATTGTTTCTAGAAGCCTACAAAATAATTGTACAAATACACCAGGAATGAGCAGCATGGGAGATACCGGAAGCATTAGTGCGCATCAGAGACCTCAGCCCAACGGAGCGGGAGCTCAGTAATATGCATGGTTTCTGAATGAACAAGGAAAAGCGTGCTCAAGAAATGAATGCATGCATGAAAGATGAGACGGTCCTTTGTTTACCCCCCTACCTGTTTTATCTTCACTCCTTCAAGGTCTTTTTGCTCTCTGACCTCCCCCTCCCCCTCCTCCCCCTCCCCCTCCTCCCCCTCCCCCTCTTCCTCCACCGCCTCCCCCTGGAACTCCATCTGCTTCACTGGGCACTGCATTCTGAGCTACCTCTCACCCTCTTTTAAAAAAATCTCCCTTCTATTCTCTCCCAGTTGCCTTCTCTCACACAGAGAAGTTGCCCTTAGTTTTCTCTGACTCTGTCTTACTTAGAGCCCAGAGGCACCAAGAGGATGGGATGGCACAGAAGAGAGAAAGGAGAGAAATTCAGAGAATGGAAAACTGAGAATGGAGTCCAAGTCTCTCCACTTAGATTACAAGCTCCTCACGGCACAGCCTGTGACAGAACTTGGCACCGTGCCTTGCACAAAACAGGTACACAATAAACATCAGTTGGTGTGCATGATTATTCATGTTAATTAGTAGAGTGCTCTTAAAAATGAAAAGTCATAAAACGAAATAATTTTCAATAATGCGCTATGAAGGACTGTTTCAAGGGCTTAACCAAATGACAACACCCATTAATACTGTAGTGGATGCCCTTTGTGCCTCTCCCCCACCTCAACTCTTGAAAAGCATGGTCAAGAGTAAGCAGATCCCAGCCTCCCCGGGGACTTTCCCTGAGGCGCAGGCAACGTCCAGCCGTGGGCACTGCCACCTTCTTTTTTTCTGGTGTTGGTAAAGCATCTCCTGTGGTTGAGGTGCGGGACAGTGGTCTGCACTGTCCACTAATGCAACCTGTGCCTGCCACCTTGGCTCTGCCCCTCCAGGTTCACTCTGTGCACTTCTCTCCTGCTGTCTGACCTGGGAGCTCCATCACCATGACTCAGCAGCCCTCTGCATTCTGGCTGGGTGTAACCAGTGGGGAACTCTGGTAAAAGGGAGAGACTATGTCCCTTTGCCCCCTCCCTGCAAGGTTATCTGCAGATGACCCTCTCCAGAAAGAAGGTTACTCCTGCTCAAAGAGCACAGTCTACAGATCTCCCACCTCCCTCCACACCTGGAGTTGGTACAGCTCTGCCACTAGCAGATGCAGGCAAGCGGGACCCCAGACCAGCCTTTATTGAATTCCTTACTTACAGAGCATACTATGAACTCAGGCCCCAAGTTCCCCACCCAAATAGACCCAAGCCAGCTGTCAAGGTCTATGCAGGTCTCAGCCCCAATTCTGTCTCACGGTAGCTGGGGGACTGTGACCCTGGTGTGCCCATCCTTAGACCCCAGATGGCTAACAGGCAGGTTTCTGTGAAATTGTGAACAGAGCTTGGACACATGGTGAGGGTGTCTGTACATGAGCTGGCAAAGGTGTCTGCTGTGTGCACAGAGTTGGGGGAAGGATGAAGAGGGGGAGGGGACACAGGCTGGCTGTCCCTCCCCACCATGTTCTGGCACCATGGTCTGTAACTCAGAAGAATGTGATAAATCTCTATGCAGACCTGGCCTTCCAGCTCTTTAGACAAGTACCACATTAGTGAAGTAGGAAGATGGAACAAATTTTATTCAATGGTGTGTTAGCTTGAGTTGTAACTTTGGAATATTCTGATCTGTGACCTGCAGACCTCCATTTGTACTCTGCCCAAGGTGCTGCAGCTGTCAGGGGAGAACTGATTGTTGGCTCCAGCTACCGGGCTGGCCTCTGTAGGCCACCTTCACTCACAGCTCTGGAAACAGCTACTGGTATGTGAACTCTCCTTGAATGATCTCTGTTGGATGGTTCCATGTTTTCTGTGGTGCCTTGACTGAGGCACAAAAGCCTAATAGTACCTGGCATATAGACTCTCAACGTTAAAGAAAATGTTGACTTGAATTGAATGGGTGAAAAATATAAAGAAACAAATCCACATACAAAACTAAGACAATCAAAACTCACCAAGGGGCACCTCAAATCAGCCAAACCAGGGTGGGTGAGGTCAAGGTAATACTCTTAGGGACACGTGTTCCTGGAAGACACAGGCATACCAAGGGCATGAAGGAGAGATGTCCAGCCCCTTGGATGGGCATCAGAACAGCCCCACTGGGCCACTGTACTTGAGGGGTCTTGGGCCACAGAGGTTGCATCTGGCTTCTCTTCTCCAAAGGTTATTAAAGTTCAGTGTTGAAGGACCTCATTCAGATTTGATGGAGAAATTAAAACTTTACAGACAAGCAAAAACTAAGAGAATTCAGCACCACCAAACAAGCTTTACAACAAATGCTAAAGGAACTTTTCTAGGCAGGAAACACAAGAGAAAGAAAAGACCTACAATAACAAACCCAAAACAATTAAGAAAATGATAATAGGAACATACATATCGATAATTACCTTAAATGTAAATGGATTAAATGCTCCAACCAAAAGATACAGACTGGCTGAATGGATACAAAAACAAGACCCATACATATGCTGTCTACAAGAGACCACCTCAGACATACTGAAAGTGTGGGGATGGAAAAAGATATTCCATGCAAATGGAAATCAAAAGAAAGCTGGAGTAACAATTCTCATATCAGAGAAAATAGACTTTAAAATAAAGACTATTTCAGAGACAAAAAAGGACACTACATAATGATCAAGGGATCAATCCAAGAAGATATAGCAATTGTAAATATTTATGTATCCAATATAGGAGCACCTCAATACACAAGGCAAATACTAACAGACATAAAAGGGGGAATCAACAGTAACACAATCATAGTAGGGGATTTTAACACCCCACTTTGACCAATGGACAGATCATCCAAAATGGTAATAAATAAGGAAACACAAACTTTAAATGACACATTAAACAAGATGGATGGACTTAATCGATATTTATAGGACATTCGATCCAAAAATAACAGAATACACTTTCTTCTCAAGTGCTCATGGAACATTCTCTAGGATAGATCATATCTTGGGTCACAAATCAAGCCTTGGTAAATTTAAGAAAATCAAAATCATATCAAGTATATTTCCCTACCACAGTGCTATGAGACTAGGTATCAATTACAGGAAGAAAAATCTGTAAAAAATACACACACATGGAGGCTAAACAATACAGTACTAAATAACTAAGAGATCACTGAAGAAATCAAAGAGGAAACCAAAAAATACCTAGAAACAAATGAAAAGGAAAACACGGTGACCGAAAACCTATGGGATGCAGCAAAAGCAGTTCTAAGAGGGAAGTTTATAGCAATACAATCCTACCTCAATAAACAAGATACATCTCAAATAAACAACCTAACCTTACACCTAAAGCAATCAGAAAAAGAAGAACAAAAAACCCCAAAGTTAGCAGAAGGAAAGATATCATAAAGATCAGATCAGAAATAAATGAAAAAGAAATGAAGGAAACAATAGCAAAGATCAATAAAACTAAAAGCTGGTTCTTTGAGAAGATAAAAAAAAATTGATAAACCATTAGCCAGACTCAACAAGAAAAAAAGGGAGAAGATTCAAATCAATAGAATTAGAAATGAAAAATGAGAAGTAACACCTGACACTGCAGAAATACAAAGGATCAAGAGAGATTATTACAAGCAACTATATGCCAATAAAATGGACAACCTGGAAGAAATGAACAAATTCTTTGAAAAGCACAACCTTCCCAGACTGAACCAGGAAGAAAAAGAAAATATAAAAAGACCAATAACAAGCACTGAAATTGAGACTGTGATTAAAAACCTTCCAACAAACAAAAGACCAGGACCAGATGGCTTCACAGGTGAATTCTATCAAACATTTAGAGAAGAGCTAACACATATCCTTCTCAAACTCTTCCAACATATACCAAAGGGAGGAACACTCCCAAACTCATTTTATGAGGTCACCATCACCCTGATACCAAAACCAGACAAAGATGTCACAAAGAAAGAAAACTACAAGCCAATATCACTGATGAACATAGATGCAAAAATCTGCAACAAAATACTAGCAAACAGAATCCAACAGCACGTTAAAAGGATCATACACCATGATTAAATGGGGTTTATCCCAGGAATGCAAGGATTCCTCAAGATAAGCAAATCAATCAATGTGATAAACCATATGAACAAATTGAAGGAGAAAAACCATATGATCATCTCAACAGATGTGGGAAAAACTTTTGACAAAATTCAACACTCATTTATGATAAAAACCCTACAGAAAGTAGGCATAGAGGGAACTTTCCTCAACATAATAAAGGCCATATATGACAAACCCACAGCCAACAGAATTCTCGATGGGGAAAAACTGAAACCATTTCCACTAAGATCAGGAACAAGACAAGGTTGCCCACTCTCACCACTATTATTCAACATAGTTTTGGAAGTTTTAGCCACAGCAATCAGAGAAGAAAAGGAAATAAAAGGAATCCAAATGAGAAAGGAAGAAGTAAAGCTATCACCGTTTGCAGATGACATGATACTATACATAGAGAATCCTAAAGACGCTACCAGAAAACTACTAGAGCTAATCAATGAATTTGGTAAAGTTGCAGGATACAAATTTAATGCACAGAAATCTCTTGCATTCCTATACACTAATGATGAAAAATCTGAAAGAGAAATTAAGGAAACATTCCCATTTACCATTGCAACAAACAGAATAAAATACCTAGGAATAAAACTGCCTAAGGAGACAAAAGACCTGTATGCAGAAAACTATAAGACACTGATGAAAGAAATTAAAGATGATACAAACAGATGAAGACATATACCATGTTCTTGGATTGGAAGAATCAACACTGTGAAGATGACTATACTACCCAAAGCAATCTACACATTCAATGCAATCCCTATCAAACTACCAATGACATTTTTCACAGAACTAGAAAAAAAATTTCAGAATTTGTATGGAAACACAAAAGATCCCAAATAGCCAAAGCAATCTTGAGAAAGAAAAACAGAGCTGGGAGAATCAGGCTCCTGGACTTCAGAATATACTACAAAGCTACAGTAATCAAGACGGTATGGTACTGGCACAAAAACAGAAATATAGATCATTGGAACAGGATAGAAAGCCCAGAGGTAAACCCATGCACCTATTGTCAACTTGTTTTTGATAAAGGAGGCAAGAATATACAATGGAGAAAAGACAGCCTCTTCAATAAGTGGTGCTGGGAAAACTGGACAGCTACATGTAAAAGAATGAAGTTAGAACACTCCCTAACACCATACATAAAAATAAACTCAAAGTGGGTTAAAGACCTAAATGTAAGACCAGACACTATAAAACTCTTAGAGGAAAATATAGGAAGAACACTGTTTGATATAAATCACAGCTAGATCATTTTTGAACCACCTCCTAGAGGAATGGATATAAAAACAAAAATAAACAAACGGAACCTAATTAAACTTAAAAGGTTTTGCACAGCAAAGGAAACCATAAACAAGATGTAAAGATAATCTTCAGAATGGGAGAAAATATTTGCAAATGAAGCAACTGACAAAGGATTAATCTCCAAAATTTACAAGCAGCTCATGTAGCTCAATATCAAAAACACAAAAAACCCAATCCAAAATTGGGCAGAAGACCTAAATAGACATTTCTCTAAAGAAGATATACAGATTGCCAACAAATACATGAAAGGATGCTCAACATCACTAATCATTAGAGAAATGCAAATCAAAACTACAATAAGGTATCACCTCACACCAGTCAGAATGGCCATCATCAAAAAATCTACAAACAGTAGGGCTTCCCTGGTGGTGCAGTGGTTGAGAGTTCGCCTGCCGATGCAGGGGACACGGGTTCGTGCCCCGGTCCGGGAAGATCCCACATGTCACGGAGCAGCTAGGCCCGTGAGCCACGGCCACTGAGCCTGCACGTCTGGTGCCTGTGCTCCGCAACGGGAGAGGCCACAGCAGTGAGAGGCCCGCGTACCGCAAAAAAAAAAAAATCTACAAACAATAAATGCTGGAGAGGGTGTGGAGAAAAGGGAACCCTCTTGCACTGTTGATGGGAATGTAAATTGATACAGCCACTATGGAGAACAGTATGGAGCTTGCTTAAAAAACTAAAAATAGAACTACCATATGACCCAGCAATCCCACTACTGGGCATATACCCTGAGAAAACCATAATTCAAAAAGAGTCATGTACCACAATGTTCATTGCAGCTCTCTTTACAATAGCCAGAACATGAAAGCAACCTAAGTGCCCATCGACAGATGAATGGATAAAGAAGATGTGGCACATATATACAATGGAATATTACTCAGCCATAAAAAATGAAATTGAGTTATTTGTGTGAGGTGGATGAACCTAGTGTCTGTCATACAGATTGAAGTAAGTCAGAAAGAGAAAAACAAATACCGTATGCTAACACATATATATGGAATCTAAAAAAAAAAAAAGTTTCTGAAGAACCTAGGGGCAGGACAGGAATAAAGACACAGAAGTAGAGAATGGACTTGAGGACATGGGGAGGGGGAAGAGTAAGCTGGGACGAAGTGAGAGAGTGGCATGGACATATATACACTACCAAATGTAAAATAGATAGCTAGTGGGAAGCAGCCGCATAGCACAGGGAGATCAGCTTGGTGCTTTGTGACCACGTTGAGGGGTGGGATAGGGAGGGTGGGAGGGAGATGCAAGTAGGAGGAGATATGGGGATATATGTATATGTATAGCTGATTCACTTTGTTATAAAGCAGAAACTAACACACCATTTTAAAGAAATTACACTCTAATAAAGATGTTAAAAAAATTCAATTTTGAAATGTTTATGTAATAACATCTCCAAAATGATATGAAAGTTGTGATGGAACTGTCATTTCTCAAGTGTTATGATCTTGCCTGTATCCCTCTGAGCTGTCCTGGTCCCTGGGCCTTTCTAGAAACTTCCATAGATATGTCCCTGGTTTGCAATGACTATGGTTCCATCAATGACATTCTATGTATTGCTCTCTCCCGGTTTCGCTTATGTATTCATTTCAAAATATTTATTGAGAGCTAGTAGGTGCCACACACTATTAATAGCTAGGGAACAATGTTGAGATAGTGAGATCTCTGCCTTAATGGAGATTAATTTCTAGATAATCAAGATAACATTCAGGTAAATATCCATTTGTTCAACTAATATTTACTGAGTACCTTCAATGATCCAGACACTGTTCTAGGCTCTAAGGATACAACCCTAAACAAAACACACACACACACACACCCCTTCTCTAAAGGGCTTACATACTAGGAAGGGAGATAGACAATAATCAAAGCTAAAAAGTAGGGTATATAGTATGCGATTTGCACTGGGTTCCCTAGAACACAGAACAGAATGGAAGCAAAATCTTAGGGCTGACACTTTCTTTGAGAGTTAAATCCAGATAAGCAAGAATGAGAGAAAAGAGGAAGAGGCAGAGAAAGAAGAAAAACAAATACAAGGGGATGGGTTACCAAGGTGGCTCTAGCTTCATAGAAAGCACAGCCAATTAATCAGTCTTATGCAAAGCCTTGTGAATTAGTGTGTCTCAGAACAATTCATCTAAAGGAAGAAGTATGGCAGATTTAAGTCAGCCACAACTTGAATGTAAATTGATGTGGGCACTATGGAATACAGTGTGGAGGTTCCTCAAAACACTAAAATTAGAACTACAATATGATCCAGCAATTCACTCCCAGGTATATATCCAAAGGAAATGAAAACACTAATTCAAAAAATACATACACCCCGTTCTTCATAGCAGCACTATTTACAATAGGCAAGACATGGAAGCAACCTAAGTGCCCATCAATGAATGAGTAGATAAAGAAGATGTGGTATATATCTACACACAATGGAATATTACTCAGCCATAAAAAGAATGAAATTCTGTCATTTGCAATGACATGGACGTACCTAGAAAGTATTATGCTTAGTAAAATAAGTCAGAGAGAGAAAGACAAATACTGTATGTTGTTACTTATATGTGGAATCTAAAAAATAAAACAAATGAATGTATATAACAAAACAGAAATAGACTCACAGCTATAGGGAACAAACTAGTTGTTACCAGTGGGGAGAGGGAAGGGAGGGAGGAAGGTAGGGGTAGGGGATTAAGAAGTACAAACTACTATGCATAAAATAAATAAGGAACAAAGATATATTGCACAGCAGAGAGAAATACAGCCACTGTTTTGTAATAACTTTAAATGAAGTATAATCTATAAAAATATTGAATCACTATGTTGTATACTTGAAACTAATATAATATTATAAATCAACTATTCTTCAATAAAAAAAGTAGCCACAACTTCTCTGATATTCCTTCCACTGAGAGCCAGAGTCCCTTCTCCTGAATCTGGATGGGCCTTTGACTCTTTGACCAAGAGAATATAGTGGAAGTGACCCTGTACAAATTTCCAGGCCTAGGCCTTAAGTGATTGGAGACGTCTACTTCCTGGCTCTTAGAATGCTTGCTCTTTTTTTTTTTTTTTTACCATCTTTATTGGAGTATAATTGCTTTACAATGGTGTGTTAGTTTCTGCTTTATAACAAAATGAATCAGTTTTACATATACATATGTCCCCATATCTCTTCCCTCTTGCATCTCCCTCCCTCCCACCCTCCCTATCCCACCCCTCTAGGTGGTCACAAAACACTGAGTTGATCTCCCTGTGCTATGTGGCTGCTTCCCACTAGCTATCTGCCTTACGTTTGGTAGTGTGTATATGTCCATGCCACTCTCTCACTTTGTCACAGCTTACCCTTCCCCCTCCCCATATCCTCAAGTCCATGCTCTAGTAGGTCTGTGTCTTTATTCCTATCTTACCCCTAGGTTCTTCATGACCTTTTTTTTTTCTTAGATTCCATACATATGTGTTAGCATACGGTATTTGTTTTTCTCTTTCTGACTTACTTCACTCTGTATGACAGATTCTAGGTCCATCCACCTCACTATGTACCAAAATGTTCATTGTAGCTCTATTTACAATAGCCAGGACATGGAAACAACCTAAGTGTCCATCGACAGATGAATGGATAAAGAAGATGTGGCACATATATACAATGGAATATTACTCAGCCATAAAAAGAAACGAAATTGAATACTTGCTCTTTTAACCCAGTGACCTCGCTATGGGAAACTCGAGCAGTCCTGTGGAGAGTTCCCACATGGAGAGGAACGGAGCCTCCCAGCCAAGAGCCAGCACCAACCCACCAGCCACGTGAGCAAACAGTATTGAACCTGGATCCTCCAGCCCCGGTGGAGCAGAGATAAGTCATTCCCAATAACCCCTGGCCAAACTAAGGATTCAAGAGCAAAATAAATGATGGTTATTTTAAGCCCTTAATGTAGTTTGTTACTTAGCGCTATGTAAACAAAACAGAAAGGGAGAAAAATTTAACCACAGGCTCTTGTGATGAATTAGAGAGAGTCTGCCCCATGAACTGTCAACCCCACTGCCTTACAGTTTGTGCCCTCCAGCCTCTCCAGGCAGCTGCCAGAGAGGCAGGATCCCAAGACATAACCAGCAGCTTCCGTAGCATGTGAGCCCAGCATAGGGTGAGCCACAGGGTTGTCCACCTGCCCTGCTGCAACCTGAGCCTCAACCTGGCCAGGCGAGATAGTGTCTGCTGAGGCCTGCACAGATCTCCTGAGAATTCTCCATCCTCAGCAGCCACAGAAACACCAGAGGTACAACAGTGTGAGCCATGGGTTAAAGCTCTCTCTGGTTGTGCCTGAGTTGGGCATGAGGGCCCCAGAGCAGCCATCTCAGAGGGCCCAGCTGCCCAGGGCAGTGACCCCACTGTGCCACCCTGCCAGGTGTTGGCAGAGCTTGATGAGTCTGTTGTCGAGCAAGATCAAGTCCTCCCCACTATGACCCTCAGGATGTGGTAGTGCCAGGTGAACTTCCTGGACAGTCACCAGCACCGAGCAGAAAAGCAGAGGCTAATGAATCCAGGAGGGTGTACCAGCTGGGTCCAGAAGTGTAGCTGGAAAGTGTTCAGTGTTATGCATACTCATGAATTATGAATATGTTAGAATAAACAGCAAGGGGCCTAGGGAATGCAATGTGAGGGCGGGGTGATGGAGATGTGCAACTTTAATAGAGCAGTCAGGCGAGACCCGCTGAGAAGGGTTAGAACATTTGAACAAGTATTTGAAAACATTAGGGAGTCCGACGACCTGCCCCAGACTAGAAAGGGCAGAAGTGATGACAGAGGTCAGACCTCACGTAGATTTTGGAGGCAAAGCCAGTAGGATTTGCGGGGGCACAGCAGTGGGTTATGGGGGAAGGCTCCAAAGATTCTGGCCTAAAACACTGAAAGGATGGAGCTGCCATGAACCACGACAAGTGAAAGCGTGGGAGGAGCAGGGTGGAGGGGTGGATCAGAAGCTCAACTTTTAGACATCCAAGCCGAGGCGTCAGGTTGGCACTTGTACATACGATCTGTCCTGGGGAGAGGTCCTTGCTGGAGGTATAATTCTTGGACCTGTTCAGGAAATAAATGGTCCTTAAAGCCACAAAACAATATGCTTATTGCAGGTAGTGAGAAGTTCTACCAGGAACAGCCAACAGAGTTATATAATAGAAGACACTGCGGGGGGGGGGGGGTGCCCAGGTAGGAGGGTCAGAAGGCCTTTTGGAAGAGGTGAAAGGAAAGCTGAATCTTGAATGGCAGTAATCCCGTCCACAATGCCTTACACAAAGCTCTGGGGGAAAGATAAGTTTCAGGGTTAGAGGTTTCATCAGCTTAGTCTATAGAGTCATTTTATCCCTGAGAGAAAGAAAAAGCTGTGTGCTACCCTTTGAGCTGTCCTCTCCATTCCCTGCAGAGTCTTCCCTACCACGCCTCCTTCATCAGGAGCCGCCCCTCTTCTCAGATGTTACTGCGACAGATGGGAGACCTGCTCAGCTATACTCAGGGCTTTAAGACTTTTATCTTAAATGGTACAGAGAGAACGCCCCGCCTCCCTTAGCTGGGGCATGGTTCATTTATAAATAAGAAGCGGGGAGGATTATTTTCTTCTTGCAATGACTTGTAAATACATGAAAAAAATGAAGAATGCACAAGCTTTTTCTCCCCGGAATGTCTGTTTTTGAATATCATGAAAGGCAAATCTTATTTTCACAATGTGTTAAATGTTACAATGTGCCTAAATGTTTTATATCTTTTACAACTGTGTTATAAAGTTGGCCTCTGGTTACACTGTTAAATTGTTGTCAATGCACCATCTTTAATAGCGTCCTTAGAAAGGAAATGAGTTACATTGTGAAGGATGTTTTATACAATTCTAATGGGCTGATATTGTCACTTGTAAATCAAGTGTACTTATCAAGGTACATCCTACCACACATTCAAATGGAACCTGCCTCTTCCATTAGTTTCAGGCCCCAAGGCCTTACATCCTTGGGGGCTGAAATTAGATCTGGACAGATGTGTCTCCCCTTTTCAGGTGTTGACTCTAAAGGGAGGGTTAGTTCGGTGGACATTCTTGGAGAACTCATTTCCCAATTTTACAACATCAAATGATAAATATTTACCTGATTATATGCTTTAAATGACTTTCTTCTTAGCTATGCAAAACTTCCTAAAGTTTATGGCTTTTGCTTTCCAGCTCTGGAGAGCACTTGAAAAGTAAAGGCTTAGGATTTTAAATGATCGTCAAGTGCTAGTAACGCTAAGCCACAAAGATGACTTAATAATCTCTGCTCTTCTGTTTCATGCACTGATTGTCCAGGATACAAACCACAAAACTGGCCCAGCCTTAGTTTTCCGAAGCACACAATGAGTGCCATGCATTTTCTGGGTAAGAACCTCGTTGGTTAAGTCCTCAGAGCATGGACATTACATATCCCATCAATCTTTTACTAAATCCAAAGACTTGGCCAAGGCTCACATAATAAATTCCTGGTACTTGGCATCTAAATAGACAAATGGAGAGTATTTTAGGAATATGAGAAGACATTTCTTTCATTCTCATGGAGCCCAGAGCAGCAGAGCACAGCACGACTATAGGCCTCCCTGCCAGGGTGATTTCTGTGTCCCAAGGCCTGCCTTCCCACCCACGCAGGGAAATGGAGCCACTGCCTGCTGAAGCTGAGATGCTAATGGAGTATGTGTCCATAGGGAGAAAGGAAAAGGGGGATGGGAAGGTTGGGAGAGAAAACAGAGACGTCTCCTCTAAGTAGTTAAAATTACTATATCTAGTTTCCACACATGCTTTCTAGAGCCTGGTCCACTGTAGAAATACACCATCAAACTGAATGTTTGTGTCCCCTAAAATTCATATGTTGAAACCCAGTCCCCAATGTGATGGTATTTGGAGGTGGGCCTTTGGGAGGTAATTAGGCCATGAGGGTGGAGTCCTCAGGGATGGGATGAGTGCCCTCATCAAAGAGCCCCTAAAGAGACCCCTCACTCCTACTAGCATGTGAGGACACACTAAAAAGACAATTTCTGTGAACCGGGCAGTGCATGTTCATCAGCACCTGACTGTGCTGGCACCTTGAGCTTGGACTTCCCAGACTCTGGAACTGTGAGAAATAGGTTTCTATGGCTTATAAGCCACCTAGCTTATGGTATTCTGTTATAGCAGCCCAAATGGACTAAGACACACACTAAACGTTGTAAAGATTATGTCTCATACATAGAAGTGCACCTATTGCTTAGACCTGTTTTGGGTAAAGTGAATGCCGAGAGATGGAAAAGACTGACAGGCAGGTCATTTTCCATCCACAGCAAAGACTGCTGGATGCCTCCCCACTATCCAGCCCACCATCTATCTTCACAGAGCCCAGGACCAAGTGTCTGGAAGATAATGTCCCACTACCCCCTTCTCTGATACAGTTAGATACAATCATCTACTATGGAAACAAACACAAAAGCTCCATCCATTAGTCCAAGTGCAGACAGAGAGATTCTGGGACATCTTTTCAGATTAAGTTTTCTGATTTCCAAAACCCTGATAAAAAGACCATGCATTAATCAGGGCTCTCCAGAGAACCAGAAACTATATATATATATATATATATATATATATGGAGGGGGAGAGAGAGAGAGAGAGAGAGAGAGAGAGAGGGAGAGAGATGTATTTAAGTAATTAAGGATTAGCTCAGGATCATGGTGGCTGGTAAGTCCAAAATCTGTAGGGTAGGCCAGCAGGCTGGAGATCCAGGGAAGAGTTGATGTCAGAGGTCAAGTCCAAAGGTGGTGGCAGAATTTCCCCTTCCTGGAGAAGGTATGTCCTTTTTGTCCTATGGTCTTCAATTGATTGGATGAGGCCCACCCACATTATGGAGGGTAATCTGCTTTACTCAAAGTCTACTGGTTTAAATGTTAATCTCATCTAAAAAATACTTTCACAGAAATATCCAGAAAAACATTTGACCCAACATCTAACTACCATGGCCTAGCCAAGTTGACACATAAAATTAGCCATCACAGAAGACCAAACAGCAATACTAATGAGTGAGAAAATGTTAGAAAACATAAGCCCACCCCAGGATGCCCCCTGCCCATCAGCATCAGCAGCCACGCAGGGCTGGTCAGGGGTTCATTCTCTTCCTCACTGCCGGTCAGTGAAGAGCACCCCTCTTCTGTGGTTGCTGACAGCTGTCTGGTTTTCTGTGTCTATGCTGAGTCTCTGGGTGGGAAAAAATGAACCCTCGTGCTCACCTCACACAAGACCTAAAACAGTTAACAGAATATATTGTGATAATTACTATCCATCCCATTCAAGGAAGAAGACTAGAAGGGAAACAGACCTATACAGCTTTAGAGGAAACCCATGCCAACTGCCTATACAAACCAACACAGGTTGGTTTTATACATAAATATATGAACAGTGTGTGTTTGTGCACATGTGCGTACCTAGTATATTTCTGCCATATTGTGAATATAACATATATATAGATATTTGCTTCATTACTTCATTACATATTACATTACATATCAGAACTTTGAAGGAAACCAATATCATAAAAGTGTTAAATTGTATTATTGTTTGCAATTATTTACTCCCCTTTCTTGTAGCAGGATTATATAACACTATTCATTGACGCGTGACTTGGTAGTGGCTTGTCTTAGTTCAGGCTGCTATAACAAAATGCCACAGACTCGATGGCTTTTAAACAGCATCAGTGTATTTCTCACAGTTCTGGAGCCTGGAAGTCTGAGATCAGGGTGCCAGGGTGGTCAGAGTATGGTGAGGACCCCCTTCCAGGTACAGAGTGCTGACTGCTTTGTCCTCACATGACAGAAAGAGAGAGCTCTGGTCCTTTCATTGCCTCATAAGGCCATGAATCCCATTCATGAGGGTTCCACCCTCATGACCTAATTACCTCCCAAAGCCCCTATTTCCTAATACCATCACATGAGAGATTAGGTTTCAACATGAATTGGGGGATGGGGGATGCAACATTCAGTCTTAACATAGCTCCTTTGAGAAAAGCAAACTTCTCATTCTATTGACATTGCATTTACCCTTGTGACTTGCTTTGGCAATAACATGTGAGCAAATAAGGTGGACCCCTTATCTAAGCAAAACTTTTAAGGGCCCTTGTATGTTTCCATCAGCCCTCTCACTCTTCTCTTTCTGCCTCAAGAAAGGCATGGTCGGGCTTCCCTGGTGGCGCAGTGGTTGAGAAACTGCCTGCTAATTCAGGGGACACGGGTTCGAGCCCTGGTCTGGGAGGATCCCACATGCCGTGGAGCAACTAGACCCGTGAGCCACAACTACTGGGCCTGCGTGTCTGGAGCCTGTGCTCCGCAACAAGAGAGGCCGCAATAGTGAGAGGCCCATGCACTGCGATGAAGAGTGGCCCCCGCTTGCCACAACTAGAGAAAGCCCTCGCACAGAAATGAAGACCCAACACAGCAAAAATAAATTAATTAATTAATAAACTCCTACCCCCAACATCTTCTTTAAAAAAAAAAAAAAGAAAGAAAGGCATGGCCCATATTAAGTCCCTTCTTTCAGCCTCTTGGGATATAAAGACGTGGAGAAGGAGTAGAACCAGGGTTGAACTTTAGCAAACCTAACAGGTAAACAAGAAATAAACTTTTGTTCTTATAAGCCATTGAGATTTGTGGGATTACTTGTTACCACAGGACAGCTGACAAATACAAGGAACAAGATTAACAAACCAAATAAGGAAACCTGGAAGGAATATTAGCAGCCTCAGAATATTTTGATATGACATTGCATCCATAATCAAGATTTGACTATGATAAAAAAAATGAGTAATCAAAGCTTTTAAAAGAGTACATAAAATTAAAATTTTATCTGAAATAAATTTAATGGATGCACTATATAATAAAATTGGTGAAGACTTATTTCACTACAGGTGATTTAGAACAGAGGTGATTTAGAACAGAGGTGATTTAGAACAGAGCTTATCGACTTTATTGTGCTTAGTGATCACCTGGGGATTTTGTTAAAATGCAGATTATGGTTTAGTAGCTCTCAGATGTAGCCTGAGAAATTACATTTCTAATGAATTCTCAGGTGATTCTAATGTTGTTGGCCTGGGTCTCGGAATCTGAGAACCACTGTTCTAAATCTTTGCTACTCAAAGTATGGACCAAAGACCAGTAGCTTCATCACCAAGCAGCTTTTTAGGAGTGCCATGCTGACCCTAGGATATAATTTGAGTTGTAAGGGTATAGAAGACTATTTCTATACCCAAACTGTGATCCCCATACCAGTAGCATCAGAGTCAACTGGGAATTTGTTAGAAATGCACTTTCTTGGTCCCCTCACTCTACAGCTACAAAATCAGAAACTCTGTGGATGGTGTCCATCAGTTTATTTTTAATAAGCCTCCCAGGTGAGTCTGATGCACATAAAAGTTTGAAAACCATTAATTTAGAAAGAGTGAAGATGTCTCTATGGCATAGTACATATAACAAAAGATACAAAGAAAAAATGGAAAAGAAATTGTGTGAGAAAAGGTAAAACAATAGATGCTAGACAGACTGTCAAAAGTAGTCATAACAGACAAGAATAGATACAGTGAAGGTGAGAAGAGAGAATTTTTCAGATCAAAGGACACATTAAATGCTGAGCAGAATGAATAAAGACGATCTATATCCAGACACCAGCCTGTAAATGTGCAAAGAGATTGTTCTAAAATTATCCATATAAGAAACATTTTTTGCTCAGTGAATCTAGGAAATTCACTTACTCTTTTAATTTACAAAGCCTATAATTGATGTTGGTGCCTCTCATCTCCCACTCAAGGTGAGCAATATGGTAAGTAGAGATTAAATCCTCTCAAATTCCCTCCCACCTACACTTCAAATTACTTTTGAAACCTGTCTTGGCAAATTACTTGGTGTTTTCTTATTTACTGAATAACAATGGAACAAAACAGGCATGATTTCAAGTAAAAGTTATAGCTAACATTTTTTTTTTCTTGATGAATCAAAAGTGCTTAAATTAAATGGCGTTTGGGATTTGTTACCTTTTAAATGTATCAGCCAGATTTTTTTTTTTAATGGAAGTGATTGTAATCACCAGTTGTTAGAAATCAGCCAATCTGGCTATAAGCTGTTTAGCAGTTTTGAGGGTAGTAACAAAAATATTAAACTCTGTAATTTAGTTCATATTAAGCACATGTTCAAGAAAAGAAAAATGTTACAAGATTTTAGACAATAATTTAGTCTCCAAAGGCCTTTGATTTGACAAATTAGGGAAACTGAACATATGTTTCATTTGTAGAAGGAAAAAGTTTCAAATATATGAGGAATTTCCATGACCTTTCTGCAATTTGATTATTAACTCGTTGTTGAGCCCTTCTTAGGAGCCTACTAGGCTCTGGGGAAGCAACAGTAAAGAAAGCCACTGGTTTTGCCTTCACGGAACTGACATTCTACTGAAAGCAGGGAGGAAACAAGCAAAGAGACGAAATCATTACAGATGGTGATAGATGCTAGAAAGGAAAGAACAAGGCGCTGGGGGAAAGAAAAAGGGGAGACATCCTTGCAAATGATGGTCAGGGACCGTTATGGAGTTAGAGACCCAAAGAATAATAAGCAGCCATCTACGCAAAGTGGATGAGTAGGCAGTCCTGGCAGAGGGAAGAACAATATAAAATTCTTGAGAGAGGGAAGGGTTTTGTGTGTCCTAGGAAGGCAAGGGGGAGGCACAGGATGAGGTTAGAAAAATAAGCAGGGGCCAGATATGTTCAGGCCTGCTGAATATGGTAGGGAGCAAGCGAAAGCCATGGAGAGTTTTAAGCAGGAAGACATTATTTAATTTTTGTTTTAAATATATTACTCTGTACCACCATTAGAATGGCTATCATTAAAAAAAATGAATTTAAAGAAACACTGAAAAAACAAAGTAACGTGTTAACAAGGATGTGGAGAAACTGGAACCCTTATGCATTGCTGGTACAGCTACTGTGGAAAATAGTATGGTAGTACCTCAAAAAATTAAAAACAGAATTATCATATGACCCAGCAATTCCATTTCTGGGTATATACTCAAAAGAATTGGAAGCAGGGTCTCAGTTATTTTTACACCAATGTTCATAGCAGGATTATTCGTAATAGCCAAAAGGTGGAAACCCAAATGTCCATCAACCGATGAATGGATAAATAGAATGTGGTGTATACATACCATGGAATATTGTTTGGCCTTAAAAAGGAAGGAAATCACACATGATACAATGTGGATGAACCTTGAGATCATTATGCTAAATGAAAGTAAATCACACACAAAATGAAAAATGTTGTTTAGTTCCACTTAAGCGAGGGACCTAGAATAGTCAAATTTATAGAGATAGAATGTATAATGATGGTTACCACAGGCTGGAGGGCAGGCGGGAGGGGGAGTTAGTGTTTAGTAGGAACAGAGTTGAAGTTTGGGAAGATGAAACAGTTCTGGAGATGGATGGTGGTGATGATTGCAGAACAATGCAAATGTACTTAATGCCACTGAATTGTATACTTGGAAAGAGTTAAAATGATAAATTTTATGTTATCAGTATTTTACCACAAATTTTTTAAATGCTAGAGACCTTAAAAAATACCTGTCACTCTGGCTGTGATGTGAAGAATAGATTGGAGGGGAACAACTGAAGTGGAAAGACCAACTGGAAGACTGTAGCAGCCGTTGGGGTGAAAGTAAATGATGGCTTGAAGTAGAGAGGGCAGGTCACCCTTTCCATTGGTGAGGCCATTTTAATAACCGATTTTGTAACAATAATATGAAACAAATATCTTCTATTTCCACCACCACCAGTAGGTTGAACAAGGTACTTACGTTCCTATACCAACTGGTCCCACTTTGAGTAAATTTAATTTAAAAAAAAAAACAATAATGCTCCTCAGTGTCGTGGATGCGGGATGGATGGGGGTGCATGCATCAAGCACTTTGCAGAGGAGGGGCAGGGTACCACACTCTAAACAGCGGGAAAATCCTCATGGAAGTCCAGGTGACTGTTAGCTCAGATTTCCACCTACGTTTTTTTTTTTTTTTTTTTTTGCCGTATGCGGGCCTCCCTCTGCTGTGGCCTCTCCCGTTGCAGAGCACAGCCTCTGGACGCGCAGGCTCAGCAGCCATGGCTCACGGGCCCAGCCGCTCCATGGCATGTGGGATCTTCCCGGACTGGGGCACGAACCCGCGTCCCCTGCATCGGCAGGCGGACTCTCAACCACTGCACCACCAGGGTCCACCTACATTTTGATATAAATAATACTTTAAAATCACAAAGATATTGGATAAAAACAGAGGTCATATCAATTTTAAACTTTACATGACAGACATTAGAATATTCTTAAAGACTTGGTTCTTTGTACTTCAATAAATATTAATACTAACTGGTCTCTGAGCTTTATCCAATGAATGTTTTCACAGGATGAGTGGGTAGACTTGTTATTCAACCTGCATGTCATATACATACAGGAAAAAAAATAAATTGCTGCCATCTTAAATATCATTTGTGCAAAATGTCCTTTCTCTGTGTTGAACATTTGGAAATATGCTAATCTCTTTCCAGATATATTTCTTGTTTAATGTCAGGTTAAGTTCCTTTGATTTCTGCTGTAAGAACTGTTCCTGGACGTCTTGTAAAGATGTGAAAGCAGCTTGCGCACCAAACTTCAGGGCTGTATTTCAAAGTGATATGTGATATATCATAACATGAAAAGAGTATGTTTGGCAGACTGAGGCCAAAGTGTGAAATGCCTATTTTTTTCTGATACTAAGCACAATATTTGAATATCCTCATGACCTGTTTAGGAGTGACTTCTTTGTTCTAAAAGAAGGTTTGATTTAGGAATACTTTTTAGTCTTTACTTTGGCTTTTCTCTCCTCCCTTTACAGCTTGTGAAAACTTGTAACTGTGTATTTTACGTGGTGAAAAATTTCAGAATGTATTACTTATTTCTGTTCTGTTCTGAAAGGAACATTATAAAACAATTCCCACTGGCATGGGAACAAATAGCTTCCATTTGTTAAACAATACCCTTCTGGTTTTTAACTCTCTGACTTCCTGAAAGTTATTCCCAAGGAAACAAATCGTAACTGCAGCATTCTGTTCGTTGGGATTGAATTGTTACTTCTTAATAAATTAATGTTCAGAAATTTTTACATCTTGCTCAGCAGCCAAAGTTCTGCAAACCGTCCACATAACAGCAGCAGAAAATGAGAAGAGAGAGGGAACAGGCTCCACAAATCCTCTGAGGACCACTGTGTAACCTTGGACCGTGCATCAGGAAAATCTTGCTTCTAATTGGAAGCATACACACACTTAATGCTTTTGCCAGCTGGGAAACTGAAACTTTTCAGCTGTGAATAGAAAAAATGTGCTAGATAACTTTTCACTGGAGGTGTTTTAAAAACCAAGATTTTCATATGGCTATTCCAGCACAGCAAGTAGCTTTCTAATTAAATTAATGTTTTCTAAAAGCTCTAAAATGAAACAAGTCATAAGTAATGTTGCGAAGTTAGCTTACTTGTTTTCAAGGGGAAAGGAGTTCGCTTCAACATAATCTTCTGCAACATGAGAACAAAGAGTGGAATTTTTTTTCCCTTATTTTTACTTGGCTTTTCAAATTAGACCATATCTAATGGTCCATTGACCTAACCTAATAAGTATATTCCACTGGGAATTTTCAACTCCATTGACCTAACCCAATAAGTATATTCCACCCTTACTATGACTTATAGTAGTCCCTCTTTAAAGAGCTCATACTCAAGTAATTATGTTCTCAAGGAATCAAAAGCAAAAGGGACTTTAGTCTTAAATATGGATATTTATAAATTGCTTTAAAAATTGTCTGTGTACTGATTCACTTTCTTATAAAGCAGAAACTAATAAAAAAAGATGACATAAATATTAATAATTTTATAATTAAATTATTAAATTATGTTGAAGTAAAAAAAATTGTCTGTGTAGAATTTTATAATATTTGGAAAGATAAGAGATCATTTTCTATTAATTTAAAAACCACTAAGTTGCTATTTTAATTTTCTGTGAAAATCATGGACTCTACAGTTCCCTTTAGAGAGTTAAAGGAAAGCTGTTGAAGACATCACATTCTAGGAAAACATTTTGCATTTTGGCAACGATGTCATATTTAATAAGTAAAGCTAGCTGTGTCAAAGCACAAATTAAATAGCCATATAAATGTCCAGAATTGTCTTTTATAGATTTTCCAATGAAGAAAAAATAAGAAATGCTATTTTGTTCTTATTAAAGCCATATACGTGTTGTTCTACAGTGTGTCTCAGACTTCTATGTGCACATGAATGTCCTAGGGTTCAAAATATAGTTGTGAATGGATTAGGTTTGGCATGGAGCCTGAGAATATGCATTTCTAACAACCTTCCAGGGAATGTTGTCCACCATAGCTTATCAAATGCTCTGCTTTACTCACTGTCTACAGTATGTAGATAGAGTAGACAGAAGATATTCACCATCTACTGTTAAGTAAAGAAGGCAGATTTCTAACCAGTATATATTGTATGATCCCATTTAGAGTGGGGAGAGGGGGCAGGGAGGCATTTCAGTGTGTCAGGAAGAGCAGGGGAAATCCTGCTGTTTAAAACAATAGCTCATCAGAACTGTTTCTGCCCACTGGAAGAGTGGCAAGGTCCCTCACCCGCCTAAAATACCCATTGTTTGGGAAAGATGTCTGAATAGGCTTAGGAGTGGAAACTGAGAACTTCCAGAAAAAGGTCTGGAAAGAACCATCAAAACAGACAGAACATTGAATTGTTCCCTATAAGGAAAGTCGCCAGATCTGGGGCAGTTGGAGGACTGTGTGAGGAGAGGCATGAGTTGAGAGAGAGACTGAAGCAGCCAGCAGTGCAGCCGGCACTTACCCGCTCAGATAGGGAAGCATGTTCAGGCTGAACTAGCTAAAGGATTTTTGATTGTGGAGATGTGTTAAGCATGTGCTCTTCTATAACATCTTGCTGCTCCCCAACGCCCCCCACCCCAGGAAGGAGAATCACAGAATCAAGGATAAGAGGTTGTGTTCCATATTTGAGTCTACACAAGAGACTAGACACGAGGGAGATTAAGACAGCAGTGGAAGCCAGAAATTGAAGCAAGATGTAAGCAGGAAGAACGTTTGCCCAACCTGAGAATCCCTAGAGATACTGAGAAGCATAATAAGTTTTCCAATGTGAAGGAGTAGTCCTGGTGTGAATTATATGTGAAATGTACAGGACAGAATGACTTTCACCAGTTATAGGACTTGGGGCAATCTAAGCAACTCATATGCTATGTGGACAGAGGAAAGGTCTGGAAAAATACACACCAAAACATTAACTATATTTATCTTTGAGCTGTGGGATTGTGAGTGGTTTTTTTTTTTTTTTTTTTTTTGCTTACTTTATTTTCTAAATTAAAAAAAGTAAAATGTATTACTTCAGAATTGAAACAAGGTGATTTTTAATTCTACATGCACACACACGCATGCAAAGTGATGCCACGTTCCAGTAGAAGTGATACTTCAGGTGAGATCTATAGAAGAAAGACATCTTGGGCAGTGGGAGTGACTTGGGTATGGGGGGCTTTCTATGTGCCAAGGAACTGGAACAGGGAAGAGCCTGCTGCAGTGGCAGAGCCCAGAGATGGTATGAGGAGCCCAGTGACCCAGGCTGAGACCAGATCAGTAGTGGTGAAAGAGAGCACGCTGAGCCTCTGAGGTCAGAGAAAGCAGTGTGATTTTATGCTGAGTACAGTGGTAAGTCATGAAAGGTTTGAAGCAGGCAATGACATGATCTGATTTATATTTTTAAAATATCAGAGTAGGGGAATGGATGAGGGTGAGAGAGGCCAGCAAGAGTGGAAGCCGTTGTCAGTTATGAGCCCTTTGCAGCTCCCAGGCAAGAGGGGTAGTGGCTTTGACTACAGTGATGGGGTGAGAATTGACAGGTCTTGGAGACAGATGGGCTGAGGAACAGGGAATAATAACAGCAACGTCTCTAGAGTTTAGAGCTTGAACAATTAAGTAAGTGGAAGTGCCATTTTCTAAGATAGAGACTGGGGAGAAATAAGTTTTGGACGGAAAAGCAAAAGTCTAGTTTTAGAAACATTAACTTTAATGTGCCTGTCAAATATCCCAAGAAAGATGATAGCAGAAGATTTGATAAATAAGAAGTCATGGGTCAACTGGGAGTCATTAGAATCGAGGTAGGGAGAACATATATTTTGTCACTCAAATTGGGACACTTTTGAGAGTGAAAAGGGAGACTATTACAAAGTTTGCTAAGACAATAGGCATAAATAGGGCCCCACCCCATGGGAGAGTACAGAGTGAGGAGAGGAAGAGACCTAAGCTCTGATGAATCCCAGTATGTATCTTTAGTAGTAAGTGGAGGAGAAAGGACCAAATTACAGACAGAAAGGAAATCCAGGAGAATGTGGTGACATGGAAGCTAAAAGAAGAAAGTATTTTCAGGAAGGAACGCTCAACAGAGTCAAATATGGTTAACAGCTCTAATAAGATGGTGGGGAAATGTCCATTGGATTTGGCAACATGAAAGTCATTGATAACCCTAGCAAAAGTAGTTTGGGTGGAGTGGTAGGTGTAGAAGCCAGAAGAGATTGTGCTGAAGAGTAAGTAGACACTGAGGGAGTAGAAACAGTGTGTATACAACTTTGAGAAGAGTCTTGGCTGGAAAGGAGACCACAGAGGTCTAACAGCAGTTGCAAGAGAATGTGGAGTAAGGCTACTGACAGGTGAATTTAACAATAGAGACACTGGAACGTGTTTGAATGATGATGAAAATGATGCAGGAGAAACTCTTTGCTCTAACAGAGTAAATCTACTAGAATGTTCATTACAGTACTCCACAGTAACAAAAACCTGGAAATAACCCAAATATCCATCAATAGGAGAAAAGGTGAATACAACATGGTATAGTCACACAGTGGAATATTACACAGCAGCAGAAATGAATGAACTGCGGTAACACACAATGATATGGATCATCTTAGCAATATAAGTAAATAAAAGTAAATCCCAAACAATTACATGTACTATGATACTCTTTATAATGTTAAAAATGTAGTTTTTAGAATTCTAAATAGGTGCAATAAAACTATGTAAAATGTGGAGATAAAAAGGAAAAGTGGGCTTCCCTGGTGGCGCAGTGGTTGAGAGTCTGCCTGCCAATGCAGGGGACACGGGTTCGGGCCCTGGTCTGGGAGGATCCCACATGCCGCGGAGCAACTGGGCCCGTGAGCCACAATTACTGAGCCTGCGCGTCTGGAGCCTGTGCTCCGTGACAAGAGAGGCCGCGATAGTGAGAGGCCCGCGCACCGCGATGAAGAGTGGCCCCCGCTTGCCCCAACTGGAGAAAGCCCTCGCGCAGAAACGAAGACCCAACACAGCCATAAATAAATAAAGCAAACTGTCAACAAGTAAAAGTAAAACAAAAAAAAAAAAAAAGGAAAAGTGATGAACATGATATTTTAGGTGATGGTCATCTCAGGTAAAGGAGGCAGGGTGATGAGACATTGGAGTGGAGCCTGGGGTTCAGATGGAGATTATTGAAACTTCCTGGCTTGTGTTTCAAGTGGTGGGTTTACAGATATTTACTACCTTGAAAAAAATAAAAATAACTGAATACTAAAAGTAGCCATAAATAGATCTATGTTAGGAGTATGTTATGAATCACATTTATGATTAATCTTGGTCTGTGTACCTGATGTCCAAGGGCCAAGGTGCGAGTAGAGGGGAGAATTCAGTTGATCAGTTCTACAACAGTCTTAAGATAGTCACAGAATATTTCTATTGATTACACAGTATCTCCAACCCAACAGTTGAGGCAGAGGAAAGGAGATTGTTGCAGAGACAGAAGCAAAATCCGAAGAGAAAAGTCCTTTTGTCTCTGCAAATAAGGCAGTTCAAGGCATATCCTGTAGATGGTAGAGAGACGCTGTGTCATCCTCAATTCTGATATTTTCTCTTACCTCTTTTTCTGGACATCAGAGAATATTCAGTCTACCAACATGAGTTGTTTGGGGGCTATTTTCCAAATCTACTATTCTTCTTGCTTCAATTACAACAGCTACTTAATTGTCTCACGTATGGTGAAATGGTCTTTCTAAAGTAATGTTGTTAGTGATATTCCCATTGATGTAAAACAATACACCTGTTGCCATTTTAACATGCTCACATGATTTCCTAATCATTTCATTAATAGACAAATCCCCAAAAGCCTATTTGGCAGTATTACTGAAGCTAGATTTTGCCCAGTTGAATACTATATTTTCATTTCTCCCTGTATGAGCTACTTTATTAAATTTCCTTTTACTGAATTCAGTCCATGTCTTTCATTTATCAAGATCAAATTGCATTTTAAGAACATCTCCTAAACTATTCCTAATTCCTCCCAAGTTTTTATCATCTGCAGGCTCATCTCATTAGAGTACTTTTCCCTTTCACTCCTGAATGCTTCAGAAAAAATTGGGGGGAAAACTAAAACAGAGACTCCACAGTAAGCAAGTCAGAACTTTGTTAAAGACAAAGCAAGTGGGGCTGGGCAGCCTCCAATCACACGTCTCTCTCTGCTTGGTTAGCAGCTGGGATGAACACTAGTAAGAAAACTCACAGTAGCTTGGCTTTCGATCTGTCTTCATAACAATCCCCAAAACACTCTTCAGGCTGGGAGGTGGGAGTCGCTGATTTCCTATGGGTTATAGTAACTAAATGTTTTCCCTAGAAACAGATTTGGCCCCATAGGAATTTCCTCCTAGAATTCTGGGCTGTGTCATGTGGCACTCTAACCAGCATCAGTAGCGCTATCAGGGCTCCAACCATTGCGAGAGACTACACAGCACTCTCAGAGAAGACAGGACAGCTGTCGGGCAGCTTTTCAACTCTTCTGGATTTTGATTAATTCATTGGTTTGTTGAGTTATGAATCTCTTCATTTATTTAAGTGATTACAGGGTCTAGGATGCAGTTAGTCTGTCACTCTGTCACGGGTTAGCTCTAGAAGATCCCAATTAACTGGCTAAACTGTGAAGATCTCATCGTGGTTCCCAGCCTTCCGTATTTCACTGTTGCCTTCCTTCCTTTGAACAGAGTGACAATGATCTTGCAAGCCAAGATTTGTGATTTGCAGGGACCAGCATTTTGGAACTTAAGGCTGAGACTTAAAAGAAATTAGGCCCAGAGTTCCTGCTATAACACGAGACTGGAAGGGGACTAGAGAAAAGCCAGGCCACCCAACCTCCACACAGAGTCTGTTCACACTCACAGCAGGACTCTCAGAGGGGAGAAGAAAAGCTTAGATGCTGTGTCCTGCCCCACCCTGGCTGAGTCCTCTACTGCTAACTACCTACAGCATGCTAGGTAATCCCTTTTCCCGAATTTACCTCACTATTGTCATTTGTCAGAAAGCGGTAACTGTAATTAAAGCTAGTTGTAAAGTTCTATTACAAAGTTAATTACAAAACCAGCAGATAACTTTCTCTTTAGAAACAACATAAGCACTCATCCAAACAATATTTAGTGAGCAGCTACTTTGTGTTAAAGTTATGTAGACCTACTGTACTAGGTACTGGGAACAAAGAAAGGAAAAATGAACAAAACTGACTTTCCTCATTGCTGAGACCACCTTGCAATCATCAGACAACGTGCCTAAGGACAAAAAGTCTGTCGGGCTGGAGCTGGCAGAGGGAGAGAATGGAAAAGCCCAGGCCACGTGGATACCACTGAGCAGATGAAACATTTCCTCTGACCTGCCTGCCTCCAGGCTTCTGATTTTGTGAGATAATTAAATGTTTTATTGTTGAAACCACTCTTGGTGGGTTTTCTGTTTTTGTAACAGAAGGAATCCTAAGTGATATATACCAGCAGTCCCCAACCTTTTTGGCACCAGGGACTGGTTTCATGGAAGATAATTTTTCCACGGATGGTGGGGGGAGGGTGGGATGGTTCAGACGGTAATGCGAGCGATGGGGAGCGAGGGGGAGCTGCAGATGAAGCTTCGCTTGCTAGCCTGCCACTCACCTACTGCTGTGCCCCCCAGTTACTAGCAGGCCGCTGACCAGTAGTGGTCTGTGGCCTGGGGGTTGGGGACCCCTGCTATATATTCTTTCCACTGTCAGCTGCCCTGAGATCTTTTCTTACTCTTGGCTTTTTAGGTACAAAATTTAATCTGATGATATTTGAAGAAAGTACTATTGTGCCCCTAATATTTTCTTAGGACTCCAGGAGCTCTAACCCCTTTCCATTTAACTCTGCCCAAAGTCTGGTGACTAACTCAGAGCCCTCCAATGCAGGTGAAGTAATGTCCTTCCTTTTGCCACCCCCAAGTCACTCTTACCTGATGAAAGATTCTTCTTTCAAAAACTGTTTAACCATCTGATTTCCTGAAAGTGTTGGAACATTTTTCTTCACAATGTTTTAAACCATCAAATAGAAGAAGACATAATCAATGTAAAAAGGTTCACTTCACACAAAAATATTTTGTTAGTAAGTTGATAAAGTTATAGTCTAGGGCAGGCTCCAACACTAATATTATCAATACTAATATTATCAAAATAAGAACACAGAATTGAGAACATCAGTTGACATACAAGTGTATGTTCTTGCTGTCAATGCTGAGTGTATAGTAATAAAACTTGAAAACGTGAATAGATTCTGACCAGAACAGGATTATCACTTAGGATTCCCTTATCTTGCCTTCTAGAACCCACATTGTAGTCAAAATTCTCTTTCAAAAATGTATATCTGACCATTAATCATATGAATTTGAAACAGGAGGGAAGGGGGCAGGGCACAACCTTTAAAGGAATGAGATAGCCCTAGGACGCAAGAAAAACTGATTAGAATGGATTAGGCCCAAGATGGCAGACGAGTGGACTTCCACTAGATCGTGAGCCTCAGCATACGCTCAATGTTAACACATCAGCAAGCTAAATGACACACCCACAGGCGCCATGACAGTTCCAAAAGGTCAAAAAGTGGGTGGTGGCCTAATTTCTGGAAATCCCCACCCCTTCCCCAAAATAGCTGGAATACTCCTCCCACTCATTAACCTATGAAATTACCCAGCCCTATAAAAACCGACAACCCCATACAATGGGGCCGCTCTCGCCTTCTGAGATGGCCCACACTCTGTCTGTGGAATGTGTTTCTCTCTAAATAAATCCACTTCTTACCTATCACTTTGTGTCTCACTGAATTCTTTCTGAGATGAGACATCAAGAACTTGAGCTTCATTAAGTCCTGAGACCAGGTGTATGATCTTAGTTAAAAGAATGAGGGTTCAAGTCCCAGTGTGAGTTTCACAGTTTCAAATTTATAACCATAAACTCAGATGGACAGGAAATATCATGTTTCTTTAAATCAATCATGTTTAGATTACATTCTGAGCCCATAGTCAGACATATTTTGAAGAAATCCAATGTCATGAATGTAGATCCTCCTTCCTTTAGTTCAGACACAGGCCCTGCAGGACTGAAAGCTTCTTTGTTCTTCAACCAACAAGGCTCACTGCTGAAATGCAGAGGGCCCAAGCCTTCCTGTCACTCAGAGTCTGAGGAACTGCTGTTCCCGTGCCCTGGGGCCGGGCTGGGAGCCCCCGTGCTTAGCCAACCTCCCCTGGAACCTCTCTCATCCACTCACCGCCAAGGCAGATCCACACATCAGCTATCAGTAGGGTCAGGAACACAGGTATGGCCCTGCTACTTCCAGAACTCTCTAACTGCAGGACCTTCTCAAACTTGGTGAAATTATTTTCTCCCTCAATACCCTCAAAGGCTCCCTCTCCCCTCTCCCCACTCAAAACAGGTGTTGTTTCTTCTGTGAGCTTAGCTTCTTTAAAACCTAGAAATGCATCTCATAATTAAACTCCTTTGTCCACCTTCCATCCCCAGCAAAAGTCCTGAGAGGATAAGATAAAAAGGACCTGGCCACCAGAATTAAATAAAGAAAGGAGAAAATAAAGGGAGTGGGGAAAAAAATCTTAAAAGATTATCCTACCACTAGATTAAATCACTCCCCTGTTTAAAATTCTTTAATGATTTTTTACTGCTCTTAAGAAAAAGTCCCATCTCCTTAATATGGCCTACAAGGCCCGCCCTTCCTTTCACCCACCTTGGCTGAGCTGGGAGAAGCAAAGAGCTCTGACTCCACACCGCCTTTCTAGCCTATAATAAAGGATGGTGTCAAATGCCCAGTGAGATTTTTTTCCCCAATTTTCATGGAATTATAAGACCTCAAAGGACTAACTACTCCACATTCTAAGTTTAGAGACCCAGAGAAGTGCCAGTTTTTAAGGCCTTTCAGCTCCCCTTGGGGCTGCCAGAAACTGCCATTTCTGTCCATAGCCCTAATACCATTATCACCACAGCCAAATAATAAGAAGTCTGAGGGAAGAGAAAGGTTGCATTTTGGAGGAATGTAATGTCCGTGAAAAGACTATCCCTTCCCTAAGCTAACTCTGAGGAGGGTAAAAGGGATTTATTATCATCCCCAAAGCCAAGAGAGGCCTGAGAGAATAACTCTCAAGGAATGGGGGTGTCTTCACCCCGTAAGTCAAGTCCTAATGACAACCTCCTCCTTTCTTGTCTGAAAGCTGTCCAGTTGCTCAACCCTGGAACCACTGATATTGGAGCAAATTTCCACCTTGTGCAGGTCAAGAATCCACTTCTTTCTTGGTGGTAAGTGGACCAAAAGGAAGGTGGCTGGTTGGAGCAGTCTTGCTAGTACTTCACTAAGATGTCTCATTGCTGGTTAGGTAAAACCCAAGAGCAAGAGGTGATGGAACGTACCACATACTGTTGGACGTGGGGAGTATGGAAGAAGAGTTCAGAGCCCAAGCAAGATCTCCCATTGGCCCAGGAACCACATATAGACACATTTGTGGACACTGCTTATCCCACAGACACATCCAATTGGCAGTCAGTATCAGACAGAGGAGAGGCCAGCTGGTCATCAAGCAAGAAATCTCAGCCTCTGCCAATCATTTTCCTACCCCAACACCAGAGGGCAAGGAGAGGGAAGAGGAGGAGAGAAAAGGGTGGGAGAGCTGACCATGCCCGCCCTCCATTCCTCATGAAAAGTCACTGCTTGGTTTGTATCTCTGTTCATATCTCCCTCTGACTCTGAACTCAGCTATGCCCCTCTTCTACTTTTAAGGACCTTGTGATTATATTGGACACATCCTGATAATCCATCTTAAGCCCTTCCAATTCTGACAATTCCAGTGTGTGTATATTTTCCACACCACCAAGCAATTCTCCAACACCAGCTGACTATCCTCAGTTCAACTCAATTCTGACACTATCTAACGGGACTAGCATCAGTCCTACCAGACTGCCTTTCTCCCCACTTCAGATGCCAATTGCAGTCCAGGCTGTCCCCTGTGCTTCTGGCTGACAGGCTATGGATTGGAGGTTCCAACAACCCTCTCCTTGGGTTAGATGGATTTGCCGGAGTGGCCACAGAACTCAGAGAAACATTTCATTTACTAGATCACAAGTTTGTTATAAAAGGATAGAACCCAGGAACAGTCAGATAGAAGAGATGTATGTGGGAAGGGGCACAGAGCTTCCATGCTCTCAGGGTGTCACTTCCCCCAAATTTTCACACCAACCTGGAAGCTTTCCAAATGCCCTCCTCTGTGTTTCTTCCAGAGGCTTTATTGCATAGGAATGATTGATTATATCATTGGCCATTGGCAACTGATTCAATCTCTGCCCCTCTCCCCTACCCAGAGGCCGGGTTGCACTCTCTAATCACATCCCATCCTTAGATGCTTTCCAAAAGTCACTTCATTAACAAACCCAGTAGTGGTTGAAAGGGGTTTGTTATAAATATCAAGCCACCTTTATCACTCTTATCATTTAGGAAATTCCAACAGTTTTAGGAGCTCTGTGCCAGAGGTGGGGATTAAGACCAAATATTTATCTCTTATTTAAAATCACAATATCACAGCTCACTAGTTTAAGGTCAGCCAGTTAGCAACCTTAATTCCATCCACAACTTTAAATCTCCTTTGCCATGTAATGTAACATGTTCTGGAGATTGGGGTGTGGACATCTTTGGGAGGCCATTATCTTGCCAACCAAAGTGTTTGTCTTAGGGTCCTCAGAGAAACAGAAACAATAGGATGTGTGTGTGTGTGTGTGTGTGTGTGTGCGTGTGTGTATGTGTGTAGAGAGAGAGATGTTTTAAGAATTGGCTCATGTGATTGAGAAGGCTTGACAAATCTAAAATCTGACAGGGGAGGCTGGCAGGCTGGAGGCTCAAGAAAGAGTTGCAGTTTCAGTCCAAAGGCAGTTTACTGTAGAACCAGGAAAAGCCAGTTGCAGACAAAATCTGAAGGCAGACTGCTGGAGAATTAATTCTCTCTTGCTTGAGGAAGGTCAGTTTTTTGTTCTATCAATATGTAAGCCCTCAACTGATTGGATGAAGCTCACCCACATTATGGAAGGCAATCTGCTTTTTTCAAAGTCCATTGATTTCAATTTAAATAGTATCTAAAACCCCCCTCACAGAAACATCTAGAATATGTTTTTTAACAACTTTATAGAAGTATAATTGCTTTACAGTGGTGTGTTAGTTTCTGCTGTATAACAAAGTGAATCAGCTATACATATACATATATATATGGAATCTTAAAAAAAAAAAAGGTTCTGAAGAACCTATGGGTAGAATAATGTTTGATCACATATCTGGACACCATGGCCCAGCCAAGTTGACACATAAAATTAACCATCACAGCATTACCCCACCAAAGAGTAGAAATGTCTCAATAATCCATTCATACTTATGTCTAGCTATTCTCATCAAACTTGCCCCTTCTGGTATAGCTACAAAGCAGGCACTCTCTAGCTGCCAGTGTTTCACCCATACTGTTTCTAACTCTAACTCACCCTTTAAAGCTTTCTTAGGTAGTCCTTTTTCTATGCACTTACATAATAAGAGCTAATATTCGTTGAGTGCATATTATGTGCCAAGCATGTTCTGTTTTACGTGCATTAGTTACATGCATAACCCAGTTAACTGCAAGGTCACTAAATCTATTATTTTTCTTATTTTGAAGAAAAGAAAACTGAGACACATGGAGATTAAATAATTTGCCCAGAGTCCCAAAGTCATTCAATTGAGCAAGTGACCATGGCTGGACAAATGGAAAAGTTGGGATCCAAACACATGTTGTGGCCTCCATAACCCTGCTCTTAACCTCTAGGGAAGAGCACCCAAGCAGAGAAGTTACCTGTGATTGTATTGACATTGCTTATATTCCACTATACTTAATTTGGGGCTATAAAGTAGACTGCTTAAAAATCTCCCTATAGCAGGTGTGTCATTAGGACTATCTAGTGTTTCAAAATTTTTTTAATCTAAATACCTTTTGATGAACTAGAACCTCATATTCAACAGCAATCCCCATTTCTCCTTGATTGTTTTACTTCCCTCCTCTTCAGGCAACTGCAACCTATGAAAGCAATGGAATCTGCAACCTCAGCTTCAACTTTTATAAGGCCACAACTGCCTTTATCTCATTCACAGTCGTCTCCCAGTGCCTGTGATGGTGATTGGCACATAGTAACGTCTGGCCATCAAACTAGAATCTAGTTAGAAGTAAACAAGGGGCAAACTGGGTCTCCAAGAAGTTATAGTGGCCGAGGATCACAAAGTCTGAAGGGGCAGACTTAGTCTCTCTAGTCCTCACACTCCAAAGCCTATGTTTTACTCATTCCAATGTGGTATGTAGACAGTATTTCATTACCCATGTTTATAAAGTCAATTAGCTCTTTCAAATAAAGCCATGATATATGAATTAAAAGAGAGATTGGCTTAGAAGAATAACACAACTTTTGACATAATAAATCAAACTTTACAAAATATATTGCTGTGATACGAAGCATTTGGGAGCAAGAGAGGTCTGCATAGTTCCGTTCCCTAGGAATGTATTCTTACAGAAGCCCTCTTGGATAACTTAAAATCCTGAGCTATCTCAATCGTGAATGGAGTTTTGCAGAATATGGTTAGAGAAGCCTGTATTCCTGAGATTTCAAAGACTGAAAGCCTACACAGACTTCCTCCTGCATATGCACTTTCCCCAGAGAATTGACCTATGACAGAAATGGATGCAAAATAAATCAAGCTGCAGACTCTACCATTGCTAGGTTGCCAATCTCCATTATGATTTCTTAGACAAGAAAGTATGACAGTGCTACTCAACTATTAAGCAACCTCTGATTTGGAAATGTCATTGTTCTGGCCTAATAGGCCACACATGGAGGCAGGATGAGAAAAGAAAATATGGTGAAGTTAATGGGGAACTCAACACAGTTTTCAGTAAATCACACAAAAGCCTGTAGCAAAATAATGGACCATGAAGTCATCAAAAGGGATATAACACACATATAAAATTAGACACACTAACAAGGGCCAATGGTCTTTCCCCAAAAACATGTAACAGATTTACACTCTTTTAATCATGCAATCTGGCATACTGTTAAAAATAACACAAAATATGTTACAAAATTAGGTCCTCCATAGAATGTTCTACTTCATAGCATTTTGCAGAAATGAAATTATTTGAACAGTGATTTTAATTTTCTCTTAAATGTCTGCTGTCTTCGTTGATAGACATCCCTCAATCCATGTGGCCCTTCCTTCTTAGCATCAGAACTCCAGTTTTATTTAGTTCAGCAATGCACCCACCTAAAAGGCTGCAGTTCCAGCCTTCCTTGCATCTAAATATGGCCATGTCACCCAGTGGTCAGTGCAATGTGAATGGAATTCCTACATGGAATTTCTAGGAAGACTGCTTACAGGGAATTGACACAGCTGGGCAGAGGAACATTTGTCCTTTCTCCCTTCTTCCTTCAAGCTGGCTGGATCACAGATAGAACAGATAGAGATGCAGCTAGGATGATGCAGTGTTGGAGGAGGTCATCACAAGGACATGACCACTGTTTGACCCATAAGCTGGCCTGGGCAATCAAGGCTCTTCACCCCCACCCCTGTCCTTGGAATGTACGTTCTGCCCACCATTCCCACTCTAGGAGCCACTTCAAGGGTGCAGCCCTGAGAGAGCAATGTACTGTTGAGACCATCTAGACTGTGTACATGACTGAACCCTGTTACTAAGACATCTATATAAACTGACAGGCAGGAGCAGAGATCTACTCATCTTGCAGCCACCCAAGATAAGCCTCATATGTAAATCCCCTTGATTATTAAACCTGCCACCTACCAAGCTGGAGTGTTCTGCCTCTTTCTTTAGTCTCTCCTTGCCCTACCTGTACAGGACCAGTTTCAAATTTCACCCAGGGAACCCATGAGGTTACAAACCAACATGGGGCAAAAAGTCAAAAGACCAGGATGTTGATGACCGTGGAGCTGCTATTACAGCCCTGAGTTGCCTAACTCCAGACTCCTTATTTCTAAGAAAGAAATAGACCTTATTTTGTCTAAGCTACTGGTATTTCTCCATCACTATAGCTGAAACATATCCTAATTGATAGACCCCATTGGACCATTGCTCCAGTGTCAAGATCAACTGTTAAGTTTGAATGCTTGTTTTAACTTATTTTTGGAGAGAGGGCATGTCATTTTTAAGCAGTTCATCTCTTTATTTTACTTGCTGAAATTTCATCAGAAATATTAGGTTAGCACATTGACAGGAAACTAATCTGGCCAACTGGATGGGATAACCAATTTACTCCTCAACATATGCATCACGTTTCTTCCTTGTCCTTACACTGATTTATGACCAGAAACCAGGAATGCAAAAAGTCGGTTTATGAGCAGAATCTCCAAGGTTTCCTCCATCAGCCAAAGAATCTGCCTACAAATCTTTCAAATTTTTCAGTTTGTAAAATTTGGAATTTACTGTAGTGTACCACCACAACTAACAGATTTTCTAAAGTCAGGTTACTCAAAATGTTTCATACCTTGGGAAAAGTCTATTTGAACTTGAAACTGGATCAGTTAATATAGAAAAGATACCATACCCTTCATGACCTTCACCAGATGTTCACCAGATGTCACTTAGCCTCAGTGTTCTATCCTCAGTGTTTTCTATGAGTTGAAAGTTAGATTCCTAATTCAATAACCTAAATAACGTTAGTTAGCCTCATGTCTGATTTTTTGACACACATACCTCATAAGGTGGTGCCATGTGTTTCATCCTGCATCATAACAGGAGGCACCCCTGTCTGGTTTTCTCACTTTTAGTGAGGCTAGATTGATCAGAGAGTTCTGTTCCCCATCAACACTTCATCTAATGGTTTTACCATCTGTTGATGATCTTATCTGCATCCGTTATTTCATGAGAACTTGAAAAATGATAACTTTTTCCAATTCTATTATTCCTTCTGCATTTATTTGCTGAAAGTCTGAATGGAAAACCTTTCCCTCATCCATTTGATTACCCTGAAAAATAGTTTATGCCAGTAATCCAAGATGCATACTTAATTCTTTTCCTTTAAGGATCAAATTTTAGAGTAATGAGCTGTGCCCTGGCTCCACTTGTTCTTAGACAATTTAAAAGACCCCAAGTCAGCATATTCATCACTGCACTGGACCATGCATATTAATGAGTGTTCAGCCACTCCACTCACTGCTCTCTACAAGACCTGTTCCCTGACTCTAATGAAGCTTTCCTTAATGCTTGAGAAGCAGGTGGGAAGAAAACAAAAGGACCAAGTCAGGGCCAATCTTAGTTAATGTTACGAAACAGACACTTCCCTGTTTCTGTTCAATGCCCTGCCTGGTTATCCCCCCTAATTCTTAGCTCTCTTAAAACACTATTTGATGTACAATGCCAAGAGCAAAACCTAATATAAACTAGGACTTTGAGTGATCATGGTGTGTCAAGATAGCTTCATCAGTTGTAACAAATGTACCACTCTGGTGAGGGATGTTAATCATGAGGGAGGCTGTGCATGGAGGGGTCAGCGAGTATATGGGAAATCTCTGTACCTTCCTCTCAATATTTCTGTGAACCTAAAACTGCTCTAAAAAATAAATTACATTAAAATAAATAAAAACATTCCGTGGCTGCCCAGAGCTGTTTACATTATCACCCCTTCTAAACTTGCTCCATTATGTAATGCCTGATGCCCCCCAATTAGTCCTCTTCCCATCTGGGTACAAACTCCTATAATGACCACTTACTTTTTTCACTTATTAACTTGTACAAATGAATGCACAATGGGGCTTTAGAATGAACTAATGAAGAAATATGATGTTATCCCCTTAAAGTATGCTAATAAGAACAGTAGTTGGTGTTGACGGGTATGAAATATTTCCAAAGTCCTTTGCTATTACACTTTTCACAACCCATTATAATTATGACACATCTGTGTTTTACCCTCAACTAGACTGTGAGCTTCTCAAGTGTAGGGTTTCATCTTATTCATCTTTGTATCCTCCAGCACCCAGCGTGGTTCCTGACCCAGAGTAGGTGCTCAATAAATATTCTGAGTGAGAAGAATAACTGAAATTTTTTCCATTTAATAAAAGCAAGAGCTGTATATTATATACTTACCAATCTATACCAGAGCTTAGGATGGAAATAAGAAAGGAACATCTACTCTTTGATCACTAATACTTAAAGCATTGCAAATCTAGGTCTTGGCGAAGGAAAGGGCAGAAATGGAAGGGTGTCTTGGAGTGTCTGCACCTGTTTATGAACCAAGCAGTTGAATTATATCTGTCAAAAGATGACGTTGCTCTGGTAGCATATGGGCATTTATTTAAAGAAAAATGCCATTCACATCAGCTAGCACGCTAATCATTGAACACTGGGAAAACACAAAGTAATGATGTACCATTTCTTTAACTTTGTTATTTCTTACAGATTTATGATCCCTCTAAATCTCCCAGACTATGTATTCCTATAACACAACAACCAAAAGAGTGTTAGAAAATTAATCATGTTTAGGCTCAGTATTTATTTTTCTTTCATCCCATAGTACCTTTAGTCAATATCTTGAAATTGTCCATTTGCATGTTCTCTCTGAACAGGCAGATAGCTTTCGGGAATTTTTGGTTCATTTAGGAAACAACTAATATTTTTTGCCAACTCTCCTTTCAGGAATGTAGAAGTACATTGCTTATGTTCACTTTCAATGACACTTGAAAACATAGCCATCACTGCTAAACTAAGTTTAGGCAATGATGTTTGAATCAGTATCAAGCTCAATATTTCAGTTTTAATTAAGTTTGGCTATGGAATTCATGCAAATCTTTGTTGAGAATTCTAATTTGTACAAACCTAGACATTCAATACCACCAAAACATGCATGACAGGGATAATATTATCACATCACAGAGATTGTTATTTTTCCTCTAATTAACTGTGTAGGGAGTCTGCTCTTCCTTGTACGTGTAGATTTAAATCCTTAAAAAATAACCTTCAATGACACTTAGAGTTGAAAACAAGTATTTTCATCTGACCATGCCCTAATAATACAAATACACAGTATTCTAAATATTATCTAACTTCCTACAGCTCAGACAGATTTATAAGACAAAGCTTTGTAGGCCTTAACTTTCAAATCTGTGTAATTTATCTCTTCCCCTTACACTTCCAATTCATCAGTAAATCATCCTACAGCGGCCCCCATTGCAAGCTATGGGAACAACATACGGTCTGCTCCCGTCTACAGTTTTGCTCTGTGATCCATGCAGGGAGTACCAGGGCTCTGTCTTAGCATCTGTCAAACTCCTTTCTCCAGACCAGACCTTTTGTGATTGATTTTTCTTTATTTATTTAAAGTGAAGCAAAAGTTTCATGTTATCAAGAAAGAGATCAGTCAAAAGATTGCACTTTCCTTTTAATCCTTATCAAACCCAAAGCCAGGTAATGTTTGTTTACTCTTTTAATGTGGTGATTAGAAAACTTAAAATGACCTACGTGGTGGACATGTGTGGCTTGCACTGTATCACCATTGGACAGTGCTGACCTAGACGCCACTCCTCCTGCCTCTGCCCCCCCTTCTCCTGAAGGTGGGATTCTTTCAACCATCTAGAGTCCCGAGCTTTAGAACTGGTCTCATCACTCAGTTGTTGGGATCACAGGGCAGAGGAGTTGCCCACAACTTGCAGCTAAATGTATATGAACACAAACCTACCTAGACAGTGTTCCAGGTGAGAAGATGGGAGTTGCTCTGACCTCTTTTATTACTTTCCACAGGACAGAAACTATGGCCACATGATGACATCCCATCACTCAGTTATATCAGCTGTGTCATGGAGGGGAAGAGTAGGCTTCTGTTTTTTAGAAACATAAAAAGCAAATCAGGGCTTCCCTGGTGACGCAATGGTTGAGAGTCAGCCTGTCGATGCAGGGGACGCGGGTTCGTGCCCCGGTCCGGGAAGATCCCACATGCCGCGGAGCGGCTGGGCCCGTGAGCCATGGCCGCTGAGCCTGCACGTCCAGAGGCTGTGCTCCACAACAGGAGAGGCCACAGCAGTGAGAGGCCCACGTACTGCAAAAAAAGAAAAAAAAAAAAAGCAAATGATCAAGACCCCTAAACAAAGAGGGAGGTTTAGGTAGGAACTTTGCCAAAGCCTCATGTGTACCTCCTTGACACGGGTCTAATCTGAGTGTTGGGAGGGGACACAGATGTGGGTAAACCTGGCTAAAGAAGGAGAGACCAGCTCTACAGTCAGCTAGTGGCTCCCATTTCCATTGGAAGCAGATATGGTCACATGGTGATGCTAGAAAATGCAGGCCCCCATCGAAGAGAATTTTTCTTTTTTTTTCTTTTTTTGCGGTACGCGGGCCTCTCACTGCTGTGGCCTCTCCCGTTGCGGAGCACAGGCTGTGGACGCGCAGGCTCAGCGGCCATGGCTCACAGGCCCAGCCGCTCCGCGGCATGTGGGATCTTCCTGGACCGGGGCACGAACCCGTGTCCCCTGCATCGGCAGGCAGACTCTCAACCACTGCACCACCAGGGAAGCCCCAAAGAGAATTTTTCTAAGTGTCTTACATAAAAGGCGCATTGACTTCCCATGCTGAGGAGGCCAGCATTACATCATCTGTAAACTGGGCTGTAAATATCTTGGTGGGGAGAACACAGAGCATCCTTTTACAGAGGTTTCCAAAAATAGCTAATTATCAAGATTACCTGGGGGAGCTTTTCAAAAACCACTCAGTATGGATCTCTGAGGGTGAGTTAACATGAACCAGTGGCCAGTGCCTGCATGTTCACCCTTCCTTCCAGGCAAAGAGAAATTCTTAAGAGTGAATGACTTAAAATGAGAGGCCAGTTTCTGTCTCTTGATTCTCTGATGAGCTCTTTGTTTGTATGCTGCAGGGGGGAAAAGGGTGGGGTGGAACATTGTGCTAAGAACTAAAATTTGGAATATGTTAAGGAACATGTGCACCATAGAATGATTCACGAGCTGTGCTCAGTAAGCTTGCAGTCTATAATATCCACAGTGTAAATTGTTAGAAACACTGAGACATAAATTCCATGCATTGTTCTCATAGTGTTTTAAAAATATACTAGTGCATATTATGACTCTGTCCTTAATAATGCCTGGGTATGTGGTATCAGCTCTGGGAGATGTCAGCTCCTTATTGAAGAGCACAAAACATGAATATCAGGTAGAGTGAGCATCTGTTTCTACCCATTGGCTGCCCTCCTTCCACTGGGGAAATGATCTCCCTGATTCATTTGATATGGAAGGAAGTGTCAATTACAGGGTCTTTCCTGACATTTGGCCACATAAGTGAGCATGTGACCCAAACCTTACCAAGAGTGGTTTTCCAAACTGTGGTTGGTCCAAGAGCCAAAGGGGGTCAGACAAGACCAAATCCCCAAGTAGAGTCAAGGTATATGGACCCTGAGGGACTGTTTCTCTTCTCCCTGGGTGGTGGCCTGGGAGAACCTTGAAGCCTAGAGCTCCTCTGCATCCTTTCACTCTTTCCCAAGTAAGTGGCAGCCATAGTTTAGTGTGACTGGCCAAGGCTGCAGCTCCAGAGTGGGCCCAAAGTGTCATAAGTGTAATCTAGTCCTCGTGGCCACAGTGACCAGTCTCATGAGTGACTGTACAGGACTTCTGTTTGATGGCTGAGGTAAAAGTCTTTTTGTCCTGGACAATATGGTATACTGATGTGATCCCTGAAGCTGCTGCAGCCATTTGAGTACCTAAGAGAAGTCAGCATAGGAATGTAGTCAACACATTGAGGAGGACAGAGTCAAACAAAACATAGAGACACAGAGAGCCCTGATCAAACCCCACCTGAACATTTTCAACTTCTGGAATGCAACCTCTAGTTTTTAAACCATGTAACTACTTTCTTATTTAAGCCAGTTTAATTGTTTTCTGTTACAAAATTTGTAATTTCTATTAAAAATTCTGTTTTCTATTGCAAATCAAACTGATACAGAATTTGGTGCCAAGAATGAGGAAATAAACCCCTAAACAGTAGGCTTGGTTGAGAGAAGGAGGGCCAGCAGAGGGCAGTGTGGAGCCCAATATTCCAGCGTGGAGGTTAGTCATCCTTATCTAAGGGCAAAATGTCAAGTGCCATTTATCACCTTAATTACACTGTGGTTTTCTTCACTTTGTCCTGTACCCATGTCTCTACCAAAAGTAGAAAACCAAAAGGTAGAATTGAGTACTTCTGGTTCAGAGGAGAGTGGGATCTCAGACCTGCTTTACTCATTTATAAATATCATACTCATTATATCATGGTGTGATGTCTAAGGCATTTAAGTTCACAAATTGTGAAGTAGCTGTCCCCCTGATCGTAGGGGATGAGAGTGAAGGGGAATAGTGGCCAGGTAGGGGTAGGGAGTTGACCTACATTAGCCCTGAGGTCCTAGGAGTCTATAACATAAAAATAGAGTGTATCCTAATAGCTCCTATTGATTTCTTTAGACTATAGTTATTTTAGGAAACTAAGGCATGCATAAAATCAGGAGGCTGTCATGATCAAGAGGTATCATCATATAACCAAGGGTTTTGGAATTAATAATATTATTAATATAGTAACATATTAATAATTATTCCAAATATTCTCATTATCAAACTTACATGGGCTCTATCAAAATAACTTATGCCACTTAGTACTCTAAACATTTTTTTACCTTTGTTACAAAAATTCTGAACATTACTGTATCAAAGCCACCAAGAGTTGTCAGGATCTCTATGAGAATACTTTCAGATACAACACCAAGAAAGAATATTGCATAAAACCCAGTCCAGACATATCTGTTATTATAGAGCTTTTGTCAGATGAGTGACATGTTAAAGCAAAGCACAAGGAAATGCAGATCTATTTGTGTCTTTATTTTACAGCATAATTTCTAAGAATAGAGCACTAGGAAAAAATAACTTAATTGTACTCTTCCCCCCAAAAAACATTTTTTAAAGAGTGATATAATTAACTCTAAGACAACACCCGAGAGGTGGAAAAGTTAGGGTTCCGGGTTAGATCTGTGGGTCCCTGCAGACATCTTGAGAGTCAGAATTTCCAGTAGCCTGTGTTTCCAGTACTTCTTACCTCCTGAACCAGGACCAGACTGAGCCAATTCTTTTTTCACTTTTTGGCCACTCCCCATTGCATGTGGGATCTTAGTTCCCCAACCAGGGATGGAACCCACACCCACTGCATTGGAAGCACAGAGTCCTAACTACTGGGCCGCCAGGGAAGTCCCAAGCCAATTTTTTTTTTTTAAATGATCACCAACAAAATCAGGTGTTTCTAAAACCTTACCAGGCAAAATTCATGTGATTTTATGTGAAAACCAGTGAAACATGAATCTGGTTAAATCAATGTTTTTCTCTTTAGCTGGAAGGAATAAAGGATAAGTAAAGGTGTGGCTATAAGAGGACAGAGGAGACTTTCCAAAGCTGAGCGCAGCTCTGGATGATAATTATGAAGAGGTCGGCCTTGGAGTGAGACTCCCTGGTTTGAATCCATCTCTGTCACTTATTACCTATGAAACATTGGACAAATTACTCACCCTCATTGTATCTCCATGTTTTCCTGTGTAAAATAGAGTTGATAATAGTGTCTCACAGAAGTATGAGGATTACATGGGCTACTCATGTTAAAACAGAACAGCATCTGGCACATAATAGGTTCTCAGTAAAAATAACTATGTCCCTGGCACTTAAATGTTGACATTTTTCAAGAGGTCTAGTAATGGCAAGATATATTATGGGTTTCGATAGCCTGTTCTTTCTAGCATATTGCTGATCACTCTCTTAGAATTGGTTGATTTCTCCCACTGGCCTGGACCTTTGTTGGAAGATGTATAACATTAATTCTCTAGGCTATTTCTCTGCAACATTTCCTAAAGGTCAGTTTCTGAGAATGTTCAAACAATACCTGAATTTTACAGTTCCGTGAATTAAGTTAATTACTTTTGTTAAGTGATTTCATTATTGGATGCTTAATGGTGCATGACATGATACAGTGGCTGATGGCCACTTTGCCCTTTAGCTTTACAACAAAACTCTCCTTAAGATAGTATCAGAAGATGCTTCTTCAGGCTTAAGGATTTTTCTTCTACAAACAAGATATAAGTCAAGGCTAAAAACTGGGTTACTGTGCAAATAGGGGAAAAGCAATGAGCACATTAGTTATAAACCTATTTTTAGTTCTTCTGCCTTCCACAATGCTGCCAGAATTATATCAGAAACACAGATGGGATTGTGTTATTCTACTGCTTAATAGTCTTCAAATGGCTCCTCACTGCCTAAAAAATATCCAAACTCCTTAACAAGCCCAAGGCTTTAAACAATCTGGTTCCAATCCACCCCTGTATGCTCATCTCTACTCATTCCCTCCTCTACATCCATGTTCTGACTTCTGAATACATCATATACTTACTTGCTTCTATTCCTTTTCTTATGTGGTTCCCACAATTGGAATACCTTGCTTATCTGGCATACTATATTCCACCAGGCAAAACTGATATGCTGTCTGTATTGTGCTTCATACTTATTTCATCTTTTGTTGGCTTCCAGGCAGAATTAATCATTTCCTTCTCTGAGTTATAGAGAACTCAGTTCAAGTACTATACTGGGGATACAATGTGAAGTCTAAACAGACATCAATCCTGCCCTTGTGGAGCAAACAATCTAATGACAAGTCAGACATTAATCAATTAATATCACAAATATAAAATAAACTATGATAAGAAGAGGAACATTTAGGCATTTAAAAAGGCTTTCCTAAAAGATCTGAAGAGTAGCAGTAAACTAGGTAAAGGGAACAGGGAGAGTATTCTAATAAAAGCATGTGCAAAGTCCCTGTGGCAGGAAAGAGCATCAAAGTGTAAGAGCTGAAGGCCACGGTGACTGGAATGGAAAAATCATTGAGACACCTACAGTTGGTTGACCCTGGAAAATAGCACAACAGCCTTTCTTCTCAAAACTTTACATCATCCACTCTAATCCTTTTGCCTCTAGAGGAAGATAATATGAAATTCCAAGAAAATTCAATATGGAATTTGTCAGATTTTCTATTACTGCTAATTCTTAATGATAAGAAAGTGAACCATTCCCTAAAGACTACTTTCGGCATTCATAAGTGAAAGTTATCTATTTTATTCTTTTTAGTTCTTTATATACTGCTCCTGACAGTATATAGAGGAGTTGTCATTGCTCAGAAAATAAGATAATCACTTGTTTTCACTGGCAGGAGTAAGTCAACACCCTTCTGCCAACAACTACCACCAGTAAGTCCCCCCACGACCACCTCCTACACACCCTGTATGTCCTGTAGAGGGCAGATAAGTTAATTGTTGGGGAAGTTAGCCACAAGTTTACTCCATGTTGCAGTCTTCACAAGATTCCTAGTGTTATTGATCTTAGAAAATTTAGTATACTGCTCTGAAAGTAAACTTTTAAAACATTTCTCAAGAGATGCATTTGCCAGCGACTTTTCATAATGGAAACAAGGGAGATAGTTGCTCTCTCAGGGTTCATTACAAAAACAAGGGTTTTTCTGGGTGATGCTTTCAGGGCTACTTTGTGGGTTTTGGGGTTTTTTTTTAAAGAAAGATGACTTTATATTGGAATCCTACGAGTATTACCATTCCAGTTAGAAAATGCAATGATTTGACGCTTATTTCACCTACTCATTCAACAGATATTTATTAAGCACTTACCATGGCCTCATCACTATGACAACTATGATCGGAAATACATTTGTGATTTGTGTATTTTATTTCCTTAAGCCAGGCAACCGAAGTGTGACAGAAAACAAAGCAACCCTTAATAAGACTTGCATATCTGTTTTATTCATTTGCTCTTCAGACACATGCATCTCAGATATTAATTCCCACTTTGTGGTTGAGGACATTAGTATGCCATAACTAATTATAGTGTTGCTTACAGAAATGATAGATGAGGAAGCAGGAATTGTGAAGATGAGTCCAGAATCAAAGCACTTCATCACTTTTGATAGAAACAAAACAAAACTTTCCATTCGGTTCATGTGAAATAGATTACTGAGTAAGGCAAAAATGTAACCGGTCTTTCTAAATTCTAAAATTAGGTTTTTTGTGTTTTTACTAAATGCCTCTGTTGGAGCTTCTCTCTAACCATTCAGGACAAGACGTCCCAAAGCTTAAGTCATCAGGGCAGGCAGAAGATGGAGTTAGGGCAGACAGGACTGGGCTCAATTTGTGCTGGCAACTCTGCTTATTACTATAAAAGGAACCATCACCTGTTTGCTCATAAGCTGACTGCCCTCAACTAGACATCTAAGTGCATTGTTGCAGTGTCCCCTACTAAGTTCAACTTCAATTTCTCTCTGTTCTTTGTAAAGGGAATTTTATATGACTGTTGACTGGATACCAAAGACTCCAACTTGTATTGCAGTAGTTCATACTTCTGTCTCCATCTGTCAGGTCTTTAAGATCTTATAAAATCAAACACTCAACCTAGAATTTACAATTGTGGGGAAATTGAATTTCCTCCAAATAGAAATAGAAGGGATGGTAGTTTCTTTTTTTCCCCAGTCAGGTCGCTGTCTAACAAATAGTTGTCTGTGATTTTGGAGAACACAAACTTCTCGATATTTTATTTTCTTGTGCTTCTTGTGTTTGTGCTTGTTTAGATTAATTTTTTGAAAATAGTGCACTTGCAGCAGGATGACCTCTTTAAAACCAGATCCTAAAGAATTTTGAAATTCTTTTGAGTAGAAACTGTAAAAATAACTGAAAATTGACATTTAAAATATTCCATCTTGCAAAAGAGATAATTCTTTTCTGAGACTTGCTATTTCATTGTTCTTATGACTGAATAGGCACCCTTAGTGATAAAAATTAAAAACAAATATGAATCCACTCTACAGGGACAAGTCTGAAGCCCCCTAAACATTTCTGCTGTCATTATGAATGAGGAACTAAAAGTTATGTTGCTGATATAAACTAAATGGAGTCTCTGCAGGTATTGTTGTTTTGTTGGGCAAAGAAAAATGCTTCTTTTTCCTTTGGAATTCAGTGTGCACTTTGCCTAAAACTTTTCCCTAGTTTGTGTGAAAAAAGTTGAATTCCTGTTTGAGCACAAAATCTTAGACAAGATGAGGAGCTGAAATCAAGAAACCCGGGAAAAGGATTTATTATATAGGCTTCTTCAAGTCCCGTTGGAAAAAGGAGTCAAGAGAAACTCGACAGAACCTAATGACTTTCAAGCAGGAACAGTCTGTTAATGTTCTCCTTGTGCTATTTCACATGAGACAACCCAGACTTTGAGGAACACGTTATTTTGTACCATTACATTCTCTGGTGATTAACTTACTAAGGCGAGAGTATGAGGTCATACCTACACCCTGCATGCAGGGTTGGGATTTTCCTTGAAGGCAGTGGGTATCCCACTGTCAATCACCTGAAAAGAGGTAGTCCCAGGAACAGGAGAGGAAACCCTTGGACTTCGGTGAGGGTAAAAACTTATTACCTATTGCTTGCTTCATGGCAATTTGTAATAAGCCCACAAGTAAGAGACAAATTTTGTTGCTTTCCTGGTGATAAGGATCAAGCCATTGCCAGAAACATGAAAACAGTCTGGGAAGCAACCCTATCTATACTATAACTAAGCATGGAAGTACTGGTAAGACTTCCCAGTACAAGAAGTCTGGATCCTGTGGATTCTGAAAGTCATCCCATCCAGTGGCAGTTGTATGTTTTTCTGAGCTAAACTTCCCTTTGATTACCTCCAAATTTACCACAAAATCTAGTTTAAAGTTTGCAGCCTGATGGATGTCTTCCAGAATGGTAGAGTAAGAACCTCTGAAAATCTGCTAGTCTCTAAAAGCAAAGAGAACACTGGGGAAAATTGTCAAAATCAACCTGTTCAGAACCCTAGATATTAACTAAAGACTTGCAACAATGCAAAGAGTTTTATTTAAGAAAAAATAGGTGAATGTCAGTAAGAACAGCAAGTTTGTGGCATTTTAACTTGCCCTAATCATGTTCTCCTCTCACCAGCTCCATGGTATCCTTGAAAAACAACAGCCTTGTAGCTATGGTAGCTGTAAATACCAGCAGCCTAGCAGCCACTGGAGGGAACAAAATGGGCATGGAATGTCTCAAAAGCCCCATTCCCAGAGAACTGTCACTATTTGACTTGTCTGGCAGCTTCCTGAAAAGCTCCAATCTCAGGGCTGGTCTTTATGTGACCTGACTCGGAGCTCACTCTGTGAGAACAACTCTATCCCCAAGGTATTTGATGAAAACCATCAGTAGCAATTATATAATATCACAGCTCCTGCTGAGGATAACAGAGGCTGACCACAGAACATGAAAGGAAAAACTGGGGAAGGAGAAGTCCGCAGAGCTTTGAAAAACTTTTATATGTTCCTGGGAATCTAGGCCATACCCATATTCAGGAGCTGATGTGTATGCCCAGGAAAGACTTGAGACAACTCTAATTTCTCACATCTGACAGACCTTGAGGCTATGCACAAGCAGGAAGAGAAGGCTAATGCAGAGTTGTAAACTGACTACTGAAGTATTGAAGTCATGCCCCAACACACAGGCAGAGCTCCTCAGCAAAGGCTGAGACTTACTGGTTCAGGGCAATAAAGGAAATCTCTGTCCCATCCTTAGCTTACCACAAAGAAAACCAACCAGAGACTTCAGTGGCTACAGTGATAAAGAAGAGAGACTCTACAAAATTAGCCCAAGAAAGTCACTGAGCAAGCAAACAGCAAGAAGAAACATTGGGGAAGGTGAGAATCTGATTTCCAGAGTTGTGACATTACATTATTTAAAATGCCCCATTTTTGACAAAAAATTATAAGGCACACAAACAAAACAAGTCAACAAATAAAACCCAGAAAATTATACCCCATACACAGGGGAAATAAAGAAGTCAATAGAAAGTTTTCCTGATAAGACCTAGACATCAGACTTACCTTTTAAACATTTGGACAAACACTTTAAATCAGCTATTATAGATATGTTCAAAGAACTAAAGGAAACTATGTCAAAAGTACTAAAGAAATTATAAGACCAATATTTCACCAAATTGAGACTAAAGGGAAAAGAAATCAAATATAAATTGTGGATTTGAAAGGTACAATAGCTGAAATGAAAAAATCACTAGAATGGATCAACAGCACATTTAAACTGGCAAAAGAAAGAATCAGCAAACTTTAAGCAAGTTAATTAAGATTATCCAGTCTGAGGAACAAAAAAAGAAAAAGGATAAAGGAGAATGAATAGAGTTTCAAATATCTATGGAACACCAAGAACATATCAATGTATGCATAATAGGAGGCCCAGAATGAGAAGAGAGAGAGAAAGAGGCAGAAAGAATATTTGGAGAAATAATAATAATAATAGTCAAAAACTTCCCAAATTTGATGAAAACATCCAAGATGCTCAACAAAACCCAAGTAGAATAAAGTGAAAGAGATCTACACCTAGACATATCATACTCAAACTGTCAAAAGACAAAGAGAAAATCTTGAAAGTGAAAAGTGACATTATATACAAGGGATTCTCAGTAAGATTAACAGCTAAGTTCTGATCAAAAACCTCTGAGACAAGAAGACAGCAGAATGACATATTCAGACTGCTTAGAGGAAAAAAAATATCCACCAAGAATTTATATTGCACGAAACTATTCTTCAAAAATGAAGGAAAAAGTATGGCATTCTCAGATAAACAAAAGTTGAGAGAATAATTGGCAGTTAACTCACAGCCAATACCATTCCATCTTAGATTATATATACCTCATGGTGAGTCCCTCCCATCAGGAAACATGCACAGTCCTCTTAGCCTCATCTACCAGAGGGCAGACAGCAGAAGCAAGAAGAACTAAAATCCTGCAGCCTGTGGAACAAAAACCACATTCACAGAAAACCAGACAAGATGAAAAGGCAGAGGTCTATGTACCAGATGAAGGAACAAGATAAAAACCCAGAAAAACAACTAAATGAAGTGGAGATAGGCAACATTCCAGAAAAAGATTTCAGAATAATGACAGTGAAGATGATCCAGGACCTCAGAAAACGTATGGAGGCAAAGATCGAAAAATTGCAAGAAATGTTTAAAAAAGACCTAGAAGAATTAAAGAACAAACAAACAGAGATGAATAATACAATAACTGAAATGAAAACTACACTAGAAGGAATCAACAGAAGAATAACTGAGGCAGAAGAACAGATAAGTGACCTGGAGGACAGAATGGTGGAATTCACTGCTGCGGAACAGAATAAAGAAAAAAGAATGAAAAGAAATGAAGACAGCCTAAGAAACCTCTGGGACAACATTAAACACAACAACATTCACATTATAGGGGTGTCAGAAGGCGAAAAGAGAGAGAAAGGACCAGAAAAAATAGTTGAAGAGATTACAGACGAAAACTTCCCTAACATGAGAAAGGAAATAGCCACCAAAGTCCAGGAAGCACAGAGAGTCCCATACAAGACAAACCCAAGGAGAAACACGCCAAGACACATAGTAATCAAGTTGGCAAAAATTAAAGACAAAGAAAAATTATTGAAAGCAGCAAGGGAAAAACAACAAATAACACACAAGGGAACTCCCATAAGGTTAACAGCTGATTTCTCAGCAGAAACTTTACAAGCCAGAAGGGGAGTGGCATGATATAAGGAAAGTGCTGAAAGGGAAGAACCTAAAACCAAGATTACTCTACCCAGCAAGGATTTCATTCAGATTTGATGGAGAAATCAAAAGTTTTACAGACAAGCAAAAGCTAAAAGAATTCAGCACCACCAAACCATCTCTACAGCAAATGCTAAAGGAGCTTCTCTAAGTGGGAAACACAAAAGAAGAAAATGACCTATAAAAACAAACCCAAAACAATTAAGAACATGGTCATAGGAACATACATATCGATAATTACCTTAAATATGAATGGATTAAATGCTCCAACCAAAAGACATAGGCTCGCTGAATGGATACAAAAACAAGATCCATATATATGCTGTCTACAACAGACCCACTTCAGACCTAGGGACACATACACACTGAAAGTTGGGGGATGGAAAAAGATATTACATGCAAATGGAAATCAAAAGAAAGCTGGAGTAGCAATACCCATATCAGACAAAATAGACTTTAAAATAAAGAATGTTACAAGAGACAAGGAAGGACGCTACATAATGATCAAGGGATCGATCCAAGAAGAAGATATAACAATTATACATATATATGCACCCAACATAGGAGCACCTCAGTACATAAGGCAAATGCTAACAGCTATAAAAGAGGAAATCGACAGTAACACAATAATAGTGGGGGACTTTAATACCTCACTTAGACCAATGGACAGATTACCCAAACAGAAAATTAATAAGGAAACACAAGCTTTAAATGACACAATAGAACAGATAGATTTAATTGATATTTATACGACATTCCATCCAAAAACAGCAGATTACACTTTCTTCTCAAGTGCACATGGAACATTCTCCAGGATAGATCACATCTTGGGTCACAAATCAAGCCTCAGTAAATTTAAGAAAATTGAAATCATGTCAAGCACCTTTTCTGACCACAATGCTATGAGATTAGAAATCAATTACAGGGAAAGAAACGTAAAAAACAGAAACATATGGAGGCTAAACAATATGTTACTAAGTAACCAAGAGATCACTGAAGAAATCAAAGGAAAATCAAAAAATACCTAGAGACAAATGACAATGAAAACACGATGACCCAAAACCTATGGGATGCAGCAAAAGCAGTTCTAAGGGGGAAGTTTATAGCAATACAAACCTGCCTCAAGAAACAAGAAAAATCTCAAATAAACAATCTAACCTTACACCTAAAGGAACTAGAGAAAGAAGAACAAAGAAAACCCAAAGTTAGCAGAAGGAAAGAAATCATAAAGATCAGAGCAGAAATAAATGAAATACAAACAAAGAAAACAATAGCAAAGATAAATAAAACTAAAAGCTGGTTCTTTGAGAAGATAAACAAAATTGATAAACCATTAGCCAGACTCATCAAGAAAAAGAGGGAGATGACTCAAACCAATAAAGTTAGAAACAAAAAAGGAGAAGTTACAACAGACACCTCAGAAATACAAAGCATCCTAAGAGATTGCTATAAGCAACTCTATGCCAATAAAATGGACAATCTGGAAGAAATGGACAAATTCGTAGAAAAGTATAACCTTCCAAGACTGAACCAGGAAGAAATAGAAAATATGAACACAGCAATCACAGGTAATGAAATTGAAACTGTGCTTAAAAATCTTCCAACAAAGAAAAGTCCAGCACCAGACGGTTTCACAGGTGAATTCTATCAAACATTTAGAGAGGAGCTAACACGAATCCTTCTGAAACCCTTCCAAAAAACTGCAGAGGAAGGTACACTCCCAAACTCATTGTATGAGGCCATCATCACCCTGATACCAAAGCCAGACAAAGATACTATATGAAAAAAGAAAATTACAGACCAATATCACTGATGAATATAGTTGCAAAAATCCTCAACAAGATACTAGCAAACAGAATCCAGCAACACAATAAAAGAATCATACACCATGATCAAGTGGGATTTATCCCAAGGATGCAGGGATTCTTCAATATACGCAAATCAATCAATGTGATACAACATATTAACAAATTGAAGAGTAAAAACCATATGATCATCTCAATAGATGTAGAAAAAGCTTTTGACAAAATTCAACACCCATTTATGATAAACACTCTCCAGAAAGTGGGCATAGAGGGAACCTACCTCAACATAATAAAGGTCATATAAGACAAACCCACAGCAAACATCATTCTCAATGGTGAAAAACTGAAACCATTTCCACTAAGATCAGGAACAAGACAAGGATGTCCACTCTCACCACTATTATTCAACATAGTTTTGGAAGTCCTAGCCATGGCAATCAGAGAAGAAAAAGAAATAAAAGGAATACAAATTGGAAAAGAAGAAGTCAAACTGTCACTGTTTGCAGATGACATGATACTATACATAGAGAATGCTAAAGATGGCACCAGAAAACTACTAGAGCTAATCAAGGAATTTGGTAAGGTTGCAGGATACAAAATTAATGCACAGAAATCTCTTGCATTCCTATACACTAATGATGAAAATTCTGAAAGAGAAATTAAGGAAACACTCCCATTTACCATTGCAACAAAAAGAATAAAATACTTAGGAATAAACCTTCTTAGGGAGACAAAAGACCTGTATGTGGAAAACTATAAGACACTGTTGAAAGAAATTAAAGATGATACAAACACATGGAGAGTATACCATGTTCTTGGATTGGAAGAATCAATGTTGTGAAAATGACTATACTACCCAAAACAATTTACAGATTCAATGCAATCCCTATCAAATTACCAATGGCAATTTTTACAGAACTAGAACAAAACATCTTAAAATTTGTATGGAGACACAAAAGACCCCGAATAGCCAAAGCGGTCATGAGGGAAAAAAATGGATCAGACTCCCTGACTTCAGACTACACTTCAAAACTACAGTAATCAAGACAATATGGTACTGGCACAAAAACAAAAATACAGGTCAGTGGAACAGGATAGAAAGCCCAGAGATAAACCCATGCACATATGGTCAACTAATCTATGACAAAGGGGCAAGGATATACAGTGGAGAAAAGACAGTCTCTTCAATAAGTGATGCTGGGAAAACTGGACTGCTACATGTAAAAGAATGAAATTAGAACACACCCTAACACCATACAGAAAAACTCAAAATGGATTAGAGACCTAAATCTGAGACCAGACACTGTAAAACTCTTAGAGGAAAACAGGAAGAACAGTGTTTGACATAAGTCATAGCAAGATCTTTTTGACCCACCTCCTGGAGAAATGGAAATAAAAACAAAAATAAACAAATAGGAGCTAATGAAACCTAAAAGCTTTTGAAAAGCCAAGGAAACTACAAACAAGACTAAAAGCAATGCTCAGAAAGGGAGAAAATATTTGCAATGAATCAACGGACAAAGGATTAACCTCCAAAATTTATAAACAGATCATGCAGCTCAATATTAAAAAAACAAACAACCCAATCCAAAAATGCGCAGAAGACTAAATAGACATTTCTCCAAAGAAGTCATACAGATGGCCAAGAAGCACATGAAAAGCTGCTCAACATCACTAATCATCAGAGAAATGCAGACCAAAATTACAATGAGGTATCACCTCACACCAGTTAGAATAGGCATCATCAGAAAATCTACAAAAAACAAATGCTGGAGAGGGTGTGGAGAAAAGGGAGCCCTCTTGCACTGTTGGTGGGAATGTAAATTGATACAGCCACTATGGAGAACAGTATGGAGGTTCCTTAAAAAACTAAAAATAGAATTACCATATGACTCAGCAATCCCACTACTGGGCCAATACCCAGAGAAAACCATAATTCAAAAGACACATGCACTCCAATGTTCATTGCAGCACTATTTACAATAGCCAGGACATGGAAGCAACCTAAATGCCCATCAACAGACGAATGGATAAAGAAGATGTGGTACGTATATACAATAGAATATTGCTCAGCCATAAAAAGGAACGAAATTGAGTTATTTGTAGAGACGTGGATGGACCTACAGACTGTCATACAGAGTGAAGTAAGTCAGAAGGAGAAAAAGAAATATTGTATATTAATGCATATATGTAGAACCTAGAAAAATGGTACAGATGAACCGGTTTGCAGGGTAGAAATTGAGACACAGATGTAGAGAACAAATGTACAGACACCAAAGGGGGAAAGTGAGGTGGTGGTGGTGATGGGATGAATTGGGAGATTGGGATTGACATGTATACACTAATATATATAAAATGGATAACTAATAAGAACCTGCTGTATAAAAATTAAATAAGATTCAAAATAAAAAAGAAAAGATTACTCATACTTCATGTCCTAATAATTGCCTTTGTGTTCCCACTGTTGCTCTTCTTACCTTAGATTTGAAACTTGGCCCTGACATTTTATTCCAAACTAAAACTGGGTATTTCTGAATTTGCTTAGAATATATTTACACATCAATGGTAATTAATAAACACTTATTAAATTTTAATGTAACCAAGCAGCAGACTTATAAGTGCACCTTCTCCTATTTTCAGTTGAATTGTGGATGTAATTCTGCCTCTCTAAGGCTAGGAGCATACCCATAATGTAATTCACATTCTTTCCAAAAATGTATTTATGTATTCAGCAGGTAAGAATCAAGGGAGCTCACGAGAAAGGTGGAAGGAGAAGCTAATTATAACCCTTTTCCAAAATTCACATCAAACTTTTACCTCCTAATAATTAATTAGGCTAATGCACTTCAAAAATATTCATTATTTGAAAGTTCTGAATATAGACTTTGCTCATCTTTATCAAAGATGAAAAAAAAAAAGTCAAGCACTATATTCTACCTGCCTATCTGGATATGCTCAGCCTCAGTCCCATTATCTTTGAAAAGTGTTTTCAGACCAGCCTCATCCCCTACCTCCACACCTACTCCATGCTGCAGGACTCTTTGGATATGCCATGCTCCTTCTACCTCAGTGACTCCATTAACCTAGTCAGATTACTCATCTTTAAGATGAAAACACCCCCTACCCTCCTCTGTAAATCCTTTTCTGATATCCTGGACAATTGGTCACTGCCCCCTCTGCAGTTCCACTTCTGCTTTTATTTCTTGGAAGTACTTATCACATTTTACAGTAATTAATCTGCCCACATGGCTGCTGCCACTACTAGACTCTGATTTCCTCCAGAAATGGCAAGGTTCATGGGTCTCTGTATTCTTGACCCCCAATACAGTAACCAGAAAGGGCTCAGTGAGGTTTGATCTAATGAACTATCTGAAATAGATAACTAAATTTCACTAGTGAAGTATAGGTACAAAAGCCTTTAATGGAAGATAGGGTTCCTTAACATAACATTTTCTAACACGAACTATCTGCTAATAACATACCCTCTGATAATCCACTACTGTAAAGAAAATTCCCTGCTTCTTCATGACTGCTGTGCTCACATCTAGGGTACTTTATGTATGTTTTATTTATTTGAATAAACACATGAAGCAGTACTCTTGAGAAGCAATCAATGCTAACATCAGCAACTTGATCACTCATGCAAATCTATGCCTGATCAGGTCTCCTCACAAGTATTGCAAATATACCTAGGCATGTCTGACTGAGGATGAATGCAAGTTCTGCCAGGGAATGCAATATACATACTCAAGTAACTGTGAGTGCCTTAATTAATCATCTAATAATTCTAAATACATATATCTTAGTACCTAATATAATGCTTGGCATATGGCAGATGCTCAATGTGTGTTGTCAATTAATAAAATATAATGGTCTTGATTTAAATAGTGTAATTATCTCCTGAATCTTTTCCTATCTTTACCCCTACTTCTATCCTTGATCAAAGGCAGAATCCTCTCTTTCAAGCACACCTTTTCAGAGGAAATAAATACTTTTTCAGAATGATTTTCTATAGTTACTCCTCTTGAGACCAGTTCAGCTTCCACTGCCAGCACTTGATGTCTCTAAAATAAATGCTTTTCTAGTTTCCCATTTCAGAATTTGCACTGAAATAGTAACAAATTTAAGTTGATCGCACAGAAATAGTCTCTTTTCATTGGGCTCATAGCTCCTGTGAGCTTTCTTGAATTCACTTTCAAGACTTGTCTAAATGATTTTTATGTAAGACAATCATAAAATTCTTGCCTCCCAATTTTTCTCCAACTTTCTTTTCTAAAACCTTTAGTATTTATTTTTCTGCATCCAACTCTCTTTTCCTTTCTTTCCCTGAGATCAACTCCTTGGTCTAAAGATCAGTCTCAGGAATGTAACCTTCTTTTGGCCTACTTCTAAATACTATGGAGTCACCTTTTTGTCTGTAACCAAATAGACTTTTTTGTAGTCAAGAAATTGGAAAGTAAAGTGTTTCTTCACACTCCTCTTAATGATGGAATTATAATGTTGTTTTACACTGGTCATTATGGTAAAGAGTTCAAGTTACTGATTGGTTTTTGGTTACATCCAATTTTTTTTAGTAATGTCTTTGCTTGGAAAGGGGTACTATTACACAAAACCACCAGTTGTAGTAAACATGTAGCTGTAATTTTATAAGAATAAAATACACTTTTTAAAAATTAAAGAATGGTTCTTTAGATAGCTATACAAAGAAGCTTTAGTTTACATACTACAGATATAAAATGTTATATCACAAGCAGATACTCAGCTAACATTCAAAAGTAGGATGTTGATTTTTCTCTTCCTCTTCTTCTTCACTTCCATTCCCTTCTCTTGTAAACAGTGGCACAGCCAGGGGCCAAGGATGTGGCAGGATCAATGAGGTGGCAATGGGGTTGAGAGATTGATTACATATAGGTAGCTGAGCAAGTAAGTACATATATCAATTATAATGGGAGCCAGGTTCTTAATGAAATGTGAGGCAATGTTAGCTGCTAGGGTGGGAAGAGTTGTAAGAGGAGATTTAAGAAGAAAGTAGCCTCGAAATACTCATTTTGGAAAGTAGAAAAGCAAGTAAACTAGGAGGTATAATACAATTGTCAGATGGTGTTCAGTGGGCATTTGATATTTGTTCTATGTATTGGTTTCTTATTGGTGCTGTAATGAATTACAGATGACTTGGTTACTTAAGACAGCAGAGATTTATTGTCTTAGTGCTGGAGCTCAGAACATGAAATGAGTTTCACTGGGCTAAAATCAAGGTGTCAGCCATCCCTCTGGAGATTCTAGGGTAAAACCTGTTTCCTTACATTTTCCAGCTTCTAAAGACCACCTGCATTTAAAAAAATTTTTTAATTCTGATTTCTTCCCACATCCTCAAAGGAAGCAGTGGAGCAACTTTAAAATCTCTCTCTCTCTCTCTCTCTCTCTGTGTGTGTGTGTGTGTGTGTGTGTGTGTGTGTCCCTCCCTCTCTCTCTGACTGCTGTTTCCATTGCCACAACTACTACTCTGACTCTGCTTCTGTCATCACATCACCCTCTCTGAACCTCCATCTTATAAGGACCTTTGTTATTCCATTGGGCCCACAAGTTATATCCAGAATAACACTCATTTCAAGACACTTTTTTAAAAATTATAGCTGATTTACAATGTTGTGTTAGTTTCTGAGGTACAGAAAAGTGATTCTCATATATATATATATATATATATATATATATATATATATATATATTCCTTTTCAGATTCTTTTTTCATATAGGTTATTATAAGAATCTGAAAAGGAATACATATGTATATATATATATATTCCTTTTCAGATTCTTTTTTCATATAGGTTATTATAAGAATCTGAAAAGGAATACATATATAAATATATATATGTATTCCTTTTCAGATTTTTTCATGTAGGTTACTACAAGATATTGAATACCGTTCCCTGTACTATATGGTAGGACCTTGTTATCTGTTTTAGACATAGTAGTGTGTATCTGTTCATCCCAAATACCTAATTTATCCCTCCCCCACTTCCCCTTTGGTAACCATAAGTTTGCTTTCTATGTCTGTGCTCATTTCAAGATTCTTAATCACATATGCAAAGTCCCATATTCAGTTTCTAAGGTATAGAACATGTACATCTTTGGTGGGGAGTATTATTCTCTCTACCACATACTATGACTCTGAAGTGAGAACAGTCAAGAAAGTTTTCCTTCTCTGCAGCTGATACGCGGAAAAAAATGGAGTAAGTAGAAAGCTTGGTTTTACCAAGATTGTAACCCTGAAGGGAGAAAGGGAGAAAAGGTAATTCTAGTGATGGATCTTAGACTCTACGTTGGGTAAGAAAGGAAGAGAAGACACAGTGGAGTGGGAGGGATGATTGATAATTAGACCGTGGTAAGACCAGTGGGCTAAAGGTCTCACTGAGGTCAAAGAATTGCTGAGTGCAATGCCTAAAATAGGCTAGTGGATGCAAGGAATTAAGATTTCAGAAGTGTGCATTCATGCTTTGGATGAGGTCAGAGGCGTGACCACGTGAAAGGACATCTGAGGTGGGATGAAAGAACAATTATTGGATGCAAGGGAATTACTTGCAATTGTTCTGTTTAAGAAATTGGAAAAAGGGAAGTCACTGAATAAAGGGAACAAGGTTGAAGTTTGTCAACAGATGCAACCCATGGAGCCAGAGTAAGGTAGATAATAGATAGATAGATAGATAGATAGATAGATAGATAGATAGATAGATCGATAGATAGGGTTAAACAACTAGCTATTCATTTTTTTAACCCTGTAACTTTTGCTTATTAGCAAAACCAAAAGACAAGTCAGGGGTGTTATTGGATAGAAAATTAAAATCATTCCTGTGCTCCATCTCTTCATGGAATGCTAATAATCTGGGTTACTTAGTGTTATGGGCTGAATTGTGTCCCAAAAGTCATATGTTGCATGGACATATATACACTACCAAATGTAAAATAGATAGCTAGTGGGAAGCAGCCACATAGCACAGGGAGATCAGCTCAGTGCTTTGTGACCACCTAGAGGGGTGGGATAGGGAGGGTGAGAGGGAGAGGCAAGAGGGAGAGGATATGGGAACATATGTACATGTACAGCTGATTCACTTTGTTATACAGCAGAAACTAACACAACATTGTAAAGCAATTATACTCCAAAAAAGGTGTTTAAAACAAAAAAGGAAAAACAAAACAAAATTCATATGTTGAAGCCCTAAACCCAATACCTCAAAAGGTGACTATATTTGGAGACTGGACCTTTGAAGTGGTGATTAAGTTAAAATGAGGCAGAGTAGGCTGTAATTCAATCTGTTGTCCTTATAAGAAGAGGAAATTGGACACCCAAAAAGAGAGACACCATGGATGTTTGTGCACAGAGGAAAAACCATGTGAGGACATAGTGAATAGGCAGCCATATATCTGCAAGCCAAGGAAAGAGGCCTTAGAGAAACCAAACCTGACACCTTGATCTTGCACTTTCCAGCCTCCTGACCTATGAGAGAATTCCTGTTGTTTAAGCCATCCAGTCTGTGGTATTTTGCTATGGCAACACCAGCAAACTAATGTACCTAGTTTGTTTTAGAGATTATTATTTAGAAATTGTTTCTAATTTTATTTATTTATTTATCTATTTTGCAGTACACGAGCCTCTCACTGCTGTGGCCTCTCCCGCTGCAAAGCACAGGCTCCAGACGCACAGGCTCAGCGGCCATGGTTCACGGGCCTAGCTGCTCCCTGCATGTGGGATCTCCAGACCGGGGCATGAACCCGTGTCCCCTGCATCGGCAGGCGGATTCTCAACCACTGTGCCACCAGGGAAGCCCTATTTATAAATTGTTCCTAATTTTAACACTACTGTAGAAAGTTCTTTCTAGCTGGAAGTTCTTTTTAGTAAGGATCTCAGGATTCACTCCATCTTACTTCCTTGTAAATTCTCTGAATCTTAGTGAAGAGGGCAATGAGAAGCATTCATGTAAGTGAAAGGTGATGGCCTATTTCCCTTTGGTTCCCAGACTTTGCTTTGATCTGCAGAAATTCAGCCTTGATATGAGGAGATTATGTTGTGAAACCTTCATTGGCCAGGACACACATCAAGTCTTTTCCACAGACTCTGCCTGGAAAAGTTTGAGTGCAAGCTGGCAGTAATATAAGAGCAACCTAGGAGTCCAAGTTCTTTCCTGCCTGCCTCCACCATCTGTCTTCCCTGTGGCAACTGATTTTACACTTGCAGGCAGGCAAAGAGGTTTTGCTATTTATAAATTAAGGTGTTTGTGCTAAAACACCCAGGAAACAAGCAGAAGTAGAAGGAAAGGTTGTACAGTCTTACACAAGTAAGAAGTGAAACATGAAAATTAAATACCTCATGAAGGATGGCTTGGCAAGATGACCCACATCCTATTACAAAAGCCATTAAAGAAGTAATTTCATCTATTTGGAAATATTACAACAGGAACATAATGTGTCCTTGTGTACTCCAATTCTTGCTTCTGAGCTACAACATTAATTTGTGGGTACCTTTCTACTCTCTCTGATCTTGAAATGTTTACAGAAATTACCAAACTTTTGGCCACCAAGCAATTTGTGAAGTTCCTGTAAGAAAAAAAAAAAAAAAGAATGAAAATGTGTCGGTAAACACAAGCTGGGTGAGAGTCTTGGTGTAGATTATGTCCCATGTCGTCAATTGGGCACATCATTGGCAGCAGAAGCCTGTGGTAAGAGTGTACACCTGGTGCACTCAGTTGAAGCAGGCCACCAGCCCGGTCCACTGTGAGTACCTTGAGAACCACTGTTACATCACCCATCAAGTAGTTCACTCCATCTTTAACTTGCCCAGTGAGGCCTCCCCACTGTTCCATCAGCTAACGCAGCAGGTGCAGTGTGTATGCTCTCATCCAGAACATGTCTGGATTTAATGATGCTCCATGTGATGCCAAAGAGGCTTTGTATAAACAGTCGTCCTGCCATGAATGCCTGTCATTGCCAAAAACACATGGCAAGAGAAGAGCATGTTTTACAATGCTTACGGTGCAAAGGGGTGCATGCATGTATTTTAAAACAAACAACAGAGTTAAAGGCATAATTATTGCTATTGCCTCCTTCACACTGGAGTCTCCCGTACTGTGAGAAAATAACCAACCTTAATGTGTTACATAAAATCATAGAACTCAAGCCCCTCATTTTACAAATGAGGCCTAAAGACTTTGTTCAATGTCACATGGAAGGTCACGCTGATTTCTTAATATCTGATCAAACGTACTTGCTAAAAGTTCATGGGCCCTATGCCTACAATTTCAGATTCAGTGAGCCTGGCTCAGGCCCAGGAATCTGCATTTTAACAAGCACCCCTGGTGACTGCATGCAGGAGAGACATACTGGGATAATTAAGGGCAAGTCTCAAGCATCCTTTCATTTTATCTGGAAGAACTCATTTCAGCATTTTTTGTATGGCAGCTCAAGTGGTAAGGAAACTCCCCTAGCTTTTGTTTCTCTGAAGTCTCTCTCTCTTCTTCATTTCTGGAAGACAAAATTTGCCAGATATTCTTTTTTGGCAGTTTTTTTTTTCTTTCAGCAGTCTGAATATATTATTCCACTTTCTCCTGGCCTATAAGGTTTCTGCTAAGAAATCCACTGATAGCCTATGAGGGTCCCCTTTTAAGTTAAAGCTTCTTTTCTCTTGTTGCTTTTAAAATTCTGTCTTTGATTTTTGATAGTTTTACTTTAATGTGTCCTGGAGAAGACCTCTTTGAGTTTTGAGGGGGACCTATGAGCTTCATGAACTTGGATATCCAAATCTCTCCCCAGATTTGGGAAGTTCTCAGCCGTTATTTCTTTAAATAAGCTTTCTTCCCTCTTTACCCTCTCTTCTCCTTCTGGAACTCCAGATTGTTTCTTTTGCTCCACAAATTCACAGGTTGTTTTTTTGTTCGTTTGTTTTGTTTTGTTTCGATGATATCCCATAGATCACATGCCTCCTCCTTCACTCTTTTCTTTTCTTTTTCCTTTGTTCTCTTCTGATTAGATAATTACAAAGGTCCTGTCTTCTACTTCATAGATTCTTCATTTTGCTTGACCGTTCTGATGTTGATGCCCTCTACTGCATTTTTCATTTTCTTCATTCTATACTTTAGCTCTAGAATTTCTGGTTTCTTTATTATGATTTTCTCTTTGTTAAACTTATCATTTTATTCATGTATTATTTTCCTGATTTTGTTGAATTGTCTGTCTGTGTTTTCTTGTAGCTCATTGAGCTTCCTTAAGATAGCTATTTTGAATTCTTTATCAGGTAAATCACAGATCTCCATGTCTTTGGAATCAGTTCCTGAAAGATTATTGTCATCTTTTAGTGGTGTCTTGTGTTCTTGATTTTTCATGTTCCTTGAAGTCTTGTGTTTCTGTCTTTGCATTTAAAGTAGCAGTCTCTACTCCAGTTTTTACTAACTGCCTTCAAGAGAAAAATATCTCCTATCAAGTCCTGCTAGGGTTTCTGAGGCCTTCGAACAAAATTAAAAATTAAATAAACTTACAATCAAATAAATTATATTACAAATAATGGGTATATATAATCAAAACTCATCACTTCTTAATGATTCTACTACATTTTACTCTTACCTATATTCTTGGGGTTAGGTCTAGGATATCTGCATGGTGAAAATACTATAAAATAATATTCCAACTTCTAATCCAGTAACATCACATTGGTAGCTTGAAATCAGCCATGATGGTAGTATTTACACCACAGAAATGAGAAAATGCTACACATCAGGGCTTGATTTACTGTTTTGTTGATAATCCGGATGGAGATTCGGCAAACACTTTCTATAAAAGGTCAGGCAGTATTTTAGGCTTTGCAGGCTGTACAGTCTCTGCCACAACTACTCAATGCTACTGTGATAGAGAGAAAGTGGCCACAGACAAAATGTAAGTGAATAACACAGCTATGTTTCAATATGACTATTTACAAAAACAGGAGCAGCCAGACTGGGCCCATAGGCTGTAGCTTGTCAACCCATGGTCTACACTTAACAAAGTGATAGATAAAATGCTAATGTACATCAAATTTAAAAGAATGCCATAACATAAGGTAGTCATTAAATTGTACAGGGCACACACAAAAAAAGAGAAAATATTCTTCCAGTATTCTAAAACTATCATCTAATTCAGCAAAAAGTCTGTCATCTCTTTGATAAGCCAATGAACTTCTAACATACATCATAGCTATTTCACTTTCATCTTACTTGCTGACATGAATAAAAATATCAACAGACATTTATGTTGGAATCATGCTTTTAAAAAAATATGGGTATTTATTCTGAAATAATAAATGTGCCTCCATTTTTTGGTCAGATATAAAAATAAGGTTTTTAAATAGGCTGACATATAATCACAGTTTTTTTCTCATCTTCTTTTCCTTTTCTTCCTTTCTTCCTTTTAAATATTAGGACTTAGAACACTTACCTCTAGTACTTATTTTACTAATTTGCTGTACAAACTAGGATGCTTTGAGCAAGAGGTAACAGAAAACTTAGTTCAACCTGTCTTCAAATATAAGTTTCTTGGCTTATATAAGACATACATCTAGGGGATTGGGCAGGTTTCAGGGTTGGTATCATCTATTGCTCTGGTTCCTGCTGTTCTGCCCTCTGGTGTGTGTGGCTTCCTACTTAGGCCGGATTTGAAATGACTGTATCACTTCTGGTCCATACAACAGCATCCAGAGGAAGACAAGAAAACTCCCAGAAGAGGGATGAGGCACTTTTCCCATAATCCATAGCAAGTCTCTGCTTCATGTTTATTGGCACAGATTGGGTCATATGACAATTTTTGAACCTATCCCAGGCAAGGTGTATAGGCTTAACCATAGGCCCACCCTGGAACTTGGGTGGGATGAGCTTCCCATAAAACATGTGGACTGAACTTGGCAGGGCTGGACACCTGAACAAAATGGAGGAGGGGGAAAATGAATACGGAAAAGGTCACTGAAGATAACCCACTACTGTTTATTTTTTATTTAGCTTTTCTGTTAGCTCTTTCTCTGCAGCTTGCATCTCAACTGAAACCTTTAGTAGAGAGTTGCTCAAAAAGTTTACAACTTAAAGAAAATGACTGAAAATAGTTTCAGATAGTTAACTGTTAGGGTGTTAATCACAGCAAGCAAAAAACTTGAAAACAAACTAAATGTTTAACAATGGTTGAGGAAATTATGTCGTTGAAATGTTATAAATACATTTGACATGGTAAAATTTTCATGAAATAGTATATAGAGGAAAAAGCATGTTGTAATATAGTATTTTAGAATCAAAAAATAAAACAAAGACCACCAGTGTTTTAAAAGGAAAAAAAAAAAAGAAACGAACTTATATTCATTATCTTGGCACACAGGGAAACCTAAGCCAGTGAGGAAATCACTGAGTAGTTTGCTCAGTGGGGAAAGTAGGTGTTAGTGGCACTTATACTTATTAAGCATTGAAAATTATCCTCTGGGAAACAATAGAACAACTCCATCTGTCTGTAAACAGTTGATAACAATAAGCCCCACTGCTCATTGATAAGCATCTTCAATTAGTTCCAGTAAGGGTCAAATTTCATAGTCTTTAATCAACTTAATTACTTAGGACCACTTGTGATGAAATGCAGCGTCCAATTTTGGTATCTCTAGATGAGAGTAAAATTATTTTTATTTCACTATCAACCTGCATCATTAGCATTCGGCCACTAACATTTAAAATAGAGGGAATTGAAATCAGAGAATTGGATACACAGGAGATGAAAGAGTTGAGAAATCAGGAGATGAGATGACAGATTAGCAAGAGGAGGAAGCTACTACCCAGACCCTAGACTCGTGGGACAAAGGGAAATGTGGTGACAGTATAGCCTAAAAGCTAAGGTCAACTGATGGAAACTAAGACCTCCATCATCCTGTCTCACAGAAGCTGGAGGAGATGCTCCTCAAGGCAGAGAGAGGGAGATGGAAATACCCTGGCTTCTCCCTTCCTCCTGCCCTCCAGTCTCTCACCAAGGCCACCCATTGGCCAAACCTCAATGAAACCTGGATGATGAGATAATGGGGGGAAACAGGAAGTGCTATTTGCCATGGTCATACCATTCTTTATATAGAGAGCATAGGAACTGATGTATGGATATCTGACTGCAAATAGTTCTAAGCCTGGTACAGAGAACCTGCCAATGAATGTGTGAATGTATGTAAATGTACATTTACAGGGATGCTTCTAGAAGTCCATCTACATGGAAGAATGTTAGTCTTTTATTTCTAGGCTATGATAGTTTTTTTTCTATTTAATTGTTCATATTTTCTGATTCTCTTCAATGACTATATATTACTAAAGTTATTTTTTTAAGATTTACAAATTATTTTTAGGAATTAAGTATTAAAATTGGAAGTTTTATTGCAAACATTTGGTCAATAAATCACTGCTTCTTTCAAAAAATCTATATTGTTACTTATGCCCACATTGTCCAGAGGGCATGTAGGTATAATCCATCATGAGGAATAGTCACACTCCTCAGAGTGGAGTATTTACAAAAACAAACAAGTCTTCTTTTTGCTGCTATTAGCTGCCTCTCAGAATAAAGCATGAATATATTATTGTCCTCACAGATGGACTCCTTACTCTTAACAAAGCTCCCACCTCCTCCAGGCGTGAGGAGTGGAAGTAAGGAAGTAGTTACAGGGAAGATAATCTCATCCTGCCACAGTCTTAATGGTTCAAATATTTTCTTTCTCTGTAAGAGTAAAGTATTAATTGCAGGATTATCACAAAGCTGGCAGTAAGCAATTGCAAGATGCTGATGGATGAAGTTTTAAGTTTAATGTACTTAAAGGTGATATCTCAGTACACAGGAAGACATAGATAGGGAGTTACACAGCAGCATGTCCAAGCTTCCAAATCCCCAGGAACACCCCCAAGATACTGAGGGCACAAGGGGAGATGGGGTGGAATCCAGTCTGCTCTCCTCCGCCATTCTCACAGGGTTCTCATAATCTCTTGACCCTGCCACTGTCTGCAGATTCTGGCCATCTGCTTGTCTGTCCAGTAGACACTAGTAACTACTAACACTCCCAATACATTCCCAAATGCCTCCAGATAGGTTGAGAAACTGAGTGAACTAAAGGTCAATTTTTGCCTGGCATACTACGCCCCTGGTACAATGCACATCAATCTGGGCTGCCTGTTAAAATCAACAGGGAAGCTTTTAAAAATGCCAATACCAGGGCCCAAGCCTAGAAACTGTGAGTGGACGAGTCTTGTGTGGACCTGGAGCATCCACAGTTCTAAATACTAGGCAGGTAGAGCCAAGGTTGAGGATCACAACTCAAAACCAGGCACAGATCTACCAAAAGTTATTTCAGAAAGTGCTTCTTAATAAGTGTACATGCATCTCCCACTGGGAATGACACCACAGGTTCTCTGTCTCTCTTCCCCAAGGAAAAAACTAAATGGAATTTTCCAGTTGTTAACTTTAGACACTTTTAGAAAGCCATTTGCCTCACTATCACCCTCACTTCAAAAGGAGGATTGAAGGAACCCAGGTCCACTTAGCCTGCTGCCTGGGCCAAAGATCCCAGAGTGGAGTGAAAGGTTCAAGAAGGGTAAACCATTTACTCACTTCTCCACAGGTGTTTTGGCATATTGTAGTTTTATTAATTTTTAGCTCTCAGATAAGACTTGTCCATATTAAAATTTACATGCACAGACACACACACACACAGGTAAATCTTCTGGGCTTAGCCCAAGTCCTGTTTTGAATAATGGACCCTTAACTACATCACTTCTCTCATTTTACTAATGGAGAAATTGAGAGAGGTCAATTTGGTTTTCAACTTAAATGTCTCTTCTCCCAAGGAAGAGTCCCAGTTCCCCCATAAGTTACATTAAAACCCTTGTTCGGTAGTCCCATCACCCCCTCTATTTCCCTTATCAGACCCCATTCCACACATCTTACAGTAGCCTGGGATTGCCCATCAGACTCAAGTCCCTGAGAATAGACTGTGTTCTCTTGTTCATCAGCGTATTCCCAGTGCCAGGTACTAACTATATCACATTTTAGGGGAGATAATAGCTCTTCTTTCATTTTCATCAAGTGAATGCCATTTTTGGTATGCATGGAGTCAAATATCCTAATTTCTCTTTTACAAAAACACATTCCACCTTAAGGAACACGATAGGAACATGCATTCCTTCAAAGCCATGTCACTGTCATCACATATAACAACACCTTCAGAGTTGACTTGGAGGTTTGGGCCAAGTCTAATAATTTTAAAAAATCCTGACAGATAACTGAGTAAGATTTAAGAATGTAGCTTAAATTGTGTCAGAAAGAATTACCAAGGTTTTTATTTCTAGAAAGAAATATGACATGTGAGGGGAAGTGAGTTGAAAAGTGAGCACAGGCATCAGAGGCAAATTGAAGAGGAGCCCGCTGGCCAGGACACAGGAGAATTTTTAGATGATTACATGTAGTTTTGGCTGTTTGAGAGTGCTTGGAAGAAAATCAGCAGTCTGATTTTCTAAAAAAAGTAAAACTGCAAGATATGAGCCAACAGTACGAGGCACTAATCTCCAATACCTAGAAATCTACCTAATTTTTCAGTTGAGAATACTGTGGAAGAAGATGTCTAATAAGTTGTATATGTTCAGAATCTCATACTTTTTCAAATGCTCTCACCTTTCCTTTCACTTTGAAGAAAAGCCTTTTCTTATTAAAATATTCTTTCCCAGCTTCCACATCAACTTTCTATAGCCTTGAATGCATGAATATTTTGCTTCTGTTTTCTCATCATTCTTTTAGAAAGACTGCTATGTTGGTTTGCTTTAAACACAAGGTCTCTGCTAGGTGACCTGTGTCTTTTAAAAAACTTCTTCTTTCACATGAAAATATAAAAGAAAAAGACCCTACTAAGTCTCTTTTCAAACGATTCTGTAGAAATTTTTTTCCTCCTTGTCTTCTTTATCTTGTGAACCCACGTGTGTTACTACCAATACCTCCATCTGCCTCTCAAAAATAAAGATTAGGTACATTCATTCCTCTCCTAGGTATTTGGCAAAACTCAGAGGGGAGGTTGTGATCATCTTTTTCACAAGCTATCTTGTGTGCCCTCTGCATTCTCCCACGGGCAGGATGGAAATGCACTTTGTATTTCCCGCTCCCCATCTCACCAGCTGATCTTCCTGTCTGGCCTTCCTGGTGGTGGGAGAGGGTAAGAAGACTAGTTTCTACAAGTGCAACATGTGGTCAGAAAGAAAAGCAGTGTCCACAGAGCAGCATCCCCTTGGTGATACGAAAGACAGGCAACAAAAAGATGCAACAAAGAGAGTTGCATGAGAACAAAAAATAAATTTGAGCACTTGGGCCACCAGGAGACAAGTTGATGGGTTGTGAGCCAAGCTGAACTAGGAACTAAAGAATTAGGAGATAGTAGTGAACATCATACTGTTGGACTTAGTCTCAATAGTCAACATCAGCATGGTGAGCCAGGTCAGGACCAGGTTATTACCAGCTCTGACAACAGAAGGCCTTGTTTAAAGCAGAAGGGAAGAATAGACTTTTCAAAAAATGGTACGGAAACAGTTGGGCATCCCTCGACATAAACTAACAAAAAATGAACCTTAACCTAAACCTCCACACCTTACACAAAAATTAAATCAAAGTAGATCATAATCTTAAATATAAAAGCAGAACATTTTTAGAAAAAAAGTAGGAGAAAATCTTTGGCATCAAGAACTAGGTGAATAATTCTTAGACTTGACACCAAAAGTATGATCAATAAAAGCAAAAACTGATAAATTGGATCTCATGAAAATGAGTTAAAAATGCTTCATAGAAGATCCTTTTAAGTGGATGAAAATTCAAATTACACAGTGGGAAAACATATTTGAAAATCCCATGTGAGACAAATGACTTGTATCTATAATATACAAAGAACTCTCCAAACAACTTAAAAAAATCCAACTAGAAAATAGGCAGAAGACAGGAACAGACATTTCATGGAAGAGAATATACACATGGCAAAGAAGCACATGAAAAGATGCTCAACATCATTAGCCATTAGGGAAATGCAAATTAAGACCATAATGAGATATCAGAGAATAACTGAAATTAAAGTATAGTGACAACATCAAATGCTGGCGAGTACGTAGAAAAATTATATCACATCACTGGTGGGAAAATAAAATGGTTTAGCCACTCTGAAAAAAAAAAAAAAAAAGAAAGAAGATGGAGATTTCCTGCCTGACCTGGGAATTATGCCCTCATGAGCCTCAGAGTAGTTCTTAGCTGCCTGATACCCTGTGTAGTGGGATCATATTTTAGGAAGTAACTGAAGTTTATACCTCATTTAAAAAAACAAAAATTGTTAAACACACTGGTGATGAGAATATATAAAAATTTTAATAAATCTCGCTTCAAGGGAAAAAGCCTATAGCAGACCAATTCAAAGATTCAACAGAGAATTTACAGGAAAAGAGAATGGCTAGATCAGTGTTTGTCATGCTCAGTACTATGGACACTTTGGACCTGATAATTCTTTATTTGGGGGGTAGGGGACTGCCCAGTGGATTATAAGATGTTTAGCAGCATTCCTAGCCTCTACACACTAGATGCCAGTAGAAAACCCCGCTTCCTCCACAAGTCTGTGACAACCAAAAACATCCCCAAACATTGCCAAATGTTCCCTAGAGGGAAAAAATACCTCTGATCGAGATGCATGGGGTTAGATTACCATTGGTTAGACTCAAATCAAAAAGAAAAGAGTGGTTGGTTAAAGGTTACTAAATTCTTGACAGATATCAGCTGGGTATGTAGGTAACTGGGCTCCCAGATTTTTAATCCCATTAAAGTTCCTCAGGAAATGGTTTAAACATTTTTTCAGGATTGTTATTTTCTCCCTGAAAGGAGATTGTGAATTATATCACACAAAAGTTCTGTTCCAGATCAGATCCGATTTGGGACAATTTTCTTTTACAACCTCTAGGACACATTTATATTCATGACCCTCTTCCCAAGCATTTAGGCAGTAACAATGACAGTTTTTCATATGCTCTGCTCTTGAGGAAAGCGAGATACAGCAAGAAAAAATCAGGTAGACACATTTCTAAATATTATTATTAAATGCCTAGCAGGAGCAATCACAGGAAACTTAAAGAACAAAAGCCAGACCTTCCATTGCAAGAACCAGGCCTTTTGAAAGACCAAACATGTGTGCAACTCAAGGTTTGAGAATCTGGAGCATTCAGAATAGAAAACACACACACACACACACACACACACACACACACACACACACAAATACAGTATTCACACACAGAGGGAAAAAATGCTCAGAATACAGAGATAACACAGGGAGTTATCTAAAAAAGCTCTATTCCTGACCCCAACCAGGGTGAAAACAGATATTGGAAAATAAGTGGTGCATCAAGAGAAACACTTAGCTCCCCAGAGCAATGAGGGCAGGTATAAACAGACAGAGGGCCTAAGGAAAGTGCCCACACCACTCCCACCCCAACCTGTCTTCCTCAGTTCCCCATAGCATGGGGCAGGCAGGCACTAAAGAGAGCTGAGAGTGCCCGTGGCCAACTTGTGGAGCGGGAATGTGTCACTGAACAGGGACAAAGTGACCTGCTAGCAGAGGACTAGAGAAGTGACCACCCAAAGTGAGGTTTAAATGAGAGTCACAGCTAAATCTTGGAGGAAGCTACAGCTCCACCAAGAGTCTGGGTTGTCTGAGTTGGCAGGATGAGACCTCATCTATGGGCCATGCTAAAAGAATGAGTGAGTTATATTAGTTATATTAGAGGCGGACACTCCAACAGTGGATGCAACAAGAGCAGAGCGGTGAAAGGGAAGAAAGGGGGCAGGAGAGAGGACAGATCTCTGAAAGTACAGGCTTGTAATATTTTAAACACTTCATGATAAGAACAAAAGAGAACTCCAGAGTGACAAATCTAGGCAAACTATACTGATTCCTCATCCTCCTCTCCTGAGAAATTCAGGAAAACACACCCCCTTAAACACTAGCAACAAAAGACAATTGCAAGTGAATTTCCTATAAAGTTATGATAAGCGGAAAATGAATAAACAGCAGAACAATATTGCTGCAAATAATAAAGGCATTCGGAAATTTGTGGATGTCTATTTATTTATTTATTTAGGCTTATTCAGGTCTTCATTGCTGCGCGCAGGCTTCCTCTAGTTGTGGCTCGCGGGGGTTACTCTTCGTTGCGGTGCGCGGGCTTCTCATTGTGGTGGCTTCTCTTGTTGCAGAGCACGGGCTCTAGGCGTGCGGGCTTCAGTAACTGTGGCACACGGGCTTAGTTGCGCCACAGCATGTGGGATCTTCCCGGACCAGGGCTTGAACCCTCATCCCCTGCATTGCAGGCAGATTCTTAACCACTGTGCCACCAGGGAAGTCCATAATTAAAGCAAGCTAAAAGAATATAAGAAAATTATAGAAGCAATAAAAGAATAGCATAAGTCAAAATTTTAAAAATCTCAGAAATGAGGTGATTGAGCAAAAGAGAGCTGACAAAGGAGAAAAATTAGAACTCATAATAAGGCATGTCGGGAATTAAGACAAACTAGAAAGAACACAAGAGCAAATAATAATGCCATAAAAGAAATAAGAGATTAAAAGGAAGAAAAACTTTAAAAGCGAAAGGAAAAGAAGAAAAAAATTATAAAGATTTGAGAGAAGCAATCAATATAGTAGATAGGCAAAGAAGCTTCAGCATACATAGGAGTCACCAAACAATGTGTAATTCAATGATGCTTTCTGAAATATAAGAAAACTTGGTCTACATATTTAAGGGGCATTTTGTATACTTGGAAAAAAAATCAAATCAGGCAGTCAACATCAAAACATTGCCTAGTAAAACTACTGAGCATTTTAAAAAGAAAAGGGAGGGGATCCAGGCAAACAGACCAAGTCACATAAGGGGAAAAAACAGATTGATATTACACTTTACAACAGCAATGTTTTACACCAGAAGACTACTGAGTAATATATCTAAGTTGCTCAAGAGAAGAAAATGTGAGCCAAGTATTTTATGTCCATTCAAACTGACCTTTAAGTATAAACACCACACACACACAAAAAAAACTATTGTGAACATGTAAGAATAGGATATTATTCCCATCAGCACTTGCTGAGAACTCTTTTAGAAAATAAGCTTTTCTAGAATCTGGAGAGGCACTGGCAAGAAGAATGTTCCTGATCGTTGAATATATATTTACCTGTAGAACTGATTTTTGTTTAATTTTTGGATGACGGTTTCATAAACTGCTACTTTACTAAATTCTCTTTTTGTTTAGAGTAGTTTTTCACTATTTCTTTTGGGAATCAAGCTATATAATAATATTATCCACAAATAGAGATAGTTTTACTTCTTTTTTTTTTTTTTTTTTTTTTTTTTTGTGGTGTGCAGGCCTCTCTCTGTTGTGGCCTCTCCCGTTGCGGAGCACAGGCTCCGGATGCGCAGGCTCAGCAGCCATGGCTCATGGGCCCAGCCGCTCCACGGCATGTAAAGCCCCTTGACAAGGGCTTTACATTGTAAGAAAACTTTATATGGTCATAATGTAATATTTTATTAATGAGCTGTTAGATTCTTTTTCCTAACACTTTATTTAGAACATTTTAACTGATGGTCATAATGAGATTGACTGGTAGCTTTATTTTTTTGGTGCAAATTTTGTCAGATTTGGAGATCAATTTACTTCATAAAGAGAATTCAGAAGTTTTTTTTTTCTTTTCTCAAGCCATGCTCTGGAATAGTTTAAATACTACTAGGATTAGGATTAACTGATCTTTAAAGTTTTAGTAAATTCATGTGAAACCATCTGGCCTTTAGAGTGGAGTGCTGTTTGATTTTTCTATTTCTTCTATGTTAATTGGTCTATTTATAGATTCTATACCTGTTGGTGAATTGTATTACACCAGAAAATTACTTATTTCAAATTTATTTGCAGAGAGTTATGAAAAGTAGTCTTTTATAATTTTTAAAGGTTTCTCTCTTCTGAACATCCATCTCATGATTTCTAATTTTGTATATCTAAGTTTCCTCTTTTCTTTGTTAGTTTGACCAGTGGTTTTTCTATTTTGTTGATTTTTTTCCCAAAGAAGCAGGTTTTTTTTTTTTTACTTATTCATTAGTTCACTCTTTTTGTTTTATTTTGTTCTAATTCATTATTTTCTATTTTTATCTTTATTAATTTATTCCTTCTGTTTATTTCCTTTGTAACTCTTTCTCTAGATTTTTGTGTAAGGTATATGATTCATTTGCTTTTATTTTATTGCCATAGTTATTTAATGCCTTTTGTACTCTTGTTCTGATATATTAATGGCTATAGAACTACATTCTGAAGATCTAACCTAATATGAATATTACAAACACATAGGGGACTGGCTGAATTGAGTTACATTCATACCACTATGCAGCCACAAAAATAAATGAGTTAAATTTATATAGGTTGCCTGGCAGAAATTTCTATAAATATTTGTTTAGTGAGAAAAGCAAGATGTAAAGAAAACTCCATCATTTTCTTTAAAACAATGACAAGCCTTTAAATACATACTAGAATATGATTACATATCCATGGAAAGAAATGGAAGAATAAATACATCTGTTATTTGGGGGGAGGAGGGAAATCATGTGAAGATAAGAATACACACAGAAAAATGTTTTTAAAACATGACCAATAAAAATAACATGCTCACATTTAAGATAATTATAAATACATGAAAATCAATATAAAGAGAAACAAAAAGATGATCACTAAAATGTTAAATCCTGATACCTCGAAATGGTATGACTCTAGGTGTTTTTAACTTTCTTCTTTATACATATTTTTTAAGAAGATAAGAGAATGACAAAATATTTTTGTGATATGGGCAAAATCTCTCACAGTTATTTTCATCTGAACTGATCCTCATTTCTACCAATATATATTTATATATTTTCCATTATCTCTATCTTATTTTTTATATAGATTAAAAATCTCTCAAAGAGAAGCTAATTTTCTATCTGACTTGACAAGGGCTTATAGCTTTGCAGAAAGTGGTGAGAGTGACATTTTTTCCTTTTTTGTCAGAAAAACCATGAAGATTTAGGAGTTGATTTAATAATGATATTTATTTTAAAATGAATATGATACAGGAATGAGTAATCCTTCCATTCATTTAAAAATGTTTAGAAATGTATTCGAGTTTCATGAAAACTGGAATCCCACAATTTTAGAGCAGTATGGTAAAATTACAAAGGATTCAGAGAAGCATCGAAAAGATTACTAAAGGAGCGGGCTTCCCTGGTGGTGCAGTGGTTAAGAACCTGCCTGCCAATGCAGGGGCCACGGGTTTGAGCCCTGGTCCGGGAAGATCCCACATGCTGCAGAGCAGCTAAGCCCTTGTGCCATAACTACTGAGCCTGCGCTCTAGAGCCCACGAGCCACAACTACTGAAGCCTGCGCGCCTAGAGCCCATGCTACGCAACAAGAGAAGCCACTGCAGTGAGAAGCCCGCGCACTGCAATGAAGAGTAGCCCCTGCTCGCCACAACTAGAGAAAGCTCACGTGCAGCAATGAAGACCCAACACAGCCAAAAATAAATAAATAAAATAAATAAATTTATTAAAAAATCAAAGATCATTGAAGGATCTGAAAAATAAAATGTATGGGGCAAAGTTAAAGGAAAGTATTGTTCAGCAAAGTAGTTGAAGAGAAACTGAATAGTCCTTTTCACATCTGTAAGAGCCTCTTCTACAGAAGAAGGGGGCCAGCTGGTTCCAATCTCCATTAATGATGTAACCAGAAGGGGGAAGATGGAGGAGGAAATTGCAGCAGATGAGACATGGGCTGACTACAAAGACCCCGGTGGCCACATTTGTCAAACATGAGGATGAGTTACTAAGGGAGGCTGTGGGATCACTTCTCCCTTCTCCTCAGGGGCACTTCCCTCATCTGTCTGGAGTGGTTTAAATGCAATCCGGCCTCGAGAGAGGTGAACACCCTCATGACTTACAGGCTCATCTTGTGCTGTATGTCTACGACATATTTGGAAGGGTAAATTTAAGGCTAAAACTATTACATTCCCTTCCATCACTCTCCACCCCAGTGTCCAATAATGGAATATTTACTGTAAAAGTTTATGAGCAGCATGGCAAAGGTTGGCTCCAACAGGCAATTTAACAGAGAGTGGCCCATGGAACAGTATAAACCTGGCTCCACTACACACGATTTCCACAAAGAAACTTCACTGTGTCCTGTAAACCTAATTAAAATGTTTTTGCTGGTTTCCTAAACAATTTGTTTTACTTTGGACCATTCTATTAATATAAGATCTTAAAAGTTGTTGTGAAGCAGAGCCTTTTTGCAAGATGGCTGTGTCTTATTTTGCAACCATATTTCATAAATAGTTGTTTTTATCATTTGTATTATGATTATTATTAAAGTAACAATGAAGAAGAGATCAAAAATCATCCCAAAGTGCTATGGGAAGAGGATCAAGGATTCTCCAGGAAGCATTGTGGAGAAACCTATGGAAATCAGGCCGAGAAATTAGTAAAGAGACCTAAAATGGCTTAGAAGTAGCCAATACTTAAGAGTCCTAATGTTTTTATAATATTTAAAATTTCTTATTTGTGGTAAAAAAAAAAACCGATAACAGGAAATCAACCATCTAAACCATGTTTAAGTGTTCGGTTCAGTAGTGTTAAGGGTATTCACATTAGCGTGCGACAGATCTCCAGAGCCTTTCATCTTTGTAAAAACTGAAACTCTATACCCACTAAACAGCAGCTCCCAATTTCCCCTCCCCCAATCCCTGGAAACCACCATTCTTTCTGTTTCTCTATTTGACTACTTTAGATACTTCTTATAAGTGGAATCACACAGTATTTGTCCTCTTGTGACTGGCTCATTTCATTTAGCATAATGTCCTCAAGCTTCATTCATGTTGTAGCATGTGGCAGGATTTCCTTTTTTTTTTTTTTTAATTTTATTTATTTTTGGCTGTGTTGGGTCTTTGTTGCTGCCCGCAGGCTTTCTCTAGTGTGGTGAGCAGGGGCTACTCTTCCTTGCAGTGCGCAGGCTTCTCATTGCGGTGGCTTCTCTTGTGGCAGAGCATGGGTTCTAGGTGTGCAGGCTTCAGTAGGTGCAGCAAGTGGGCTCAGGAGTTGTGGCACACAGGCTTAGTTGCTCTGTGGCATGTGGGATCTTCCCAGACCAGGGCTCAAACCCATGTCCCCTGCATTGGCAGGCAGATTCTTAGCCACTGCGCCACCAGGGAAGTCCTCCTTTTTTTTTTTTTTTGAAGGCTGAATAATGTTCTCCTGAATGTATGTATATACCACATTTTGTTTATCCATTCATCTGTGGATGGACATTCGGATGTGTCCTAATTTTTTAAATGTAACATAAAGTATTTTAAGAAACGTGTCAGTTATTGTGCTATTGCCTCTCAGCTCCAAACTCACCCTCTTATTTTCTGTTTGAGGCTAATGGGACTGAGTCTCTGTAAATCCAGTCTCTTCTTTGCTGGCTGACTCCATTGGACTCTGTCCATAGGAGGCGCTAGAGGGAGTGCGCTGGCTGGAGGAGCGGGTAGAGCTTGCTCCGCCTTGGCCTCCATTGCCTTCTGTGTACTTGGAGTTCCAGGGTCACTCTGGCCTACCAGTTCCTCCCAGCACGATAGCAGCAGCTGAATGCAGTCTGCAGTTTTTCTAACAACTGCAGGGCCAGCCTCCCTGCACCAACACCAGCAGCACCAGAGCAGCCCCCTTCCAGGGACCCGAGAGGCACCTCCTTAGGCCCCTCCTCTGAGCTTCTGCCTTTTAGTAATTTCCACCTCGGCCTTTTACCTCCAGCTTTAGTTAAGGGTGAGAGCTGCCTCCTGCAGTTGTTACCTCTGAGATACATCAGCATCCTCTTCCTGCCATTTCACTACCTAGTTAACAACTATACACTATACCTAGTTAATGATTCTCTATATTCAAGTTACTCTGTTTAAAGAGCTGATCTGATTTCTACCTGCTGACTGCACCTGAACTGATACAGAAATCATGCAAAAAAAAAGTCACCTGAAGTTCTCAGGACTTTCCAGAAAGGAAGAACAAGCATAGGCATGGCCAAATAATTGAACAAATATATTGTCATTCATAAGTGAAAGACAAGTACAGTATAGAATGCTAAGCTATGTTCCCAGGAGAAGGAATGTAGGTTGTTATGGAAGATAGAGGTTGGCCCCTAACCCAGAGGGGAGTTATCTTATCAGGAACAGATCTGTGCATGAAACAGTGTTGGAGAAGGGCTGGAGCAACCATGGACCTGGAACCTCCACCCAGAGCTGAAGCCTACACTCAAGGGCTGCTGCCACCCTCTGCTCTCCTCTGGGTGTTTCTCCACAGTCACGGGTCACTGGGGAAGGCGAAAAAGCAAAACATGTGGGTGTGTGTGTTCTATCTCCTTTACATTCCCAGTCCCCCAAGAGAGCAGCAAAGAACACTTTAGCTTTAGCTCTGTAACTCTTCCAGCCCCGAGGAGGGCCCAGCCAGAGGAAACAGCTATTGTAGTCAACAATCGAGGTCTCCGTTTACCACAAAATTCATTCATCTGGGAGATGTATATGAGCTATTGTAAGGATAAGCCCGTGGGTGCTCATCAGAATAACTGACATTTCCTGCACCACGGCTATGTGCCAGCCATTGTCTTGATAGCTTCTTATCCATGAACTCCAATTCTTCAACAACATCCTTAGTGTCATTACTACCATTTTATTGATATTCAAAGAAATTAGTCTTGAAGAGAGTTAGCGAGCTTGCCTAATGTCTCACAAGCAGGGTTTGATCTAAGATTCTAAGATTCTTTGGGCACAACAGCCTGCAGTGTTCTCTCTACTGCCCATTTTTATGAAAGAACATAAAATTTCAAGAAACTATCCCGTTAGTCCACTGATTTATCTTCTATTTATACAGCTTCAGACAAAATACTTAATAAAAATCTGCTGCCTGGCTTTTAAATATAAACAGGCTCTTCCTTGGAAGTAGAAAGAAACTATTCACATGATGATAGTATGTATAAATGTAAAGTTATTTATATGTTAAACTTTGGGAGTTAGACTAGTAGAACCATTCTAGAGAGTGATATTCTGGTAGTACTTAGCCAAAAAAAAGTGTGCATATACCCTTTAACCACGCTATCCTAAGCCCTGGGTATGTATGTATGTATGTATGTATATATATATATATATATATATATATATATATATCCCAGAGAAAATATCACACAGTCCAGAAGAATCTTCATTGTAGTTTTGTGGTTGCAGAAAGCAAGCAATCTCAGTGCCCATACTAGGGAAGCAGACAGGTAAAATGTGATGGATGCACGTTATTGAGTTCAATGCTGGAAAGCTTAAGAACAAACATCCCATTTCCTGGGCTCCCTTGCATCTAGGGCTCTGGATCTGGTTGAGGCTACTCTGTCAGATGGACTTTCATGACATTTGGAGGGCAGCAAGGAGGCAGAGGCTGGCATCCTGCTGCTTCAGCTGGTTCTGTTAGCAAGAGGTTCCCGAAGACGCCTGCTCTGCTGCTGGGCTTCCTGACCGCAGTGGCCTCCTGATTGTGGCAGGGCCACTTGATTTGGGCACCAGCAGCTTCTTAGTTCTGTGGTTTCTTGTCGGCCTTTAAGCTCCTAAAGCAATTTTTTGAGGCTCAATTTTTAACCTTCCTAACAATTCTGTAAACCGTGTATAGCCCTGTCATAAGTCCATTTCTGCTTAAACTAAGTAGAAGAAGTTCTGTTCCCTGCCCTGACCAAAAACACCGCATCACTGTCTACCTTGAAAGGGATGCCTTAGTCAGAGCTTGTCAAGATGTGTGAAGAGTAATCTGCATTTCTGCGGCAGAATAAACAGCTTTTTGTTTTTCTTTTTTTTTCTAGAAACAAAACTAATGTCTAGCATGCTTCGTGATCAGTAAATACGATGTTAAAAATAAAATTTCTTAAAAATAAACATGCAATGATATCTCCTACTAGCTATATACACAAAATGTTTAGAAATATAACTTTATTTATACCAATATACTTTGTGCAAGACTTGCAGGCACCTCAAGGGAAACCTTGAATCATGTTCTGCTTATTTTTGTTTTACTTTATAGTCTGAGCTAAAATTGAATTCACTTTCTTTGTTTGTCTAGCTTTATTTTAGCTTATATGAAACTAACTATGGAATTTGAGGAATCTTAAGGAAGCTTCTCAGATTCCCCTGCGACAAAACCAACAGCCGTACCACTGGATAGGATGTATACTGTGCCTCTATTCTTACAAGGCATTTTATGCAGTCTCTTTCCAGCTAGAAACAGCAATTTTCAACATGTACGGAAGGAGGAGAAGCATTTAAAGCTAGTTTTACGAAAGCACACATTGTTTTATAGAAATAGCACATTCCGGGCTTCTCTGGTGGCGCAGTGGTTGGGAGTCCGCCTGCCGATGCAGGGGACACGGGTTCGTGCCCCGGTCCAGGAAGATCCCACATGCCGCGGAGCGGTCTGGGCCCCTGAGCCATGGCCGCTGAGCCTGCGCGTCCGGAGCCTGTGCTCCGCAACGGGAGAAGCCACAACAGTGAGAGGCCCGCGTACCACACACACAAAAAAAAAAAAAGAAAGAAAAAGAAAGAAAGAAAGAAAGAAAGAAAGAAAGAAAGAAAGAAAGAAAGAAAGAAAGAAAGAAAGAAAGAAAGAAATAGCACATTCCTGGTAGGTTGCCTGGGCCAGGGTCTGAGCAGCTGAGGCTAGAAAAGAGGACAGATAGGCCAGTAGGAGGAAACCTCCATTGAATGGCTACAAGTCCCTAACCATTGCACCTACCACCAGGGGCCCCAACGCCTGGAAGGTACCTGAACTTTGGGCACCAAAGTTAGACTCCTCTCACCTCTGTCCTTAATTCTGCAGCCAGTTGTATCTTGGGAAAGGAATTGGTTTAAAAAAATCTGTTCTCATTTGCCAGATGACGAAGGGAAAAGCTTAACTCGATTTTCTGGAAAGGGAAAGTGAACCCTAACATCACTGCTTTTATTATCTGTTTTAACTTAATTGCTGAACTTGAGAATGAAAAACCTATGTATGAGTGCCCACCCCACTGCTTAGCCCTGAGACCTGGGTCAAGTCACTCAGCATAGGCTTCTGTTGCTTCACTGTGGGGATCATTGCTTTCTGGTCTAATCCCAAGCTTGTGGCTAGGGTGACATAAAATATTATGCAAGAAATCTCCTTAAGAACTTGAGAAAAATCATACAATTGTCAGGCGTTAGCACAGAAATGTGTTATACTCTTATCATCCGTGTGATGACTACCAAGTTCCAAAAACAGCATCTGCTCCTAAAACTGTTGCTAACAGGCATTGATCATTCTTTCTTTAGTAAATATTTATCAGGCACAAGTGTCTGTTGAATGACCATATGTATGAATGAATACAGTGTGCTCTGAGGGAGCAGGGCCGATGGAAGTCACAAGGCACATGCACGACCCAGTATTGCACAGAGCCAGAGGAAAGGAGAACAGATGCTTCCTTGCTTAATCCTCTGTATTTTTCACTTGCGATACAGCAACTAAACTGTAATCACTTTTGAAATCCCTTGCAGGTGTTTCACTTGGCTCCTTTGCTCAAGCTCCAATGACTTTCCACATTCTGGAATCTGTGGTAATGGCGGATAATAATGTGCAGTGACAGTAATTAAATTATGAAAGGGAGGAAGATGTGTATCATGGCTGCTCTCCACGACTACAAAACATAACTCTTTTATCTACTATGATATTAGAGCAGTTTAGTAATGGATGCTGTGGTGATACCCAATGTCCCAAAAGACCCACTGTTTTTCCAAAGTCATTTCCCTGGTTTGGTGCATCTGTGTTGGTAAAAGCACAGCCCTCTAATGCATATAGATAGCAATTGCTGGGCCGAGGAACAGTATCGTACCATTAAATTCTGTAAGATGTGTATAGACCATTCTTTAATTTCCTCTTTTTCTAGGATATGGCAGAACATTCTCAAATGACACTAAAATGTGAACTTGGTTGCTTATTTTATACTCATTAGAAATCAATTTTCAAATTCACTTAATTATAATAGTGACTATTTACACGTGTAACACACAAGGTCTTATCTGATTTCTCATCTAAATTTGAAACAAACTCTGTGAGCTCTTGAAGTTTTTCCGTGTTAATGTTTTATAAAAGATTTCTGAAGACTTCACAATCCCAAAGCAAAGAACATTAGAAATGGGGAATCTTGCCAAATTTAGAATCTTTGCATTTTGATGTAGACAATCCAACTGTCTGGAAAGTATCCTCCTAGGGATTATATGAAACATGTGCTGTTTCACTAGTCCAAAAAACTTTCCCTAATACATTTACCAACCTTTGGGTGGAAACTATTTTTTAAGAAAACCTTCTCTCCAATAATAGCATATTACCAAGCCCCACTCCAGATCTGCTAAATCAGCAACTCTGGGGCAGAGGAGATGCGGGGGGCTGAGGGGATGGGGAGAAGCTGTGTTTTAACAAGTCCATCAGGTGATTCTGATGCAGTGGTTCTCAAACTTTTGCCAGCCCGAGAATTTGCATGTCTGTGTTCCCAGGTGATGCTGATGCTACTGATCTGGGGGACCAAAAGATAGAGACCACTGCTCTACAGTATTTTTTTAAATCCTATTATCACTATAATTGTTTGACAAGCTAAAACAACCTTCCCAAGTAATCTTACTAAAATTATCAGTCATTGAAAAATCTTTGTGAATTTTCTTCCTTTTATAGAGACAGTATATAGTGAGTAGATAAGAATGTAACAGTATTTCATCATACCATAGGAAAGCTCCCAATTGATTTATTTTTTTATTAATTTTTATTGGAGTATAGTTGCTTTACAATGTTGTGTTAGTTTCTGCTGTATAGTGAAGTGAAACAGTTATACTTATGCATCTATCCACTCTCCTTTAGATTCCCTTCCCATTTAGGTCACCACACATTATTGAGCAGTTTCCCTGTGCTATATATTAGGTTCTCATTAGTTATCTACTTTGTACATAGTAGTGTATATATGTCAATCCCAATCGGCATTTTAAAAGTACTGTGCTTTTCCCAAATGGCTGGGTCTTGAATCCTCTTGTTTATGTTTTATTGCCTTTTGGTGTTTCTTATAGACATTATCCCTGTTAAGCTATGTAAGGCTCTATTTGGCTTCATCACTTTTCATGGGTGGTAGACATGGGAAGAGGTAAAACTTGGTTCCAGGATGCCCCTAGCCTTGTGGTACAAAATTTATGAATGCCACACAAGTGATTTCATGGTAGAAAAAGTCCTTAAGCCAAGTTGAGAACAAGATTGCTACTTTGCAAAATTCCAGGAGAGTGCCATCCACATTGTTGCAGAATGGTGTGCCTGGAGTTGCATTATGCACAGCCTGCTTACCCTTAACAATAACCCTGGTTGTGAAGTAGACACGATATTTCTACCATCTCTGTACACACATTTTGTACTTTTGTTCCCGACCCTTAGTTACGGTGCCTAAAATTAATCACCTTACCTCTGTCCTAAGGACAGAGCTCTGATAGTATGCTAATGGCTTCATGCAATGTAGGATAACTACTCTTACATCTGAATAGCTGATACCTTTTGGGGTGCCTTCCTATTTATGGTCCTCTCTCTAAAATGCTTTCTTACCCAAGGGAGTGAACACCTTCAGCCATCTCTATACCACATGACATAAACCACTGGACATAGCTAATTGGATCATTGGTGGCACCTGACAAGGGAAAGAGACTAGACTGGCTGTCTGATGGCCAATAAAAATTTGTCAAGAATTTGAACTAAGAGATATAAAGACTAAGTATTGGGAGCTGAATCATATCGATGCAAAATATTAACAATAGATTTCAATGAATCGTTAAATTTCCTGAAACTGACCAGGTTCACACTCTTTCTGAAGTCTAGTAGCTTTCACTGATTCTACAAGATACTCTATTCTTTTTCGGTACTGGTTATACTTCACTTACCAGCTCTTCCCCCAGGTCTTCCCTCCCTTCTCTTACATGCTCTGAGCTCCAGCAGCTCACCAAAGTACACTGTGTCACTCTGGGTCTCCTGCTGCCTGGCTTCCATTGGAGTTGGCCAACTCTGCAGGTCATCAGAGTATTTCTTCCCCTCTTCCTTCCTCCATGCTTCAGTGCCTTCTCTGCTAGTAGTTGCAATCCCCCCAACTACAACTCCTCCCTGACAATCCCTCCCTCAAGGTTTCAACTATCACCAGGCTGTAGAAACACTAGAGGTGTTTAGCATTATAAGTGGTACCTGCTTTCCACCGTTGCTGATCTCTAGGTACCTCACCAGCCCTTGTTGCTTTCTTTAACCATGCCCTGTAAGCATCCCTTTCATTAATGTTCATTTGAACCATTTGGGTGAAGTCTACTTCCTGTTGTAACCTTAACTGACACCTTCCAATAAATTTTCCTATTACTGGCTAGATAGTAGTATTCACTTAAATGAGTTGTAATTGGACCGTGGCACATGCAAGTAATCATGACTTAACTAAATTATGCTACCTTTTAGAGAGGCATTCAAAATTTGAAAAGATGATATCACTTTCAGGTAAACATGGTAGATTTATCTCTGTTCCTTCAAAAATTCCATGGAATAGCAGAACAAAACTATTCAAAAAGTACCAATGCACAAAAGAATGGAATGGGAGAGAAGGCCACAGTGAACTAGAGATGGCGGTGAGATTTAGGAGATACTATGTGGGTGGAGGGGTAAATGACCAAATGATGACACAGCCCAGGAAACCAGCCTAGCAAAGGGGATGCTAAGAGGCAGTGAGCTGATTTCCCCATCTACAGCCTCAAAAGCAAGGACTAAGTAGTACCAGGGAAGGGGTGGGTGTGGAGAATTGCCCTAAACAGGAGGATTGGTTGAGAGCCTGTATGTGAAGTTATTGAAACTCCACGTCTCCTCATGGACTCCCCAGATTTTGCTTGCAAGAAATGTAACCAGAACTAGTGAAGGATGGGTATGTAAATTGTGGAACTCAGTCTGAGTAAGAGTCCCCCATCCTTCCCTGACCCTCACCCCACCGAGCCCCACACCTACCCTTTCACCTACTCTACTTGAAGATTCTAGCAGCCACAGGGGATTGGAGAATTCTCCTCTAGAGAAAATGACATACCCAGAGAGAAAACGTCCAAGTACTGACAACTGAAAATCCAAAGTGCCAGATTTATGTCTGTTCACCATAGAGAGAAACATACAGGTTGACAAGCCCCACTGCTAAACAAAGAAAAATGTCTTTTTAGTGTCCTGCTCAAGTATGAATGGAAAACCCAAGCAGAACCTGTCTTTGGTCTCTTGCCTGGCTCTCCATTTAAGATCCCCACATATCATAGGCACAAAAACTAAATATATTAGAGAACACATGATACCTCTCACTCCAGACTTATCACAGAGCCAGTACAGTGAATTACAACCACAAGCATGCATTCTAAATATCTTGAATAAAAACAAATTTTTGACAATACTCTTGAAAAATGTTTACATTCACTTTAACTTGCATTTTCTGATGAAAATGTGTTCAAATTGTATACACTCTGAATACAATTATGGCTATTTTTAATTCTGTAGATCATTACTATCAATAACATAAATCATGTAAAAATCTTGCTTATAACATAATTAGTTTGCTGAAATAAAGGCAAGAAAAATAACTTAGAGAATGTGTTATTAAACATTCATAAATTATATCTATTTTATTGCTTGTCCAGACATCTATAGCTCTATGGAATACTCAGACATGAGCTGTAATAATTAAATTCAATTGTCTTTGATGTTGTAATGATTTCCAGGCATAATAAAATCAGCTTTGCATACTTTAAAAAAATTATTATAGTCATTGTTTTGAAAGTATGCTTATAAATATAGGAAAATTGAACAGTGTGTTAGCTTGAATTGTAAGTTCTAGATGTTTAGTTATATGGTATATGGGCTTCCATTGGAGTCTTGGGCTGGGTCCCACAACATTAGGGGCAGACCTAAAGCACTCACCATTTGAGGAAAGCCTCAATAGGGAAATGAAGAAAGAGTATAAAGCAAGTTAAAGAAAGGAATTTCAAGGATAAAAATGAAAAAAGAAAAGAAAAACCAATGCAGATGTCAAAATTCTCTTTAAAATTTTTAAATGATTAGTAATCTCAGAAAGATAAAAGAAGCTATGTATTCCTAAAAAATGGATCGGGATCTTTTTTATTATTGGAATTCAATAAGAAGGCTCTCTTGGAAATAGAGAAAGCAAAAATTAAAAGTACAAATACACACTGGTAAAAACTCAACAGTAAAAAACAATTGAATTAGAGCATGGGCAAAAAATATGAATGAACGTTTCACCAAAGAGTATATACAGATGTCAAGTAAGCACATGAGAAGATATTCAACATCATTTGACATCAGGTAAATACAAATTAAAGCCGCAATGAGGTATCACTATATACCTATCAGAATGCATTGAATAAAAAAATAGTGACAATATCAAAAGCTGATGAAGATGTAGAAAAACTAGATCACTCATACAGTGCTGTTGAGAAAGTAAAATGACACATCATTATGGAAAACAGTTTAATAGTTTCTTATAAAACTAAATATACAACTACCATACATGTAATCCAACAATTGCACTCTTGTGCATTTACCCCAGAAATATGAAAAAGTTCCATTCAAACAAAAATCTGTACATGAATTTCCATAGCTGCTTTATTCTTAATAGCGAAAAACTGGAAACAACCCAGATGTCCTTCAACAGTTGAATGATTAGACAAATATGTTGTGGAATACTATTCAGTTATAATATGGAACAGCAATTGATAAACTAAACAAATTACATGAACCTGGAGGGAATTATGTGAAGTGAAAAAAGCCAATTCTAAAAGGTTACATAATGTATGATTCCATTTATAGCACTCTTAAAATGACAAAGTTATACAAACGGAGAACAGATTACTGGTTGTGAGGAATTAGGGATGGGGTGGGGAAGGAAAGTGGGTGTGGCTATATATATCTAAAAGGCCTAGATGAGGGATGCTTGTAGGGATGGAAAAGATCTCTATTTGACTGCTTTAGTATCCTGGTTATGATATAGCAGTACAGTTTTGCAAAATATTATCATTGAGGGAAACTGGATAAAGAGTATTCAGGATCTCCCTGTATTATTTCTTACAATTGGATATGAGTCTATAATTATCTCAAAATAAAAAGTTTAATTTAGAAAATAAAGAAGTACTGGAAGATCAATTCAAGGAAACCTAGAAAATAGGACATAAAGACAAAGACGTTTGAATACAATACAATAGATTAAAAGAAAAATTGGAGGACCAATCGGGTCCAAGCAGGTCCTGAAGCCACAAGTAAGTTACATAAAGAAATAGTCCAAGTGCCCATGGTCCACACTCCTGCTCCAGTGCCTTTTCTCTCCCAGCCTGCACCTATGGCCTCATGGGCAGTTCCCTATGATCAGCTGACAGAAGAAGAGAAGACTGGCACCTGGTTTACAGGTATGCAGGTATGCACAATATTCAGGTACCACTCAAAAGCAAATAGCTGCAGCACTACAGCCCCTTTCTAGGACATCCCTGAAAAAGAGTAGTAAGGGGGAATCACCTCAGTGGGCAGAACTTGGGGCAGTGTACCTCATTGTTCACTTTGCTTGGAAGGGGAACTGGCCAGATGTGTAATTACTGATATATGCCAATTTGTGGGTTTTGGCCAATGGTTTGGCTGGATGGTCAGGGATTTGGAAGGAATATGATTGGGAAAAAAATGGTGACAAGGAAATTTGGGGAAGAGGTGTGTGGATAGACCTCTCAGAACGGACAGAAGACATGAAGATATGTGTGTCCCATAAAGCATTTGGTAAATGTTCACCAAAGGGTGACATCAGCAGAGGATGATTTTAATAATCAAGAAATTAGGATGGCCCATTTTTTTGGATACCAGTCAGCCTCTTTCCCCAGCCACCCGGTCATCACCCAGTGGGCTCATGAACAAAGTGACCATGGTAGCAAGGGTGGAGGTTATGCATGGGTTTACCAACATGGACTTCTATTCAACAAGTCCTACCTGGCTATGGCCACCACTAAGTGACCAGTCTTCCAGCAGCAGAGACCAACACTGAGTCCTCAACATGACACTATTCCCTGGAGTGATCATTCAGCTACGTGTTGGGAGGTTGATTATATTGGACCACTTCCATCCTGGAAGTGGCAGCACTTTGCTCTTGCTGGGATATACATTTACTGTGAATATGAAACTGCCTTCCCTACACGCAACCCAAAACTATCATCCATGGACTTACAGAATGTCTATTTACTGTTATGACATTCCACACAGCATTTCTTCTAATCAAGGAACTCACTTCACAGCAAAAGAAGTATAGCAATGAGCCCACACTCATGGAATTCACTGGTCTTACCATATTCCCCACCATCTTGAAGTAGCTGGCCGATGGAACCATGGAATAGCCTTTTGAAGAATTGGTTACAGCACCAGCTAGGTAATATCTTGCAGGGCTGGTGCAAGGTTCTCTAGAAGGTTGTATATGCTCTAAATCAGTATCCAGAAATGATTCTGTTTCTCTCATAGCTAAGAATCAAGGGGTAGAAATGGGAGTGGTACCACTCACTATTACCCCTAGTGACCCACAAAATGTTTGCTTCCTGTCTCCATGACTCTATGCTTTGCTGGCTTAGAGGTCTCAGTTCCAAAACGAGGGATGCTTCCTTCAGGAGACAAAAGAATTATTCCACTGGACTGGGAGCTAAGACTGCTATCTGGCCACTTCAGACTCTTCATGTCTCTGAATCAACAGGCAAAGAAGGGAGTTATTATACTGGCTGGGGTGATTGATCCAGACTACCACAGAGGACATGGGACTACTACTCCCTAATGGAGGTAATGCTGTGTATGTCTGGAATACAGGAGACCACTAAAGACATCTCTTAGTATCACTATGCCTTATGATTAATGTCAATGGAAAACTACAATAACTCAATCTAGGCAGGAATATTAGTGGCCCAGACCCTTCAGGAATGAAGGTTTGTATTACCCCACCAGGTAAAGAACAACAATCAACTGAGATGCTTGCTGAAGGGTAAAGGAATATAGAATGGATAATAGAAGAAGATAGTTATAAATACCAGTTACAACCACATGACCAGTTACAGAAATGAGGACTGTAATTGTCATAAGTATTTTCTCCTTATTTTGTTATGGATATGTGTGTGTATATTAAGTAAATATCTTTGTTTTCTTCCTTCTCTTATTCCCTTATCATGTAATATATTGTACCATAAAAGTACAGTATAATAAAATGTACTTACTTTACATCATAGTACTCAAGTTACAGGACATCAAAGAGTAAACATCATTCATGGACTTTTCCTACTCTTCTGGAAAAGGGGTATGTGCATTTTGGTTGTATGCAGGATAGTTGTATCATGTTAGGTGGAATCATGACCTTGTTATTATCTTTATTTGGGGATTAAAATGGTTTAAGAAGATGCATTGGTTGCCAAGTTGACAAGGGCTGGATTTGTGGCAGTTAATTTTATGTAGAATATATACCATCGACCATCTTGGTTCTCAGGCCTTCTGAAGTGGACTAGAACTATACATCAGCCCTCCTGGGTCTTCAGCTTGCCAACTGCAGATCTTGGGACTTTTTAGCCCCCATAATAGTGTGAGCCAATTCTGTATTACACACACACACACGTATATGTATATGTTTACCTTATTGGTTCTATATTTCTGGAGAGCACAAAATACCTCACCAAGAACCCCTAAAATAAATGAAAAAGGCTCATAGCCAATCACCACTGTCAATAACTATGAAGGGTCTGAAATTTTATCCAACTTGTAAGCAAACAAATAAGCCTGCCAGAGTTTCATAGGCTCTGGCAGAAGAAGAGATCCTCCTGGATTAGAGAGAAAGGACTTTATTACAATACAACAAGCAGGATGCATTTCATATTCACATGGTTCACCTCGCTCCATAAGTCCCATGGGGGAAACACAGAGCACCCCAGGTAGATGTTACACATGCTGTGGGTTTGTGTCACAGCCGAGAAACCCTGAGCTTGGGAAACCCAATTCTTTTATAGTAGGCTACAAGCAAAGCTGCCCAAACCTTGCACAGAGGAAAACACTGCCTTAATATGTTGGATGACAACCAAATACACCCTCTGGTAAAGAGAGAGCCACTATATCTTCCAAGGTTGTTTTCTATACAAATGTCTTTGAAAAGATAATTCAGAACAAAAGACTATCAGTGCCTCAGTTCAAAAGACATGTAGAAATACAAGAGACACAGGGAGAATTGTCTCCCAAAACCCAGAAATAAATAAAAATAAAGGGAGGATTTTAAATGTTTACACAAGGAAAGAACAGGTCTATTCAGGCTTTTAATTACCAACCTTAGAAGCTAGAAGACAATGAAGCAATGCCAGAAGACTGAGGGAAATTATTTTCAACTTAAAATTCTATACTCAGCCAAGTTATCAACTGAGTAACAGATAGAATAAAAACATTGTCAAACATGTACAGATTTTAAATTAATTTCTGTGAACCCCCTATAGAAAACCACCAAGAAGCTATGCGCAAATCAAATTAATTTAGAAAAGAAACAATATGAGATCCAGTATACAGGAGATTCAACACACAGGCAATCAACAGAGAGAAATTCTAAGATAATGGTGAAAGAAGTCCCCAGATAACTGTGCAGTAGGTCATAAGAGCATCCACTATAGACTGGAAAAAGAGAAGAGATGGCTCTGCAGGGAGAGATCGGGTGGTAGCAGAGTGGGAAGGAGGGAGAAATGACCATTTAGTTGACCATTTGGAAAATTATATTGACAGGAGTTGACAGAGCTATTTGAATTTGGGGCCTAATTAATAACAGGCATAATTTATTTTGAAAACTAAGCAAATGGAAAAAAATTGAAACAGTTATTAAGTCCAGGGAAAGCAAGGAGTTTTGAAAAATATAATAAGAGTACAGTATCTGACAAGCAGAGAATAATATTAAATAGCCAAAATAAGTCAAACAAATACTAGCTGTTAAATTACTGTGTTGTAACTATATTGGGAAGATGGGTTGAAAAAGATTAGAAGTGATGGTTATATAGAAGCTAAATTCTTGTCCACTAGTAGAATTCAACAAATGATGTCTATAATTAAGAGCTAAAGGAAGTGGCGATTTGAGCATTTCATTTTAAAATGTGGAATTAATATCAGTAGCAATAGCTAAAAATGCTGGAAGTGGTTTCTTCATCAAGGAGTGGGACCAGGAGCATGTATGAGTAAGGTAAGGAATGTCTTCTGGGGAAGGCAGTAATAGTAAGTCATTTTCTCACTGACTTCAAACTTACTTTTTTTTTTTTTTTTTTTTTTTTTTTGTGGTACGCGAGCCTCTCACTGTTGTGGCCTCTCCCGTTGCAGAGCACAGGCTCTGGACGCACAAGCCCAGCAGCCATGGCTCACGGGCCCAGCCGCTCCTCGGCATGTGGGATCTTCCCAGACCGGGGCATGAACCAGTATCCCCTGCATCGGCAGGTGGACTCTCAACCACTGCACCACCAGGGAAGCCCCAAACTTACTTTTATTATGTATATTTAAGTTCTATAAGACTTAAAAATTTATGCTTAACTGATAAGAAAGAAAAAAAAAAAAAACAGACCTAAGAGACTTCTGATCCTTAATCCAGTGGTTTTCAAACGATATGTTATGGGCTCCAGGTCTAGATGGAGGTGTTTTAGGCCTCATCATTCTCTTGGTTACCAAAGTATCACAGTTTGAAAAAGTATCACATATATTTTTCAATGTATACACTGGGACTCTCTGCAGGTTAATTTCAAGACACTTCTTCTGTTAAAACATAAGTAGTGAATAAAATAAAAACCCAAAGTAATAATATAACCTAACAAAATAAAATAGTGAAATGAAATAAAAATATAAAGGAATAAAATACACTTGGAAAGGACTATCTTAAAATAATAAATTCCTAATCACAGGATGGCATATATCCAAAATGGGCTGGCATAGAGCTAAGTTGAAGATGAAAGGCAATTTTTGTTGTTTTAAATCAACCTACACTGTCAATACACAGAGCAAGCTGTCTGACAGTCAAGTTGTAATTCTCTTCAGGAAGGAACATATTCCCTTCCGTCTTTGTTCCCTGTTTATATCAGCCACATCTTATTGATGCATTTATAAGTGAAGATCTTTTTACTGCAAGGAGCATAAGTTCAATTCAAACTAGCTTAAGGGGAAATAAAATGGAACATATTGACTTGTGTAACTGAACAGCTTGAGAGTAGATTTTTAAACTGGATGGACCCAGGAGCTCAAATGTCAGGTCTCTGCCCATCTCTCAGCTTCCTCTGTTTTGACTTTATTCCAAGACAAGTTCTCCACTCATGGCATGACGCTCCAAGCATACAGCCAACAGTCTCCACTATCCCCTAAGAAAGGACTGCTCTTTTCCAAAAACTCCACAAAAGTTCCATATTGGTTCTGATTGAACCAACTTAATTTGCTTGCCCTTCTATAAATCAAAATCCTCTAGACCCATATGGGACACTGCCGATGGAGAATAAAAAGAGAGGGCTGAGCAAATTCTTTGTTAGATTTGTTACTAAATATTTAATACGACGGTAAATGGTACTACAATCCTGAGCGCCAGTTACAACATGTGGGTTTGTTTTCCTCACACCAAGCAGTTCTCCAACAATTCAACTCAATTCTCTCTCGAGAGGGCAGCAGCCTGCAGGTTAAGGGCTAGTGCGACAAGACCGCCCCTCACCCCCAGCACTTCAGATGCCAGTCACAAGTCCAGGTTGCCACCTGTGCATCTCACTAAGCACCTATCGAAGATTCCGATGACCCCCTCCTTGAGTTCCATTTATTCACTAGAACAGCTCACAGAACTCAGAAGCACATTTTATTTACTAGATTGCCAGTGTATTATAGAAAGATAAAACTCAGGAACAGCTCAATGGAAGAAGTGCCTAGAGCAAGGTGTGGGGAATGTGGGTGAGTTTCCAAGGTCTCTGTGGACACACAATTCTCCCCAAATCTCCACATGCTCTCCAACCTGGAAGCTCTCCAACCTGGAAGCTCTCCAAATCCCCTCCTTTGGGGTTTTTTTTTTGAAGGCTTCATTGCATAGGCATGATTTCAACCTCCAGCTGCTGTCTCTTCCCCAGAGGTCAGGGGGCTGGAACTGAAAGTTCTCATCTTCTAACCGCATGGCTGGTTCTCCTGGCAACCAGCCCCCATCCTTAGATGGGGGGTGGGTGTCCCAAAGTCATCTCCCTTAGTATAACAAAAGACATCTTTTGGCTCTCACCACTTAGGAAATTCCAAGGGTTTTAGGAGCTCTGTGCCAGGAACAAAGACCAAATAAATATTTCTTATTATAAATCACAATATGACAGGTATCTTTTAAAAAAGTATTTTCTATGTGTTTGCTGCTTCTATTTTCTAGAAAGAGTTCACTAATCTGCTGCCTTCACTGCTTCTGCCTTATAAACTCCCAAATGTTCTACTACCTTCTAAAGTATAGTTTCCACCCCTAATACCTCTGGCCAAGGGCAGGAATGTCCTCCCTAATCCATACCTTACAGACAGTCCTTTGACATTGATGATCATTCCCTCCTAGAAATGTTCTCTTCACTTAGATTCTGGGACACTGCACTCTGACATCTCTGGCTCTGCTTTTCAGTGTCCTTTTTGAGTCCTTTCTTTGGCCATTCCTTAGGTTAATATGCTTCAACATTTGTATCCTAAGTCCTCTGCCCAGTCCTATATATTTTACATTGGCAATTTCTTCTGCATTCATTATTTTAAATACTATGTTTAACCAATTAACTGTTAACTGTATATTTCTGCCCCATTCTTTCTCAGGTTCAGAAACCTTGCTAGAGACTATTGATGTTCACCAATATCCCAATTCTCCTGTTCTTTATGGGCACAGAGCTAAAATGTATTTTTCAGCCGCCTTTGCAGTTCAGAGTGATTATATGATGGGTTCTAGACAGTAGAAATGAGAGGAAGTGATATTTTCCACTCCTAGGGCTAACCCATAACCCCCAACCCCACTATGTGCAGTACTTATTCTGCCAGGTAAATGAAAGAATGCCAGGTATCTGGAAGAAAGGCTTAGGTAGAAAGAGTCTGAATTATTTTATGGAGCAGATTACATCCCACCACTCCAACCCACATTGTACTTTTTCTTTTCTTTTTTTTTTTTTTTTTTTTTTGCTGTACGCGGGCCTCTCACTGTTGTGGCCTCTCCTGTTGTGGAGCACAGGCTCCGGAGGCGCAGGCTCAGCGGCCATGGCTCACGGGCCCAGCCGCTCTGTGGCATGTGGGATCTTCCCGGACTGGGGCACAAACCCGTGTCCCCTGCATCGGCAGGCAGACTCTCAACCACTGCACCACCAGGGAAGCCCCACATTGTACTTCTGAGTGAGAAATAAACTTGTATTGTGTTAAACTACTAAGGGGTTATCTGTTTCAGCAGCTAACAGTATTTACCTGAACTAATATAGGCCCATTTACCTAACTGCTTCCATAGCTTTGTCAAACTCAAGCAGATACAAAGCAAGCTCATCTTCTTCTTCCCCTCCCCCTCCCCCCAACCTCCTCCTCCAGCTCTGATCCCTTAGTGATTACCTCATCGGCTTAATTACCTCAAAGGGAAATCTGCCAATCTTGAGTCCTTCCTCTCCTGTATCAGGCAGGGCCAATCATCAAGTGATCTCTGGAATCAAATCACTTTTCTCTATGCCCTGGCTGGATCACTGCCATGGCCTCCTAAATGCTTTCCCTGCTTATACTCTTGCTTTTTTCTAATGCATTCTCCACAGTGCCACCAGATCAATCTTGGAAAACTGCAAATAGAATCATGTTGCTCCTCCACTATGCTGAAGATAAAGCCCAAATACCTTCCCATGGCTTAAAAGACCCTATATGATCTGTTTCTCGCATATCTCTCTAGGCCCATCCTGTATGGTACTCAGTCCTCTACCAGGCTGAACATCTTCCTGTTCCTTGAACAGGTTATGGACTCTGAGCTTCCATCTGATACTGCTTTGGACTAGCGAACTCAGTGATGGCAGTGACGTCATCTAATTTTTATGCTGGGGTATTTCCAGACTGTTTGGTATAAGTTAGCACTCAAGCATTGTTGAGTGTCTGACAGGCTAAGTTTGGTTTGACCACAGACAAAACCTATGTAAATACCCCATGTAAAGACTGATATCAGAGTCTCAGCCATGTTAATATCCATAAATAGGAATGCAGAAAGCAACAGTACTTTTGAAATGGTAATCATATTAGTTGAGGGGAAAGGTAGGTAGCTGTAACAAAGAGACTCTGAAAGAGAATGATTTAAAGAACAAAAATATTTATCTTCCACTCATATAACAGTTCTGATGTCGGTTGTCCAGGTTGGCAGGGCAGTTCTTTTCCATATGGACATTCAGGGACCCAAGTACCTCCCCTCACAGTGCTCCTTCACTCTTGGGGATAGTGTCATTATCTACAGGGACAAAACTGGATCACCATGGGTTCAAGCCAGTGGAAAAGGAGAAGAGAACATGGGAGAGAAGGTGCACAGAGGAGAAAAGAACATACAGGATGTACCAGGCAGGATTCCACCAGAAAAACAGCACCAGTAGATAATATATATATCTAGCGATTTATTGCAAGGAATTGGTTTATGTGACTATGGGTGCTGGCTAGGCAAGTCTAAAATCCATAGCACAGTCTCTCCCAAAGGGTGGACTGGAAATTCTCAGACAGAAACTGAAGCTTTAGTTCTCAGGTAGAATTTCTTCTTCCTCAAGGAAATATCAATTCTGCTTTTAAAGCCTTTGAACTGATTGGATCAGCCCCATCCTGAGCATAAGCTCTTTTAAAGTTAACTCATGTTAATCACAGCTACAAAATATCTTTACAGCAACACCTAAATTAGTGTTCTATTGAGTAACTGGGGACTATAGCCTAGCCAAGTTGACACATAGAACTGACCATTACAGAGAAGAGGGTAACAGAGAGGAGAAGGGAACAGAGAAGAGAAGAGTACATAGAGGAGTATCATCGGCTGCCTTGGGTCCCAGGTGAAGTGAGCAGTTTCACTTCGACTCACTTTCCATGATGATCACATGGGTGTACCCAACTGCAAGGAAGCCTGGGAAATGTAGTCCAGCCACGTGCTCAGTAGAAAAACAAAAACAGTTTTGGTGGATAATTAGTAATCTCCACCACAGCAATGGTCAGTTTTGAGAAAGAAGGTCTCCGTTCTTTGGCTATCCATGCTTGTTCCTTGTACTACAGAACTGAGAGTACACTTTACTCCTTCCGAAGAAAAGTCTTACCTGATACCTAAAGACCTGAAAGCACTGCTGGATACAGATCAGCTTATGTATACAACAGATCACACAAGGTTATCTCCTTGGCACTGCTTGCCCAGCTGCTCTTTTTACAGTAACGATATGGGTTTTGTGATCAAACTTTGGTACTTGCTTCTGCAAATTTCTATCATTTATAACCCTACTAAATATACTGAGTCTGTATAATATCACTGACACACTACCACTGACATTAGATTAAAACTATTAAGAAATTGTGATTCTAGCAATTAGCTAACTAAGAGGGAATAACACACTAAAATATTTTGGCTATTTTAACCAGAGATTTCACCACGTAAGAGCAAGCTTCCTGCCTTTGGTACGTATCCAAGTGTGTGAGATAAAGCCAGGACTGGAGATGGAAGAAAGACATGTTTCTGTCCTCTTAGCAGCTTTATTTCATTTCACTCATTTACTCTTTTTTGAATCTATAGAAATGCCTAGAATAACTTTTCTGCTGGCACCTATCGGTTTGTCTCCTCCTCATTCTCACTCTTCCTAAAATCTACTGGTAAGCAAGGAAGGAAGGGAACAGGAGACAGCCGGCAATGGCATTGTTTTATCCTCCCTCCAGTCCTGACTCCTCCACTTTTCACAACACTGCTGAAGCTAAGAGGCTTAAGTGACTCTCATGCTAGTGAGATACCCTATCAGTGCACTCCCATCACAACAGGGTCCTTAAAACATTATATGTAGGGGCTTCCCTGGTGGTGCAGTGGTTGAGAGTCTGCCTGCCAGTGCAGGGGACACGGATTCGTGCCCTGGTGCAGGAAGATCCCACATGCCGCGGAGCGGCTGGGCCCATGAGCCACGGCTGCTGAGCCTGCGCGTCCGGAGCCTGTGCTCCACAACAGGAGAGGCCACAACAGTGAGAGGCCTGTGTACCGCAAACGAAACAAAACAAAAAACAACATTACGTGTAGATGCGGATTGTAGTTACTATTCTAATATATGTCCTGCTGTAAAATGAGGTGAAGGTAATAAGGAATCCAAATAAGATATGGTGCCTATTCTCCAAAAATTTACAAATAAGCAACATCATAGATGAGGGCAGAACAAAATTAGGGCCCATCACTTATGCAAAGAACTTTTGGGCTTTTTATGAACATGCTCTCCCTCCTCCCCTTGAGGTCTGTCTCTAGTTTTTTCTGACAATATTAGTGAAGCCAGCTGGAAAGAAAGAGGGTTGGAATGAGGCTAGATAAGAAAGTTAATAAAACTAAGTCATCTATGAAGGATAAACAGTTGATACCACCATTCTGAGCCGTAACACTGTTTCCCACAGTCAATGAGGATTCAAGATTTCTTGAACTGTTTGCACTTCAAGTCAGGAACTGTGTTAAGCACTTTATGTTTACAAGTAGATTTACTTCTCCAAAAAGCTAATTCTGTGAGGTAAGTATGATTAGCCCCAATTTTCAAATAAGGAAATCAGTGTTTAGATAGGTTGATGAATTTGTCGAAGATCAAGTTGCTAGTATGTAGCAGAGACATTACCACATCTTTTTTTTTTTTTTTTTTTTTTTACCACACACACACAAGAGATGCTGAGCTATAAGGAAGAGTCTACAGCAGATTTAAAATTTATTCCCACTCATTAAAGATGTGAGAAATAAAGACTAAATCATTAAAGATTTTAATAAGGAGACATTGCAGAACACATTTTCTAAAGGTCGTAAAACTACTTGGATAGATTAAGTTGAAAGCTAGGTGGGTGCAAGTACAAACAAAGGGAACCAGAAGTTCCATGTTATCCAATGGCTGCTGAAATGTTGTCTGAAATTAGCCTTAACTAGAATCAAAAATAAATTCCAACACATACTCAGAGTCAGTAGGTCTTAAATTACAATCATGTGAGATTTCTTCAGAGACCCAAGATATTAAAAATGAAATTGTATTTGTCTATAATATTTTTGTCACTTCATGTTAAATATGTCCTTTAAACTATTACTACTAAATAATAGTTTTCACTTTCTAAATGACTTCAATCTCTATTCTAGTTTTCTTTCAAAACTTATCTATGTCGTACCTCATCCACAAAGACAATTTTCAAAATACCAAACTTCATTTCTGCCTCTATTAACATACTTTTTGCCTGTAAAGGAACTCTTTTTTTATGAACATGCAAATAACATCTAACATGATTCCTGAACCAGGGTAGATAATAATAGTTTGTGTTAGAAAAGAGAGACAGGGAGGAAGAAGGAGAGAGAGAAAATAAAAGAGAGAAAGAAAGAGTATTGATTAGTTTCCTTGAGGACAGAAATTTTGGTAGACACGAAGAAAGAAAATAATATGTTTGCCCAAGATGCCCTCACAGTCACAGAGGAGAATAACAGCAGCATTATCACTGATAACATTAATTGAGCACTTACTATGTGCCATACTTTCCTTGCTATATAGTTACCATTATTCTTCTCATTTTAATAATTGAGCACACTGAAAAACAGATTACACAACAAGCCCAAAGTCACAGGAAATGGTGAAGCCATCATTTAAACCTTAGCAATCCAAGTCTAGATCCCACACATAACCAACACTCTGCTGCCTTCCAAACAACCAGATAACTGCAGTGTTCCACGGGAAAGGAAAACTCTGTTCCAAGTGCCAAAGGAACAGAAAGGAAGGAATATTCTGCCCAGGTGGGAGAAGTGAGGGTGTTTGGGTGAGACTAAGGCGTAGGTGGCAAGTGGTGTTTAGAGAAGGGGTGATGTCAGGCTTCACCTTTGATGGTGGAAATCCACATAAGTGTTGGATTGGGGATGTTGAGGAAGGAAAGACAAGCCCAGGCAAAGGTAAAAATTTGCCCCAAACTATAGATATCTGAAAGTACATGGTATATTCTGTGTGTGCAGAAGGCAGTAAGGGGGTGGGGGGAGCGTGCAGCAGGGCTAGAGACTCTCAGTGTGAGTGGTAAACTGACTGTGAGAAATATTTTTAATTTTCATTCAACAACTATGTATTGAACACCTAGTACATGCCGGCACATAGCAGTGAATAAAAGAGGCAGACACTCTTTATGGTGCTTACATCCTAGTGGAGGGTGACAGGTAATAAACATATAATGTAGCATGTGGTGATAAGTACTAAGAAGGAAAATAAACCAGTGTAAGGAGACAAGGAGTCAGGAGTGGAAGTTATCTGAGATAGGCTGGTAAGGGGAGGCCTCTCTGATAAGGCATTTATTTACACAGAGACTTAAATGAGGGAAGACTTCATTTTGCAAGCCAGGAAAGTTCATGAAAGATTTTAAGCAGGGATGTGACTTGATCAGATTTCCTTTTCTGAAAGCCAGTTTTTGCTGATGGCTTCGTACAGGGAGAGGGAGTTGAGGCTAATGAGAAGAGAGGACCACTTAGAACACTACTGCAATAATCCAGATGACAAAATATGATAAACAACTACAACAGCAGCAGTGGGTGTGTAATTTTAAAATAAGAATAAGCTCTGTGGGGGACCTAGAATGCTGAGAAAAAGTCTCTTTTTAGTAACTTAGACCAGAGGCAATTGTAGACATGCTAAAAGCCAGAGGATATTGAGAAAGCAGACAAAGAGAAAGGCAGAGAGTTATTTATTCCTTGGCCTGCAGCATCAATGGAAATGGGCATGAGTGGCTGAAGAGAGAACGTGGACCACTTCCCAAAGCAAGTGCTACAAGAAAGGAAGACGAAAACCTTGAAGTAGTCTTAGCTTGAAACAGTGGTAGTGTCCAATGTCTCTATAATCATGGAAGAAAATGGGAGATAATGGATTCCAACAGCTCCTAATTCCTTCCCACCTACACAGATATTAGCCCCCCATGCTGTATCCCCCACCAGCATGTGTGTGTTCCCCCCATGATGGTTATTGGTCCTGCGAGATAGGCAAGGGTGGACACCCTGCAGCAGGGCAGGGGACAGAGATTAAGGTGGTATGCAGACAGGAGAAATGGCCTGGGGTGTGTCTACTCTTAGAGGATTAAAAGAACAGAAAGTAAACAACCTATAATGAAAACATACACCATAGACCATCATAGAGATGGGCAACATGGGGCTTCAGGACAAGGCCCAGCCTGGAGACCGAGGCTGGCATGAATCTTCTTTCTTTCTCCTTCCCCCAAATTCACAGGGTTGGTCCTGGTGAGGTTGGGAGGATAGCAGTCTAGAGAAAGCTACCATATAGCACTGCAGGTGTGTGATACAAATATGTTTTTTCTATGTGTGTCTTAGTGTGCAAAGACTGCTGGCATGAGGGGAGATCGGCCAAGACGGTGGAGCAGAAAGACCCTGGGTTCACCTCCTCTCACGATTACACCAAAGTCACCACAATCTGCAGAAAAACCATCGATGAAGAAAAACGGAAGCTACCAGGAAAGATCTTCTACAACTAAAGACAAAGAAGGAAGCACCAGGTGACTGGAGTAGGATAAGCAGGCTCGTGATATAATCAAATCCCATACCCGCCCAGGGTGGGCAACCCACAGACTGGAGAATCATGAGTGCAGATATTCTACCATGGGAATGAGAGCTCTGAGCCTCACATCAGGCTTGCCAGCCCAGGGCTTCTGCACCAGGAAGATGAGCCTCCAGGGCATTTGGCTTTGAAGGCCAGCAGGGCCTAATTCGGGGAGCCCTGGGGAAATAAAAACTTGGCTTTTAAAGGGCGCACACAAAACCTCATGCAAACCTGGACGCAGGGCAAACGCAGTAATTTGACAGGAACCTGGGCCAGACCTACTTGCTGGTCACGGAGGGTCTCCAGGAGAGACGGGGTTGGCTGCGGCTCACGCCGAGGACGTAGACACTGGCGGCGGCCACCTTTGGGAGCTTTCTGGTGAGGGTGGCGCCATCGCGGGTTCCTCTCTGTCTCTACAGGCCAAGACTCAGCCTGTAGGGGCTGGTGCTAAGACACCTCAGGCCAAACAACTAACTGGGCTGGGACAGGCCCACCCCTCTGCAAGGAAGGTGCCTAAAGACTTCCGGAGTCCAGCAGCGGCCTCTAGATGTACCTCTAGACACGCCCCTAGACACGGCTCTGCCCACCAGAAGCCCAAGATCCAGCTCCACCCACCAGTGGTCAGGCACAGGCCTTTCCGGCCAGGAAACCTGCACAAGCCTCTAGACACAACCTCACCCACCAAGGGGCAGACACCAGACACAAGAAAACCACAATCCCCAGAGCAGGCCAGACCCTACCCTGGGACCAGCTGGTCCCCGACCCTGCCCATTAGCATGCCAATGCAAGCTTCAGGACACCCCGGATCACATACCCAACTGTGTCACAAACCACCACTCTCCCCTATGCCCCCTGGTGATCTGACACAAGCTCTGGGATCCCCAGGCCCTGCAGCCAGACTCCAGGACCCAGCTCTGCCTGCCAGTAGTCTGGCACTAATTTTAGGACCTGGCTTCACCCAGGTCTCCTGGATCCCACCCACCAGGGAGCCAGCACTGGCCCCGGGGTACCCTAGGGGTCTGCAGCCAGCCACCTCATGACCAGGCCCTGCTAACCAGCAACATCTGCACAAGGCAGGGCCTGGCAACCAACCAGACTAGGGGCAAATGAAGCCTACTAGACCACCCATATAGTCAGTCCACCACAACAGAAGGACCCACGCAGCTCTCTTAGGGGGACCCCATAGAGCATATAAGCTTGAGAGATGAGAGGGGAGTGCACTGCTGGGATGCATGGCACGTCTCCTACAGAAGGCCACTCCTCCAAGTCAAGAAACCTAACTAACTTAACACATACATAAAAATACAAAGAGCAACTTTAGATAAAATAAGGCAGCAGAGGAATATGTTGCAAACAAAGCAACAAGATAAAACCCCAGAAGAAGAACTAAGTGAAGTGGAGATAGGCAGTACCTGAGAAAAAGTACAGAGTAATGATTGTCGAGGTGATCAAAGAACTCAGGAGAAGAATGAACGCACATGGAGAGAAGTTAGAAGTTTTTTTAAACAGAGAGTTAGAAAGTATAAAGAACCAAACAGAGGAAGAATCCAATAACTGAAAGAAAAAGACAAAACCACAACTAGAAACAAGAAAATTACAAAATGAAAAGCTCACTGATAAAGGCAACATACAGTAAAGGTGGGAAATCATCCACACATGAAACTAGTAGGGAGGTTAAAAGACAAAAGTAGTTAAATCATCTATATCCACAATAAGCATTTAAGAGATACACAGAACAATTAGATGTACAATAGGATATTAAAGCTGGTGGCATGGGATTAAACTCTTACTTTTCAGAGGAGCCGTGGTCTGTGACTAATGCTTGTTTACAAGAGTGTCCTTGCCACATTATTAGAGCTTGGCACCATGAAGAGTTCAATAAATGCTTGGCAAGTGGGGAAGCCGATTTAAGAACACTGGGAGGCTGTTTTAGGGTCTCTAGTGGCCATTTTGGCAGCTGGAGCCCCATTTGGGGGCTAGAGATACCTTCAGTCTGTGAGTTGCTTTTGGTTCTGGAGAGCTAAGAGGAAGTGGAGCAGGACAGAGAGGGAGAAGCTGGCCGCTTGTCAGATTCAAGAGGTGGAGAGATACGGAGGCTTCCAAAATTTCCCTCGAGCATACTCAGCGCAGGCTCTAGAGGGAAGAAGGATGTCTGGGAACCCTGGCAGGATCCTACAATCATAAGATGAATATCATATACATGCTTAACTTCCACACATTCACCTATTTCTGCTCCACAACAGGGAGCAAGAGGGAGCAGGGATTGAGGGGTAGGGAGGGGTGGTTAGAAGAGATGAGAGATGGAGATGGAGAGGGGGAGGGGTGGGGAGGGGGAGGGGTGGGGGAGGGGTGGGGAGGGGTGGGGGGAGGGGTGGGGAGGGGGAGGGGTAGAGAACAAGAATCAGTGAAGAAGAAATAGCCACATAGATTTCCTTGAACTAAGTGTCTCCAAGTGAGAGATGTGAATCCATTGTTCCCTTAGCCTCTTGGTACCCACATTCAAACATTTAACTTTCTGCAGAGTAAGGCATCTAAACACAGGTTCTTTGTCTGGTACTCAATTACAGAAACAGAAATCTGTTCCAAAGCATTGAAGGACCTGTAAGAGATGGTATGTTGATCTCCAGTGTGACAACTTCCTAAGGGATTTTCAAAGGTTGTTTAATGCTTCATGATCTTCACCTTCTGTGCTGGGCTTAGTATCCACCCCAGGTCATGAATAACGTGTGACACTGTTATATTGCGCAGGGACCTGTTCCTGATGAACTGAGAAAAGGGAACCTTTTCCAGTCAGGGTGTAGGTGCTGCCATTTTGAATAAGAAGTAAACTTGCCAATTTAGTAATGTGATAAAAGGCATAGGTATGAAGACATGGTTTGTAGTCAGATCTGTGTCTCTGAACATGTCAGATTTAGCCAGGACTTCGTAATTGTGAAGAAATTTCTCCAGTTCACTTCTGTCTTCAATCAGTAAGTCTCAAAGTTTCACTTCCTAAACTATCTCCCTTATCCCTTACTCTAGCTCCTAGATCATTTTCCCCTTACCAGACACTTCAATGTTCTAGAATCTTGCCATGCTGTTCCCTCAGGGTGGAGATTCCTACCTCCCACCTTTTTATATTTATGGAAATCATATTCTTTCTTCAAGACTGTGCTCTAAGTGTCTTTCTTAAACTAGCCACCTTCTATATTTGCCTACTTGTCTAATTATAACTCACAATGTAGTTAACATATTACTTATGAGACAACAGAAGTGGAAAAGACTTTGAACTACATGTAAAGTTTGAGCTACATATTAAATATATTACACCAATTTTTTCTACTTTGTGTTATAACTAGTTATAATTATTTGGCTTCTTTCTTGTGTTAGTTTCCTATTCCTGTAGTCATCATTCAGATGACTCCCGCCAAAGCTGTCATCTCACTGCAACCATATGAAATAGCCTAAGAACCACCCAGGTGAGCTCCATCAACTCATAGAACCATGAGAGATAATGATAAATTGTTTTAAAACAGTTTTCTGGTTTTCTGTCAGGCAGCGATAGAAAACCAGAACACAGCCAAGAACATTCCAAATGATACAAAGATCTAGAAGCTGTGAACAAATGTCTTTGCACACATGTGTTTTCTGAAGAATTCATGTGTTGAGGTGGCATAGTGGAGAGAGGGCTGGGACCACTCAAAGGGTCTGTACTGACGCAACAGGAAAGAGAGTGCTGCTGAGGCTTGAGACACAAACAGGAACCTCACAGTGGCAATAAATTGGAACTAAACATGCTTTGGAGCCCTCCCTGGTATCACCTAAGGATCTGGGAGCTTTAATGGCTCCCAGAAAAACTCACTGAATCACTTATACATTAAACAAATACTCAAGGAGAAATTTACCAGGGGAAAGAGACAGACAATAAATGAGTGAATGAACATGATATAAATGGACAGAGACTTGGTCACTCATGGGGGTTGTCATTATTGCTCTCATTCCCTCTGCTACCCAGCACTACTGTGTTGTGCCTGGCCTGTCACTATCCCTCAAGCTCTGCTGTCTGAGTACATGTATAGGCACCACGTCCTATGGCCATAGAGTCCCTCATTGCTGAGTCTCAGCACTCAGCGTCCAGTGCCACAGCCAGTGCCTGGCCATCATGCAAGTTGGCCATGATGCTGCCATTCAAGGAACCCCAGAGGCCCCATCATTCCCCCATTTTCTGAAGGTGACTTTCTATCTCTTGGCTCTGTCCATTTCTGCCTTATCTAACCCACAAGTCTATCCCCCTCTGGGAAAACCAGGCTAATCCATCTTGATGATCTAGAAACCCTTCAACTGTTTACTCCACCCATCAGGCTGAGGGTAGGGGTGAGGATAGGGAGCAGGGAGAAGGGACAGAGTTCAGCCTCCAGGGACCAAGGATGGTCTCTTCTTCCTGGGATGGGGAGTGAGAGGAGATAGTGAGTCCACAGAAAGGAGAAATACAGTTTTCATCTTCCTTTTTCTAATAGTTCGTTCTATTGCACACAGTTATTTGAGATAGGAGAATTGGTATTTTAGTCCATGGGGGAAAAAAACCATTCTGAATTCTTGCAGTACATATAAAATTGTTTCTTGAACTAAAATGATGAAAGAATTTATCAGAGGGAAGATTTGAAGATAAAAAGTTCATGAAAGAGATTTTCCTTATTTATAGCCCAGCCTTCCCTTGAAATGAACAGTATTTCAGTTCATATCAGGATAATTAATAGACCTGAGAAAGCAGTATCTAACACCTAACACCTTTTAAGTAACACCTAACAAAGGTTATATTAAAAGGCGATAATGCCTATTGCATTAAAAAGCAAAATATACTACAGAGCATAAAACTGTCCTGTGTGTCCATTTCATAAGTTCAATCTTTCCAAAAAGATAAAAACATCGTAAGGTTCAGCACTTCAGAAATTAAATGCAATCAACTAAACATGAAAGAAGGTTTTGGTATTGGTGGATTAAAACGCCAATCTGAAGCAGTAACATTTGAGAAAAACTGGCAGCAAATGAAAAAGTGTCATTTCCAGAGGTATCATTATTCAATCAGAGTTTCTTGCAATATAGACAGGGCAAAATAATGTGGGAGCTGTAACTCCTTGTTTCATCAAAAAGGAAGCACATCCATGGGGAAGATTCTGAGGCTGGAATCAGACTTGATCCCTGGTGAGTCACTGACTCAAAGCTCCTCTCCTCACTCCTACCTTGGAACACTCCTACCTGCCTGCTCTCGGGGGACTCAAGAAATATATGAAAAATATGCACAATGCTTTTTCAAAACCCTATACAAATGCTAATTCCCATTGTTACTTATTATTGTCAAAGTTATTTTGCAACAGTTGAGATATGGTTCTAGACAGGATAGGAGGATGGTGCCCTAAGAACTTACAGTGCTTAAGGTTACAGTGGGGTGTGTGTGTGTGTATGTGTGTTGATTTCACAAGAGGACAATAAATAGAAAGCAATATTTTCAAAGAGTATTACACAAAGAAATATTTGTTTGGGCAGAATTTTTCCCCAGGTTAGCTCGAGTCTCTTTATCTTCATTAGTAATTTTTTTTTAACTTTTATTAATTGGGAAAATTTTCACACATAAACACAAAAGTAGAGAGAAATACAATATAAAACGAAATCCCATGTACTGATCATACAGAGCCACAATCAATATTCTGCTTGTAAGGGACTGAATTGTCTCCCCAAAATTCATATGCTGAAGCCCTAACCCCCAGTACCTCAGAATGTCAATATATTTGGAGACAGGTCCTTTAAAGAGATGATTAAGTTAAAATAAGTTCACTAGGGTGGATACCAGCCTAATCTGACTGGGGTCCTTATAAGAAGAAGAGCTTACGACACAGGACAGACACCAGGGTTTCCCTCACACAGAGAAAGACCGTGTGAGAACACAGAGAGAAGACAGCTACCTGCAAATCAAGGAGAGAGGCCTCAGGGGAAATTGACCCTGCCAACACCTTGATCTTGGACTTCCAGCCTCCAGAATTGTGAGAAAATATGTTTCTGTTGTTCAAGTCACTCAGTCTGTGGTACTCTATTATGAAAACACTAGCAGAATAATACACTACTGTCTTTGTTTCTTCTATTATTCTACTTTTATTTTGTTAGAGTTCTTTAGTAAATTTGGCTCTCATTAAAATATTGCTGTTTAGCTCATGGGCACCCTGTGCTCTCCTGAAGCAGTGGTTAAAGACATGTTCCAGGAGGACAGTTGTCATTCTGGGCCCCAGAGCCACAGGAACAGCAAGTGTCTATTACAGGAGAACCTGAGGTTGGTACCCAGCGAAGGACATAGTCACTTATGTTCATATAAGGGGACAGGGTCTAGAGTCCCTCTCTTAGACCAGGGGCAGCACCACCATATTTTCTACTTCAAATTCTCTTTATGTTATAGGCCAATTTTTAAAAAATTTATTCTTGCAAAATTTGGAGACATACTGTAGTAAAGTCAAGGCATCCTTGAGCTACTCTGACTAGGAAATATTATTAAAATATTTACACAAAAATAGAAAGTAGAGCTTTACATCCCAATAAAAAATAAAATATGCTCGAAATAGGAACCTGCTAGCATACAGGGTTGTCAGCGACAGAAACACAGATGGGAATAGAGTCCGGTAGCCATTCCACAGAGCTAATGTCAGAGCCCACAGTGTCAGGCCAAATTAGAATGGTATGAACTGCAGCAGGGCTGGCACCTGCCAAATTCAGCCAGACACAAGTTCTCTGGGGGTGTGGGCCAGAGGCTGTTTCCACAAAGTCCTTTCAATTCCACATCTAAGAATATGGAAGGATTCAAGACCTGTGAGTTGGAGAAGATAAGGAAATAGGAGAGGAATGGAGTCCAGACCTTCAACTTGTACCTCTGACCAATATGAAATAGCAGAGAACAGATTTATCCTCCTACACATAACAACTAAAAAACCAAACAAAATATATGAAACACAGGTTCCCATGACATTGTATATTAGGCAAAAAAAGAACAGTGATCTCTGAGAGATGGGAAATAAATGAGATAAGCCTTATGAATACCTGAGTTTACTGCCTAGAGAAAGTTTATAGGCCATGCTGCAGGGATGGGGAACCCAAGCAAAGCCCAGTGGTCTCCTTGTGTTGAGGATATAGAGTTGGGAATCTAGGACACAAAAGGTGGTTTGAGTTCAGAGGACAGAGTACTGGAAAGGTGATAGGTACACAGAGGGAAAAACCCCAAGGATCTGCAGAGAGGCTCCCTCAAGTATTCTGTTGAGTACTGATCAGCACATGCATTTGAGGAAACCACCTGAAGTCTGCCAGGGGTGAGACTAGGAGGGATGGCAGAGATATGGAAATGATCAGAGGGAACAGTGCCCAGAGATCACACGAATCAAGAACAGTGCCTGCTCTCAATAGCCAGAGTGGAAAAACCTCATAATTCATGGAACATTGCTTAGAGAACTAAGTCTCTTGCCTAAAGTAGTGGGGAAAATATAACCCTTGACTAAACACTCTAATGAATAAAGGCAAGGCACAAAAAGATCAAACCATTTTAAAGTAACTTATCTGCATTGCAGAATATCGTAGAATATATATTGCAGAATATTTAAAAGGATACAAAGTATCTAGCATCCACAAAGGTATAATATACAATGTCTGGCATCCAATCGAAAGTTGCCAGGCAGGTAAAGGAGCAAAAAAGTACAACCCATAACAATAAGAAAAATCAGGGACTTCCCTGGCGGGCCAGTGATTAAGACCCTGTGCTTCCACTTCTGGGGGTGTGGGTTCGATCTCTGGTTGGGAATTAAGATCTCACATGCCTCACCGTGTGGCCAAAAAAAAGAAAAAAAAAGAATAAGAAAAATCAATCAACCAAAACTGATCCAGAGTAAAACCGTATTATTATATTGTTTTATCATTGTAACTGTTGCTATAACTGTATTCCATATGTTCAGTAAATTAGAGGAAAGTTTAAACATGTTAAGTAGAGACATGGAAGACAGAAAGATGACCCGAATTGAACTTTTTAATGATACCTGAGATGAAAAACACACTGGATGATATTAGTATCAGGCTAGACACTGCAGGACAAAGATTATTTGAAGACATAGCAATATAAACTATCCAAAATGAAACACCAAGAGAAAAAAGGCTAAAAAAAAAAAGCATCCTTGAACTGTGGGATACCTTCAAGGAGCTAAATATATGGATAATTCATGTCCTAAAGTGGCAGAGGGGACAGAAAATATTTTAAGAAATAATGGTCAATTTTTTTCCAAATTTGATGAAAACTGTAACAGCACAGATCAAGGAACTCAAATTCTGAGCAAAGAAACATGAGGAAAACAAGGCACATCTCAATCAAATTCTCAAAACCAGTGATAAAGAGAAATCCTGAAAGTACACAGATTTTAAAAGACAGGTCATTTAAAGAGGAACAAAGGTAAAAGTGACAGAATATTTCTTGTGTAAACTAGAGAACAGTACAGAAGCATCTTGAAAGTACTAAAAAAGAAAAGGGCAACCTGGAATTCTTTACCCAGTGAAAATCTTTCAAAAACATAGGTGAATGACACCAATTCTATATAATCTCTTCCAGAAAATAATTCACATTATGAAGCAGCATTACCAAAACTAAAGATGTGCAAAAAAAGACTATAGGCCATTCTGCCTTAAGAACATAGATGCAAGAATCCTCAACAAAATATTAGCAAATTAAATCCAGCAAAATGTAAAAAAGAACACTATATCACAACTAAATGGGGTATATCTCAGAAATTCAAGGCTGATTCAATATTACAAAAAAAATCAGTGTAAATTAGTTAAATTTAAAAAAAGGAAAAACCACATGATAGTACCAATTTATTCAGAAAAAACATTTGAAAAAATTTAACATGCATTCATGATTAAAACAACAACGAACACTCTCACAAACTAGGAATAGATACCTGAAAAGGGGTACCTCCAAAATTATTCTAAAGCCAACATCACTCTTAATGGTCAAGGCCTCAATGCTTTCTATGACCAGGAACAAGGCACAACGTCCACACTACTCACTCTTATTCAGCATCAAAAAATGGCAAGCCCTTGGCCGTGTGATAAGGCATGAAAAAGAAGCCTCTGTTTACATATGACAATTGTTTATGATGCAGAAAATCCCAAGGAATCTATAACTAAACTCCCAGAACTAAGTGTAGCAAGGTCACAAATAAAAAATCAGCATACAAAAACCAACCATATTTCTATATATACTATCAATGAACAACTTGATATTTAAAAATATAAACATATTATTTACATTTGCTCCAAAACAATGAAACACTTAAGTATAAATCCAATAAATCATGTGCAGTATCTGTATGTGGGAAACTATGAAATGCTGATGAAAGAAATCAAATATGACCTAAATAAATATGAAACATAACTTCTTCATGAATCGGGAGACTCAACATAGTTAAGCTGTTGATTCTACCCTAGTTGATCCATGTATTTAATGCAATGCCAATCAAAATCCCAGGAGTTTTTTTCAGATACAGACAAGCCAATTCTAAAATATATATTGAGAGGCAAAGCAACAGCCAAAACCATTTTGATAGAGAACAAAGTTGAAGGACTCACACTACCAGATTTTAAGACTTACAGCTCCAGTAATCAAGATAGTAATATATTGATGAAAAAATAGATACATACACCAATGAATAGATCCAGAAATAGTCCTGCACAAATATGGTAAGTTGATTTTAGACAAAGACGCAAAGGTAATTCAATGGAGAAAGGATAGTCTTTTCAACAAATGGTGCTGGATCCTCAGCCTGTACCTCACAATTTATACAAAAATTAATTCAAAGTTGATCATAAATCTAAGTGTGAAATGTAAATCTATTAAAAATTTAATATAGAAAATCTTCATGAACTTTGAGCAAAAATAATTCTTAGATATAACAAAAGCAGTCTGTAATAGAAAAAAATTGATAAATTAGACTTCATGAAAATTAAGAATTTTTGCTCTACAAAAATTTGGTAAGGAATTAAAAGTCAAGCTAGTGAGTGCAATATTTGTAAATCATATATCTGACAAAATTGTATCCAGAATAAAGGACTCTCAAACCTCAAATAGAAAACAGCCCATTTTTAAAACATTGACCAAATATTTGAACATGTGACCAAAGAAAATATACTGATGAGCACATAAAACATTAGCCAATAGAAAATGTAAATTAAAACCACAATGAAAGACCACTGAACATATTATAAGAGTGGTTAAAATTTTTTAAATATAACAAAAAACTGTCCATATGAAGTGTGAAAAAGGATTCTGAACAACTGGAACTTTCATATGTTCCTAGTGAGACTGCAAAATAGTGAAGCCGCTCTTGAAAACAGTTTGGCAGTTTCTTATAAACATGCACTTTCCATACGACTGACTCATCAATTCTACTTTTAAATATTTACCTGAGATCAGGTGTCACAATTTTTTGTAAACAGAGTTTTATTGGAACACAGCCATCCTTATTTATGTAATGAGCATGGCTTTTTCATACGTTAGAGGTAGAATTGAGGAGTTATGCCAGAGACTATATATGGCCAGCAAAACCTAAAATATTTATTAGTTGTCCTTTTACAGAAAAAAGTTTGCTGATCTCTCCCTAGAAAAATGAGTGCAAATGCTCACACAAAAACCTGCCCACAAATGTCCATGGCAGCTTTGTTCATCCTTGCCAAAAAAAAACAAAAAACAAAAACTGGAAACAACTCAAATGTCCTTTGATATGAATGGATAAACTCTGGTAAATCCATACAATGGGATTTTACTCAATAATACAAAGAAATGAATAATTGAAACACACAACAACATAATGAATCTCAAACTAATTATGCTGAGTGAAAGAAGCCGGGGTTGGGGGGAGAGTACATACCAAATGATTCCAATTATATAAAGTTCTAGAAAATAGAAAACAACCTATAATGACAAAGTGTAAATCAGTTGTTGCCTGGAAACAGGAGATGGGGCGTGGAAGGGCAGGAAGGAGGAATCAGAAATGGACAAGATGAAATTTTAGGGATGATGGATATGTTCATTATCTTGATTGTTGTGGTGGCTTCATGGGTGTATATCTAGTTAAACACTTTAAGTGTGTAGTTTACTGTATGTAAATATATCACAATAAAGCTATTAAAAACCCAGACCTGCTCGAGTTCAGTGTCTGCACTTTTCACCACAATGTGCTACCTTCATTCTCATGACAGAAAGGAAGTCATGAAAAGCCCTAAACTCCAGCACCAGGCTGTAATAACAGCCTGTGGTCCTTTAATCCCCAATGCTCTAATCCTGGGGGTGGTAGGAAGACACAAATTGCCTCTTCACAGGACTCCTCTGCAGTCATCAGAGCCAGAGCCACACGCCTCCCCATGAATGAGCCTGCAGGACTTGTCCCCCCACCATCTGTCTTCAGTCTGCCCCATCTGGCTGTGACTGCTTCACCCGGCTCAGGTAGAGCCCCTTAGACATCCGGAGAGAGGCCCGAGCATCTCTATTTTGAGACTCCAAGAAGCCAGAGGAGTGTGGATTTATTTAAAATAAACAGTGTCTATCACAGGTTGGGGTTTCTGGAAGCAGATACTAGTTGGAATGCAAAAAGTTTATTACGGATCAATACCTGTGAAAGCAGAGGGAAAGAAGCAGGATTGGGCAGAGAGATAATCAAACAGAGAAGTCTGGCAAAGCCTTGGCCGACTTGGAGGGGAGCTGTGGAGTACCTCCCATGCCCAACAGAGATGTCCTGAGTCAGGCCCAGATGCTTGGGAATTTATACCCCTGCCTGCCTCAGTCACGAGAGGCAGGCTGACCAGGAAAGCCTGTGACATTGGCTGAGCCCCTCTCCACAGATGAGGCTGGCCCTGAGGGAGGTCATGGCTGGATGCTGTCCTGTCTACCACCTGGCCCTTGTAGAGTCAGGGTGACAAAAGAGTTATATATGCTCATTTCTTTTAAGAAAAGAACTATTATGAAAAATACCGGTATACAAAATACAAATATGGTCTCTTGCACCATTTTGCTAAGCAGGAAACACAAGGAATGGGAAAAGAAATTGGGTCCCCTAATTAATAACAAAGATATCTAGTTCACTAGTTTATCTTTTGTGCCTTTCACGTGTTGCCCAAGTTTTCTGAGGCTTGTCACCCTGTGAGATGATGTTGGGTGGCAGATTTAAGAGCTAGCTAAGAATTAAAGAGCAAAACCACATACCTACCTACCCTACCAGGAAGAAACTGCTTGTTATATTCAGAAAGAGAAACTAGACATGTATTATGGGTATGTTTGACGGATTGTAAGAAGCCAGATAGGTGTGATGCAGTAAGAAACTGGAAGAAGATAATGAGGCAGCCAGCAGGGGCTGAGAATCCTATTTATGGTGCTCTGAGCTTAAAACAAGTGCCGGCAGAAGCAGCAGGAGGAACGTGGGCTGCCAGCTCTGTCATTAACAACAGGAGAATTTCAGGGAACAGTTGCTGCAGTAGTAAGAATTTGCCAAATACCAATACAAAAAGTTAGTATGCTATGACATCAAGAATAGGAACAAGGGACTGTGAGGTGGTATTTCTCAAAAATGAACTGTCAGAAGTGAGCTTTTATTAATCAAGTAATAGTGTTTTGCTGTTGGATGATACCGTTTGCAGAGTGTGGAAAAATAATGAATCAGAATTCACAGAACGTTTAAAATGCCAGTCTATGAAAATAAAATGCGTTGTTTTTAATGATGAAGAAAAACTAGAATTTCCATGGAAATTAAATCAGGGGACAAGTGTAAATAGTACTGGCAGTGGAATAAGTGGTAAAATAGGCAAGAATGGGCCTCTGGGATCTCCTTTCCTCTGCTTGTCTCTTCCACAGTCTAGAGGGGGCTTTGGGGCCCTGGCAGCTATGGCTCCTCTTCCACCATGCGGCCCCCTCTACCTGCTCCGCCTGATCACCCCCAGTCACCAGCCCTTTTCCAACACACCAGCTGTGTGTCCTTTATCCCTAAGGACCTCCATGGAGAGTGCACAGCAGACAGCCATGAGGTGCCTCAACTAATCTCTGGTTAAACAAACTAACCTGAATGTGTATTATCCTTCCAGAAGCATATGGATTTTTAAAAGGACTCCAAGGGCTTCCCTGGTGGTGCAGTGGTTAAGAATCCGCCTGCCAATGCAGGGGACATGGGTTCGAGCCCTGGTCCGAGAAGATCCCACATGCCTCAGAGCAACTAAGCCCGTGTGCCACAACTACTGAGCCTGTGCTCTAAAGCCCACGAGCCACAACTGCTGAGCCTGCGAGCCACAACTACTGAAGCCCGCACGCCCAGAGCTCGTGCTCCACAAGAGAAGCCACCGCAATGAGAAACCCGCGCAGGCATTTCCACCTTCTCTACCTCCATTACCTCCCAGCAAACACCTCTCCTCCTGGGAATAGTAACAGATTTCTTCCCACGCACGAGCACCTGGGAATCTTTCTTACATTTCAAAGAGCAAGGGACATCACTTCTCCATGTGGTCCAAATCCATCCTTTGTAGAAGGAACCTTCTGCAACTGTGAAGCTCAAATCCTCAACGGGGATCTTTTTACCTGGTGAAAGTCTTTGCTCATTTCCTTTATGTATTATTATACCCAAAACCCTTGTCACTAGCTGACAAGTAAACTGATATTCCTATAAGCCTTTTTTTTTTTTAGCTCCTGTGGCAGAATACAGATTTACTTCAAACTCCAGATGGTCAACTCCTTTGATCAGGGCCCACAGCTTTTTCTTTATGTCCCCCCAAAGTTTGTTTAATGCCTTCAAAAAACCAAATGACCAGTAAATTCCTATAGAACCAACTTGTACCAGCAGAAAGACAAGTCTTCTTATACTACAATACATAAGTGGTCAATTCCTCTGAGAGAAAAATATTTCTGTAACCTGTTTCTCACTTGGAATCCTACAAGTTTCCTAGAAACATTCCTCAGGACCTGCCTGTGTTCTTCCAGGGCTGCCAGAAAAGCTGCCTCTCAGCCACCCAATTTCACCTATTCCTTTCATTCTGTGCAAATCTTCTCACAAGAGACAGGAGTACTAGTTTTCTCATCAAGAAATGACTGGTGTCTCAAAATGTCACTTGCCAAGTATAATAGGTTGAATAGGGTCCTTCCAAAATCAGTATTCACCTGGGACCTCAGAGTGTGACTCTTTTGGGAAATAGGGTCTTTACATATGTAATTAGTTAAGGATCTTGAAATGAAATCATACCATATTTATAGTGGGCCCTAAATCCAATGACTGGTGTCTTTATCAGAGAAACAAGGAAATTTGGAACAGAGACACAGAAGAGGCACAAAGAAGCAGCCACATAAAGACAGAGGCAAAGATTGGAGAGATGTAGATTCAAGCCAAGGAATGCCAGAGATTACTAGAAGCCTTGACTTTAAACTTCTAGCTCTAAAATTGCCAGAGAATACATTTGTTTCAAGCCACCCAGTTTGTGGTACTGATATTTTGTTACAGCATCCTTGGGAAACTAATATACAGAGAGACAGTCAAACTTAATATGCCCAAAACTGTCCTTCACATTTTGTCACCTGCCTTTACCTTTTGCTGCCAGGTTCCTAGAATATAATCTGCTTGACTTATGATGAATATGGTATGGAACAGTAAAAAGAACATCAGCTTTAGAATCAGGCTGTGAGTCAAAACTATGACTGGAGTCATTTAGTTACATGAAGCTTTACTTTCCTTTTTCTGTCAAGGGGGAGTAGTACCTTCCCTATTAATAAGATAATTCTAGCATTTAATTCAATTATATATTTATACACCTTGAAATATTTAAAAACATCTGGTGTATCTTGATGAAAACTGGAAGGTAGACCCATATGTCAGAGTGATATGACACAAAATGAGACATTTTTTAATCAAACAAAATGTTAATAATTTCCAAGGTAATTAAGCTAATCAGTCTTGGTCATACACTGACATCACCTGGAGATTTTTTTTTTTTTTGAGTCCCACCCTAGACTAGCCTGAGGCTGGAAGAGGCATTGGGTTTTTTGTTGTCATCGGTTGGTTTCTGTTTTTGTAAAACAAGGCTCTCCTTTGTGCAGGCTTTCCCATTTGTTTCCAATTCATAAGGCATGAAATGGAATCAATAGAGTTTATCTAGTAATGTCTCCAATTATTTGCTTCCCTTATGTCACATCATAGGAAATGTAATAAAATAATGAGGGTCCAGACACAGAAAAACCATCATACCCTACACAGTGATCCCTGATAATATTTTAATAACACATACACTCAGTGGAAAAGACACTGAGACAGGCTGGGACCTGGGACCCTTTACTGGAGGGCTGCACCTGGACAAATGTCTCCTCAAGCAACGGAATACAAAGAAATTTATTATAAAGGACTTAAAATAACTGCATGCAGGCACAGTTGAGGTAATTATGAACAATAAGATACAAAAAGGGCACAAACCAACTGTCACTTCCGAGGTGCCAGGACCAAAAACAGGGTACTTCTGTGTGATCCCTGCACAGAGCACCAAAGGGGTGGGCAGCCCGCTTAAACCACCCCTTGGGCCTAACTCACCAGTCCACCCCCAAAGGGACCAGCTCACCCAGAGTGAGCAAGGGCACCTGTTTCTTGTTCTCGCTCCCTCGTGAGTCCCAATAAAGCCTTGCCTGAATTTCTCACCTGGCCTCTTATCAATTTCTATTGATTAAAGAGTCCAAGGACCTAGGTCAATAACACCAGCACTGATTAGGGCTTTCATCTCCATTACAAATTCCATAGTTAAGGTGGCTGAAAATAAACCTTTCTACTCTAAGTTTAAAGAGTAGCTATTTATTATCCCATGGTGTCTACTGTATTTTGTTGTTGATTGTGTGTGCGTGAGCACACGTGTAGGTTTGTGTATATGTGTGTATATTCCAGTTACTAGTGCATAGTTTGTTGTTTTCTGTCTATCCCCATTCCTTTTGCTTCTCCTCAGCCTAACCATACAAAAACTTCCAATCACACAGCATTGCAAAGCCCTTTCACATAATCCATATTTTGCTTCCCTGGAAAAGAGGCACTGATTGCCTTCCCATCTCAAGTGTATGTACCATATAAGTTGTTTGTGTAGGCACAGTGCCTCAAAATACATCCAAAAATAAATATTAATAAAGATAGATTTGAATCTCAAATATAGAGCAAACCTCCTCAAAGAGAAAAGCCAGCAGTGTCCTTGGTAATAGAGATGCCTGTTGCCATGGGAATGACTCTAAAGATTCTACAACATTTCCTAAGACCACAAGAGCTAAGTGGAAAGGATGCCTTTCAGACACAAATCCCATGTTTATATATTTACCTGGAAAACTCTGGGGAGTTTTCCCCAGAGTTTGTGGTTCCCCAGAGTATGTGGTTCAAGCATTACAAGATTGCTATCTGGAATTTGTTATTTTTCACAGGTACACAAGCTACAAAAAAACAACATGAGGGAAAATAACAACAGATCACCTAAATTTTAATACCATTAAATCCTGAGGTATAAATGTGTGGGATAACAATAGAGTTCTCATTTTCATGTCTCTGACTCTACCAAGACAAGAACACTAAGCTTTGCTGTTCACACCATCAAGGAACCTGTAGGTAAGAGTGTAGCAACACCATTGTCTCATGCACATTTTGTCACCATCTGGCTTTCAAATAAGACTCCCAAGGACTTAGCTGATTGGTTCTGCTGCAACAGAAACAGGACCAGAAAACCCTTCTGACTTGTTATGACTCTGTTCTTTATCATGGAACCCATGTTCGGAAGTCAAGACAAAAGTTGGCCTGCTCAGCAGCCCATGGACACCGTGTGAGAGATCACCAAGGTACAGCTTTGTTCCTCATAGGAGTGGGGTATCACTGGCCAACTCCCCCTGGCCAGCCTGCACCTAACAAAGGTTCATCCTTTTCTAAAAAGTTGCTCCTTTCCAGATACTATGTAGAAACAAACAAAATTGCCAATCTCCAACCATCTTTGGACCTATAAAAATGGCAGGTTCTTCTAGTCAACCTAATATTGTTATTCTACAGGCTCTACTTAGAATGCAGATATTAAATATTTTAATATAAAAAATCCTGCAGTTCTAAAATTTATTTAAATATGTATAGATGTAGCTACATCACGTATTCCATGCTGTGTCTAATCTAGCTAAAGGAATTTGTTTCTTAGACATTCCTATGTTTCTAGAATAAATTTTGAATGTTTACTATGTGCTAGATGCTGTGCCAAGTACCGTGTGTTTTTTCTCATTTAAGATAAGTCTATAAGGTAGATACACTTGGTGAGTATCTTTCCCTAGGTCTTAAAGCCCAGAAAAGGTGAGACCTGTATTTGACCTTGGGCAGTTAGACTCCACAGCTTAACTGACCAGGGTCCTATGGTGTTGGAGCTGGAAAGGTCCTTGGAGAGCATCTAATCTAGTGCTTTTCCAATTTTGTTTTACAGCAATGGAAGCTTCTTATTAAGTGAAACTTTATGTGGAAGTCCTAGTGATAAAGCAGTGGGAGCAGAGCTGCTTTGGTTGAACTAAGAGAAAGCAGAGGACTCCCTGAGACTTCTGACTCCACCAGGAATTTCCACCCTTTTTAAACTATAGACCATTGATGCGTCCAAACTTCAAGGAGCCACCCAGCAGCATATTATACCAGCTCCAAGTCTGTAACCTCTGCAGGGAACCTGTGTTACACAAAAATTCTCCCATGTGAATATACACCATCCTGTCAAGCCTTATGTTCTGTTCTCCCTGGCCCAATACTTTCAAGATCCAAACCCACATGGGTTCTTCTTGTTTCATCAGTATATGTAAGCCAGTTTTTTTCAGTGAGTAAACTGTATTCTCCTGGAGAACTTACTTCCCCTCTTATTTTACTTACTGGTCTGGAGGAATGAGACAAGGTGAGGGTGGATCTTGAGAAGAAAAAGCATCTTCTTTCAAGGCATATTCCTCAGGCCAAGTCTTTGAACAGGCTCCAGGGAAAACAAGGCTGCTTTTCTCCACCCTCCGACAAGGGGAAGAGGTGACTGCTGCAGACCCAGAACTCAGAAGACTCTGGAGGTTCAAGCTTTTATCCATCCAAATGTTCCCATCCCAGGTCTTCCTTATCAGAGTCCTTGTTTTTCAAAAGAAACCTGTCACACCTGTGCACTCAGTCCCCCTTTAGCTCTATCACCTCAGTCCCCCTTTAGCTCTATCACATAAGCATGATTTTCAACATGCTTGAAAATCTTCCCTGTGGCTTCACCAGAAGAGAACCTCTTTAAGTGCTGCCATGAAGGCCCTTTGGATTTTATGCCTCACTCTGAACTGACAGATGGCTGAACTGAGCCTGTTGTTTTCATTCTTGGAGATTTCTGCAGCCAGTGCCCAATCCTTTAAATTATCAATACCCTCATACCACTCAGGTGCTAGAGCAACTACTTTACCTTTCACCTATCCCACTTCCTAACCTACCTCAGGTGAGTCTTTTTTATTGTGATGTTTCACTATGCTACAGATTATCATCAGGAATCACCCACTGACTATCAGCAATAGGTCCTTGTTGCTATTTGACTAGTGAGTGATTGCTCCAGAATATCATCCTAAAGGTCTTCTTTCTAAAGCTATTCCTGATATCAAATAACTATTTTGGGTTCCCCCCAAATCAGTGCCTGAGATAAGATTTCTGTATAGTAGTTTATTTAGTTGCTGCTTCTGGGGAAGAGAGGTGAATCACCAGGAAGAATGAGAATGGGGAAATAAATACATATATATGCTATTGATATTGTAACTGTGAACAACAAAGGCTTGATTTCATAGGACCTCCTGAGCAGCATAGAAAGTACCTCCCAAAATTGTCCCCTGGAGGGACTAGAGACAGAAGCACTTATTCACGAGGTACCCGCATCGTGCACACTGGCCCAGAACATCATTCAGCACCTCCTTGGACTCTGGTCACTGGGTTTCCTAGGATTCCAGATTGGGAACTCTTCTCAGGCTCCATATTCTTCCTGAGTGACCTCCTATTCCCAACATTGCAACTTTATAATTGTGTATTTAATTGTGGCTTTGATTTACATTTCCCTGATGACTAGTGATATTAAGCATCTTTCCATGTGTTTGCTGGCCATTTGTATATCTTCTTTGAAGAAATGTCTATTTCAGATCTTTTGCCTGCTTTTTAAATGGGCCACTTATCTTTTATTGTTAAGTTGTAATAGTTCTTTATATATTGGTTATTTCTCCTCTTTCAACCCCACACTTTCTGCCTGGAACACTCTTAAGTACCAGCCCCACTCACTTCTTCTCATCCCTTGTCTTCACCTGGGCTTCCCTCCTTGTGGGATATCTTCCCAGACTCCCTCTAGATTAGTTTAGGAGGTTCCCATGAGCCCTGTTGGCATCCTGTCCTTCCTCTATCATGACACTTACAAGAAGTCACTTTTATTAAGTGCCTACTATGTGTCTATTCCCATTTAATTCTCTCTACAAGCTATTGAAGTGTATACTACTATTATTCCCATTTTACAGATGTTTAAACTCCATTTTCTATTAAGCAGAGGCACTTGGATATGAACCCAGTAAATCTAATTCCAGAGCCTGTGTTCTTTGCACTACACTATTTCCTTTTTTTTGTATTAATATACTGTAACAAGAAAATTTATGATTGCTTAACTCAACTGTCTTTCTTCTCCACTGACTATACCCTGGATATAGAAGAACTCCAGTTTGCTTACTACTGAATTTTCAGACCTATTCCAATGCCTGCTATATCATAGTTGCTTAATAAATCATTATTGTATTGATGTATTAATTAATGACTCAAATAATCAGATCATGCCCCATTCTGCTTAGAGACTTCTAGTGGCTTTCCATTAAATAAGTCCAAATGATTTTTCAAAATATTGAAATGAAGTTGCACTCTCCCAACCACTTTCTGCCTGACTCTAGCAGTACCCCCTCCTCAGTTTTCTTTTTCTCACTTAAACTACCTGCATTACATTCCAGCAGTACTCAACCGTTTATAGCCTTAGACCTCATCAAGCTCTTTTATAGTATAAACCATTTCTTGAAATGTTTATTTCTACAGTTTTTACCTAGAAAACTCTTATCCATTGGAGACCCAATAGCCTTTTCAGAAAAGCTTCTCTGATACACCCCCTCCACATATGTACCCTGGAGTTCATCATTTCCTCTTCTGTAATACTACAGAATTTTGCATATATTTTTATTATTGCATTATCAAACTGTATTATAACCTTATTTACTAATATCTCTGCTTCCCCAATTTGACTGTAAACCCTTTAAGCACATCTTTGCCCATATATATATTTTTTCTTTTTGAGCAGTAAATGTCTTTTAGTTGATGTTATACTATTGTTTAATGGACAGGATTTTTTTAAATTTCTAAATGGGACATAAAATAATGGTGCACCTTATAATTCATGGTGCCTTAGATCAATGAAATACAGTACCTAGTAGTACAGTATAGCTGGTCAATAATGTGAGTTCAATAAATGTACCTAGTACATAATAATTATTCAATTAATATTTTTCAATATGGTATTGAATTAAGACTTTTGTTTGGTACAAAGATGTGAAAATTTTTCTCTACCAATGAATTATTATCTGTCCTTGCTTTACATGGGAATTTTACTATTCACTCTGTCACACTTTTTACCCAAGTTATCTGGAAGCCCAGATCTAATTCTTACAGCCAAGTAAAGTAAATTAACTTGCTAATGTTAGCCATTATTCCAAGGTACCAAGTCTGGAAAAAAGGGAAAGGAGATTATGTCATTATGATTAAATAAACATGAAAAACACCAGCTACCCTTGCTATACAAGGGGCAGCCTAATGTATTGAACTTAGATCATAAGAGATCAGTGCTCTTTTCATGGAGATAGGATACATAGTAACAGCAGATGTGTTTGGGAGGAAGATAAATTTTAAAATGTAGAATTTGGGGACCTGGGAAAGTATCCCAGAGAAGATTAAAGAACTCCAGAATAAATCCTTTAGTAAAAGTCAAAGATTTTCCTGAAGCAAAGTATACATAATGTTCCTTATGCAGCTTCCTTATGCAGTTAGCTACTTTTTTGTTGTGCCAGTTGCCTTATAACACTCATGAAACAGATTTTTACAGGGTGCATCTTACATGCCAGGCACTGTGCTAGAAGCCAGGAGTATCGTGGTGAATAAGACAGATGAGATCCCTGTTCTTATAGTGTTTATATTTTACTTGGAGAAGGCTGATAATAAAAATCAACAACAACAAAAAATCAACAAATAAACACAATGTTCCAAAGAAAACAGGAATGGGATAGAGAATATTTGGAGACACTACTTCAGACTGTGTGGTCAGAGAAGGTCTCTCTGAAAAGATGACATTTGAAATCAGAATCACACACACACACACACACACACACACAACAGTCACTAGAAGAGAAAAGATGGAGTGCAGATGCAAGAACAAGCTTGATGGATATGAGGTTGGAATACAGTGGCAGAGTGACTGGCAGAAGATAAGGGCAGGGTCTTAGCTCGGGCTGCTATAACAAATACCACAGACTGGGTGGCTTAAACAACAGTTTATTTATCACAGTTCTGGATCCTGGGAAGTCCAAGATCAAGGTGCCAGCTTATTTGCTTCCTGGTGAAGGCCCTCTTCCTAGTTTGCAGACATCTTCTTGTGTCCTCACATGATGGTAAAGAGAAGCTTTAGTCTCTTTCTCTTCATATAAGGACACCAATCCCATCATGGGGGCTCCAGCCTATCGACCTCATCTAAACCTAATTACCTCCCAAAGACCCACCTCCTAATACATCCCATTGGAGGTTAGGGTTTCAATGTATGAATTCTGAGAGAACGCAAACATGCAGTCCATAACAGGCAGTAATATACAGGGGCCAGTGCTCATAAGTCATGGGGATCATGTCTGGGAGGTTGAGGTTTAAGTGCAATCAGAAGCTGTTTGAGGGTTTAAAGTAGAAGCATGACACAATTAATGACACAATTATACACATACACACACACACACACACATATATACATATGCACATACACACAACTAGATATACACATTTTTTCATTCATTCTGACTACCGTGGGGGAAAAAAAAAACAGACTAAAACATCTAGTTAGAAATTACTTCAATAATCCTTGCAAAACAATGGTGGATAGTGGGCGATAGAGGTAGGTGATAGAGTTAGAGATGGAAGGAAGCAAGAAGATTCCAGATCTGTTTGGGTGAAGATGTTAACAGGAGTTGGATATAGGAGTGTGAGAAGAAGAGTGGAATGGACATGACCCTCTGGGATTTGAGCCAAAGCTCTTGGGGAATGGTGATGCTGCTCAGTAGGAGAGAAAAAGACTAGGGGAAGAACAGGTGGTAAGGGGGATGGGAGGTTGAGAAATCAAGACATTTTTACATGATAATTTGACTTTAAGCCTCTTGTAGTTATAATGGCAGGGACTACTGCAGGCATGTTTATGACTGTAAAAGGAAATAAAGCATTATTTTGTAAATTGCCACAAAGAGGCATTGCCATATTATGATTCTTTGCACGTACCTGAGGAAAGAATACAATCTATTCATCATGGATTGGAAAATGAGCTCATAATACATAAAGCTTTCTTCTATCTGTGAATTATATATTTTTTATGATTATTTAGAAAGTGTTCAAGAAGAAAAGAATTAATGAACAGTATTTTTTTACTCAGAAATTTATTTTAAATCTCAGAGATGCCAAAATGTTCTCTACCAAAAAAAAAAAAAAATGGGGTAAAATCTGACACTATTAACAAATGAACAAATATAGAAACCAATTTTAAAAGCATATTCTCTTACAATTTGATTTTTTAAATAGCAAAATTATAATTCCTTGAATTGTCATGTTAAATTCCTCCTCGCAACTAAATTGAACTGATGACATGAGAAATTGAGAGTAAAATCATTGTGATATTTAAAAAGAAAAAGAAAACCTCCTAGTTTGGTGACTGCTAAAATACAGTTTCAGTGTGAAAGCCCTTTGTTTTCACAATGAAGGGTGATCTGTGAGGGACATTTGACCCATTAGAACTAGCTCAGAAACACCTCTTCCCTGAGCAAATAGAATCATTAACCAATTAGAAATGGGAATGGTATATAGGAGTCAAAATCAAATGAAGACGGTACAAGGGTAAAAGTGTATTTGATTTGGTGGAGGAGCAAACTCAGAATATTCATTGATTTATCTTTGTGTGATAGCTTATGAGTGATTTTTTTAAAATTTTCTAGAAATCTTGGTATTTTTCTGGCTTAAAAGGCTAAGTTAAATTTTGTGCACAGGAGGGAATCAATGAACAGATCATGGAAACATAGAAAACATCCAGAGTATGGTGGGGAAGCAGCAGGAAAACTGCCATGAAAGGGGATAGAAAAAATTCAAAAAGTGAGGCTATAATTAAAAACCCTGATAATTTTCCATGTGTACCCCTGTTGCTCTGTTAAAAGGAACAAAGGCCTTTTAGGTCCTGTGCACTGAAACCCAATCTAAATATGATGACAAGGAGGCTAGAATATTGCAAGTCCAGTATATTATTTAGGCCTTCTCACCAAAGTGCTGGGATTTCCACACTCTCCTGGCCCTACATGCCTGGCAAGATTGTATTTTATGAAGAAAAATCAGAATACATGGTGTCCCAGGTATGACTGAGCTGATGAAGGACACTGTGCAGAAAATCTAAAATCTGGACTCTCCAGCTTGCAAGGTCAAATTCCTTATGCTATATGTGCTCATTAGTAACAGCTACATCTTTGAAGTAAAGCAAATAAGAGAAATTTAAGAATATAGGACATTAATATTAGCCACTGAGGAAAACGTCTAATCATTGAACAGTTACGAGGCCCTTGAGATTTTATTTGAATAGCATTCTTTTCTTTTCAGCTGTGTCTCATTGCTTTCTTCAGAGATAAGTGCTGTAAAGTATTCTTATAAAAGCTACTGTTATCCTTTCCCATGTCAGTGGTTTGTTTTACCCATCAAGCAATTGTGAACTCCTTGTTGAGAAATGCTGAAATCTGTGGTTACATAAATAACAGACAGATAAAAATGATTATTAAGCAGTATGCCAGGAGCTGTTGTATGTTTATTTGTTTTAGCAATCCTAAAATCTAAATATTTATACATTATATTTTATGAGGACAATATTTATATGGCATATTTGGAAATGAACAAATGCAGACACAAGAGTCAGTATAGCAGCATCAAATCTACTAATTTCCAAACAAGCAAAACATATATATATAAAATATATATTCATATATGTATTCCAACATAGTCCAATATATATTCCAATTAGGCCCTGGAGAAATTTAAAGAATTCAGAAAGAATTTGGAGCCTAAAAGTACATTTATGCTTAATGCAACCAGGATGCCAGTACCATGTTCACCATGATGAAAATATGTGAAGAAAGAAACTTCTAGCATTGTATCCTTGGAATTTTGGGGGGTTTAAGCTTAAATCAACTATGACCTAAACATAGTTTGGATGACCTACTATTCTGGTTTCCTTTACCTTGTTGACAAGATATGACTAAAAATAGCTATGGAATGAAAAGTCACCAAATTGGAAGCCACTAAGTATAAGTTCTAGGGACCCCTGGACAAAGAAAGATGCCATGGTTTCATCACCAGATGAATGAGAATTATAGAACCTGTCATAAAATGTAAGAATGTTGCAAGACAAAATACTACACCATTTGGGAATAAAATAAATAAATCATGTAAAATCATTCCCTTCATTACAAGGAACTGTAACACTTGAGACTATGCTAAGTCACAAGTCCTTACCCCTAAGACAACTACATCACTAAATAAGTAACATCAGATCCTCTGGCTTAAAATCAAAGATTTAATTCTTCACTTAAATTTTAAGGGTTTTAAAAACATCCTAGCTAAAACTGAGGAAATCTAGCAAGAATAAACTTGTGTCATTTCTTAAGAAAAATATTTTCTTAAATTAAAATATTACAAGGGTAATCACAAGATAAATCAATATGAAGTTATAAAAATATTTTGTAACATAAAAGACTCTAATAAATACCCCTACACCATAAAGGAACATGACCATAACACAAGAGTTGTGGAAGGTCATACTTATAAGTATTTAAGAAAATTTGAGATGGCATCTCTTTTACACTCAGTAAAATGTAAGAATAAATGATTTCTATGAAAAAAGAAATCTTGCTCCATTATTGTCATGTGACCTTGGGAAAATTACTTAATTTCTCTGTGGAAGATTAAAATTTCAAAAAATGGAAAGAGGAATATTTCTGGTTTCACATGCCCTTTTAGAGCCTCACCACACTTCAGTAAGAGTAGAAATCTATCCCACCCCTCCTTGATACTGGGTGTGCCTTTGTGCTGCTTCAACAGATGTAATGTAGTAGAAATGGCACTGTGTGTCTTACAAGGCTAAGTTATACAAGGTGACGCAGCTTTGTCCTGCCTCGCTCTCGAGGGACACTTACTCTTGAGACCCAGCCACCGTGCTCCGAGGAAGCCCAGGCCACATGCAGAGGTTACTTGTAAATCGTCCATTTAAAGTCTCAGCCAACAGCCAACATCCACGACCCGCCATGGGCAGGAAAAATTCTTAAAATGATTCTGGCCCCTAACCTTCAAATCAACCCAACTGACACTGAGTGGAACAGAGGTGGGTACCCCTGTTAAACCCTACCTAAACTGCAGAAATATTCGAAATGAAAAACATGGTCAAATATTAAGCAGCAAAATTGTATAAGACGGAAATTTTGTTGTAAAGGGAAGTCACAAGAAAATCTCCCAGAATACAAAGAAAAACGCAGAAAAATAACATGATTATAGGAAAGATGAAGGAAAGGATATGATGATGATACGGCCAACTGCCTTTCCTGAAGAAACTTCAGCACCTACATGAAAGTAAGTATGTCCCCAAACACACACACAGGAAAATACAAAAAGGAAAGCTTTTTAAGCTGAAAAACACCAACTCTACAAACTCACTATTTCCCAAGTAAAAGTAAAACTGAACGATTTGAAAATATACAGAGGCAATGTCTGTACATCAAAGAAAAAAAGAAACCAGAAACATTCAGGCAGGGGAAACGTTTACTTATAAATGAAAAAAATAAAGCTGCTTCGAAACTATTATTAATGTAGAGAAATTACTGTGTATTTTAAGAGCTTTACTGAGGTATAATTCCATACAATAAACTGCATACAGATAAAGTATACAATTTAAGTTTTGACACATGTATGACATGTGGAACCATCACCACAATCAAGATAATGAACAATTCCTCAGCCACTTTGTAACCCCATCCTCCCCACTGCACACTGTCCCCCAGCAACCACTGACCTGTTGTTGCTATTTATTAGTGTGCATTTCCAAAAATTTATATTATTAGATATTCAGTATTCACTTTTTGTCTGACTTCTTTTACTTATTTTAACTATTTTGAGATCTGGCAATTTGTATCTTTCAAAGAGTTTGCTCATTTCATTACAGCTGTAGAATTTATAGGCCTAAATTTTCCTATTCTTTATTATCTTTTTAATCTTTTTAAAATCTGGATTAATGTCACCTTTCTCATTCTTATGTCTTGTCCTTTTTTTTTCTCCTCTATTTGGTTAGAGGTGTATTTAATTGCATTGATCTTCCCAAAGAACAAGTTTTGATTTCATTGATGTTCTCTATTGGTTTTTTCTTTTCTATTTCATTCATTTTTGCTCTGATCTTTATTTTCTTTTTTTTTTCTACTTTGAATTCAATTTTCTCTACTTTTTCTGATATCTTAAGATGGAAACTGAGATCTTTTGTTTAAGAAATGTCTTCTTTTCTAATACAGGTATTAACTGCTATAAATACCCTCCTACGTCTGGCTTTATGTTGTTCCATGGGTTTTGATGTTTTGTCACTTAATTTCAAAATACGTCCTAATTTCCTTTTTGATATCTTCACTGACTAATGAGTTATTTAAAAGTGCTTTATTTAATTTTCAAATATTGAGAGATTTTCCAAAGATCTTTCTATTATTGATTTCTAATTTACTCCCTCTAGTCAAAGAACATACTTTGTATAATTTAAATTCTATTAAATTTATTGAGACTAGTTTTATGACCCAGAATATGGTCTACATTGGTAAATGTTCGTGTACATTTGAAAAAAAAATATGTGTTCTACTGTTGTTGAGTGGATTGTTCTATAAATGTCAATTATGTCAAGGTAGTTAATTGTATTATTTAAATCTCCTATATCCATAATTATTTTCTATTTGTTCTATTGGTTACTGAGAAAGATATATTAAAAACTCTGGATATAATTGTGTGTTTCTTCTAGCAATTCTATCAGCTTTTCCTTCATCTGTTTTGCAGTTCTGATATTAGTTGCACAAACATTTAGGATTGTTATGTCTTCTTGATGAAGTGACTCCTTCATCATTATGAAATGACCTTCTTTATCCCTGGTATTATTCATTGCTCTGAATTTTACTTCATCTGACATTAATATAGCCACTCTAGTTTTTTTAGATTCATATTAGCAGGGTATATCTTTTCCCATCCTTTTACATTTAGCCTGTTTATGTCCTTATATTTGACATGTACTTCTTGTAAACAGCATATTGTTTGGTCTTTTTATTTTATCCAATCAGACAATTTCTGCCTTTTAATTGCAGTATTTATTCAATTTACATTTAATGTGATTATGATATGGTTAGCCTTTAAGACAACCATCTTGCTATTTGTTGTTTTATTTTTTCCATCTGTTTTTTCCCTTTTTTTCTATTTCTGCCTTCTTTTGGATTAACTGAACACTATTTTTGATTCAATTTTATCTCCTTTGTTGGCTTAATTACTCATTACTCTTTGCTTTCTTGTTTTAGTGGCTATTTAAGGTTTAGAGTATACCCCTCAACTTATCACAATCTGCCTTCTAGTGATATACTACTTCACACATAGTGTTGGAACCTTCCTCTCCTACCAATTTGATGCTATCCTTATTGTACGTTACCTTGTTATTTTTGTTTACACAGTCATTTGGCTTTTTAAGAGATTTATGTAATACAATTTTTGTGTATCTACCTCTGTAGTATCTTGACTGTTCTTCATTCCTTTGTGTAGATCCGTATTTTCATCTGGCATCATTTTCCTTCAGGCTAGAGGATTTCTGTTGAGAGTTTAGCTAAATTACTCCATAATTCTGCTGCCTTGGCACCCATTTTGTGTGGCCAAGCAGCCTGCAGCGGACTTGAACTGACATTAGCCCCCTCTCAAACACCTGCCCTAGATAATAGCCTGCAAAGTCATAAGTAAATATAAGTTCCTGATATGACTCCTCCAACCACCCCTGTGATAAACAGTCTCTCCTGGCCCCCAGAGCCTTCCCCTTGTGAGCCCCTTAGATAAGAACCCCAGAATAAAGCAGCCCCGCCCAAGGCCTGTCTGGAGAGGGGGCTAGCCACAGCAGGAGCTCACACCTCTCCATTCTCCACTCCAAGAATAAGGCTTTCCTTTGTTTCAGAACCAAAGTCAAAGGACACCAGGCAGGAGGACCCTTGGTGGGGCTGAACTCGAAAGGGATATCCCCATAAAAGAGAGAATACAAAGCTTTTCTAAAGAAGACAGTAGGTGTTTCAGAAAAGAGGACATGTAACCAAAGAAAATAGTTAAATGGAAAACATTGTGTCAAAAATGTTCAAGAGAGAGACCTTCAAGATGGCGGAAGAGTAAGACACAGAGATCACCTTCCTCTCCACAAATACATTAGAAATACATCTACATGTGAAACAACTCCTACAGAACACCTACTGAACGCTGGCAGAAGAACTCAGACCTCCCCAAAGGCAAGAAATTCCCCACGTACATGGGTAGGGCACAAGAAAAAAGAATAAACAGAGACAATAGGATAGGGACGGGACCTGCACCAGTGGGAGGGAGCCGTGAAGGAGGAAAGATTTCCACACACTAGAAGCCCCTTCACTGGCAGAGACTGCGGGTGGCAGTGGGGAAGCTTCGGAGCCACCGAGGAGAGCTCAGCAACAGAGGTGCCGAGGGCAAAGTGGAGAGATTCCTGCACACAGGATCGGTACCGACCAGCACTCACCAGCCCGAGAGGCTTGTCTGCTCACCCGCCAGGGTGGGCGGGGACTGGGAGCTGAGGCTCGGGCTTTGGAGGTCAAGATCCCAGGGAGAGGACTGGGGTTGGCTGCGTGAACACAGCCTGCCGGGGGATAGTGCGCCACGGCTAGCCGGGAGGGAGTCTGGGGAAAAGTCTGGAGCTGCCAAAGAGGCAAGAGACCATTGTTTCACGATGTGTGAGGAGAAGGGATAAAGAGTGCTGCCTAAATGAGCCACAGAGATGGGCGCGAGCAGTGGCTATCAGTGCAGACCACAGAGACGGGCATGAGATGCTAAGGCTGCTACTGCAGCCACCAAGAAGCCTGTGTGCAAGCACACGTCACTATCCAAACCTCCCCTCCTGGGAGCCTGTGCAGCCCACCACTGCCAGGGTCCCATGATGCAGGGACAATGTCCCCAGGAGAACACACATTGTGCCTCAGGCTGGTGCAACGTCACGCTGGCCTCTGCCGCTACAGGCTCACCCCGCATTCCATACCTCTCCCTCCCCTCGGCCTGAGTGAGCCAGAGACCCCGAATCAGCTGCTACTTTAATCGCGTCCTGTCTGAGTAAAGAACAGACACCATCAGATGACCTACATGCAGAGGCGGGGCCAAATCCAAGGCTGAACCCCAGGAGCTGTGGGAACAAAGAAGAGAAAGGGAAATCTCTCCCAGCAGCCTCAGGAGCAGCGGATTAAATCTCCACAATCAACTTGATGTACCCTGCATCAGTGGTGGAATACCTGAATAGACAACGAATCATCCCAAATTGAGGCTGTGGACTTTGGAAGCAACGATATATATATTTTTTTCCTTTTTCTCTTTTAGTGAGTGTGTATGTGTATGCTTCTTTGTGTGATTTTGTTTGTATAGCTTTGCTTTTACCAACTGTCTTAGGGTACTCTCTGTCCACTTTTTATTATTTTTTTTTTAGTATAGATTTTAGCACTTCTTATCATTGGTGGACTTGTTTTTTGGTTTGGTTGCTCTCTTCATTCTTTATTTTTTTATTCCTTTTTAATATTATTATTTCTAAATTATTTTTTATTTTAATAACTTTCCTTTCTTTTCTTTTTTTCTTTCCTTCTTTTTTTCTCCCTTTTCTTCTGAGCCGTGTGGCTGACAGAGTATTGGTGTTCCAGCCAGGTGTCAGGCCTGTGCCGCTGAGGTGGGAGAGCCGAGTTCAGGAAATTGGTCCACAAGAGACCTCCTGGCTCCACGTAATATCAAACAGTGAAAGCTCTCCCAGAGGTCTCCATCTCAACGCTAAGACCCAGCTCCACTCAACGACCAGCAAGCTACAGTGCTGGACACCCTATGCCAAACAACTAGCAGGACAGGAACACAACCCCACCCATTAGTGGAGAGGCTGCCTCAAATCATAATAAGGTCACAGACACCCCAAAACACACCACCAGACATGGCCCTGCCAACCAGAAAGAAAAGATCTAGCCTCATCCTCCAGAACACAGGCACTAGTGCTCTCCACCAGGAAGCCTACACAACCCACTGAACTAACCTAAGCCACTGGGGGCAGAGACCAAAAACAACGGGAACTATGAACCTGCAGCCTGCGAAAAGGAGACCCCAAACACAGTAAGTTAAGCAAAATGAGAAGACAGAGAAACACATGACAAATGGAGAAGGAAGGTAAAACCCCACCAGACCAAACAAATGAAGAGGAAATAGGCAGTCTACCTGAAAAATAATTCAGAGTAATGATAGTAAAGATGATCCAAAATCTTAGAAATAGAATGGAGAAAATACAAGAAATGTTTAACAAGGACCTAGAAGGACTAAAGAGCAAACAAACAGTGATGAACAACACAATAAATGAAATCAAATATTCCTTAGAAGGAATCAATAGCAAAATAACTGAGGCAGAAGAGTGGATAAATGATCTGGAAGGTAAAATAGTGGAAATAACTACTGCAGAGCAGAATAAAGAAAAAAGAATGAAAAGAGAACAGTCTCAGAGACCTCTGGGACAACATTAAATGCACCAACATTCGAATTATAGGGGTTCCAGAAGAAGAAGAGACAAATAAAGGGTCTGAGAAAATGTTAGAAGAGATTATAGTTGAAAACGTCCCTAATATGGGAAAGGAAATAGTTAATCAAGTCCAGGAAGTGCAGAGAGTCCCATACAGGATAAATCCAAGGAGAAACCCACCAAGACACATATTATGCAAACTATCGAAAATTAAATATAAAGAAAAAATATTAAAAGCAGCAAGAGAAAAGCAACAAATAACACACAAGGGAATCCCCATAAAGTTAACAGCTGATCTTTCAGCAGAAACTATGGAAGCCAGAAGGGAATGGCAGGACATATTTAAAGTGATGAAAGGGAAAAACCTACAACCAAGATTACTCTACCCAGCAAGGGTCTCATTCAGATTTGACGGAGAAATTAAAATCTTTACAGAGAAGTAAAAGCTAAGAGAATTCAGCACCACCAAACCAGCATTACAACAAATACTAAAGGAACTTCTCTAGGCAGGAAACAGAAGAGAAGGAAAAGACCTACAATAACAAACCCAAAACAATTAAGAAAATGGTAATAGGAACATACATATCGATAATTACCTTAAATGTAAATGGATTAAATGCTCCAACCAAAAGACATAGACTGGCTGAATGGACACAAAAACAAGACCCGTACAAGTGCTGTCTACAAGAGACCCACTTCAGAGCTAGGGACAAATACAGACAGAAAATGAGGGGATGGAAAAAGATATTCCATACAAATGGAAATCAAAGGAAATATGGAGTAGGAATTCTCATATCAGACAAAACAGACTTTAAAATGAAGACTATTACAAGAGGCAAAGAGGACACTACATAATGATCAAGCGATCAATCCAAGAAGAAGATATAACAACTGTAAATATTTATGCACCCAACATAGGAGCACCTCAATACATAAGGCAAATACTAACAGACACAAAAGGGGAAATCGACAGTAACACAATCATAGTAGGGGAATTTAACACCCCACTTTCACCAATGGACAGATCAACCAAAAAAAACAAAATAAGGAAACACAAGCTTTAACTGAAACACAAAACAAGATAGTCTTAATTGATATTAATAGGACATTCCATCCAAAAACAACAGAATACATTTTCTTCTCAACTGCTCATGGAACATTCTCCAGGTTAGATCATATCTTGGGTCACAAATCAAGCCTCGGTAAATTTAAGAAAATTGAAATTGTATCAAGTATCTTTTCCAACCAGAATGCTATGAGACTAGATATCAATTACAGGAAAAAAATGGTAAAAAATACAAACACAAGAAGGCTAAAAAATACACTACTTAATAACCAAGAGATCACAAAAGAAATCAAAGAGGAAATCAAAAAATACCTATAAACAAATGACAATGAAAACATGATGACCCAAAATCTATGGGATGCAGTGAAAGCAGTCTAAGAGGTAAGTTTATAGCAATACAATCCTACCTCAAGAAACAAGAAACATCTCAAATAAACAACCTAACCTTACACCTAAAGCAATTAGAGAATGAAGAACAAAAAAACTCCAAAGCTCACAGAAGGAAAGAAAGCATAAAGGTCAGACCAGAAATAAATGAAAAAGAAATGAAGGGAACAATAGCAAAGATCAACTAAAATTAAAAGCTGGTTCATTGAGAAGATAAACAAAACTGATAAACCATTAGCCAGACTCATCAAGAAAAAAAGGGAGAAGACTCAAATCAATAGAATTAGAAATGAAAAAGAAGTAACAACTGACACTGCAGAAATACAAAGGATCATGAGAGATTACTACAAGCAACTATATGACAATAAAATGGACAACCTGGAAGAAACGGACAAATTCTTTGAAAAGCACAACCTTCCCAGACTGAACTAGGAAGAAATAGAAAATATAAACAAACCAATAACAAGCACAGAAATTGAGACTGTGATTCAAAACCTTCCAACAGACAAAAACCCAGGACCAGATGGCTTCAGAGGCAAATTCTATCAAACATTTAGAGAAGAGCTAACACCTATCCTTCTCAAACTCTTCCAACATATACCAAAGGGAGGAACACTCCCAAACTCATTCTACGAGGTCACCATCACCCTGATACCAAAACCAGACAAAGATGTCACAAAGAAAGAAAACTACAGGCCAATATCATTGATGAACATAGACGCAAAAATCCTCAACAAAATACTAGCAAACAGAATCCAGCAGCATATTAAAAGGATCATACACCATGATCAAGTGGGGTTTATCACAGAAATGCAAGGCTTCTTCAGTATACACAAATCAATCAATGTGATACACCGTATTAACAAATTGAAAAAGAAAAACCATATGATCATCTCAATAGATGCAGAAAAAGCTTTTGACAAAATTCAACACCCATTTATGATAAAAGCCCCCAGAAAGTGGGCATAGAGGGAACATACCTCAACATAATAAAGGCCATATATGACAAACCCAGTGCAAACATCATTCTCAATGGTGAAAAACTGAAACCATTTCCACTAAGATCAGGAACAAGACAAGGTTGCCCACTCTCACCACTATTATGCAACATAATTTTGGAAGTTTTAGCCACAGCAATCAGAGAAGAAAAAGAAATAAAAGGAATCCAAGTTGGAAAAGAAGAAGTAAAGCTGTCACTGTTTGATGATGATATGCTACTATACATAGAAAATCCTAAAGACTCTACCAGAAAACTACTAGAGCTAATCAATAAATTGGGTAAAGTAGCAGGATACAAAAATATTGCACAGAAATCTCTTGCATTCCCATACACTAATGATGAAAAGTCTGAAAGAGAAATTAAGGAAACACTCCCATTTACCATTGCAACAAAAAGAATAAAATACTTGGAATAAACCTATATAAGGAGACAAAAGACCTCTATGCAGAAAACTATAAGACACTGCTGAAAGAAATTAAAGAGGATACAAACACATGGAAAGATATACCATGTTCTTGGATTAGAAGAATCAACATTGTGAAAATGACTGTACTACCCAAAGCAATCTACAGATTTAATTCAATTCCTATCAAACTACCAACGACATTTTTCACAGAACTAGAACAAAAAATTTCACAATTTGTATGGAAACACAAAAGCCCCGAATAGCCAAAGCAATCTTGAGAAAGAAAGACGGAGCTGGAGGAATCAGGCTCCTGGACTTCAGACTATACTACAAAGCTACAGTAATCAAGACAGTATGGTACTGGCACAAAAACAGAAATATAGATGAATGGAACAGGATGGAAAGCCCAGAGATAAACACACGCACATATGGTCACCTTATTTTTTATAAAGGAGGCAAGAATATACAATGGAGAAAAGGCAGCCTCTTCAATAAGTGGTGCTGGGAAAACTGGACAGCTACGTGTAAAAGAATGAAACTGTGTATCGTGTTAGAACACTCCTTAACACCATACACAAAAATAAACTCAAAATGGATTAAGGACTTAAATGTAAGGCCAGAGACTAGAAAACTCTTAGAGGAAAACACAGGCAGAACACTCTATGACATACATCACAGCAAGATCCTTTTTGACCCACCTCCTAGAGAAATGGAAATAAAAACAAAAATAAACAAATGGGACCTAGTGAAACTTAAAAGCTTTTGCACAGCAAAGGAAACAATAAACAAGATGAAAAGACAACCCTCAGAATGGGAGAAAATATTTGCCAATGAAGCAACTGACAAAGGTTTAATCTCCAAAATATACAAGCAGCTCATGCAGCTCAATATCAAAAAAACAAAAAACCCAATCCAAAAATGGGCAGAAGACCTAAATAGACATTTCTCCAAAAAAGATATACAGATTGCCAACAAACACTTGAAAGGATGCTCAACAACACGAATCATTAGAGAAATTCAAATCAAAACTACAATGAGGTGTCACCTCATACCAGTCAGAATGGCCATCATCAAAAAATCTATAAACAATAGATGCTGGAGAGGGTGTGGAGAAAAGGGAACCCTCTTGCACTGTTGATGGGAATGTAAATTGATACAGCCACTATGGAGAACAGTATGGAGGTTTGTTAAAAACTAAAAATAGAACTACCATATGACCCAGCAATCCCACTACTGGGCATATACCCTGAGAAAACCATAATTCAAAAAGACACATGCACCCCAATGTTCATTGCAGCACTATTTACAATAGCCAGTACATGGAAGCAACCTAAGTGTCCATTGACAGATGAATGGATAAAGAAGATGTGGCACATATATACAATGGAATGTTACTCAACCATAAAAAGAAATGAAATTGAGTTATTTATAGTGAGGTGGATGGACTTAGAGAGTGTCCTACCGAGTGAAATCAGAAAGAGAAAAATAAATACCATATGCTAACACATATATATGGAATCTAAAAAAAAAAGTTCTGAAGAATCTAGGGGCAGGACAGGAATAAAGACACAGATGTGTAGAGAATGGGCTTGAGGACACGGAGAGTGGGAAGGGTAAGCTGGGACAAAGTGAGAGTTGCATGGACTTATATATACAACCAAATATAAAATAGATAGCTAGTGGGAAGCAGCCGCATAGCACAGGGAGATCAGCTCAGTGCTTTGTGACCACCTAGATGGGTGGGATAGGGACGATGGGAGGGAGACGCAAGAGGGAAGAGATATGGGGATATAGGTATATGTATAGCTGATTCACCCTGCTATAAAGCAGAAACTAACACACCATTGTAAAGCAATTATACTCCAATAAAGGTGTTAAAAAAAAAGAAAAGATAAGAACCCTACAAGACTTACCAAACCCCTGCTCCTTTGGGTTTGAATTCACCAATTCAGCATTAGCCGGGAAACCTCAAAGCAGTCCACCTGCAGACACTCATAAAGGCAAGAGTCCCCAGTCCCACCACTCTTCCTCTGTCTGCACCCTGCCTTGGCCTCCCCTTGTGGCCCCTCAAGGTGTGCTGTGTACCTCCTCCAGGACCTGTGAGTAATACACTTTCCTATTTCAATTCCCTTGTGGTCTTTTGTTGAACCTCACCATCCAACACGCTGGGACTCTACTTAAATGATAATTTAACAAAGTCACAACCACTTCCTTTAAACATTTCTTGTAGTGCAGGTATGCTTGTGATTACGTTTTTCAGCGTTTGAAATTCTTTACATCATCTTTATTTTTGAATGGCACTTTCACTGGTTATAGGATTCTAGGATTAAGTTTTTCCTTCTCTTCCATTATTTTAAAGAATGTTGCTCCATTGTCCCCTCAATTGAATGGATTACACTGAGAAATCTCCTGTCTTCCTTATTTTCTCTGTATAGTAGTCTCCCCTTATCGACAGGAAACATGTTTTAAGACACCCAGCGGATGCCTAAAATCATGGATAGTACCAAACTCTGAATATTCCAGGTTTTTTCCTATACATACCTATGATAAATTTAAATTTATAAATTAGGCACAATAAGAGATTAACAACTAATAATAAAATAGAACAATTATAACAATATACTGTAATAAAAGTTATGTGAATATGAGCTCTTTCTCTCTCTTTCTCTCTCTCTCAAAATATCTCATTGTACTGTACTCACCCTACTTCTTGTGATGACATGCGATGATAGATTGCCTACTCAATAAGATGAATTGAGTTGAATGCCATAGGCACCGTGACATAGCATTTGGCTACCACTGATCTTCTGACGATACAATGTCAATGGTTGGGGATCCAGGCAGGATGAAGCAGGACAATGTGAGATTTCATCACACTACTCAGAAAAGCATGCAATCTAAAACTTATGAATTTTTATTTCTGGAATTTTCTATTTAACATTTTGGGACCACTATTGACCACAGATAAGAAGAAAAAACATACATACATATCTTATTTCACTGTCTACTTTAAAAATTTTCTCCTTATCACTACTTTTGAACAATTTAATGATTATGATGTGCCTTCATTCTTTTCCTGTCTCTAGTCCTTGGAACATTTTTAAGATTCTTGGATCTGCGGCATTATAGTTTTCAATAAAAATGAGAGTTTTTTCCATCATTATTTTCTCAAACACTTTTCTTTGCCCCCACCTTCTCTCCAATTCCAGATATATTAGACTTCTTAGAGTTATTCCACTATTTACTGGTGCTTTGTTCAGTATATAAATTCTTTTTTATGTTTCATTTTTTAATAACCATTTTACTAGTAATTTACATACCATAAAATTCATTCTTTTAAACTGCACAGTAGTTTTTAGTACATTCACAAAGTTGTGCAACCATCACCACTATCTAATTCCAGAATATTTTCATCACCCCAAAAAGAAACTTCATGTCCACTAGCAGTCATTCCCCATTCCACCCAGCCCCAGATCCTGCCAACCATTAGTGTAATTTCTGTCTCCATGGATTTGCCAATTATGGACATTTCACATAAATGGAATCATACAGTATTTTGCCTTTATATCTGGCTTCCTTCACTTAGCATTAACGTTTTCAAGAATCATTTATGTTGTAGCATTTATCAGTATTTCATTTCTTTTTATTGTTGAATAATCCATTGTATGGAGGTAATATTTTTGTTTATTCTTTCATCAGTTGATGGACATTTGGATTGTTTCCAATTTTTGGCCATTATGAATAATTCTGCTATGAACATTTGTGTACAAGTTTTTGTGTGAACATATGTTTTTATTTCTCTTGGGTGTATACCTAGGAATAGAATTGCTGGTCTGTGGTAACTATGTTTAAACTTCTGATTAAATGCCAGGCTGTTTTCCAAAGCAGCTGCACCATTTTACATTTCCACCAGCAGTGTATGATGGTTCTAACTTCTCTTCATCCTCACTAAAACTTGTTATCATCTGCCTCTTCTATTATAGCTATCCTAGTGGATGTAAAATGGTATCCCTCTGTGGTTTTTTATTTAAATTTTCCTGATGGTTAATGATGCTAAGCATCTTTGTCTATCTTCTTTGAAAAAATGTCTATTCAGATCCTTTGTCCATTTTAAAAATTGAGTTGTCTTTTTATTACGTTGTAGTAGTTCTTTTTATATTCTGATCCCAGCCTTTATTAGATATGTAATTTGCAAATATTCTGTGGATTGTCTTTTCACTTTATTGAGGTGTCCTTTTAAGTACAGAAGTTTTCATTTTGATGAAGTCTAATCTTATTTCTTCTTTTGTCCTTTTCTTTTTTTTTTTAGTGTCACACCTAAAATTCATGACCTTAACCCAAGATCACAAAATTTACTCCTGTATTTTTCCTAAGGGTTTTATAGTTTTATCTCTATACAAATGGCAAAAGTTACATGTAAATTTTTTTTAATTCCCCAATAAAATCTACCAAAATCTAGAGTACGCATCATAACTAATGATGAAATATTGGAAACTTTCCCCTGAGATTGGGAATGGATTGGGAATGAGAAAGAACGTTCACTAACAACACTTCTATTGAATATTGTACTGAAGGCTTTAGCCAGTTCAACAAAGCAAGAAAAGCAAATAAAATACATAAATAAAATGTATAAGGATTAGAAAAAAACAAAAAAATCCTCATTATTTTCAAATGACATGATTATGTACCTATAAAATCCAAAATGATACAGAGGTAACTAGAATTAACAAGTGAGTTTAGCAAGTTTACTTTATACATGGTCATCACAAAACAATCTATTGCATTTTCTATATACCACAAATAAGCAATTTGGAAATTTAAATTTTAAAATGTTACTATTTCTAACAGCAAGAGAAACATCAAATACCTAGGAATAAATCTAATGAAAGATGTGCAAAACCTTTACACAGAAATCTATAAAATTGTATTAAGAGAAATTAAATAAGGTCTTAAAAATGGAGAAATATACCACATGAATGGATTGGAACAATTAATAATGTAATTTATCAGAACTCCCCAAAATGATACATACTTTCAATGTAATACCAACCAAAATTCCAGGAGGTGCCTGAGGGAAACTGACAAGCTGATTCTACAATCCATATAAAAAATAAAAGAGCCAAAGATAACCAAGAAAATTCTGAAGAAGAAAAGTGGGAGCCCACATTCTCTGATATCAAAACATTATAAAACTATAGCAATGAAGACAGTACAGTAATATTGCCAGGACAGACATAGACTAATGGAACTGAATAGAGATTCCATAAAGAGACACACACACATACGTGGGTGCTTCATTGTTCACAAGGGTGGCACTGTGGAGTCATGGACAAAGGACAGTCTTTAAAATAAATGGACTGGGTCAACTGATTATCCATGCTGGGAAAAGATGGAATTGGGCCTATACCTTATGCTATACACAAAAATCAATTTTAGGGGACTTGTAAATTTAAACGTGAAAAGTAAAAAAGAAAGCTACTAGCAGGTAATATAAGAGAATATCTTCATGAACATCCAGGGCAAAGCTGTCTTAACACTAACCATAAAGGGGAAAAAAACGAACTTGGACTAAATTAGGGATCTATACATCAAAAGACATTAGCAACACATATGACAAACACAGGGTTAAGATTCTTAAGTAAATGTCTCTTAAAAATAAATAATGAAAGATACAAATTTACCACCCCACCCAAAAATGATCAGAAAACAAAGACAATCTCTATGAGATTATTTATAGTCAATGAACATACTAACATGTGTTCAATCTCACTAGAGAATAAAGATAAAGAGAAATAAGATTTTTAACCTAGTAGATTGGCAAAGATGAAAATTAAAAAAAATTAAATTTAGTATTAACCAAGATTTCAGCACTTTCATAAACTTACGGTAGGAAATTAAATTGGACAAGTTTTCCAGAGACTATATGGCAATGTACCACAAAATCCCTAAAAAATATATCTATTCTTTGACCAATTATTCCACTTCTAGAAATTCATCCTAAAGACTTTGGGATATGGAAATTTTGCAAAAGTGGATTTTCATTACTGCAATGCTTATATAACAAGAAGTTAGGAAAGAAAAGTCTAGCAATAGGAGATGGGTTAAATATGTCATGATAATCCATATAGAAAGACACTATGTCATAATTATAAATAATGATTTGGATCAAGGATAACCACCTAAGATGTCCACAGGGGCAAGATGTAACATAAATCAGTAAAGAGGCTCTTTGGCAAACTGGATAGCACATGCACCTTTTGAAGAGGGCAACTCAAATCAATTGATGCCAAGTAAGAACTGGGGGAGGGTCTAGTGTTGCCAGTATACCTAATATTTTAAAAGAAGTAGAAAATTGAAGTTTTTATGTGAAATCTCCTCATGTCTAAAAGTTGTCTATTGTTTAGAATTTTTTGAAAAAATTCAGTCACCAAATAAAATATGTCATTTATGGACAGATTCAATTCAAAGGCTGAGAGCTCCACTGTACGTATATATATTATTGACATAAAAAGATCTCCATGATGTATTGTTTTTATTGTTGTAAAAACCCTGTTACAAAGCAGTTTATATAATATGATCTCATTTTTTGTTAAAAATGAAAGCACATTTATATGTATTAAGAAATGCTAAACAGGGTCTAAGAGGTATAAATCTAAATGTAATAGTGGGAGATTTTTACTTTTTATATATTTTTCTATTTTCACATTTTTATATTGATCATTAATATTTTATTATAAGAAAATAGGATGAAGTTTTTTTATTTGTGGTTGTAAAAGAAAGAGTTAATAATTTAGTTTAAAGTTTTGAGAATTAAATTAAACATCAAAATCATTGAATAAATACTCTTGCACAAAATTTGGACAGACCAGGATTCAAAATCAGTTCTTCCACTTACTACATCAGTGGCCTTTGGCTTTCTCACCTACAAAATATCAGTGATAATACCTACAATCACCACCTCGAATTCCCTGGGTAATGTAAAAATTAATAAACAAAAATAGAATGAATATCTACCACCCTGCCTTCCTAGCATCGTCAAAAGCTAAGTGGAGACAAGGGGGTTTTTTCTACAGAAGTTCAAGTTTGGAAAAAAACCAGACACTTGTAGAATATAATAATGAAAAAAGGTTGTATGTTTGTTTTTGCTATTCCATCAGGAGGTAAGACCTCTTCCCTGGCAACTTCTCTACTCTCAGAATCTAAAGCTCCTCTCTGCCCCACACCTCAATCCCTACCTACGAAGGATACCCAGAGCAGTGGAGCAGAGAGTGGCTGACACCAGAAGGAGCATTAGATGAGGTGGAATCATATCATGTTCTCAAGAATATTTGGGTACTAGAGCCTAAGTGTGCGTGGAGCCACAGGACAAATGGAATAAACTAGAGAAGCCACTCTCAAGGATTGGATTTGACCCTCAAGTAAAGACATGAATAAATATTCTTTGAAAGTTTGCCACCCTTTAGCTTCTCTTCCCACCTCTCTGTAAAGACATGAATTTCTCCACGTGGTACTCAGGGAAGTGAAGAGGTCCACAGGTGAAACCAACCAACTGGCTAATGTAAGGAGGGTTTTGTTTCTGTCTATATCACCTCTTTTTCATCATAAGGGGCTTAGATATCTACATTCCACTATTCCTTCCACTGTGAAGGGTAAGTATAATGGAGGGTAAAGACATTTTTTCAGGCTATTGTAGTACCACTGGAAACCTACCTTCAAATGAGCTCATGTGTCTTCCCAAGCGCCCAGTTTTAAACCTAGGGAGAAATATCATCATATCTGGTCCATGGAAATATCATACCCTGTAAGATATTTTTTATATAGTAACTCATTTTCATTCCTTTTTCAATTAATTCACAATAAAAGAGAACAATAAAAGTGTTGTTTCATATCTTTACTCTCTCAGTAATGTGCAACATGAACATAATAGTGTTAAGAAGTCAGAAATAACTTAACACAGTTGCTATAGAAGATGTTTATATTTGCAAAATTTCAACAATGATCTTCCCTAGGTTCCCCCAAATTAGCATATTTGTTAACCAAATTAATTAAGAAGCTTTTCAAAATAAAAGCAATGTTTTAAATAGATATATTTCATAACCATAGAACATTTAGTTCTGTTGGAGGTAACAAACATATTACACTCAAGTACTTTCTGAAGATATTAGGGTAAAAATGATCTGGATGCAATTAAAAATGTACCCTAATTAGTCATTTGCTTCTTTTGTGTGTATGTTTTTCTGCATGTGTTAAAATTATATCATAGATACTTTGTAATCGGTTAGTCCTTAAATCATCACAACGTTATCTGACCCACAGAATTTATATCAGCTCAAGGTGATGATATGATATTGTTTGAACAATGTCTTTAAATTTAAATTTAGTGCTCAATTAAATGCAATGAAAGTCAAGACCTCCTAGCTGCCCATGTATGTTAGAGTAAATGAATGCTAAGATTCCCAGTTAGGAAGAATGAGACCTTCCTATAAATCACAACCTTGAAATTTCATAACTGAATATCGTTGTCACATCAAAATCCTAATTTCAACAGAGTTTTCATGGTGTTTCAGAGTACCACATAAGTGGGTATAAATTCTCTTATGATCAGCTTTTCCACTGAAAAGTAAACAACTACAGAAAACTTTCTAAAAATTGATTTTATTTAATAAATATTTTAAAGAGTTCACTAACTGAAGACTTTGCTGATCTTCCCAGAAATTCTGATCAGTTGTTTATCCTTCATTCACTTTTATTTCTACTGTGATTCTTAGGAATTTGTCTAATCTATAATCTATTAAAACATCTATGCATGATAAGTTTGGCTTCCTTCAATTATAAGCTGTGTTATGATCTCCAAATTAAATGATAAAGGTAGAGAAGTAAAATTAAACACAGCAACAGGTTATAGTTAAGTGCTCTTTAGAATTTCAGATTAACAAATTTGTCCCAAAATGATAAAGTAATAACTTACTAAATGAATAACACAACACAGAATAGATTTTAACAGCATCTCAATCTCTCTCTCCCGTCCTCACCTCTCAGTCTTTCTCTTTTGCTCCCTCTCTCTCTCCCTCTCTGTCTCTCTCTCTCTCTGTCTCTCGCTCACTCTCTCTCACACACACACACATACACACACTTCCGCCCACATCCATACGTGAGTGTGTACACACATCTCAGAATTTTAAAACATGGCTACTAAAGGTTTTAACTTAGATAAATTAACTACGTTAAAATACTGACATTGTGAAAATATCTGTTTATGTCCAATACCCCAGAGAGGGCATCTTTTTGTGAACTTCTAAAAAGCTTAAAGAAAGAAAACCAGAAGGAAAAACCAGAGTCCTTGGCAGGAAGGCTGGGTGAATGCGTGGCTGCCACTCAGGGTCACAGCTTCCCATTTTCCTCGCTGCTCTCCTTCTCCTCTATGGCCTCCAGGCTGCGCTTGCTCTTGGCCTCGGCACCACTGCTGGGGGCTTTACTAAGGCCACAAGACAAGCACGCCAGCTGGATCTGCTTCATGTTCTCTATAGCTTCATTCTTGGCATTCTTCAACAGATCTCCTTGGCCCTACAAACAGGCAGAAATAGACACCAAAGAAGAATGTTATGGGCCAGGCAGATCCTAAGTGACTTCACTCTATATCCTTCATGCTGTTGCCCAGGGAGGAAAGAGACTCAGACCAGAGAGCCCACTTTTCCAACATCCTTTTCTTGCATTATTGGGGGTCTTTGCTCTTTAAGTCAAGGACCTCAACCTGAGCCTTCCTCATTGTCTCTGTAGTTGCTGGCAGCCTCTGGAGATTTCCTGTAGGAGGGAACACCGTCTGGGGACTCTTCTCTGAACGTACCAAGGACAATCAGCCCTTCCATCACCAGGGTTCGAGACTACACACTGCTGTAACTCCTAACCCACCCAGCCCAGCATTCCTAGGCTTGGGAGATAACAAGGGAAGAAGCTCTTCCTCAAAGAACTGAAAATTAAATCAGCTTCTCAGTGTGAAAGAGCTTACAAAGCAAATCTCTGTAAAGTAAATCACACACCCTTATGCTTGGTAAGCTGGTTTGTAGTATATTGGGTCATCGCTGCAGCCTGCCTTTTGATAAGTTCCTATTTAACCATGTTCTTTTCTATTATCCTGGGGACAATGTTCCCATCTGGCTGATGGAGAGAGGCTCCAGAGGCTTATTATGTCAATCAAAACAAAAAAAGCAAACGAGGATTGCAGGAAATCATCAGTTGTCAGTTATATCAGAGTCTGAGAAAGATCTTTTCCAATTATTTTTTTTCTTATATTAGGTCATTGTTATAATGATCAAGTGTACATGCTGACATTAGCCCAAGGGGCTGAAGGAGTAAGTGTGGGGAAGCCAGAACATGTTTCCGTTGTGTACAGACAAAGAGGAAGGAGCTCCGTCTCTCCCCTCCATTCTCACGACAATGCCTGAGAGTGTGACCTTGAAACTGGAGGTTACACGAGCTGCTGGAGAGTTCCTCTACAAAGCAGAGACTTCGAGAAAAGGTAAGTCACTTATTTTATGCAAGCTACTTCATCATACACTGTTTGATCTCTTTAATTTGATGAAAGCTTTTACCTTAGGGTGTATGAGAACACTAAAATTAAAAATGCATTGCATTAAAAATGCCTTGGAATATTTCTTTCTTCAAAATCTGTACAAGCACTTGCCAATTCTATCTTATGTCATAAAATCCTTCAAACAACAGCCTTTAAATATATGGGATGAATAAGTACAACTTTGCCTAGTACTTTTGTTAAGGTGAACTTACCCCCAAGTACCTCAATCATGGATTGGGATTTTAGAAGTAGACTTGGAAGTTGTACAGTTTAGCCTTCTCATGAGGAGAAAAAGAAGCTGAGCCTGATGAGGTGACATGATTGACCCAAGGTCACAGCTGGTTAATGACTGAGCTGGGGCTTAAGTCCAGGTCTTCTGCCTCTCGGTTCAGTGCCCTGTTCCACACACCACGTTTATAATTTAGACTAAAACTAAAGACTAGAGAATGAACACTCTTTCAGATAGAGATAGACTTTCTAAGGGAAAAATATGCACGACACAAGCAGAACTTGGGGAGTATAGGCATAATGAGTCCCTTCTGGACGTTAAAAAAAGTCACATCCGGGCTTCCCAGGTGGCGCAGTGGTTGAGAGTCCACCTGCCGATGCAGGGGACGTGGGTTTGTGCCCCGGTCCGGGAAGATCCCACATGCCACGGAGCGGCTGGGTCTGTGAGCCATGGCTGCTGAGCCTGAGCGTCCGGAGCCTGTGCTCCGCAAAGGGAGAGGCCACAACAGTGAGAGGCCCGCGTACCGCAAAAAAAAAAAAAAAAAAAAAAAAAAAAAAAAAGTCACATCCACTTTGAAAAATGCAATTCTGAAGTGATAATGATAATAATACAGCATAGAAAGTGATCACTCTCTGCAGGCATTCTTCTTCATACTTTACAAATGTTCATTATTCGTCACAACATCCTGACAAATAGGCTCTTTTCTTACTTTAAGTTTACAATGAAAACAGAGGCCTAGAGTGAGCCTCCTTCCCATACTCACACAGCTGCTAAGTGGTGGAGCTGGGGTTAAAATAAAGTCCAGCAGTTGGCTCCAGAATCTGTAGTCGTAACCACTACATGATATGGCATCCCTTCAAGGCAAACTGTGCACTCTCTACAAAGCACAGTAAAGCCTCCCAGTCATTGTCACCCATGGAAACAACACGGATAAAAATGCAATCATTAACCAGGTGGCACAGTCGGACAGAACTTAGAGATGGGATCTACAGAGTCAGGAAGATAAGATGCACCAAGATTCGTTGGCAGGGACAAAAGTCAGAGTATCTTAGTTTTGCTTTTAGCTCCAACAATTTCCCCCTGGGCTATTTTATCTCCTGTAAAAATGATGAAAATATTCTTCTGTCTTTCTCACAGTTTTAAAGATTACAAAAAATGTTGAAAAGCTATTTGTTGGAAATAAAAACAAAAATAAACAAATGGGACCTAATGAAACTTAAAAGCTTTTGCACAGCAAAGGAAACCATAAACAAGATGAAAAGACAACCCTCAGAATGGGAGAAAATATTTGCAAATGAAGCAACTGACAAAGGATTAATCTCCAAAATTTACAAGCAGCTCATGCAGCTCAATATCCAAAAAACAAACAACCCAATCCAAAAATGGGCAGAAGACCTAAATAGACATTTCTCCAAAGAAGATATACAGACTGCCAACAAACACATGAAAGAATGCTCAACATCATTAATCATTAGAGAAATGCAAATCAAAACTACAATGCGATATCATCTCACACCGGTCAGAATGGCCATCGTCAAAAAATCTACAAACAGTAAATGCTGGAGGGGGTGTGGAGAAAAGGGAACCCTCTTGCCCTGTTGGTGGGAATGTAAATTGATACAGCCACTATGGAGAATAGTATGGAGGTTCATTTAAAAACTAAAAATAGAACTATCATACGACCCAGCAACCCCACTACTGGGCATATACCCTGAGAAAACCATAACTCAAAAAGAGTCATGTACCAAAATGTTCATTGCAGCTCTATTTACAATATCCAGGACATGGAAGCAACCTCAGTGTCCATTGACAGATGAATGGATAAAGAAGATGTGGCACATATATACAATGGAATATTATTCAGCCATAAAAAATGAAATTGAGTTATTTGTAGTGAGGTGGATGGACCTAGAGTGTGTCATACACAGTGAAGTAAGTCAGAAAGAGAAAAACAAATACCATATGCTAACACATATATATGGAATCTAAAAAAAAATTTTTTAAATGGTCATGAAGAACCTAGGGGCAAGACGGGAATAAAGACACAGACCTACTAGAGAATGGACTTGAGGATACAGGGAGGGGGAAGGGTAAGCTGGGACAAAGTGAGAGAGTGGTATGGACTTTATACACTACCAAATGTAAAATAGAGAGCTAGTGGGAAGCAGCCGCATAGCACAGGGAGATCAGCTCAGTGCTTTGTGACCACCTAGGGGGTGGGATAGGGAGTGTGGGAGGGAGGGAGACGCAGGAGGGAAGAGGTATGGGGACATATGTATATGTATAACTGATTCACTTTGTTATAAAGCAGAAACTAACACACCATTGTAAAGCAATTATACTCCAATAAAGATGTTTAAAAAAATAAAAAGAAAGAAAAGCTATTTGTGATTTAAATAATCACAAGTAAACTATGCTATACGGTGATATGAAAAGCAATTAACATACTCTATTACTAAAATAAATATCTTGATAGTGTGCATATTTTAATATAAATTTTACTAACTTGTTTAAAATGCATCTACAAGAGTCTGTTTTTACAGAGGTATGTATATTGCTACTGCTTTTACAAATGCAAAGATTCCTTTTAAAATACTTTATTAATAAACAGATTATACCCACACTCATTTTCAGAGTATTACTTTTAAGTGCTCCCTTTTCTTTTAGTGTTAAAATTTTCATCAGGCATTTTTAAAGCATAAAAAAAGCAAAATTGGCATCTTCCCTAATTGCAAGAGAGGAGTAAAACATGCAAAAATATCAGGCTTGATACTACTAATGAATAATGTTCTCACGTCACTTTTCCTGCAGCAGGTTATAAAACATATCTAATTAATCAGCCAGAATGTCAGCTCATCGGTTCTGAGAGGTGGCATCCAGGCCTAAATGTCAGACTGTGTCAGTTCTGGTAAATAGAAGTCAGTCTCTCTAGAAAACAAAGGCCAATTGGAGAAGACAGTTTGTGCCAATGCACAAAAACAAAGGACATCATCTCCTGATAACCAGGAGACAACACGCCCTGGCTGCACGATACAGGCAGAAAAAAATTGGAAAAGAAGTTAAGCTATTAACTAACAGAAGAAGAAAAAATGAAAGACTAAATTATGAAGAGTTTCCATTGAAACACTGATGTAAAACTGTTGTTTTCAATATTTTTTTTAAGAAGGAGGCATAGAGGTCATCTTTCTGTTCTGTGGTTAAACTCCTTGAGTGTTCTCGATTAAGTTAGCAGAAGCAGAAAAGACTCATTCTAGGCAAAATTGTAGAGAGGGTGAAGTTTATTGTTAACAAACCCATCTTGTCATTCCTTTTCCGGGCTGACTTTTTCCCACCATGCTTGCAGTGATTTCTGCTGACCAACTAGCATCCCTCTCTCTACTCTGTTACACTCCCTCTCAAACTCCTCCTAACTAGCCAGCTTATACCACATCTCCTCCCTCAAAACGCCTCTGTCCTATGTATCACTTCCCACAAGACACATTAGGTACTCAGATCAGCTAAGCCACTTAAAGGTTTTGGTGTGTAGTATGCATTTAAGGAGTAATATAACAGGGCATTTCTAAAGAATAGGCTCAGAAATTCTCCTCAAACAGAGGTCTTGGGAGAGAGGCAGAAAGGAGAGGAGCCCAAGAGAATTCATTTTACTTGGTGGTATATAAATTGTAACATCTCCTGGGAAAATAAATCTGGGATTGTTATGGCCTGGAATGTAAAATTAATGGACAAGTTGACCACTGAATACTCAACTTGAAAGAAATGTCAAGCTGTTGCCAACATTTCAATATACTAGCAATCTCATGGGAGTTTTTAGTTTCTCTCCTCTGGTACTAGGGATGCTTCAGGGGGAAAAAAATGAGAAGGACTGCTTTAATCCAAAGAAAAGTTAAGAGTAATAGAAGGCATCTCAGGCAGACTTATGCTGATGGGACAACAGGACTATCAAAAGTATCAACAGCAATGACTACCAATTCAGCCTCCACAGTTATTTGACTTCCAAATGCCACAGTCCATGGAAATCCCAACACATTTAAAAAGTAACACTTGGAATCATAGAAAACCATAGAGAGATCATTACAGAGATTTTTTTTTTTTTTCGGTATGCGGGCCTCTCACTGTTGTGGCCTCTTCCATTGCGGAGCACAGGCTCCGGACGCGCAGGCTCAGCGGCCATGGCTCACGGGCCCAGCCGCTCCGCGGCACGTGGGATCTTCCCGGACCGGGGCACGAACCCGTGTCCCCTGCATTGGCAGGCGGACTCTCAACCACTGTGCCACCACGGAAGCCCACTACAGAGATTTTTTAACCTAAAAATTAGTAATGATTAATGAATTTTTTTAAAAGGAGACATTAAGCATTCATAACCAAATCCTTCCAACGTCATTAAATTGCAATTAAAATAAATCATCTAGAAATCAAGAAATATCTGATGCAATTAGATTGTAAATGGGACTGATATACTACCATACCACCACAATTTTTATTACTACTAATAAATTATTACTGACAATATAATGCTATCACAACACTAAACAGAGGCTAACACTTTGAACACTTAATATACTAAATGTAAACCAATTTGCACATATTATCTCATTATATCAAAATCGTAAAAGGGGCTAGAATTCTAAATGTGAGTTATCTATTAGTTATATATTTGTAAGTTATTTAATAACTATATTTTATAATCTATCAAAAGACATTTAGAATTTGTGTTATTCCTGTTCTTACTAAGAAATGAAGTTTCCTTCTATTGTTTGAAAATAGTTTTGGCTACAATCTGGCAGAGTAACTTACAAAAGACATTGACATCCATGGCTCTTAAAATACCCATTTTTCCCATGAACTGCCCTATCCCTTGTGATATTAGTGTATGAAAGAGTGGTCAAACATCATAACTAGTGTCCTTGTCACGTGTGAAGGAAATGTGTGGGTTGTCTCAGAGTACACCACAAATATTTAAAGCAGCTAATTGAGACTCTGGGAATGGAGAGGCCCTCACATATACACAACTACGCGTATAAACAAATGCAGCTCTGTCACCGGGCAGGCGTGTATGGGTATTTTTCAGCACACACTCAACGGCTGAGTGATCCCCCTGAAATTCTTCCCATATGAGTGTCCACATCCACAGCTAGAGCCACCCCTGGATAATACTGCAACAAAAGTCCACCACAGACAGCATGGTAGTATTAGCACCTCTTTATTTGTTCCAGCTCCATTTGGTGGACATGATCATGTTGTAGAGGGCTGTGTACTACCACCATATTAACAGTTCAAAAAGCATGCTTTTGGGGAATCTCTGTATTTTCTAAAGGGGGTAAATGTTTTGCTCCAAAGAGGTAGAAACAACTATTACAATGTCCTTCATTTGAGAAATTAAAATAGCAAATCAAAAATGTGTTGATGTTATGACAGATACATTTCTCTTGATGTTACATTACTGGAATATTGGGTAAAACTATGCAAAGATAGCCTGGGATTCTTGCTCTCCAGAATGAAAGCCTAGTTTTGTAGGGGATGTATACAACATGTTAGCAAGAGTTACAGGCACAAAGATGTAGCCATTAGGGAAATTATGTACAAAATACCTCAATTGCACAAAAATAGAAGTTTTCATTGCATAAAGTTATTAAAACTCAGATTTATTATTTTTCAAGACCTTGTCCACCAAATATTTCAACTGCATTCTACTCACCACTTAAGAAGTTGAATTTTTACTCTATGAACTTTCAAGAAATATGGATGAATAGTTGAGAGCAGTTCTGGTCTAAGAGTATTGACTTATTGGAGCTTTTTATGTTACTCTTCTTCTGAACTCAAAACAAAGGAAAAAACACTACTTTTCAAATATTTATTACATAATTCAATTAAACTATTTCATTTTTATAGGAACAAAAAGTGAATTACATTGGACATGTTTACATGAGCCATTAGATTTTATACCCTTTATAAATTTAAGTTTTTAAAGTTAGTTTTATGACTGATACATTTTAGTATTGGTCAGAAACTCCAATTAATCAGATATCTCTGAAGATTATGGAAAGAGAACATAAGTAAATATTTTTAATATCTGAGAATCTAGATCTGGAGGAAGAATAATTTACAAAATGTAGAAGATACTTCAAAGAAATTTTAAGAATAATTCAATGCCAACAAGACCACATAACATTATAGAATAAAGCAAAATGACATGTTTAATAAGCACAGCCATACAAAAGGCTCTAAAAAATATGAAGTCATACTCTATTAAAATTCAACATAATGAAAATTATGTTTGAGAGTTAAATTTGAAAGCATATGTTTTAAGACCTGGCAAATAAGATTTTCTTTTTCCACAAGTCTTTCTCAAATAACATCCTGCTTTGTTACAATACCTTTCTCATCAGGAAATCTTGACTGACTTGAGTGTTGAAGGAATGAAGGACACTATTTACTTCAAAATGGTAATTAACCACATCTTAAGCAGAAAGCCTTTGTATTAACCATGTTTTTAAAAAATAGTTTTTAATATAAAGGAGATCATTATTGTGTCCCTGTGTGTGTGTGTGTGCGTGTGTGTATAATACTATATGTAAATAAAGTAGTTTAATAGTATTTAAATACTAATCACTAATAATAATATAATTGCATCACTTTAACAGAATGAAATATAAAAATTATATGATCATTTCAATAGTTGCATAAAAAGCATTTGACAAAATTCAACATCTTTTTATGATAAAAACTCTCAACAAAGTGAGTATATAAGGAATGTAGCCCAACATAAAAAAGGACATATATGACAAGCCCACAGGTAACACCACACTCGACAGTGAAATGTTGAAAGCTTTTCCTCTAAGATCAGTAACAAGACAAGAGTGCCATAAGAGTGCCCACTCTCACTATTTCTATTCAGCATAGTACTGGAAGTCCTAGCCAGAGGAATTAGGCAAGAAAAATAAACAAAAGATATCCAAACTAGACAGGAAGAAGTAAAATGATGACCCAATCTTATATATAGAAAACCCTAAACACTCCATCAAAAAAAAAAACCTGTTAGAACTAATAAATGAATACAGTAAAGTTGCAGGATAAAAAAGCAACATACCAAAAAAATCAGTTGTGTTTCTATACACTAATAACAAACTATCAGGAAAAGAAATAAATAAAACAATCACATTTACATTAGCACCAAAAATAATAAAATACTTAGGAATAAATTAACATAGGAGGTGAGAGATCTGTACACTGAAAATTACAAGGCACTGATGAAAGAAATTAAACACAAATAAATGGGAAGATATCCCATGTTCATGGATCAGAATTAATATTAAGATGTTCATACTACCCAAAGTCATCCATAGATTCAGTGCAATCCCTATCAAAACTCCAATGGCATTTTTCACAAGAAAAGAAAAACAATCCTAAAATTCGTATGGAACAACAAAAGACCCCAGATTGCCAAAGCAATACTGAGAGAGAAGAACAAAGTTGGAGGCATCATACATCCTGATTTCAAACAGTATTACAAAACTAACCAAAACAGTATGGTAGGGCTTCCCTGGTGGTGCAGTGGTTGAGAGTCTGCCTGCCAATGCAGGGGATGCGGGTTCGTGCCCCGTTCCAGGAGGATCCCGCATGCCACGGAGTGGCTGGGCCCGTGAGCCGTGGCTGCTGGGCCTGCACGTCCGGAGCCTGTGCTCCGCAATGGGAGAGGCCGTGATAGTGAGAGGCCCGCGTACCACAAAAAACAAAAACAAAAACAAAAACAAAAAAAAAAACAAAACAGTATGGTACTGGTGTAAAAACAGACATGTAGACCAATGGAACAAAATTAAGAGTCTAGAAATAAACACATACATATATGGTCAACTAATATTTGACAAGGGAGCCAAGAATATTCAATGGGGAAAAGATAGCCTTTTCAATAAATGGTGCTAGGAAAACTGGGTATTCACATACAAAAGCATAAATTGCAGCCTTATATTACACCATTCACAAAAATTAACTCAAAATGGATTAAAGACTTAAATTGTAAGACCTGAAATCATAAAATTACTAGCAAAAAATAGGAAAAAAACTTGACATTGATCTTGGCAATGATTTTTTTAATATAACACCAAAAGCACAAGCAAAAAAAAAAAAAAAGCAAAAATAAACAAGTGGGACTACAACAAACTAAAAAGCTTCTTCACAGCAAAAGAAACAAAGAAGGAGATGAAAAGGCAACCTATGGAACTGGAGAAAATATTTGCAAACCATATATCTGATAAGAGGTTAATATCTAAAATACATAAGGACCTCAATATGCATGTAGTAACTCAAAATATATAGCAACTCAATAGCAAAAAACAATGTGACTAAAAAATTGGCAAAGATATGAATAGACATTTTTCCAAAGAAGATATACAAATGGACAACAGGTACATGAAAATGTGCTCAATATCAACATCAAAACCACAATGAAATATCACCTCACCCCTGTTAGAATGGGTTTTACCAAAAAGACAAGAGGTAATAAGCATTGACAAGGATGTGGAGAAAAGGGAACACTTGCACATTGTTGGTGGTAATGTAAATTGGTATGGTCATATACAAAAACAGTGTGGAGGTTCCCCCCAAAATTAAAAATAGAACTACTGTATGATCCAGCAATTCCACTTCTGGGAATATATCCAAAGGAAATGAAATTAGGATCTCAAAGAGAGACCTGCACCCCCATGTTTAATGCAGCATTATTTACAATAGCCAAAAATGGAAATAATCTTAGTGTCCATCAAACTAATGAATGGATAAAGAAGATGTAATATATATATATGGAGATGTTTTATATATGTGTGTGTGTGTGTGTGTGTGTGTGTAAAAAGGAATATTATTCAGCCATGAGAAAGAAGTTAATCCTACCATTTTCAACAACATAGGTAAATTTTGAGGGCATTATACTAAGTGAGACAAGCACACAGAAAAAGACTATATGTGGAATCTCAAAAAACCAAATTAATAGAAACACAGAGTAGATTGGTAGTTGCCAGGTGTGGGGGAGTTGGGGGAAATGGGTGAAGGTGGTAAATGGGTACAAGCTTCCAGTAACAAGATGAATAAGTTCTGGATATCTAATATACGGCATGGTGACTATAGTTAACAATACTCTTTTGTATACTTGAAAGTTGCTAAGAGAGTAGATCTTAAAAGTTCTCACCATTAAAAAAAACGTAACTACATGAGGTAATGGATTTGTTAACTAGCCTTATTGCGGTAACCATCTCATAATATATACATATATCAAATCATCACCTTGTACACCTTAAATTTACATAATGTTATATGTCAATTATATCTCAATAAAGCTGAAAAATAATAATATAATAATAATACAAAATTAATAATAATCAAGTAACAACAGTGCTGATGACAGGTAGTATTGATGGGTAACACCTGAATTCATCAATAAAACCTATTACGTTGAGATGCTTTTGTTGACCAGATCATAAAAAGAAGTATGGAATTTAATGTCTCCAATTCCCACTCATTGTCTCTATTGTATCCTGTTCTAAGCTATGTATATATGAACGGCTTTCTCTCTTTGATTTAGGAACACTGGTGGTCTTTGTTAGCTATCAATTAGGACTTGGGTCTTCATTTTTGTCTTATTCATCTATCAATACATCAAGCAAATATTTATTAAACATCTACCATATGCCAGACTTTGTCTTCACCTGTGGTTGTCAACCCTATCAAAACCAAGATCCTTTAAAACAAATATTTTGTAAGGCTTCCTTTAGTATTCTAAAATGAAAGTCATAAATAATATAACCTAGTTATATACATTATTAAAAATTAAGTAAATGTAGTATCCTAGCTATAATATAAGGAGAAATTAGAATGGTCATTTAAAATAAAATAATATGTATTTCAATATGTAAATGCCCAGGCAGGCACACAAGAAACCATAATGAAGTAGACAAATGCCTGTACTTACTTAATATGAATTCATTTAAATTTAAAAGAGAGGTAAAATCAGATGCCTTTCCACACACACAAGATACAGGAAAATGACAATGCAGATGTACTACAAAGACACTAGTATAAAAACAAATAATGGCAACTGACCAGACTTATTTACATACAATAAAAGAAGGAAGGAAATAACCTTAATTAAGATAGGGATAATATGTCAAGACAAGTACAGAGCCTCACCATGGAGAAAAAGTCTGATAATCCCACAAGTGAGGAAGTAAGTAAAGTCCATACACCCCACCAAATTTGCCAAATCTTCAAAAGTACCTCAAAGGACATTTTCCTTGTGGTTGACAATATCAGCTTCTACTTCACAGGATACTGTGGGATGCTTATCATGGATTATCAATAATAAAGTTTCATATTAAAACGAATATCTCACTTCAGTTTGTTCCAGTATTACTGTATAGCAATTATACAATCAGGTGGACAGAATGCCCAGAGCAAATACATTATTCAATAATTTGGAAACAATGTCTTTATTCATTTAGGCTTCCCTCTCATTAACTACCTTTTCCTCATGTACTGGGCCTTTCACATAACTTCTTGTTAAATAAACATCATTTACAAAAGTAGTCTGATTTGTATTTTAGAGGGTGTAGTCAAGCAGGACTTGAGAAAGTCTTGCAGGACATAGGGCAGTTCTTCATTATGTTGCACCATCCTGCACAGTGCAGGACAGCCAGCATTCCTGACCAGTCCCACTAAATGGCAGGAGGATCGCCCCCAGTCACCTCTACACTGTTCCAAAACACCCTCTAGGGGTCAGTACTGTGCCCATTAAGAACCATCAGGCTAGACCCTGGGGATAACACGGTGAGCACAGATCCCCTCCTGCCCACATAAAACTTAAGTCTAGTGAGGGACACAGGCAAAAATAAAAAAAATCACAAAAAGAAAGTTATGTCTAATCGCAAGTTGTGCTGTGTGCTTAAAGGAAAGGAATGTGATGCTGTGAGAACGGGTATTCTAGGGGATCAGTCAAGGCTTCCTCATAAAAGTGACAACTGAACAACAATTTGAAAGGTGGAGAGGCTTCTTCATCTTACAGTCAGCGAAATACGATGTAAGGATCTTTTGATGCTCACCTTGAGTCCTCAATCCTTCTACAGTCTTACAGATACAGATATAGAGAGTATGGGAGAGTGTTCTGGAAGGATACTGCCTCTATGACACAGTACCAAAATAGTCTAATATATCCCATTTTTCCTCATATTTTATTTACTTAGAATTTACTTTGTTTCCTTGAAATTTATACTTGGGAAAAACCACTGAAAGTGGAAAATACTCAATAAAGTTTAATTTAGTGACAGTATCATTTTGTTCTGCTAAGTAAGAGTTCTTAGTAATTATTTCAAATTTTTGAAGTACAGCTATAATGTTTTCATAAATATATAGATGAAGAAATGGACTCAAGATAGCTAATAAATATATTGCCCAAGTTCACACAGAAAATAAGTGTGAAGGAAATAACTAGTAACGCCTGCTTCCCAGACCAACAATGTTTTTTCTTCACTGCATTATTTTTCTTTGTGTTTAGGTGCATTATATGCTATATTGCTCATGTCATCTAATAGGTCTTAGAAATGTAGAGAAGAAAAATATAGCTTAAGACTTATTTGGTTTTAAAAAGAAAAATGCTTTGATAGACCCTCAAAAATGCTTTGATAGACTCACATAAATACTACTTTTGTGCTCATACTTTGATGTCTGACCTTTGCCTTCAATATGGGTACAGAGTTTGGAATAATTTAATAATTTTAATCTGAGCCAAATTTTCAGAAGACTGCAATACAAAAGCAATGATAGAAGATTCATGATTAGGGAAAGTGTGGAGAAGATGACTGGTTTTCATTTTAAAGACCTCAACATAAGCGCTAATAGATCAGGTCCAAAAAAGAAGATTATAAATGAATCAATCCATTACAAGTACCAGCTGAACTTTTTTTTTTTTTTGGAGTATAATTGCTTTAAAATGGTGTGTTAGTTTCTGCTGTACAATGAAGTGAAGCAGCTATATGTATACATATATCCCCTCTCTCTTGGACCTCCCTCCCACCCCACTCCCCATGCCACCCATCTAGGTCATCACAGAGCACCAAGCTGAGCTCCCTGGGCTATACAGCAGGTTCCCACTAGCTATCTATTTTACACATGGTAGTGTATTTATGTCAAACCTTTTTGAAAAATGCTACAACGTAAAAACTCATCAGTTAGTTCTCAGATCCCCAGGATGCTGATTCTCCTTGCAGTACTCATGAACCCTAAAAGTCACCCACATAAGATGGCTGCCCAGGATAGTACACACAAGTTGAGAGCAGAACCAGAACTCCAGGAGTGATGAAGGAATATATCTGATTCTAAGGATTCCACATTTCTGTCATATAATAACAATTTGGCCTAGAGGCTTTGAACTGTAACCATACTGCTATTCTACAGGTGAACATATAGTATGACCTGCACAATCAGACTACTGGGGTTCAAATCCACCAAGTGTTAGCTTTTTGACCTTGGGCAAGGTCATTCGATGCCTCAGTTTCCTCACCTATAAAATGGCTATGATAATTGTACCCATCTCTAGGTTTAAAAGCAAGATTAAGAGAGATAATACATGTGAATCATTGAGAACAATGCCTGGCATACATGGTAAACTCTAATGATTATTAGCTATTACTATTATTTTATAAACAGAAAATGTAAAGCTTTCAGTAAATGCAATGTTTCACTATCAGTAACATTATATATATATATATATATATATATATATATATATATATATATATCAGTAATGTTATAGATTTCTACTCTATTTTACCTTCTAAACTGTGAGGAAACATAAGCACTTTGAAGCTTAAAAAAGACAAGTTGGTAAAGTCAGGGGGAATAAACCACTACTGAGAATAAAATTCAGGATTGATCACCCATTAACCCTATGAAAAATCTCATAATGTTTAAAATAAAAAGAGTAACAATTGCACTGATGGGGGAACTTTCCTTGGGAAACCCCAGAACGTGTAATCTTCCCCCCTCCAAAAGTCTATTTTCTTATTTGTAATTTAGAAGTTACAACACTGTTCAGTGTAAAACACAGAAGCATTGCTCACTATTGGAATAAAAAGTTTTAAACAGCTGTTTCATTTAAGCCAGATGAGAAATTAAAAATGAACTGAAATCATCTGTCACCAAAAGAAATTAATGACAAACATTATCTTTTGTGACAGCACTGTTATATTTCTGAAGATACTATAAGATAGATTTCTGCCAGGGCACTCTGTTTAAGAAGCCATCTATCTGCTTTGGGCAAATGGCTGTGAGCTTAATCCACTTACAGAAAATGTCAACAAAATTGCTTCAACACCAGTGAGCTGAATAATAGAAAACCCCGAGCTAAATGTTAAAAATATGATTCAACTGCAGAAAGCTTTGTGAATTTAGGTGTGTGTGGTGATACTGGTATCCTGAGAATTCTCTTGCAGGCATTTTGACAAAAGAGCCATTCAATAAAACAATAAGTCACTGCCTGTTGATTTCCCTGCCCTCTGCTCTTTCCTTCCCTTTATTGTGATCATCTGCTTCTATGTCAACAGATCTAATAAGAAAGGACAGAAGAGTGATATCAACCTTTAGCAAGGTGACAAAGGTAATTAATTGCACTTCAGATGAAACTTTGGTAGTAGATGGTCATCATCACAAAAAATATATTGTTTAAAAGTTCTAGCATCTCAAAGTAACTTTCCTTGTGTAATGAATGACCCTGAAATCCAACTTCATACAACTATCTTGAGTGCCACAAGCCACACGCAGAACAAGCTTCTATAAAAACCTCTGCTTCACCAACTCGTGCTATTTCCATTTCAAAAAGATTATTTACAATGGCTTGAAGGATGTAGGATGCCTTAAACCCCAGAGCAGACAAAGGCTATAGAGATAGTTACTAATATTAGTTACTAGTTACTAATAGTAGAAGGATATTTTAAAAAATCCATTCTGGAATTTACTTGGTAAGGTTTCACTTTAAGAAATTACTGATTGCATTGCCTAAATTATTGGCTACTTGATTCACCCAAAAAATAAATCTGCAAAAATGCCAGAATAAGAGTGTAGATGCAATAACAAAGATCCAACATCAGGGTGAACTGATCACAAAATGGCTTCAGCTGCTTAACGGCCGCAGCGCTGAGACTTTCAGTAAGCAAGGGGTTTCTTGTGACATCTGGCCCTGTGTTGCACAACTCCAGGGGCTCCTTTCACACTGTCTTCTATGCGCATAGCATTCCCTGCAGCCCAATGACAGACGTACTGCATCTGGTCTAGACATGTCCTTTCACCAAGGACATTTATTCTTTTTTTTCTTTTTTTTTTTTTCCGGTACGCGGGCCTCTCACTGTTGTGGCCTCTCCCATTGCGGAGCACAGGCTCCAGACGCGCAGGTTCGGCGGCCATGGCTCACGGGCCCAGCCGCTCCGCGGCATGTGGGATCCTCCCGGACCGGGGCACGAGCCCATGTCCCCTGCATCAGCAGGCGGACTCTCAACCACTGAGCCACCAGGGAAGCCCGGACATTTATTCTTTATTCTCTGCCAAATCATAATGCTCTTAAAAAGACTGAAACTGTCCCCTTTAGGAGTGCATCATGGCATGTGCAGAACTACCCTACTCAGTGGCTCTATGGACACCCATTTACCCTGGTGTGACTTCTAGTTTCAGTGTCGGTTGCAATGGCCAAATAGCTATTAGCAAGACATTGTCAAAGGGGCAACTGCCTTGTACTCTCCACTTTTTTTTTTTTTTTTTAATGAGGGTCAGGCAGCTATTAAATGAAATGGGCTACTTTTATTAACAGTTAAATCAAGCAGCAGCCAACTCAGCTCCCTCCACAGTGACTGTTTAGAGATTTAGTCATTATGAGGTATTCACTGTTGGTGGCCCAAATCCAGTAGGGCATTTGGTAAAAGACTAGACTACTGTTACTCCAAGGAAATGTCAAGACCTGCTTTCCCTAATGTGAGACTTGCTCAAGTTTCAGATCTCAAACTCAAGCCATCCACAACACCAAACTATTAGCCACACATTTTCCTCATGCTTTATATGTTTGTTTTTAAAATTATGCTGCTCAAAAGTTAAAATAATAGCATCCAAATTTCCATATTGTGTCATGTTGGCTTAATCAACTTATCTACTGCTATCCATCTGTCTGTGTAGACATCATCCTGAATACCTCAGTAGGCATATCATGAAAATAAGGACATTCTAAGTAACCACTCTACTATCACTGCCCCCAGCAAAGCTGGCATTCATTCAGTAATTTCATCTGACTGCGGTGCATATTAAACTGCTCAAATGTCCCAAAACAACTTTTACAGCTTTTTTAAAAGTCCAGAATCCATTCAAGTTTCACACGTTCCTAGCATCTTTGGAAATAATGATCCAGCTATGTGAGTTAGAGCAAAAGCACGAGTGACAGGTGAGTGCACGTGGAAACTCAACAGCAAGTTCACAGCAATAAGTACCACTTCCTTGAAAGACATACATTTATTACCTCAGCTTCACTCCTGTACACTTAGTGGAATACGCACCACTAAATCATCACATACACATACACTTGTCAAAACATTTCTTCTGAATGTCAAATACCATCACTCTTATATTCTTATTTTTAAATCAACTTTATAAATATATACGCCTGGAAAAACTCACCGTACATTCACCAAACCCATTCAATTTTGTGAATGTCATGCTGCTCTTCCTAGGCAGGCCTCAGATTTCTTTCTAGAATAGATGACTGTGAAAATCAGACCATCAGAAACTTCAATTCCAATATTTCAGTAGCTGGTAGTTTTTTAGGCCTTAGCTATGCAAACCAAAAAACTCCACATTTTTAGAGGAACTTTAAATTATCCCCATGTAAAAGATCCAGAACACCATTTGCCAAGCCTTGCATGACCCTGTCCAAGTCCACAGACCCCTGCTAAAGAAAACAGTGTCAGGCTGAGCCTGAGCTGGGATGGCTTTGCTCTGTGCTTTAAAAACTCATCTCCCCAGCCACAACTGGTTAAACCAAACATCACACTGGCCCAAGAGTGGCCACTCAATGGGGGCCAGTGACCTATGACTCCAGGCAGCAATGACACCAATTAGTCAAACCAATCAGATGAACTCTCTCAGAAAGTGAGCCTGGGAAATTCGAAAAGCCTTAGCTGCTCACAAAAAGAGATGCTAGGAAACAGATGGAAGAAAGAGAGAGCAGAGAGCTGAACTTAAGGCTACAGCACTAGAGTGAAAATTCTGAATTCTTGCTCCTGAGAGAGGAAAAGATAACACAGTGCCTTAAAGCCTCCTTGATCTGTCATGATCTTCTAGCCGGAGGTTCTGTGAGTCTGTGGCTTCCCTTATTCCCAGGAGATGCGTTGCTTGCATTGTCATTTATAGTCTCACCCGAAAAAAAGCCTAAATGAGTCCCTGTTCCCTATAACTCAGGCAAAAAAAAAAACCCAAAGTCTACCAAAACAGAGTTTAAACCATGCTTTCATCCCAGCTAAGGCTTTCTAAGCTTCTTGTAGAGAAAACCAGAATCCATCAAATAGATAGAAAGGACAGGGACTGTGGCTGATGTCTGCAGTGCAAAGACACTTAACAAATTATGAATTGGCTGTGTGACCTTGGGACTATCATTAACTCCTGTTTCCTTTTCTATTAAACAAGGGGACTGGATGAGATGTTCTCTGAGTTCACTTTATATACCCAATGTCTATCATTTATTAATTAGGGCTCGATTTAAAATGGCCGTGTTAAAATTCATTACCTCATTATTTTAAGTAAGAGAGACTGTCTAGTGGGAAAGAGATAAAGAAGCAATGAAAGTGTTATGTTAGGGGAAGAACAGGGTGCTGTGGAAAACACGTGGCAAAGATCCGAACCTTGATGAGGCGGGAGGGGCAGGAGAAGGCGCCACACCAGAAGAGGTATCCTGAAGGCCTGGGACCTGCGGTGAAGTGCCCAATGCAGAGTGTGAATGAAGGCTCCCGGGGAGCAGGGGTGCCAGCAGAAGGGAAGGCCTGTATAACTGCTCAGCATGACAGCCTAACTGGTGCCACTGAGGAAAAAGTTCGGTGTGTCTGGGGCTGTGCCTGAAAGAGGAAGGTGATGAGAGGCGAAGCTGGACGGGAGGAGGTCACAAAGGGCTCCGCAGGCGAAGTTAAGAAGTTTGCAGGACGAGCCATGGGAAACGCTGGAAGGGCTTTAAGTGGGCAGAATGGCCATGACCAGACTTACATTTAGAAAGGTCACCAAGCTGCTGTGCTTCGGAGGGGGGCAAGGGTATATGGAGAAGGAAAGATCTTTCACTAACCAGAGGATAAATAACTAAGGCCATAGCTATGGGGATGGAGATCTCTTAGGGAGATATGTAGGAGGCTGACCCAGCGATACTTGGTAATTGCTTAGAGATGGAGGTTTAGGAAAAATAATCAAGGATAACCCCAGGATTCTTGCTTGGATTGCTCTGAGTTGTCATTCGTTCATTCAAGTAGGGTTAGCAGAGGTGTCGTGGAGGGCAGGCAGGAGATGGGGGTGGAGATGAGCACAGTTTGAGACGTGCTGGCCTCGCTGTGGCTGAGAGACCCCCAGAGTGCAATGCCGGGTGGGTCCTTGGGAGGGATGTGTGGGGAGTGGAGGTCATTGAGGGGTAGGAGGACACACTTGGACCAAAGATATACATGTGGGATTCACCAGCATAGAGGGGGCAATAGAAAACATTAGCGTGGACAGGATGACCCAGAAAGAGAGGACAGAGGAAGAGAAGAGAGCCTAGGCTAGAACCCTAAGAAGCACCAGAATTTAACAGAAGAGTAGAGGAGGGGTAACCTGCAAAAACTGCTGAGAAGAAAAAGCCAGAGATGTAAGAGGAAGGCCAGGAATGTCCAGAGGATGTCCCCCAAATCCAGGGAAGCGGTGATGCCAGGAGGGAGTGATTAGCCATGTAGAACGTTCCCAAGTAGTCGAGGGAGACAAAAGCTGAAACACATCCACAAGATTTCGTGACAAGAAGGTGACTGGTGACTCTGATGAGAACAATTTAATGGAGTGTAAGGGGCTAAGGAGTGCATGGGAGGTAAGGAAGTACACACAGCAAGTGTAAACAACCTTGTTAAGAAGCTTGGCAGTGTAGGCGAAGAGAGAGATAGGAAGTAAAGTAGCTGGAGGGGAGCAGAAAGTATTTATAAAAGCCATTTTCTATGTATAAACACGGTTAAGCTGAACAATGAATTGTGAAAGCAAAAAGACAAAACATGAAATGGAATAACTAAAAGCCTCTACTTCTTGGACTGATTGTTGTTCTCACTTGATCTTCATGATATCCTAATGTTCCTTCTCCTTATATCAGAGCCTGTTATTTGTATGAAGTGGGAAAGTTACCCAGCAATTAAACATGCAAAGCATACTAATTTAAATATATAAGTAAATCTACCTAAACTCAAAAGTAAAAAAGCAGGGATTGCACATGGTCTATGTATTTATAACTACCCCCAGAAAATGAAGTTCTCACATTGTCCACCAGGTGGCGCCCCTGTTTTGGGCTTAGATAGGGAGCTCCGGTCTGTCCACAAAAAGCTTGTGTTCCAATAGTTAGAAACCACCTTCTAACACCATTTAGTTAATTCCTCTGCTTCCATGTAGATTTGCACCTCAATCATTCTAAGTATGTAAGAGAGACCTCAAATAAATTCTGAAAACTTACAATGTCATAAAAAAAAATCCATGTATCACCAACCGGTATATGCAAGCATTTTTAGATGGAAAATATCTTTTCCAGCAAAATCTGAATAGTCATACCTCTTCAAAGACAAAAAAAAAAAAAAGAAAGAAAAAAAAATCTGGCTACTTGCTTTCTCAATTTGGTGAAAGGAGAAAAAACTAATTCTAAAATGTCCAATAAATTTGTTTTACATAACAATAAATAGGTTAAAATATCAATGCCTCTTTTATGTATAAGGCAGTATCTTTATACTTGCTGTTTGGAGAATTTTAACATACATAACTTAATCTAATATGATGTAAAGCTCTCAGGTTTAAATAATTTGTTGATTGTTCTAAGACATAAAGATCTTTCCTCTACTTGATAGGGGTTATTAGCATGATTTAGCATTCAGGAAATGTTATCATTACGCATTTATGAATATTCACAATAAGCAAATTATGTAGGTTGAAGGGCAGGTGGAAAGGCCCACCCCTTCACAGATACTTCTCTTTGCCCCTCTCCCATCCTGCTGTACCCGAAACACCCACTAACACCAGAAATAACACAGGAAAGGGGAGGGGAAAGATTAGTTTTACAACTACCAGTGTACAAAGGGGTTAAACACACACACACACACACCATACTAGCTAAAACCAGTTTCCCTCACTTGCCTATCTTTTAGGAGACAGTTCTAGCATTTTTAACTTGTTAATAGTATAGCATGGACGTCAGCACCTCAGGTTTGGGACCCAAATGCAAATGAGAGAAGCACTAAGGTAGGTATGGCTCCCTCCACAGGGCCCCTTGTGAAACCCCCATGACCATCCCCGGAGACAGCACATCATGTTACTCCTTATTTATCCCTCTTTCCTCATTTTCTGAGAAACTTGAAGAAAAAAAATCCAAAACATTAGCCACTGAGCAAAATCACCTCAGAAGGCAGGAATGCCCATGGGATATTTGGAGAATTGCAGAGGGATTGCCATGGCTGGAGCACAGGGGGAAAGTGAAGATGAATACTGTACAAGAAAAATAAAAGCAGCATTAAGGTCATTAAGGAAAATAACCTACTTAACAAGGTAAAACAACCTCATCAGAGACGAATTAAAAGAACTGTATACACCCAGACAGGATCTTAGAACTTTGTTGCCCTAGAGACTTGAGAAGCTGTATTCCTCTAAGGGAAATACTTGTTTGTTTCATAGAAGCATGTCTGTTGTGCTGCTTATGTAAAAATTTACGTCATGTCTGTTCAGAACAAATACTGACACAGTCTCACCATCTGCTAGCGGGATCCCCTGGGCCACTCTTCCTTACCCTTTATTTTTTTATTGCAGTATAATTGCTTTACGATGATGTGTTAGTTTCTGCTGTACCGTGAAGTGAATCAGCTCTATGTTTACATATATCCCCTCCCTCTTGGACCTCCCTCCCCCCCATCCCCCCCATCTAGGTCCTCACAGAGCACCGAGCTGTGCTCCCTGTGCTATACAGCAGGTTCCCACTAACTATGTATTTTACACATCATAATGTATTTATGTCAAACCTAATCTCCCAATTCATCCCACCCTCCCCTTCCCCCGCCACCATGTCCACACGTCTATTCTCTAAGTCTGTGTTTCTATTCCTGCCCTGCAAATAGGTTCACCTGCACCATTTTTCTACATTCCACATTTATGCATTAATATACGATATTTGTTTTTCTCTTTCTGACTTACCATTTAACTTTCCATATTTATGTCTTGGAGCAGCCAGGCTGACACCTGCCAGAGGATGTTTCAGCACTGAGAGAAATCAATGGGTCCTGGCAGCCATCTCAGCTCCCTTCAAAGGGTGACCTTTAGGTGTGACAGCAAAAGCATATCCCCTACCATAACATTTTTTTTTTAATCCTCCATTTCAGGTTGCACATTTTTAATGTCTCCCACTAGTGTCAACTTCAAGGTTACTGAACCATCACAGCGGATTTCCTTCTTCTCTACCCACATTTCAGTCTCTTCTTTTTTCCCATGTACTTGGAAAAATGGAGCTTGGCTGTAGTGAAGTCGAGATTAGTTTTCTCGGCTGTGGAGGGTCCAAAGTCTGCTATGTTATTTCAAGGGAACAGTTTCCGACATTTCTCATCTCTATAAACCACAGGAGATTTATTTTGTACAGTCAGGTGTTTTAAGTAAAAAGAAAAAGAAAAATCTTAAAGGTCCCCTAGTTACTATGGACAAATTGCTCATAAATATAAAAATGAACACTGTAAGAATGCAAAACTTCAATATTCATAATACTAAAAGAAAAAGAAATCTATCTCTAGTTTAAAACCAAGCCCCATTCCTCATTTTGAAGGCCAGCCTAAGATGAGATTTGTACCTTGGCCTGCAGCCAAAAGTGGACTATTTTGGTCCATATATATAGACAGATATAGATATAGATACATAGATATACAGGTATCTTCTATTCTCTAAGGAATGAACAGTTAAGGACTCTCTTACTTTACTTTGTAATTCTGGTATAACTCTATAGCCCAGACAACAGGCACATGTGGCTATTGAGCAACTGAAATGTGACTAGTGCCATGAGGACAGAATATATAATTTTATTTAATTTCAATTATTTCCATTTCAATAGATACCTGTGGCTAATGTTGTCCACGTTGGACAACACAGGCTAAAAGACGGTGCCAACCTTCAGCAATACAGTGAGTTTAGTAAAATTATTTTTCACTCTCTCCAGCCTCTTTCCTGGCATAGCACTTTCCACAGTTAGAACGAAATAACTGATGATGGCTTGCACTTTTTAACATTTGCATCTCTCACGAGAACACACACTTCTTAAGTGCAGTGGCTGCCTTTGTCATGGGCACAGCTGTATGCCTAGCAGGTAGCACAGAGCCTTGCCCAAAGCAGAGATCCAAAGCATCTGTCAAATGAAAGAATAAACTAGGTGCCATTGACTACACAATCACCTCAGCCTAGAATTTCCTTGACAACCACCTCCTGCAAAATCTCATTTTCCAACTTTTTAATTCTTGCAAGGAATAGTCAATTCACCCAAAAACTAGCCCATCCTTTTATAACAAATATATTGCCCCCTACCTTTTACTCAGGGCCTTTTTAACAAGAATTTTCTGGAGGATGGCCATGATACCAGTAGCAATTTCAGGGTCAGGTGGAGTGATTACAGGTATAATTCTCCACGTCTTTGAGGAGGCAGGAACCAATGGAGTAATAATGGATATATTTCGTGGGAGACGTGAACCAGTGGAATCCTTCTAATCACATGACTAAGGAGACTGTCCTATCTGCCCACATCAGGACCAAGTCATGTGACCATTGGCACCCCACGTCACATAAAAATGCATTCTAAGTAAATTATATTTTGGGCCAATTATTAATAGAATATTGTGGCATGTGTTTTCCTAATGCATTTTATATTAGAAAATTCCTTAAACTTTAGCTTACAATCTTTCTCTTCCTGGGTCACTGCTATGGATTTTCATCTGCTGAAGCCTTAATTGCCAACATGATGGTATTTGGAAGTGAAATTTTGGGGAGGTAATTAGGTTTGGATGAGGTAATTAGCCCCCATGATGGGAGTGGTGCTCCTATAAAAGGGTAAAGAGATTTAAGCTCACTCTCTCTTCACCATATGAGGAAACCAGGAAGAGGGTTCTCACCAGAAATCGACCTGCTAACTCTCTGATCTCAGACTTCCCAGCCTCCAGAACTGTGAGAAATAAATGTTGTTTAAGCCACCCAGTCTATAGTATTCTTGTAATAGCAGCCCTAACTGATGAAGACAGTTACTGTATTAGTTTCCTAGGGCTACCAAAGCAAAGAAGCACAGACTGAATGGGTGGATTAAAAAACAGAAATGTATTTTCTCACAGTTCTGGAGGCTAGAGCTCTGATATCAATGTGTGGGCAGGGTTGGTTTCTTCTGACGCCTCTCTCCCTGGCTTATAGATGACCACCTTCTCCCTGTGTCCTCACCTGGTCTTTCTTCTGGGCGTCTATGTTTAATCTCCCCTTCCTATAAGGACCACCAATCAGATTAGGGTGCTCCCCATGACCTCATTCTAACTTAGCCACCTCGTTAAAGACACTACCTCCAAATAAGGTCACATTGTGAGGTAATGGGCATTAAGACTTCAACATATGAATTTTAGGGGAACACAATCCAGCCCATAACAGTGACCTCTCTCCCAGTGCTCCAATCTGTGACTCAAGTTAACTTGTTATCTATATCCAAACACACTGGAAACCCATGTTTAAAATTTGGGGATAGTTTGCCTATTGTACTATGAATCAAGAGCCCTTCTCTGCCCATCTGAAGACCTCCCTGCATTTATAGATTTGTAAGTTTAGGATTTAATTATTATTATAAAGTATGGCTTTACTGCTGTCAATATGCTTTTTCATATGTTATATATGAAATAGACACGTAACCAGTGGGGCAGTCTTGTCATAAGATAGACAAGGACTCTGGGTCCAGAGAGCCTGGGTTTCAATTCTGGCTCTGCCACTCATTAGCTAGTTGACCTTGTTAAAGGTTAGCTATCACCTAACCTCTCTGTCCCTTAGTTTTCTCATTTGTAAATCATAAATATTAGTAGTACTACACTATCTGGTTGTTATTGGAATTGAATGGTTTAATAAGTCTGAAGCATTTGGAACACTGTCTAGCAGAGGATAAGCATTTTATAACTGATAGCTATTATTATTTGTTGTTGTTGCTAAAGTGCTTTCTGTATTAAGAAAAATATTTCTAAGAGAATCATATTCATCAATTTCAACCAGTCATATGTCTGATTCCAGCTTTAAGGTGAATATTCCCTAAAATGTCCCATTTCTTTCTGGTGTACACAAGCTGTTTTTCAATAAATCTCTAAGTTATTATAAAAATCAATGATGATCTCAAGATGAGAGGATTTTTCCACAAGCGTAACAAAGACCAGTGGGAGAAGGTCTGCCTGATTGGGGCATAAGTGAAATCCAGGAAGGAGAGCAAACTCTCAAGGCATTTTCACATAATTATAGCCCTAGGTGTATGATGAGCTCTTGATAAATATTTAAAGAGTGACAGTGATGAAGATGGTGATGATTCACAAAGGGAGGAAGGAACTCAAAGATAAAAGTTACTCAGATTTTAAAAAAAGATCATATGAAAAATTCTAAGGTTCAGTCACTTGGATTGTTAATGATATCTGAACCATGCTGGAAAAAGACAAAAAATCCAAAGATAATTAAAGTATATTTTTTCATCCTCTTATGAGCAAATAAAGGCAATAGTCTAAAGTCTTATTGTAGTAGGGCAATTTTTAATATCATTAATATCATTTTAATATCAAATAATTCAGTTCAACAAATACATCTTGACAACATACCACCCGCTGCTTCTATTGCAATAGTAAAAAGCTGAATGTGGGAACCAGTTGTAAAATGTAGAATAGGCCCACCAAAAAGTGTCTGTAATGTGTACTCAGAATATTTGTGTATGTGTGTGCACACTCCGTTTACGTGGCATGAATTGAGGAAAACGGTTGGAAGTAGCTGAAGCAGTGATCTGGAAAACTGTGTGACTCTATAAACAACCTGAGAATAGTCACTAGTTGCCGGACAGAGAGAAGATGAGTACCTGGAGGATGAGAAAAGTAAAAGTGGGCAGTGGGCCTCCTGAGAGAAAAAGCTAAAGCCAAATTACCAATCTAGTGCCCATGGGTGCCTGCCTGTGTTTTGTGAAGACAGAATGCCCTGGTCAGAAAAGATGGGGAGGAATAGGCCAGGGAAAACGACACTCCCCAGCAGTAGGAAGAGGAAGCAAGAGGACAATATGCCAACCCCATGAGGAAATGGAGCTGCCAAGAACTGCAGAAACACCCAGCTCCCCAACTGGCACACAGGCATCAAGTGGTGACCTTGGACACCATGACTGTGGACGTGAAGAACAAGCTTTGGAGTCACACAGATGGAGGTCCTCATCGAGCTCTGCTGCTTCCTAGTCAGTTATGTTCTCTTGAACAAGCTGCTTAGCTTCTGTAATCCTCTGTGTTCTCAGCTTAAGCTCAGCACCACAGTGAGGCCCAGGCCCAGCCCTGAAGGAGCGCAACCTCTTACGAGAAAAGACATGGGAACAAATCCTTACCACACAGGAGTGAAATTGTGTATCAGCTACAGATACAGCACTTCTAAAAGAAAGATTATGTGGTTTTGTTGGAAGTTGAAGAATAGGGGCATGGAGAGCAAAGAGCAGGGAAAGCTTCCCTAGAAAAGTCATAGATGACCCTGTGCTGGACTGAGTGATGAGGCGGAGCTGGGCAGGTGACTGAGGACAGAAAGAACGTTACAACTGGCAGGAACAGCATGCGTGAAGGCACAGAGTCCTGAAACTGCCCAGTAGGTCCAGGAGCCACAGAACTGTGGGAGAGTGGGAGCATGAAATGTGGAGGTGCAGAGCTGTACAGAGGCCGCATCACACTGGACCTTCTAACCAGGCCAAGAACTTAGAATTCGTTCCTATGGCTGACAGGCAAACATCAAAAAACACTTCTCTCACTCAAGTCTACTTGGGCTGTTAAAAAAGCTTGTTTGTGTTTTTTAATCCTCTTAAATGAATTTAGAGCATTCTTTCCTGAAGATTAAAAAATATTAATTAAATTTTCTCTCACAAGCTTGTATTAGACTTGAAAAGAGGATCGGATGTTGTTTTTCCAATGCCTCTTGTTTCTGTCATCTGGAGTTACAAATGGAATCAACCAAGTTTGGTTGTCAAAACCAATTAAAGTTAAGACCTAGCTAAGCTACAAATGAAATTTCCTCATCTGATGTATCTAATACTCTGGATTGTGGAGCTTCTCTACTGCACTTCAACAGACAAATTAAGTGGCAGGTTCACAAGAAGACACACATTGCACATGGATCCTTGGAAATTACTAAAGACTTCTCCTAAATGTAAATCTTAGTAGGAAAAATCACTGTAGTAGGCAATAAATAAAATTAATATAAGTAATAAATACTTAAGGACACTCCCCCAAAACTTCACGGAAAACAGAAGTTTAGAGAGAGAAAAATGATTACATTGACCATTTCATGGCAGCTATGTGGCAAATCCAGAAGGCACCATTCACATAGGCTCAAAGGGAATGGCGCCCCCTAGAGCTGTGTAGTACACAACTCATATGGTAATATTACTGCATATCAGCTCTGACCCATTCAAGGATCAGATTGTTAAAACTTGGGTTGCAAAAAGGAAACTATGCTGGTGTAGAAATGTGTAATCAAGAGCTCCAGGAAGATAATTTTAGTTGTACTGATATTTAACTTCACTGAAATTCATAAAGTCTCATGTGATTAATCATCGAGGCCAGCTGTAGTTCAGAGTCTCCTGTGAAAACTCTTCCTGGGTATCCTTGACAAAGGAGCCAAAGGAAATGACCTTCCCAGGAGCAGTTATTTAAAGAGTAAAAACAGTGGTAATCACTTTACTATTTGCTCCCTTTCCCTCTGACCAGAGAGGAAGTTCAAGAATAAGATGTTTCTGAGACTAACCCAATAATCTGTAATGTGGTGGTTGGTAAGTGAAGGATGACAGAAATGATTCAGTCTGAGTGATATAACTGTAATTTAGTAGCTAAGACAGTACTTTCCAAAATTCAGAAATGGAATTTCCACCCTGGCAATGTTTGTAATTATCATATTGTTATACACTTTTATGTTTTTCACAAGAACAACTGAGGATACTTTTAGATAACCAAAAAGTCAGAAGAGGTATTTCTCCAATATTATTATTATATCTACATGTATTATTACAGAGCTTACAACGAATGAGGTTAGTAAATGGATTGTTTAATATAGTGTCAGGGGGCTATGTTATAACACACATACACATACACATACACACACACACACACACAGAAGCACACACTATATATACACATGATTGTTTCTTTCAATGGTATTCTTCCTCTCCCGGACAAAAATGTGTTATAGATAAAAGAGAGGAGGAAGGAAGTTGCTGGTTTTTCCCTCTCTGGTTTCAGATTGCATAAAAAGACTCTATAGGCTGACTCAGGGGATACACAATATACATTGTTAAGAATCTTTAGTCTCATTTATTCAGACTTAATATTAAGCCATAGCTACAATTAAAACACACTTTTCATACACAAGCATTTACATGCCAGCTTCATTTTTTAGCAGGCTGGGGTATCAGTTTCTTGGTTGATATCAAATCCACAATAAACAAAAGAGTCTGTTTCCTCCAACATTTTTAATAAGTGTAAAGAACCATCTGGAAGATAAAGGAATGAGGAAGTCATGTGCAACCAGCCATGATTTCACCAGCAAATAAACTGTCTATAGCTCTCAAACATTAATATGACTTTTCCATGATGTTCAAATTGTACTCATCAAAGCAGTCTGAAGGAATAAACTACTGATTCAGTAATGTACGCACCAGAGAGCACGAGTAATTCTAAAACTTTCAACCTTCCCTCTCTCTATATTTTTGCTTTAAAAAAAAAATGAAGCTCAATTAAAACTGGAGAAGTAGAAAATTACAGTGAGACAAACCCATATTTCTGACCCAAAGCAATCAGAAATGGCTGCTGAAACCCAGGCCATAATTTTAAGGCATCTTGTGTATTTCAAATGTATGTGAGAAATACATCTCAATGCATGTTTGAGAAAGAAAGCTCAACTTTCTGAAACTAGATTTGTTAGGAATTGATCAGGAACTTCTTTTTTGGCCCATAAGATTAATATTTCTCAGGCAACAGGATTTACAAACCCATTTAATTCTAGTTCTTCCATAATGTCAGCTGCTGAGTAGCAGACAACTCGGAGATCCAGGGTATTCTAGTTGATTAAAGGGCACTTCTGAGAGATTTGGATTGCAATCTTTTTATCCTGGAATACATTGTGAAGTAATTTAAGAACTTTCCATCCCTGAGTCCATTGACTCAAAACTCCATTGAGAATAGTATCTTTTAAATAAATACTCAAAGAGTTTGGCTAATTTTAGAAGACATAGCTTTGTCGTGGCAGATTTACAAACCAAATCAGAAGGGGTTAGTGTATTTTGTTGTAGAGTGAACGATTCTCTTTAGCTAGAAAGAAACCTATACTTTTTTGTCTCTGAAAGCAAGCAGTTTCTACCTAATAATTTGATAACCTTTCCATAAAATCATATGATAATGCAAAAGTTTAAGACTCAATTTTAAGTCATAGTTCTGTGACAGGGAGTCTTTTCCTTTCCAAAATTATCTTCTTTCAAAACATTAACATGATGATTGTAACGATAATGATGATGATGATAAGTGTTTCTTTCTTATTCAAATACTTTTCTGAACAGTTACGTGTAGAATTTTTTATGAACCTAAATAAACTAAACTTAGTTTTAAAAATCCAAAGATATTTCTTTTTCAAAAAATCTATAACTAATCTTCTCATAAAGCCATGGATTTTTCCTTAAATGGGAAATTCAGTTCCTAATTATTCTGTGTTAGTGAAAAGGTACCTCCACTTATTACAGATGCTTAAAGTATCACTAATATATGCAGAGTGATTTAAAAATAGAAAATTGTTTTACAAGAAGTGGGAAATAAAGGAGAAAAAAATCCCTCCACCCCCAACACCAGTCTGTTACTATGAATATGTAATCTCATACATGCTGTATATTTGAGCACACTAGATCTACTTAAAATAAGAGAAGTCTAACTAAACTGGAAGATAATCACTTCTGGATTGAGGGAAAGTATGATCCTTTCGATATGGCTTTAAAAGAGTAACATCTAATTTCCTTATTCTTACCCTAAAATGTTCTTTACACATTAATGTTTACAGGTATGTATATATATATGTGTGTGTGTGTGTGTATACATATATATACACACACACACACACTATAACATTTCTTATACACATACTTCTATATGTATGTGTGTATGTTGACAATGTTAAACTTTACCCGAGCCCTATGTTCTTGGAAAACAGGGATGGTTAAGAAACCCCAGCATTTTGCGTTCCAGGAAATGGCTTACTGCCCAGAGCCACCCTTCCCCATATGACTTAGATAAGACTCATGGATGCCCTCCTTGTTTACCTATGCCAGACACAGATCCTCCAAGTTCCCTTTCGGAAATGATTAGCTGAACTGTTTGTACCCATTAACCAATTTGGACAAAACACATGCTTCCCCGACTGAGCCAAACTTAAGTTAAGCTTCTCTCCTCCCTTCAGGCCCTGATCTTTGACCCTCTCCCCATCCTGAGTCAGCATTCAGCCCCTTCTTAATGGCCTCTCAGGATCATACCACTCAGCCACCCTTTCTCCAGACCTGGTTCTTCTAACCTTGTTTGCCCCTTCCAGTAAAAGAAAAATTGTTTTTGTCTGACCTTTAAGAAGCTTACAGATTTTATGGAAGGATCATTCTCCCTATTTACTGCAATGGTCCCCTTCCCCATACTGCAATAATCCTTTTAAATAATATCTCTCTTTACCTAAACCTGGGTTTGTCTTTACCTGACAATGCACACACCACGCTTACATATACATTCAGAGTAGTGAGCTCACGCTGCTCTGATTTGGGTTAAGAATAAGGAAATTAGATAGATGTATCCCATCTTCTTCTCCCTAGAGTAACAAGGAAAGAAGACAAGCTTGTGTCTGAAAAACCTAAAAGGGCTATATAAGAAATTAGAATGAAGCACTTTTGCTACCAATGTTTTCTTTCCACATATAATTGAAGAAAATAGTTAACAGAGTAAGGACATCAAACTCACCTTAGACTAAGACTCTGTGTGTAAGAAACATATTTTCTCTAAAACAAGTTTTCCTGCAAGAAAAGCAAGACCTTCCATAATCTCACAAGTTGGAGCCAAGTCTATGATGCATCTATTCATTTGGATTCTGCCATTTTTGAATTATTCAAAATCATTATAAAGTGCAGCTTTCATCTGAAAAAAAAATGGACTCCCCCAAGAGACACTAAATTTAGTTCTACTGAAGATAAAGTAAAGTGGTCTGTGCTTCCATAATCATATCAACAGCCTCACTTTTATCTCCACTAAACTCCTAGGCAGCACAGCTGGGATGCAGCCACCCTAGGCAGAAATCTAGACACCATGTAACCAGACTGCTTATTGCTAAGAAGCATTAACATTCCATCTGAACCATCCTATATTGTTGGACAAGGGCTGTTTGGAATAACGTTTTGGATTTGTGATTTTTTTATTATTATACATGCATTAATTATATTCTTTAAAAAAAGACTTCACTTTTTTAACACTAATACAGTTCATATTGTACATTCTATAATGCTCTCTGCATCTTTTCAGCTTTAAATCACAGAAATCTCTCAAAAACCAACCTTTAAACATCCTCCACTACAACTACAAGCTGTCAAATGAATTTTATGGATACACATGGACAGAGAATGTTGCTGCAGATTATTTTTTAGGAGACAGATGATTAAATTCACATGTAATTAACCATATGACTCATGACCAGGTTTGATATAGTAACAAATTAGCTATGATGCTAATGAGTGGTAATGAGTGAGGCAGGCATTTTAGAACTCTGCAGACCAAGTTGAGGATGTCTACCACATTTTTATCTTGATTTGTTTTCTTTTCACCATTATTTTCAGATTGTTTTGGCAACCACACTCAAGTATCAAGATATAAGGCAGGGTTTTGGAATCCATGAAAGGCTAAAGATATTTACTCCCTGCTCAACTGGTACTTCCTCATGGAAGACTTCCCTGACCTCCCATTAGGTCAAATCCCATTACACATTCTCATACTTCTCCTTCACAGCACTGATCACAGTGACGAATATAATATGCAGTGTGTGATTATTAATGACAGCCCCAACTATGGGTCTCATGGCCCCATGAGACCACGTTTTTATTCATGAGTACATTCTTAGGCATAGAACTCAGAACTCAAGAGGGGCTTATAGGTATTTACTGAATATATGAATGTGGTTTTACCCAAAAAACCCCCCAAAATTACTATTTGCTAATTTATGGATTAGAGGCCTCTTTTATGTTGTGCACCTTTTTATTTATAAATGTTAAAGTGGAAATAAATTAAATCGACTTCTTGCAATGGAGTAAAAGATCTTTATTCTGTACTAATAAGCCAAACAATAACAAGGTTCTAAAAATGTGTTTAGGAGTACCTTTTCAAACACCTAGTCTGAGTATAAATACCTCAAACTTAGCTTATAAAACTGCTGGAATAGATGCTATGCCTTCTAAAAGCATACTCTTCTTAAGGCCTAATAATATTTTCTTTTGTGTGTAAAGATAATGGTACTGACACATGAGATCAGAGTTGTTTTTCTAGTACTTATCCATTCATTCTCTCTCACCTGCCACCTTCTTCCTGATGATAAAATGACATGCATTGTAAGGCAGCTGGCTGAGATTACAAGTGAGTCTAGGCTTGCTAGGTTGAGTGAGACTAAACTGGCTGCCACTAGAATCAGATTCTCAATTTTGGCATCATCACTGTTTTGCCTTTCCCAGTTGCAGTTACCAAACATTTCCAGCATGACAAGTACCACAGCTGCTCACCAAAATTAAAATATTATTTTAAAAATATTTAACAGGCCAAATAATTAAAATACATTTTTAAATAAACTGAAAAAATTTTAAATAAATGTAACCTAGAGAAGATATATAGTAGGTCAATACACAACATTCCTTCCACTAGCTATTAGGCACACTTAACCTAACAATGTAGGAAACTCTTTAGGTTGACAGGTAAGTCTTTGAGTAGATAGATACATAGCTAGCTGACTGGATAGGTGAACAGACAGACAAGTACGTCTTAAGGTAGTGACTACTTATATGGTCCACCCTGTACAATTTGCTTTTTACTATAGAGCACTTAACCTATGGAGTTTAACAGACTATAATCTATATTTCCAGAGTAGAAGAACTTCTGTGAATTATAAACTGACTTTAATTATTAGAACCTCTATACTGTTTATTGAGTATTTTCACTGCAGGAAGGCCTTGAAGAACAAAAGAAAGAATAAAAATCACTCTGTCTGCAAAAATTCCCAACAGGAAAACAATATTGTTAAGATGTCAATACTACCAAAAGCAATCTATATATTCAATGCAATCCCTATCAAAATCCCCATGACGTTCTTACAGAAATAGAAAAGCTTATCCTAAAATTCACATGGAATCTCAAGAGACCCTGAATAGCCAAAACAATCCTGAAAAAGAATAACAAAGCTGGAGGACCCATATTTCATGATTTTAAAACTTACAAAGCTACAGTAATCAAAACAGTGTGGTACTGGCATAAACTCAGACACATAGACCAATGGAATAGAATAGACAACCCAGAAATACACCATTACATAAATATGATCAAATGATTTTTGACATGGGTTCCTAGAGCATTCAATGGGGAAAGAATATTATTTTCAACAAATGGTGCTGAGAAAACTGGATATCTACATGCAAAAGAATGAAGTTGGACCCTTACCTTACAATATATACAACAATTAACTCAAAATGGATCAAAGACTTAAATTAAGAACTAAAACTATAAAACTCTTAGAGGAAAATATAGGCCAAAATTTTGTGACATTGGATTTGGTAATGATTTCTTGGATATGACACCAAAGCCATGGGCAACAAAAGAAAAAATAGACAAATAAGACTTCATGAAAAATTTTAAACTTTATGCATTAAAAGACAGTATCATTAGAGCAAAATGGCAAACCACAGAATGGGATAAAATATTTGCCAATCATATATCTGATAAAGGATTAATATTCAGAATATATAGAGAACTTAGAAAACTCAATAACAAAAAAAACCCCAGGTAACCCAATTCAAAAACAGGCAAAGGACTTGAATAGACATTTCTCCAGAGAAGATATACAAATGGCCAATAAGCACATGAAAAGATGCTTAACATCGTTAACCACTAGGAAAATGCAAATCAAAACTACAGTGATATACCACTTCATACCCATTAGGGTGGCTACTATCAAAAAAACAGAAAATAAGTGTTGGTGAGAATTTGGAGAAATCAGAATTCTTGTGCACTGTTGGTAGGAATGTAAAATGGAACAGCTGATGTGGAAAACAGTATGGTGGTTCCTCAAAAAAAAAAAAACATAGAATTACCACATGATCCAACAATTTCACTTCTGGGTATATATCTATAAGTATTGGAATCATGGTCTCAAAAAGATATTTGTACACCCATGTTCATAGCAGCATTATTCACAAAAGCTAAAACATGGAAGTGTTCAAGTGTCTATCAACAGATGAGTGGATAAGCAAAATATGGTATTTATATACAATGGAATATTATTCAGCCTTAAAAAGGAAGGGAATTTTGACCTATGTCACAACATGGATGAACATTCAGGACATTATGCTAAGTGAAATAAGCTAGTCACAAAAAGACAAGTACTGCATTATTCAATTTATATTATGTACTTTGAGTAGTCAAAAATCAGAGACAGATAGTAGAATGGTGGTTTCCAGGGGCTGGGGAGGAGGGGGCGATGGGGAGTTATTGTTTAATGAATACAGAGTTTCAGTTTTACAAGATGAGGAGAGTTCTAGAGATGGATGGGATGACAGTTGCATAACATTATGAATATATTTAGTACCACTGAACTTAAAAATGCTTAAGATGGTAAATTTTATGTTTTATGTATTTTACCACACAAAAAAAATCAGAAAATAATTCCTAACAAGATGGTAGGTAGAGACCATCTTATTTGGAAAAAGCAGTCAGGAAGGGAGAAGACAGCAGTAGCGGAACCAAGCAGAACTCTGGAGGCTCCCCACACCCCTACCAAGTACAAAAGCCCCTCTATGTCCTCTGCCTCTTGTTGGTAGAAAAGCTGAAGTCTCCCAGGCCTTCCAGAGTCACAAAAAAGCAGGTTTGAATAGTTAATGATTAAGACAATAGAGTCACAGACTCAGTGCCTGATGCAAATTCCTGAGTCGTTTTACAGATACCGTAACTGCCACCAGAAGGCATGACATAAGCTGCTCCATCTTGAGCAGTACTGAATCTATGGCTAGCACAATTCCAAGAACTGGCCTCAAGAGAATGGGATTAACATTATTGCTCATAATAATCTATATCTTTGTGGGCATCAAAATAATTGTAGCTTGCTCTGCCCATATACGTAAGCAGGCAACTAAAATTGTCAGCAAAGAGATGCTACAGATCCATGTTGACATCTTTCACTCTGAGAATACAGCACCCTATGTCAGCACAAAGAAGTTACAGAAGATGGACCTTCACCCCAATCCCATAAAAATGGAATGTTGCTTGACAGCGGGGAATTAAAAGCATCTCTTTTGCCCCTTTCCTGTTTGCCCATTTCTGTTCCCTTCTAACTGTAAAAGAACTTAATTATAGTAATGAGATCACTAAGCAATTGAAACTAACTCCTGACTTATACTTTCCCGAATGCACACCATGCCTTGCCTAACCTGTTGATATTTCTCATAGATAAAAAGAAGTAAAAGAAAAATTAAGTAGTTAAAGAATGTTTAGCCCTCTACCCCAAAGCTCCCCTAAGCAATCTTGCAGGCAGATCACCCTGGCAAGATAACATTTGAAAAGTCAGCTGGACTGCACACAGTGGAGAACGATGACCCAACCTCCTCTCTCAATGATTCACTGAGATACTTCCCCCCAATTTTCCCTTAAAAAACCATCATGGCAGAGCAAAATCTTCAGAGTTGGTCTCAGGACACCAGCCCACCTTCTCCCCAGACTGCTGGCTTTTCTGATTAAAGCACCTTTCCTTTCTATTGACACTTGCCTCTTGAAGCTGATCCTGAGTTCGGTAAGAGTAGGAGGAATAATAGTGGGAGACTGTGGGAAGTAAGGATAGAAACTGAGTATAATTAGGGTTTTATAGTGTCATGGGTTTTAAAAAAAAGTGGTCGGAGCAAGACATAACAGAGAAGATATATAAGCAGAAAGATTTATGTTATTGATAGGTTTAGTGACAAAAGGACCAATATCTTTAAGAATGTAATGTAGTTTAGCCACAGAAAAAGACTGAAAATAACATACAGTCCTAAAATGTAAAGATGTGTAAGGATTCCAGCAGTCATACAGTCTCGTCTTATTTTTAGGTGAGAAAATCTAGCCCCAGAGAAGATAATTTTTAAAAATAATATTAATCAGTTGCAGATTCCTAGACTCATGGTCCAACTTTCTATAGGTCTAAACTCTTACATAATTCTAAGATAACACAGATGGAAATTCACAGCCCAAGAATTTGTTATTTTGTATGTATCACTAGGAAGTATTTTCCTTAGACTTAACGGAATTTAAAACTTTGTTTAAACCCTTTGAACCTTGCTTCTCAAGATCCGTGACTTAAAGGCTCCTCAGCTTTGCCACTCAGGAGGCTCCTTTCTTAGTGAAACCTGAGGAATTTACCTATAGGGACTTCACCTCACTTCTAAATCAACTCAGGTTTGTTATTCAAAGGAAGAAGATTCCAGGACTTCTGCTCTAACAGCTTAGATGATACAGGAAAGATGGAGGCTCTGAGAGGAAGAACTGAGGCTGTAGAGGCTGGGTGAAGGAAGGAATATGAACAGGAGTATGGTCTTTGCAAAGTTTTTGCTGGTAGCACGGCTCTTAAGTTTCCTCTGTCTCATCAAGATGCGGAGGCTGACAACAGCTAGACTAAAAGCCAATAAAGAGTAAAGCTGTCCAAGAGAAACAGGCGGCTGTCTCGATGATTCACTGAGATACTTACCCCCCATCTTTCCCTGGGTTCTCAAGGTGGGTCCAGGATCTGGCCTTCTGCTTTTGTATTTTTGTTGTTATTTTGTTCTGTTTTCTTAACCTCAGTGGTATCTGTCCAGGGGCTCAGTTGCATCCAATCACTCAGCAGTGATCAGGCCCTGGGGAGCTGATTCATGCTAACCAAGCTCATAGGAGATGGACTGATTTAAAAAAAAGGAAGTTAACTGACTCATTTACAAAGAGACAGCCAGGCAGATGGGACTAGTTATGTCACTTGATCAACTCATTCCATCTTCACCGGAAAAGTGTGCTTGGGAAGCCAAGTTGAGGACAGAGTTGCTTGATGAATGTAGTGTCGGAACAAGGAGAATTGATGTTCCCAAGCTACACTGTCTCAAAGTACTGTTCTGCATTGTAGGAATACACTGTCAAGGTGGTTGGAATATTCATGTTAGTTGAACAGGACACTCACCCTCTTGGATGAAGATAATAAAGCACTTAGTATAATATTTCAGACACAGAGAGTACTCAGTTAATACAAGCCATCATTATTATGGGGCTATATATACTCTGGCAATTTAGCATAATGAGCTAACAGCATGGGCTTTGGAGTTAGATCCTTGCTCCATCAGTCAGTACCCATATGCCAACAGGAAGGTTACTTAACCTCTCAAGTCTCAGTTCTCCTATCTGTAAAATGAGTATTATAATAATAGTAACTTTACAGGGTGACCCTGAAAATTACTTAATATGTTGAGTGAAAATCACTTAACTGCTCACTGTAAGCACTGAATGCCTACAAACTCTTACATAGCATTTTTTATATCTCAGATACCACTTTATAGACATTAATTCATTTAGTCCTATGACTAAAGGTGGATATAGCTGAGGAACCTGTCACTACTAGATTACATTCACCAACATCTGCTCCCCTTCCTTGAGGAAGTATATACTCTCCCAACTCCACTGAAGTCAGATATGACCATTTGACTTACTTTGGCCAGTCAAATTTAAATAGAAGAGACATGTGACACTACTTGGCAGAAAAGTTTAAAACGAATTTGCGCTTCCCTACCTCTAGGATTATAGATGGATTAGTTGAGGTAGAGTCCCCATTAGCCTGAGCTCCTAACTGACCCTTGCTGACCCTGGTAGGCAAACAGTGTGAGCAAGAAATAAGCTATTATTTTAAGCCGCTGAGATTTTCATTTTTGTTACCACAGCACAATCTGGCATATTCTAATTGATTCAGAAGCATAGAGACAAAAGGAAATTTTCCCAAGACCACACAGCTAGAAAGTATCTGGCTCCAGACTCTGTACTCTTGACCACTTTATGTTTCTTAATAATTGATAGTAACATCAACATGAAGAATAGTTGATTATTAATGCATTGTTGTCAGTGGAGGTCTGTTTCTAGACTTCATAAGTAGCTGTTCTTTTCTGAAAGAGTTGGCTCAGGTAGAAACCTAGCCTTTCTCCAGCCTCTACTATAACAACAGCCAGCAGCTGACAGAACACCATTGGAGAATTTCTCAGTGGATGACATGGAGGACTCTGGACATGTTCCTTCTTTATATAACCTCAGAGCAGCCCCCAGCGGCATAGTCACTATGGCCGCCAGTAGAGCCTGGTTGGATCCCCCCAACACACACAGTATCTCAGAGAATGATTTAAAATACCTATGGTCCTTCTGCTGAGGGTGACCCCATTTTTTCTGTCACTCAGTCTTTCAGAGATGGATGCCTCTTCTCATACTTCTTTTTCCATTAGGCCATAGTCTTGTTTCCCTTCTTTTCCTGCCTCTCAACAATGAGCAAAGACTTCAGATGTGTTTGCAGGCTCTATTAGAAAGCATATTACTGACATCCATGTAACTTCCCTTATGTAGCAAGATTCCCCAGAGACGTGAGGGCCTGAAATTTAGGGACTGAGCAAGAGAATCTGTCTGAGTTAGAAACACAAGTACCCAAGGAGCTTTAGCCTCTGCTCTTCCCAAGGAAAATGAAAATGTTGTCAAGATAAAAACAGAAGGAGCAAAGCTTAAGCAGTGGTAGAAAGCCAAAAAGTTAGGTGGAAAAAGATTAGTCATATCTACTGAACATAAATCTATAAAAGAGACCCAGTTTTTTGTGGCATACAATGAAATGCATTAAATTATAAGCTGGAAATCTATCTAGGGAAAGTATAGATACACATCAATTAACAGATGTGTCCATTGATGAAGAAATCATCTATTCATAATTTATTTAACACATGTCATTCAACTAGTAATCAATGAAATTCATGAACAAATAAGAAGTCAGCCACTTCTTAACCCTTTGATTTATTTGTAAGCTCTAGTGATCACCTACTTCATAGCCTTTCCATTATAATGAAATGTTTATTAATTATATTTCTTCATTTTTTTTTATATATCTCTACTTGACACTTCTCCAGCTTGGAGAATTGATTTTTTTCATCAAACTTTTGAAAATGTTAAGATAATGGAATTTAGTTCCTTAAAATAGCCAACAGGCCAAGTTAGAAAAATATATATTGGGAAACTCACTAAAATGTTACTCTCAGGTTCTTACTAGTTTCGGTTTTATAGGTGTGACCACCTTTTGATGAAATTCTTTTTGTACTTAAAGAATTAAATCATTCTGGATAGAGCCCAAAATTTTAAATGAATTCCACTTCATGATACATTACGTTTTATCAGTGATATCGTATAAATTCATATCTCTTTTCCAGGAGACCTTCAGAATTCTCATTAGCAAAATACTTCCAAAGTTGATAACAATTTACTACAATAAACTGGCTGTGCAGGTGAAGTTGTAGTATCTCTTTCTGGAAGACGTAAAGAACAGGAAAAATTTTCATTGTAAGATTTTAATATTATGCTGATAACCAAACAAAACTCTTTTATGAAGGACAGCATGGAGAAAAGACAGATGGAAGGAACAGTTAATGCGTGAGGGTGGGATGAGATAGAGCTATCTTTGTCCAATGATTATCTGGAAAAGACACTGCAGACTGAGTCATTGAGACCTGCATCATCATATCATCCCAAATGAACACAGAAGCTATTTAAAGACTTCAATTTTATACTCAGAAGTGAAAGAGAAAGAAAGGAAGAGGAGGAAAATGACTGTAATAACTGGCTATTGGCATGTGACAAAAGTGTGGGGAAATGCAAAAGATCTGCTAAGCAATTCCCTACTCTGGACCCATGCATAGTGCTAAAATATGAGTGAAAGAAAAACACAGGTATGGGAGCTTCCAGGACCATTGTGAGTTCAGCCTCCTTGCTGGATTATAAATCCTCATTTCTAGCTTGGAAAATTTGGACTCTGTAAGTATAATTCATGTTTGTTATATTGTAGAGCTATTCATCTTTGTCTCTGCAAATTTTTCTCCAGCATCTCTGTCATATATTAATATCAGATCAATGTAATTTTGAATTGCAGAAAACACAAACTAAAGAATTTATTTTTTAGTCTCAGCTCAATTTCCTTTAAAGCCAATGTCCCTTTCTACCACTCCATGCTGCCCACCCACCATTTTCCTGAAGACACATTTCTCATTTTTTGTAGATCCTCCCTTACTTGTTGGAAATTGCATTGGAATTAAATATTTTAGCTACTTGAACGCACATGTTCAACAAATATTGGTCAATCATCATTCTCTTCCCCTAGATATCGAGGAGTACTTGTAAAAATTGTGTGTAAGGAAACCTTTTCAGTAAGCAATGCAGAATTTTTAGGTGAGCCTTGACATATCCTACTATTTCAGTGATTATGTCTTACCAATGTGGTTGTTACTAATTCATCCAGTTGTAAACAATGGAAATTGCCTCTAGTAAACTTAAGAAAAAGGGCATTCTTAGGAGATTGAAAATCAATAGGAAGGCTGGAGAACAAAGAAGGAACTAAGAACTTCAGATCCAAGATACAAGAAATAAAGGAAGAGCCTTAGAGAGGAGGTTCTTTTCAGAGAGGCACCAACCACTAGAGTACACAACCTCCAAAAAAGCCTGGTCTCTTTGTGCCTCAGCCAAAAATTCAAATTCCAAGAAGGTCATTTGTTTAGCACTTGGGGAAAGAGCACATAATTAACAGGTCAACTAAACGGAATGGGGGAGAGAAGGGAAATAGAAGTTTGGAGAAGTTCACTATTCTTCTTTAAGTTCCTAGTGCTCAAGCTGAAATACTAGTAGCTGGCACATGAGCTAAAATAATAGAAGATTGATTCTGTTTCAAAAGATCTGTCTGAGAACGATTTGTACAGCATTTGCTAGGCCCCATCTAGCAATCGGTTCCTGTCACTAAACCAAACACACAAACAAACCTCAGAAAATAGTGAATGGGTTTCAGTCAGAAATTAACAAAGAAACTAACAATTACACCTCAATTTAAAAAAATTAATTAGTTGATTTTTAAATTTAAATTTAATTAAGAAAAACCAAAAGACTTTTATCTCAATGGTCATCCTCACCCTGGCAAAAGTAATAGCGTATATGTACAATAATAGTATAGGTATAGATATAATGTCAAGTTTTGTGCACTATGACTTAGATATTTTTATATGTATTATCTCATTTCATTCTTATAAAACCTGGGGTGTAGGTATTATTATCACCCTCAGAGAGACTACATAACTTGGCCAAAGCCCCACAGCTATCAGGCAGTCTGCACCCATAGCCTGTGCCCTCACCCCTGTACTAGGCTTCCTGGACTCAGTCACATGGATTGAGTCTTTCAGGAGGCAGGAGGACAGGGTAGTGGTTAGAACAATGGGCATGATATAGTATCTCGGTTCTGCCATCTACTAGCTGAAGGTAAGAAACTAAAACCTTCCTGAGCCTCAATTTCCTCATCTGTGAGATGGAGAGGGTCATATCAGGGTCAGCATGAGTTGCTGCAATGTCACACAGTTGTTGTGAAGAGGAAAGGAGGAAACATACATAAACTACTTAGTCATGGGTGCTTGTCACACGTGAAGTGTTGAATAACCAATGGCTGCTATTAGTCACATGTCTGTCTCCCCTAGTAGACTAGTTCTAGAGGCCCAGGTATTACTTTTTTGTTATTTGTGTCTGTAGCTCCTTTCTCAGTGATCAGCACATTAATGAGCCCACATAAAAATACGCTGAACAGGGCTTCCCTGGTGGCGCAGTGGTTGGGTCTGCCTGCCGACGCAGGGTACACGGGTTCGTGCCCCGGTCCGGGAAGATCCCACATGCCGCGGAGCGGCTGCGCCCATGAGCCATGGCCGCTGAGCCTGCGCGTCCAGAGCCTGTGCTCCGCAACGGGAGAGGCCACAACAGTGAAAGGCCCGCGTACCGCAGAAAAAAAAAAAAAAAAAAAAAAAACGCTGAACAGAAAGCGTCTGTATCAGGGCTCACACTGCCATGTTGTACTCAGGTATTATAAAACAAGCTCCTCTTTATATTAACGCTATAGTTCCTGCCTCTTAAGCAAATGACACCTATTTTCCCCCACCCCACCTCCTGCCCCCAGACTGTTAACTCACGAGGTCAGGGTCTGTATTGCTTTTGTTCTTCATGGGTTCCCAATGCATAGCAGAGAGCCCAGTACATAGTAGGAGCTTAACAAATATTTGTGGACTGAATTTTTAATAAACATTTGTGATATGTATTAAAGTTCACCTAGCACTTTCACATAAACATGTGCAGTATCTCTCTGTAGAGCAGGCTCTGGAGCCAACTGCCTGGGTTCAAACTCCAGCTCCACCGTTTACTAGCTGAGTGACCTTGGGTAATATACATAAGTTTTCAGTGCCTTGGTTTTCTCACTTTTAAAATGAGAATAATAACATTATTGAGTTAATAAAAGTATTAAAATGTTAATTCATATAAACCTTGTAAAACAGCGCCTGGCGCATCAGTGTTCTTTAAATGTCAGCAATTATTAATTTTGTTTGTAGCTGTTTTTCTCCATCACACTACTAAGAATAAGCTATTCCAACTGCCTAAATCATTTGTCCATTCATGTAACAAAATATGAAAAGTGGCGTCTTTACTTCGAAGTCCTAAAATTAATTTTCAGTGGAGCAAATCATAATCTCAAAAAACTGACTTCCAAAATTTTTGCAAAAATAAATGTATTTATAGAGACTCTTCCTAAAATCAAATAATCCTAAATGGCTCCAGATATTCTGTAGTTTAAAGCTTTTCCTAGTCACTTGTGTTGGATCTTTCTCCAGCAACATTTTGTGTTATTCTTTCCACAAACCAGAACAGCCATATTGACTTGACTAGAAGTATGAGTAAACCACACACACACAAACACCAGGTAATAGAATTAGGTCGTGCTGTCTTCTGCCTCCACCACAAAACTCATTGTCCTATTATGGCGAAACATGTGTTAATCCCAGTATGTATCTCCCATCACTTAGAGCACAAATTAATTAGGTCAAGTGTTAATTAAAAATTCAAGTCACCGTATTTACCCACTGACGCTTCTCTACACATTGGAGAGATGAGGAGAAAAATAAAGACAAAGGGGCACCTGAGTACTTCATTTACCTTCAGTACTGTAATGTTCCAAGCAAAGCTCTCAGTTGCTTTGTTGAGTTTTCTTCCTTTCAAGCCTTCTTTTGCCCCCAGATTATGAAGTTCCTCATGGAACTCCATCCCTTTAAAAAGAGAACATAAGAGAATTATTTGTATAAATTTCAGAAAAATAGGCATTTTATTGTGAAAATATTATCAGTAAGAATATAATTTCCCATTTCTGTCCTTCTCATAATTTCTAAATCCCAAAACTGAATTTTCCTTCTCATTCTGTTCATCACCACCAAATGGCTATCCTTAAAGGGAAACTAAAAATAATCAATGCATTAGATTAAATTAGATTTTAAACAGCAAGGGGCCATAGACAAAGACATGAGAAGTTAAGAAGCATAGACAAAGACATGAGAAGTTACGAAGCAAATTCTTCCAACAGGTGGCATCCATCTTGTTTGTTCTCTGCCTGGTTTTTATATAAAATGGTGTAATGTGTGAATGGCTACCATATGTGAAGGATGCACATATCTTACTTTGCCTTATGAATCATCCATATGGCTTGACAGTAGGCCTGGAGCCCACATAGATAACAATGGTAATTAGTAAATGCTGAGTAAAAATAAAAAGCTTTTTTAAAATAGCATTCCTGGAAACACCCAAATGTGTCAGATTTGGGAATGGCCTTAAAATTATTTTTAGCTAAACCATTCCCCCAAGCTTGAATACTATAAAAAACATCACCATCATCTGTCTCTCCAGCCTTTGTCTTAGCACCTCAGAGATGGGAATCACACTTTCTTCTGGAAAGCTCATTCCATCTTTGGAAAGCTGTGACTGATATCAAACCAGTCTCTCTCCCTGAAACTTCTACTCCTTGGTGCTAGCTAGCCTCAGAACAACAAGGTCTAATCTCTGTTCCACAGTACAGCCCTTTAAATATTTGAAGAAAGATGTTGGATAAAGTCTACTAGAGTTTTCCCTTCTCCAGATTAAACATTCTAACATGTTTCAGCTTATTATAATTTCTCTTTAAGGATGACATCTAGGAACATCGTTCTCAAAATGGGATTGAAGTTGCCCACATGACGTAGGGTTTTACCACCACCTTCCTAGTTCTAGTGACTAGGCTTGTATTAATGCAGCCTAAAACCACATTAACTTTCCTGGTGCTAACATCACAAGCCCAGTACATAGTGAGAGCATGACTGCAGAGCCCAGACCTACACTCTGGCTCTACCACTGACTAGCTACGTGAGCATGAGCGAATCCCTGAAACTCTCTGCCATTAAATCTCCTCAATGGTGCAATGGTGATAACAAGAGTATTGACCTCATGGAATTGTGTGAAGATTAAATGAGTCAATACATACAAAACTCTCAAAGTAGTGCATGGTACATAGGAGCATAATATAAGTATTTTGTATTGTTATTATTTTCATGCTTCCTGTCAACAGAAACATTTAAGCCTCCAGATCAGTAGCAAAGAGCACCATTTTCAAAGTTTGGTCTGGGTTCAAAGGTCACCTCGACCACGTGTTGATATGGGATTTGGAGTAATTTGCTCAATCTCTCAGAATCTCAGATGCCTCATCTCTAGATTGGGTATAATGATGACTACATTGCAGAGTTGTTATGAGGACTAAATAACATAGCATATGTGCTTAGTGTATCAGATGCATATATATCAAGCAACTGTCAGTGTCATCTTCCTTACTGCAGTCACTAATGTCTGTGTGTGTGGATCAGGGAGAACATGGATCCAAGAGAGATAAAAGTACTGGGGTGTGGATGAAGTGAAAATAAATAAACACAGCAATGTGCCATCAGAGACATGTAACCCATCCCACCCTTAAAGAAGGAACAAATCTAAAATGAGGACAAGTAAATGAGGCAAATGCCTAGAAGGTTAACAAGATTATGGTTCAAACTATAAAAATAAAGTGTTTCTTAAGGGGCAATGTGAAACCACAGTTTCCATATCAGTAATAAAAGGCTTTGATCGGTTCCCAAATCACAAAAGTAAATTCAGAAACCCTCACCTTTCTAGACATCTTCAGATACCCCCTCTATATACACACAGACCACCTACCTACTATCATGTAGATCTCTTCTGTACTAAACAAAGGCTTCAGTGTAACTCAAAGTATAGTTAAACTTTAAAAGTCTGCCAAAAATCATCATCATGGTTTCTAAACGAAATGGGGGCAAGGGGGGAAGGTTACCTGCTTTCTGACACTGCACGATCTTTTCCTGGACTGTGTCTGCCATTTCTATGAGAAACCGGCTCTCTTGGATCATCTGTCACAAAATAAGCATTAAAAAGGTGGTTGTCAGAAATCCTTAAACTGGCACATTGGAAAGACAACATAAAGACCCACATGAAACTGCCAGTAATGGGGCACCCTGGCCATAACCACAAGAGACGGGAGAGGGAAGGATGATCTCTGCTCCAAGCCCCATCCACTCTAACACCAGCTAGAGTCACCTACGTTATGGTTGCTCCACTTATGTAATATGCCTGGCACACCACGGGTGCCAAATCAATAACTGTTGAATAAATGCATACACACTCTCTAAGTCCCAGATCACATTCATGAACACCTCTTATTTTATCCCCTTGCCCCAAAGTTACTGCAACATCAAGGCAAGTGGTACTGGAACAACAGCAATGAGATATCAGAACAGGGAATCACCTAGTGATGAGGTAAAGAACTACAGGACACATCGGTGAAGTCGGCAAATTGGATTTAAGTGGCGCAAAGATGGTGGAGTCCTGGTCCTTCGTCGAGAAGGGCTCCAGCTCCACTGGCAAGAATGAACTGTGGGTCATATTCACCAGCAATTCCACAGAGCTTGTAGGCAACAATACTGAAATAGTGTCCCTGCCCTCCACATTTGGGTAGAAAGAAAAAAGACCAAGAAGTAATTAATATACTGAGTGAAGTAGGGAAAATAGGACAGCTGTTGGAGAGATGAAGAAAAGAGAGATCTGTATGTGAAGAAGGGGGAAGATGAGAGTAGGTAAAGAAGTTGTGATCAGAAAGACAAGGGATTGGGGCCCTTCTTTCGAAATGACTAAAGAAAGGCACCAGGGCTTCCCTGGTGGTGCAGTGGTTGAGGGTCCACCTGCCGATGCAGAGGACACGGGTTCGTGCCCCGGTCCGGGAGGATCCCACATGCCGTGGAGCAGTTGGGCCTGTGAGCCATGGCCGCTGAGCCTGTGCGTCCAGAGCCTGTACACCACAACGGGAGAGGCCACAACAGTGAGAGGCCCGCATAACGCAAAAAAAAAAAAAGAAAGAAAGAAAGGCACCAATAGGCAAACACTTCCTGAATTTCCAGCCACTCTTCTACTCCTAATAAATGTTGTCCCTTTTAATCTGACTATTCCATGTTTTATCTGTCTGGCTTAATAATCTGAAGAGAGTTCAAGGCAGAATCCAAAGTGGACATAAAAAGTCTTGAGTAAGACATTCTTCAAAATTAAGTGCTGGTGTACAAGATTGTAGTTTTATACAATCACTTTCAAATATAAAGTGGTTTATGACTACAAATCTTCAAATGGAAAAGAACATTTGAATCATGAATTTTTAGTGCCTAACAACTCTATAGAAGTAAAAATCAAATCATTCATTCATTTAACAAATATCTACTCAGCAGGCACTATGTGTAAGCACTGTAGTAACTACAAGGGGTATGATACATGGATGAGCAAAAACAGACACATTTCTATCTCCATGGAGTTCATAGTCTAGTACGGAAGTCTACTCAAATGATTAAATGACACATGATAATTAATTCAACCAAACTTCAATTACTGATATTTTCTGCCTAAAATGATAGTTTGAAGTGACTTATTTGGAGGGCTAAAGTGACTATTAAAACCATAAAACTAGACACCCAAGAAGGTCTAAGCTGCGTCAAACTTTTTAACTGCATTAACTCTTCCAACTCCCAAGAGGAAGTGGAATGCTTCTGAATAACAATTTCTCAAATGGTTACGTGTAGCCTGAGTTACTGCAGCTTCCAAGTGAAGGAAACTTACAGGCAAAGAAAGATTTAATATGAAGGGAATCTGATTTAGTCTTTTCTAAGTTTAGAAAGATGCTAAGTTTAGCATCTACCCATGCAGCATCAGTTGAGTTTTTATAATACTTTCAAAGTTATCAGATGTTCCAATTAATCAGATAGCATACAAAATGTTTTCATAAAATTCAAGCAAGGGAAACATTCATAAAGCACAAACACATTCTGTGACTTTACCATGAGCAAAATAGCCAATATACTGCACAATTTTAGAATCATTTTATTTTTAAGGCTAAGAGAATCTTAGCTATCAGGATCACATCCTTAATTTTGTGAAAAAGGAAACTAAGATTTATAAGAGTTAAAATCCTTGTCCAAAAAATGGAACTAATTAGTGATCAAACGGGAATTAAAATCCCGGTTTCCTGGCATCCATTTATTTTCATGAAAAAATAGCACCCTCTGATTTTGTCTAGCCTGGCCATGCCTTCACACATTCAGTCTTTTGAGCCTGAAATGTAGCTTTCCCAAGTCACCTGACCCAGCCCATCAGTAATAACATGAGGCCATGAGGTAATCAATCTATTTCAACCAGGTTCAAATATGTCCTTTTCAAGAAAAACTCCAAAAAGGGACAGCATTGGTAATTTCCTTTGATAATATCTTGACAGACATTCATTTCTCTTGGTTTTGCTCTCTGTGGAGAACATATGATACCATTATCTGATTTTAAAAAAAAGAAAAGAAACTCTATTGATTTGTGGCCAGCTTTTTTTTTTTTTTTGCAGTATTTTACTAAATAGCTCCTCAGTGTTGAGTACAAAAGGAATATACTTCCTATATCCAAAAATGCCACAGCCTTTTCGTGAGAACCTGAGAAGGAAGTGTCATCTTCACCAAGGCTAACTCTTCTACCTTGACTTCCAATCTCACCTTTCCCTCTTCCCTTCAGGAACCCATTGCTAATGACCCCTTCTTTATTCATCTACAATTTCTACCTCTCCCCTGCTTTTTCCCTTTTCCATACAACATCTCCTACCTTAGAGTAAGCAAATAAAAACAATAACAAAATACTCTATTGGCCTCCAAGTGGTTGTCCTCATCAATCTTTCCTTAAAACACTAGCCCATGCTCATTGCTTTGACTCTTGCGGGACTCCACTGAGAACCCCAAAGTTTGGCCTCATCACAGACTACCCCCTGGCCAATTCTCAGTTCTCATTCTTGCCAGCTCAGCAGTTGACCCCACTTTATATCCCCGGATTCATTTATCCATTTTCATATCTATCCATCGATATCACCTTTTCCTTGTCTTATTTTGTGATACTTATTTTTTCTAGTATTAATTACCCACACATGTACACAACAGATCCCTGCTCAAACCCATCATTGTCTTTTTTGAAATCCAATCTTTCTTTTTGTCTCTAGTCTTTTTTCCTAGGTTCTCCATTTTTCTATAACCTTACATATTCTTTTTTTTTAATGTTTATTTACTTGTTTATTTCCTTATTAGTCATCCATTTTACACACATCAGTGAATACATGTCAATCCCAATCTCCCAGTTCATCCCACCCCCACCCCCACCACACACCGCTTTCCCCCCATGGTGTCCATACGTTTCTTCTCTACATCTATGTCTCAATTTCTGCTCTGCAAACTGGTTCATCTGTACCATTTTCTAGGTTCCACATATATGCATTCATATACGATATTTGTTTTTCTCTTTCTGACTTACTGCACTCTGTATGACAGTCTCTAGATGCATCCACGTCTCTACAAATGACCCAATTTCGTTCCTTTTTATGTCTGAGTAATATTCCATTGTATATATGTACCACTTCTTCTTTATCCATTCGTCTGTCGATGGGCACTTAGGTTGCTTCCATGACCTGGCTATTGTAAATAGTGCTGCAAGGAACATTAGGGTGTATGTGTTTTTTCAGTTATGGTTTTCTCTGGGTATATGCCCAGTAGTGGGATTGCTGGGTCATATGGTAATTCTATTTTTAGTTCTTTAAGGAAACTTCATACTGTTCTCCACAGTGGCTGTATCAATTTACATTCCCACCAACAGCGCAAGAGGGTACCCTTTTCTCCACACCCTCTCCAGCATTTGTTGCTTGTAGATTTTCTGATGATGTCCATTCTAACTGGTGTGAGGTGATACCTCACTGTAGTTTTGATTTGCATATCTCTAATAATTAGTGATGTTGAATGGCTTTTCATGTGCTTCTTGGCCATCTGTATGTCTTCTTTGGAGAAATGTCTATTTAGGTCTTCTGCCCATTTTTGGATTGGGTTGTTTGTTTTTTTAATATTGAGCTGTATGAGCTGTTTGTAAATGCTGGAGATTAATCCTTTGTCTGATGATTCATTTGCAAATATTTTCTCCCATTCTGAGGGTTGTCTTTTCGTTTTGTTTATGATTTCTTTTGCTGTGCAAAAGCTTTGAAGTTTCATTAGGTCCAATTTGTATATATTTGTTTTTATTTCTTTTAGGAGGTGGATCAAAGAAGATCTTGCTGTGATTTATGTCAAAGAGTGTTCTTCCTATGTTTTCCTCTAAGAGTTTTATAGTGCCCCATCTTACATTTAGGTCTCTAATCCATTTTGAGTTTATTTTTGTGTATGGTGTTAGGGAGTGTTCTAATTTCATTCTTTTACATGTAGCTGTCCAGTTTTCCTAGCACCACTTATTCAAGAGACTGTCTTTTCTCCATTGTATATCTTTGCCTCCTTTGTCATAGATTAGTTGACCATAAGTGTGTGGGTTTATCTCTGGGCTTTCTATCCTGTTCCATTAATCTATATTTCTATTTTTGTGCCAGTACCATACCAGATTACTGTAGCTTTGTAGTATAGTCTGAAGTCAGGGAGTCTGATTCCTCCAGCTCCGTTTTTTTCCCTCAAGACCGCTTTGGCTATTTGGGGTCTTTTGTGTCTCCATAGAAATTTTAGGATTTTTTTGTCTATTTCTGTTAAAAATGCCATTGGTAATTTGATAGGGATTGCATTGAACCTGTAGATTGCTTTGGGTAGTAGAGTCATTTTCACAATATTGATTCTTCAAATCCAAGAACATGGTATATCTCTCCATGTGTTTGTATTATCTTTAATTTCTTTCATCAGTGTCTTATAGTTTTCTGCATACAGGTCTTTTGTCTCCCTAGGTAGGTTTATTCCTAGGTATTTTATTCTTTTTGTTGCAGTGGTAAATGGGAGGGTTTCCTTAATTTCTTTTTCAGATTTTTCATCATTAGTGTATAGGAATGCAAGAGATTTCTGTGCATTAATTTTGTATCCTGCTACTCTACCAAATTCATTGATTATCTCTAGTAGTTTTCTGCTGGCATCTTTATGATTCTCTCTGTTTAGTATCATGTCATCTGCAAACAGTGACAGTTTTATTTCTTCTTTTCCAATTTGTATTCCTTTTATTTCTTTTTCTTCTCTGATTGCCATGGCTAGGACTTCCAAAACTATGTTGAACAATAGTGTTGAGAGTGGACATCCTTGTCTTGTTCCTGATATTAGAGGAAACATTTTCAGTTTTTCACCATTGAGAATGATGTTTGCTGTGGGTTTGTCATATATGGCCTTTATTATGTTGAAGTAGCTTCCCTCTATGCCCACTTTCTGAAGAGTTTTTATCATAAATGTGTGTTGAATTTTGTCAAAAGCTTTTTCTGCATCTACTGAGAGGATCATATGGTTTTTCTTCTTCAATTTGTTAATATGGTGTATCACATTGATTGATTTGCATATATTGAAGAATCCTTGAATCACTAGGATAAATCCCACTTGATCATGGTGTATGATCCTTTCAATGTGTTGTTGGATTCTGTTTGCTGGTATTTTGTTGAGGATTTTTGCATCTGCATTCATCAGTGATATTGGCCTGTAATTTTCTTTTTCTATATAGTATCTTTGTCTGGTTTTGGTATCAGGGTGATGGTGGCCTCATAGAATGACTTTGGGAGTTTTCCTTCCTCTGCAATTTTTTGGAAGAGTTTGAGAAGGAGGGGTATTAGCTCTTCTCTAAATGTTTGATAGAATTCACCTGTGAAGCCATCTGGTGCTGGACATTTGTTTGTTGGAAGATTTTTAATCATGGTTTCAATTTCATTACTTGTGATTTGTCTGTTCATACTTTCTATTTCTTCCTGGTCCAGTCTTGGAAGGTTATACCTTTCTAAGAATTTGTCCATTTCTTCCAGGTTGTCTATTTTATTGGCATAGAGCTGCTTGTAGTAGTCTCTTATGATGCTATGTAATTCTGTGGTGTCTGTTGTAACTTCCCCTGTTTCATTTCTAATTTTATTGATTTGATTCCTCTCCCTCTTTTTCTTGATGAGTCTGGCTAATGGTTTATCATTTTGTTTATCTTCTCAAAGAACCAGTTTTTAATATTATTTATCTTTGTTATCCTTTTCTTTATTTCTATTTCATTTATTTCTGCTCTAATCTTTATGATTTCTTTCCTTTTGCTAACTTTGGGTTTTGTTTGTTCTTCTTTCTCTAGCTCCTTTAGGTGTAACGTTAGATTTTTTACTTGAGATGTTTCTTGTTTCTTGAGGTAGGATTGTATTGTTATAAACATCCCTCTTAGAACTGCTTTTGCTGCATCCCATAGGTTTTTGGATTGTCGTGTTTTCATTGTCATTTGTCTCTAGGTATTTTTTGACTTGCTCTTTGATTTCTTCCATGATCTCTTGGTTATTTAGTAACGTATTGTTTAGCTTCCATGTGTTTGTGTTTTTTACATTTTTTTTCCCTGTAATTGATTTCTAATCTTATAGCGTTGTGGTCAGAAAAGATGCTTGACATGATTTCAATTATCTTAAATTTACTCAGGCTTGATTTGTGACCCAAGATATGATCTATCTTGGAGAATGTTCCATGCACACTTGAGAAGAAAGTGTAATCTGCAGTTTTTGGATGAAATGTCCTATAAATATCAATTAAATCTATGTGGTCTACTGTGTCATTTAAACCTTGTGTTTCCTTATTAATTTTCTGTTTGAATGATCTGTCCATTGGTGTAAATGGGGTGTTAAAGTCCCCCACTATTATTGTGTTACTGTCGATTTCCTCTTTTAGAGCTGTTAGTAGTTGCCATATGTACTGAGGTGCTCCTATGTGGGTGCATATATATTTATAATTGTTATATCTTCTCTTGGATTGATTCTTTGATCATTACATAGTGTCCTTCCTTGTCTCTTGTAACATGCTTTAGTTTAAAGTCTATTTTATCTGATATGAGTATTGCTACTCCAGCTTCCTTTTGATTTCCATTTGCATGGAATATCTTTTTCCATCCCCTCACTTTCAGTCTGAATGTGTCCCTAGGTCTGAAGTGGGTCTCTTGTAGACAGCATATATATAGGTCTTGTTTTTGTACCCATTCAGCAAGCCTGTGTCTTTTGGTTGGAGCATTTAATCCATTCACATTTAAGGTAATTATTGATATATATGTTCCTATTACAATTTTATTAATTTTGGGGGGTTTGTTTCTGTAGGTCATTTTCTTCTCTTGTGTTTCCTACTTAGAGAAGTTCCTCTAGCATTTGTTGTAGAGATGGTTTGGTGGTGCTGAATTCTCTTTGCTTTTGCTTGTCTGTAAAGCTTTTGATTTCTCCATCGAATCTGAATGAGATCCTTGCTGGGTAGAGTAATCTTGTTGTAGGTTCTTCCTTTTCATCACTTTAAGTATATCATGCCACTCCCTTCTGGCTTGTAGAGTTTCTGCTGAGAAATCAACTGTTAATGTTATGGAAGTTCCCTTGTATGTTATTTGTCATTTTTCCCTTGCTGCTTTCAATAATTTTTCTTTGTCTTTAATTTTTGCCAATTTGATTACTATGTGTCTCGGAGTGTTTCTCCTTGGGTTATCCTGTATGGGACTCTCTGCGCTTCCTGGACTTGGGTGGCTATTTCCTTTCCCATGTTAGGGAAGTTTTCGACTATAATCTCTTCAAATATTTTCTCGAGTCCTTTCTCTCTCTCTTCTCCTTCTGGGATCACTATAATGCGAATGTTGTTGCATTTAATATTGTCCCAGAAGTCTCTTAGGCTGTCTTCATTTCTTTTCATTCTTTTTTTCTTTATTCTGTTCCACAGCAGTGAATTCCACCATTCTGTCTTCCAGGTCACTTATCCGTTCTTCTGCCTCAGTTATTCTGCTATTGATTCCTTCTAGTGTAGTTTTCATTTCAGTTATTGTATTGTTCATCTTTGTTTGTTTGTTCTTTAATTCTTCTAGATCTTTGTTAAGCATTTCTTGCATCTTCTCGATCCTTGCCTCCATTTTTTTTTTGAGGTCCTGGATCATCTTCACTATCATTATTCTGAATTCTTTTGCTGGAAGATTTCCTATCTCCATTTCCTTTAGTTGTTTTCCTGGAGTTTTATCTTGTTCCTCCATCTGGTACATAGCTCTCTGCCTTTTCATCTTGTCTATCTTTATGTGAATGTGGTTTTTGTTCCACAGGCTGCAGGATTGTATTTCTTCTTGCTTCTGCTGTCTGCCCTCTGGTGGATGAGGCTATCCACCTTACATGTTCTTAATTCCCTTTCAAATTGAGTACTGAAAACTAAACTTACAGCTTTTAGTAGGATTATGCCTATGGAAAATATAATACTCAAGTATCAGAAAATAAATTTTAAAACTTTATTACTTTTTTGAGACAAAATAAATTCAGGGCCAAAACATACAACAAACACTATGATTCAATTTCTCTTCAAAATCTTCCAAGTAAATATTTGTTAACCCCATAGTGTAAGAAGTTTGTTTTTCCCATAGTCTAATAGATCACTTCATAAAGAGATAGTCAAGTGTGATTTAACCTTCAACATAGAAGAGTATCCCCGAGGATAACTTTAAAACCTTTAGTAACAAAAGTCATAACTTTAAAACACGTCATAATTAATATTCTCAGAACTTAAAATCATTGCTCATGTAAACTTTTGTCATAAGAGCATTTGATCCTCTTCTCTATGGGAACAGCTTCCATTGTATTTAGAAGAATAATTTTATTCTATTTTCTGCAGTCAACTTTCAATTCTTAGTAGTTATAGAGAAAACAAATAAGATGGATGGCTGAAATGTACCAACAAATCCAAACCACATTTAAAGCAACAACTTCAACCTTTCCCCCCAGCTAAGTAATTTATCTAAGTTGTTAGGAAGGGAAAATGGTGGATTTGAGTTTCATGTCCTTCCTAGATCTCTACAGATACTGACGGAAATGACATACAAAGTGCTAAAGCCAAGGAGAGAAGGTGAGAAGCATGTCTTCAGATAATCCCCCAGCTGGGTAGTCAGTAGACAGCCAGCCAAGGCTAGATTGACTCAGTAGATAGAATCTGGCAGCAGCCTGATTTACATATCTGATGTCTCAACCTGAGCTCCCAGTTGCCTTTGCTGTTATAGTAATACAAAGAGCTTTTCTTTGGTTCTGTCACATGAATATCTCCTAATGCATCTTATTTCCTAGCCACAGCTTTGAATCTAAAAGAATAGAGGACTTACCCAGATAAAGGTTGGCATTACTTTAAGCATTAGATGTGTCCTGAACTGGGGAGTGTAAAGTTGTCAGTTAAGATCAAAATCATTTATTTAAAACAAAGACTTTACTGAAGGGGACAGTAATGCTTTTACTCAAAGGTAGATTAAATTGTCTAACCTGTGTGAAAAAAAAGCTGTCTTTCCAGCTCAATAGGGAGTTTGACTAATTGCCTAGGATCATTGCAGAGTCAACGTACCTATTTTATGGTACTGAAAAGATGAGATTTCATCAAATCATGACTCAGAAACCTTCCATAGATGCCAATTTTATCCTGAATTACATCTAATTTCTTAGAACCACAGAACTTTATATCTAGAAGTAACCTTAACAACCATCTGTCATGAACAACCCCATTTTACAAATGAAAACACTCAGGCCCAATTGACTTACCTTAAGCCACATGGCCAGTTAGTGGAAAAGTTTAGACTAGAACTCAGGCATTCTTGAGGTGCAGAAATTATAAACTGTTCTGTGCTGCTAATATTATATTAGAGTGTAGAATTCCTATTGCAAGTGCAAGTTGGTGATAAACATTTTATAAATTAGAATTGACCAAGTAGAGCAACATGAAACATTTTTGTCATGATTGCTTCCCCCTCCAAGTCTAACTTGCAACACACTTGAACCAGTATAGATATTCTTCCTATGAAACCTAGTAAGCAATGTGCTTACTTGTGTCCACTGTTTTTTCAGGAAGGAGTTATCAAATTTGGAAAGGCAATCATTTAAGAATATGTGAGTCCAGAAAAAGTCAATCTGCTCTAGACCTATTAAGAAGACAAATAATTAATCTGTCTCTATCTTCCTTCTAATCAAAATGCTGGGTTTTAGTTTTTAGTTCTATAGTGGCTCATCTGTTCAAATTGTTTAAAATAAGACTTGAATTTTATTAAACTTGGTACATTTTAATATCTGATTGTTGTTACAAATACATTTGCTAAGTAGAATGAAGATAATTTCCTTTAATTTTTAATTTACTTAAACGTTTTAAATCAGATGGTTAAAAAGCACTATTGATAGATGGGCGTCTTTTGGTTTTAAGCAAAGTCAGTCCTGTAAGACTGCTAATTTTTGGTGAAACAGGAACACATATAAGGTTAGAACATTTGCAAGCTTACCGGAAATCCACTGTCTTTGGTGTATGTGATGAAGTAAGTATTCTCTGTCCTGGAACCAGCTCTGAATCACTTTTCCTAGCCTGATTTATAATAGAGAAGGACAGGGGAACTCACACAGAGCAGGCCAAAGGACCTCTATCTCCACATCAGTAATAGGATCTACTGCATGAGCAGCTTTCTGCATAAAAGGATCATTTTATCTTTTCTTTTCTCCAGTTGTTCTGTTTCCAAAATATAGTTGTCAGCTATATCTTGAGTAATCTTGAGTAATCATTAGAAATGTTTGTTTTTATCTCACTATGATTAAAATTTAGTTCATTCATAAAATTACCAGAAAGTTCATGAAGTTTAGTCAGTTCATGAAGTAGTATATGATCTCTAAGGGGTTTTTGTTTTTTGTTCTCTAGGATTTTCTATATACAACATCATTTTATCTGTGGGTAGAGATAGTTTTACTTCTTTCCTTCCAATAGAATGTCTTTTTTTCATTTTCTTGCTTATTTGGCTTGGCTAGAACCTCCAGTGCAAGGTTGAATAGAGATGGCAGGAGGAGGATCCTTGTCTTGCTCCTGATATTTTTTATCATGAAAGGGTGTGTTGACTTTTTCAAATGCTTTTTCTGCATGTATTGAAATGGTCATGTGATCTTGTCTTTTATTCTATTAATATGATATATAACATTGAGTTATTTCCATATATTCAAGCAGTCATTCATTCCCAGAATAACTCCCACTTGGTCATGTTGTATAATTCTTTTCTACATGTTGCTGGACATGGTCTTCTAGTATCCGTTGAGAATTTTGCTTTCCTTTTTAATAAGGTATATTGGTCTGTAGTTTTCTTTTTTACAGATGTGTGTCTGGTTTTGGAATCAGAGTAATGTAGGTCTGATAGGATGAGTGGGGAAGTATTTCCTTCTTTTCTATATTTTGGAAGACTTAGTGAAGTATTGGCATTAATTAGTTTTTAAACTTTTGGTAGTATTCACCGTTGAAGCCAACGGTGACTAAACTTCATGAACTTTCTCCAGAATTTTCAGGCCAATTTGACGGTCTCACACTGCCTTAAACTAAAACTGTTTCAAGAACTTGAATATTCAGGAATGCAAAGCAAACTTTGAGGATGCATGCACAATATTCCACAAAGGAGCCCCCCTGAGATACTTACTTATTGATGCATCTGTGATATCCTGTGTCCTTGGGACCCTGGTACCAAGTGGAAATGCTGCCAACTCTCAAGATGCTGACATTTCCCCCAATATACAGAAAATGTGTCACAAGACATTGCCACACCCCAGAGTAAAAGAAGTTTCAATGCACTAAATACACAACATCTTGTTTTTAAATAACCAGCTCTGGTTGAGCACATGCCAGTGGGCTGTTCTTTTTTATCCAGGTTCCATTACTACACAACCCAACGTACTTTTTAAAACGCAAACTAATATAAAGTTTCACACAAACTTCATAAGGAGAGAGAATGATGGAGAGAGAGTGCCTTTGACTTAATTTCAATCTAAACTTATCTCAATAGGTAAAACTACATTGGGGGACTGTTGACAACTTTTTCCCATTCTGAGAGAAGAGACTGTATTTAATCCAACCATTATGTTTGGCTTAATTGTGATACCGGCCAGTGTATTGATTCCATTGCAAGAGTGATAAAAGATACTGATTGGCTCTTTTTGCTAGATTCCTAGTCATGCTAACATAATCAACTCTTCTCCAAATCACACAACAGAGGAAAAGATTAAATAACACTTGACTCATGTTATCTAGGTTGTTTTGATTTTATGTTCAGAAAATCTGTCGCTCATATCATAGCAAAGTTTTAACTTTTATGTTAATGTTAAATAATTCAGCACAGCAGTCACCTTCAGAGAATGTTTTGGGTTTATTTTTTACAGTTGCAATCCCCTGTAACTATTCCACCTCTGATTGCTATGTTTAAAACACTAACTATCCAGAAGTGTTCACATCAATTTAAAACACTTAAGAGGACCCAAATATGTTAGGCAATACTTCCTGACTCTGCATGAAAAATTAGACAGGTGAGAACAACAGAAAAGTAGTATCTAAAGAAAAAATATACAAAGTTTAGACAATATTTTTCTTTCAAAACTATTTGCAAATAAAATTCTGCTGAGCACTGGATGAGATGGGGTGAAAGTCGGGGAGGGGGTATAGTACATTACAAGTCACTGTGAAAAGTCCACCATAAGGACTCAAGGTCCTTAGGCTCCAGCTCAGCACATAAAACATCATCTGGTTCACTGTCTGAACACTGTGTGACTCTGTCCTTCCCCTTTTTAAGTGTAAATCTCGCCTTGCTATCAGCATTTCCCGTTCCTCAAGGACAGAAATTTTGCTTCATACCATTTCTTTCCTCCAGCGACTTGCATAGTAGTGACATGTGTGCAAAATGTGTTTGTTGAATTGGCTAATCAGAAGCCTAAAGACATACACAAAATGATACATCAAAAGAGTGTTGTGTTACAAGCAGCAAATATACATGCTCCCATCTCATTTTACTTAAATTTCTCTTGGTTGAAAGAGCTATCATGCTTTGCACTATGGCTATTTGTGCTGATACCTCTCTCTGTTTATTCATCTCTGTATCGCACACAATCTACTAAAATTCTTTATAGTTGGTATGAGTTGAATGCCGTGAATAAAGTCAATAAATGAATTTTTTCTTAAAGTCAGTTTTGCAAGAGGTTAGGACAAAGGGCTGGACTTAGGTTGATGGATAGGGAATTAAGGCTAGGAAGTCATTTGAGGTGGTATAGAATAGAAATACAAAGGATGGACAATGAAAAGTACGTGGCAAATAAATCAGCTTGACTGAAGGAGAAGGTTCAAATAGAAGGAAATGAGAGATGAGGGTGGCAAAACAGGCAGCATGGTGGGTGAAGGCTTTGCAAGGTTAGTTAAAAATCAAAAATAGAATCTGAGGATGATTATTCCCATTGTTGAATTAGAGAAAGGTAGAGACTAGATGGAGGACTAGTCAGCCTATTGAAAAATTCAGGTGGGAGAAGAAGAAAGCCTGTTGAGAACCTTGGCTGTGTCAATGTAAGGAAATGGATACACATAAGAAATACGGTGATGAAAGAAGCAGTAGCTCTCATTGATGTTGAATTGTAAATAAAAAGACCTTATAGGATAGCCAAGACATACACACACACACACACACACACACACACACACACAATGGAATATTATCCAGCCATAGAAAAGAATGAAATAATGCTATTTGCAGCAACATGGATGGACCTAGATATTATCATACGAAACAAAGTAAGTCAGAAAGAGAAAGACAAATACCACATGATATCACTTACATGTGGAATCTAAAACATGACACAAATGAACCTATCTACGAAACAAAACCAGACTCACAGATATAGACTTGTGGTTGCTAAGGGGGAGAGGAGCTAGGGATGGGAAGGATTGGGAGTTTGGGATTAGCAGAGGCAAACTATTTATATATAGGATGGATGAATAATAAGGTCCTACTATACAGCACAGGAAACTATATTCAGTATCCTGTGACAAACCATTATGGAAAAGAATATATATGTGTGTGTACGTATGTTTGTATTATATATGTATAACTGAGTCACTTTGCTGTACAGCAGAAATTAACACAACATTGCAAATCAACTAGATTTCAATATATATATATTTTTAAAGACCTCAGGACTTCCCTGGCGGTCCAGTGGTTAAGACTCTGCCTTCCAATGCAGGAGGCGTGGGTTCGATCTCTGGTCGGGGAACTAAGATCCCACGTGCCGTGGGGTGCGGCCCAAAACTTAAAAAAGGACCTCATTGGAGTTAATAGAGAGAGAGAGAAAGAACATTTGAAAATCACTTGGAGGAATTGAGGACCATTGGCTTGGTGTTATCTTTTGCAGGAGTCAGAAAAGGAAAAATGAATACCTAGGGAACTAAAAAATGAACCCAGTTTTTGACCTATTAAATTTCTATTGTTTGTTCTTGAGACACCTAGGTGGTGCCCTGTAATCAAATGTAGAAGTGTGACTAAAGTAAAATTTTAGGGCTGAGGCTAGAGATGGGTTTTGAAAATAATGTACAATGTCCATGCATTAAAAGCACCACTGTAGAAGGAAAAAAGTCTAACCTAGCCAAAGAAATTTTGATAGTGTTCTACTGAAATTGCAATGTATTTCCCAGTGTAATCACCCACCGTTACAACCTTGTGTTCAGTGATGAGGAACATAAGCGGATCACCAATGATCCACGTGTAAGCCTGGTTTGGACCTTACCAGGTCGCCTGCCCTGACTGTAAGCTACTGGAGCACAGGGGCTGCTGTACCTCCCACTGCGTGAACACAGACGGCTGCCCAGGGGAGAAACTCAGTAAATGTTTGTAAAATTAAACATCTCCGTTCCTGGCTCTAGCACTAAGCAATTCTTTCAGTAACTAATTTTTATTTTTAACATCCCCAAGGTTAATCCTAAACAAAAAAAGAAAACCTTACCTTTTATTTGCAAAACATAATTATACTACTTTAACAGCCTTAAAAGACTTAGCAGTGACGCTATGACCTACATTACTTACATTAGTGGATATTTTCTTAGAGAACAGGAAAATCCAGAGTGGGAAAGTGACGCTTGCTCTTTCAGAGACCAGAGCTCCACCCCCGCCCCACTCCCCCCCCCATCCCCCTGCAAATCGCGGGGCAATAAATGGACAAGTCACTTAGAAATGGCATTCTGATTTTTTTTTTTTTTTTTTTTTTTTTTTTTTGCGGTACGCGGGCCTCTCATTGTTGTGGACCCTCCCATTGCAGAGCACAGGCTCCGGACGCGCAGGCTCAGCGGCCATGGCTCACGGGCCCAGCCGCTCCGCGGCATGTGGGATCTTCCTGGACCGGGGCACGAACCCGTGTCCCCCTGCATCGTCAGGCGGACTCTCAACCACTGCGCCACCAGGGAAGCCCGGCATTCTGATTTTAAATTACGGTTTGGGGAGTTTCTGAAAAACTGTCTGATGACCACAGAGCCACCAAAATGGTACTGCGGCAAGGAGTCTAACACCATAGCTCTCCTCTGTGTGTCTTTAGCCTGGGAAGGAGACATCAATTCCAACTTCAATGTTTAGAGCCTGTTCTACTTGCTTGAGTTATTGATTAATAATGTTCCCAGTTTGCTTTAGTGCTTTTCAGAAGCTGTCACTTCCCACTTCTGGCTGTGACATGTCTTTGATATATCAATCAGGAAAGTCACCTCTGCTTTTGTTGCCCTAAATATCAGCCAGGCATTTACGTAGCTACATCCCTATTCAGAGCATTGAGGGAGATTTTAGACAGGGATGCTCTTCAGTAAAATTGCAATTATTTGAGCAACTTCACACCCACCTTACCCAGACTTCGGGAACTCTGTCATTAGGAGCTCTTCCTTTCCCCAGTTAAAAAACTGCCTGTAGGACAGGATAGGTTACAATCATCCAAAGGTACAAATTACTGATAACCCAATGTGTTACTACTTACTGAGATGTTTTTGCATTTTTAAAGAGATTAAATGTCTTAACCCTAAGGAATTTATTATAATTTTGCAATTTCAAGTAACAGTAAGAAGATAGAAAATATATGTCTTAAATAAGATACGAAATGGGGGTGGGGGGTGTCTTCTGAAATTATGCCATGTAAATAAATCCACTCTATTAGGGATATATTTGGCTTTTGATTCCTTCATACCAACACAGATACTATAATTTTAATTTCAGTATAAGATGACTTTTAAGACTGAATTTCCAAAACGCTCTAGAGGAAATATTTCCAAATATTAAATTAGCCAGTGTTTGGTAAAGAATAGGACCATCTCAGGTCATTAGGGAAAAGCTAAATTTAGAAAAAAAAAATCTGTGCAGATGAACTCAAGGTCAGTGTTTTCTAGAATATCTTCATTTTATTTCCTGATGATAAGTAGTAGAGTCTGATGCACTCAGGTTGACTTTCAATAAATGTAGGTTACCTGGTTGCCTGATTTGTTTCTTTTGATACTGAAATAGGCCAAACATTTGTATCTGTTCAGAAATGATTTCAGGTTGCTTTTTATTCTAAACATAATCTGTATTCTTTTTTTAGTGGTTACAACAGCTCCTCTTGGATGGCATCTATACAGTTCATTACCATTTTTGAGAAATCTTCAAGCAACTTGAGCCTAAGTCGAGCACACAAGCTGCTCATTTGGGAATACCTGTCCCCTACCACCACCACCAGGCAATAAACCCTAGATTCCTCTTCTGCCTTGGTCACCCAAGTAAGTTTTTATTAATAGTCTCTGTGGGTCTTTTTTAGGCTTTAGTTTTAGAAGTTTTAGGTTTGTATAAAGTTGAGCAGAAAGTACAGCGAGTTCCCATGTACCCTTTCCCCCCACCTCACCCCCAGTTTTCTCCACTGTTAACATCTTGCATTAGTGTGGTATATTTACTACAATTGATGAGCCAATATTGATACTTTATTATTAGCTAAAGTTCATAGTTCACATTAGGGTTAACTCTTTGTGTTGTACATTCTATGGGTTTTGGGTAATGCATAATGATATGTATCCACTATTATATTGTTATGCAGAATAGTTTCACTGGCCTAAAAATGCCCTGTGCTCCACCTCTTCATCCCTCCCTCACCCTATCCTGCCCCCAGCCCCTTGCAGCTGCTGACCTTTTTTCCTGTCTCTATAGTTTTGCCTTAGTCTATAGGTTTCCAACTGTATGTATAAGACAGGGAACAATTTGACTAGGGTAGGGTCATAGAGATAAAACAAAGGGGATTTAAAGATTTACCATAAAGCACATTCAAAGATAGCATGGGAACTACATTATTTTCACCAACTATATAGATGCATCTATTTATATTTTATTCAACTAACATTAATTGATAACATACTATGTGTCAGCAGTGCTTTAGGTGCTAGAGTTAACAATAGTAAGCAAGGCAGACAGCTTCTCTGCCCTCCTGGAGTGTATACTCAAATTGAGGGTAAAGGAAAAGGACAGAAATTAAACAAAAAGTCAAGTATTTTCAATAGTGCCAAGTAAGATAATGGAAATCAAATACAGTTATCTGATAGAGTGACAGTTGGAGACAGTGGTTAGGGAAGGCTTCTCTGAGGATATGACATTTGAGCTAAGAATTAAGAGATAAGAAGCCACTATCCATGCAAGAGAAGAACACTCCAAGCAGAGGGAACTGCAAGTAAAATGGCCTGGAGATGGGAACAAGCTGAGTCTGAAAGCCCACGTGACTGGGTGGAGTGAGCAGGAGAGAGTGTATGGGGGTGAGGCAGGGAGAAGCAGGTGAGATAGGTAGGCAAGGCTAGGTCATAATTGGCCCTGTAAGCCACAGTAAGGAGTTTCAGTTTTATTTTAATGGGAAGCCACTAGAGGCAGGAAAGTGATATGATCTGATTTATGTTTTTAAATGATCACTCTGGATCTGCAGAGTATCTTAAAAGACATTTTAAAATAAATACTACTGTGAATACACCAAGAGTACTAAAGATGCCAAGCAATACAATGCAAATCCTAAAGTAAAAATGGTGTTTCAAGATCATCCTGGCATGTATCTGGTCCTTATCCACAGCACCCCAGAAAAGAAATAACCAGCTGAGACATTAGCAGTATTTTTGATTATGTCCACAATCTGCCAAGTTTACCATTTGGTATAGGGATATTTACACTGAAAAATCATTTCTATAGGGAACTATAAATGAACACTTCATTAGATGTATTTCTGCTTTCCATGGGAATTCCCTGGCAGTCCAGTGGTTAGGACTCCACGCTTTCACTACCAAGGGCCCAGATTCACTCCCTGGTTGGGGATCTAAGATCCCACAAGCCATGTGGCACGGCCAAAAAATAAAATTAAATTAAATAAAAAGAAGTACTTCTGCTTTCCACTATAGCCTTTTATTTTAAACTTTGGAAAACCATGCTGTACCTGCGATTAGAAATTGCATTTTAGAAATACAAATAAGAAAAGGCTGATGTTCATATTTGGCCAGCAGATGTGGTACCAACACCATGGGACGCTTGGGGATGTGAAATGGAAATTGGCTGACCACAGTCCAGGTGCTTTTCTGCTTATTACAGGCCCAGCTCCAGGGGACCAGGCTCCCCTCTCAGTGAGTGATTTTTCTTTCTTAGCTTAAAAGAGAATTGGAACAATAAGTGATTTCCACTGTCTGTCTCTATGGCAACAGGTACCCTAATTTCACCTCTTAGATGGCAAATATACCTATTCACTGAATAGCTTTCAGTCCCTACTATTATGATGAAAAAATTGATTTCATGAAAAATGCTATTTAGGTTATAAGCAAACTTATCCCCCAGCAACCACGAAGTACAGTTTGTAAGAGGTAAAATCATTCATAAGCAGAATATACTCTGTGGGCTTTTCTTCCTTTTCAGGTGTAGGATATTTATCCCCAACGTCTCTCTTCTAGTTGTTTTTGGATGATAAAATATTATTCTTTTCTTCCTTAACATTTATTTTTATTTAATTATGAAAATTAGTCAGGTTCATTGTAAAGAGTTTGGCAAATACAGAAAAAATATAGAAAAGCATATGCAAGAAAATAAAACTCACTCTCCTTACTTAAAAGTAATAACTATTAATATCCTGCTAGCATTTTAGATATGTATACATATAAATACAACTTAAATGCTATAGTGTATATTTTTTTGTAACCAGACTCTTTCACAAAACATATTATGAGGAATTCTTCACATCATTAAGTATTCTTCTAACATACAATTTTAATGGTTTCAAAGGAGTCCATAATATGGCTTACTGTATTTTATTTAACTTATCCCTCTATGCTGACATTATTAACCATAAATGTTTATGTACACATCTATTGGCTTAGAATAAATCCCTGGATATGAAATACATGGATCAAATGGGATAAACATTTTAAATTATATTGCCAAATTTTCTCCTCAAATTATATCAATTTATTTTCCCACTGAAGGTAGATGGATAAGAGTATCCATTTCCTTAAATTCTTTATCAGAGGTACAGTTTTTAAAAAGAAAAAAATTGCCAGTTTGATGGAGAGGGGAAGTATCTCATATTTCTATAACATCTTAAATTTAAAACTTATTTTAAGGTTAAATATGTTTTTACATTTTCATTATTTTTTTAGGGTGAGGAGATATATAAATTGCCTGTTCACCTCTGAAGCAAAGACTATTTGTTGTCCCCTAATATTCATTCTACCTCTGTTTCTTAGTAACAGAAGAGATGACTTTTAGTTGAGCACATAGCACTTTAAAATAAAGACATTTCCCATTTTCATTTGCAGCTAAGTGTGTCTATGTGTCAACTCCAGGTAGGAAAATGTGATCTATGCTTTTTCAGAGAAACGTCCTTAAAGGGAGAGGATACTGCCCTCTTTTTCCTCTTCATCATTCCTGATGGTTAGAATGCAGATATTATGGTTAGAGCTTCAACAGCCATTTTGGACCATGAGGATGTGCTAGAGATGGTGGAGCAGAAAGCTAGAGGGAGCCTAGGTTCTTAAGAATTTTATGGAAGTGCCACCCTGCATGGCTGGTTTCCAGATTTTTATGTGAGAAAATAAAACGTTGTGTTTTTAAGCCATGATTAGTTTGTATTTTTAGTTTCATGAAGCTGAACTTAATCCTGACTGATGTAGATTAAGATTTTTTTCCTCATTTTTTTTCTCATTGATTTTTAAGTGCTCTTTCTATTTTAAGGTTATTTACACTTTACCTGGCACACATGTCACAAGTTTTTCCAGTTTTTCATTTGGTCCTAATTTTTTATGGAATTAGGATATGCAGAAATATAGTTATTCTTAAATTTATTTGCTATTTAAATTCCATTATATATTCAGAAAAATCAGATAACAGTATTAGCTTAGAAATATAAATTCCAGAGAAATAGTTTGTCTCAACCATCATAAGGCAGTACTGAGGCATAATTTTACTTCCTATAGGTATGCGATTAAATGGTGACATTGCAGGCTAAAGCCATTTAGATGATGAGAAATTGTGTATACTTTTGAGGACTTAATCAATAATTCATTGCTTGCTAAAGCAGAGATTTTCCATTTTTAATCTGTGGAGCTCTAGGTTCAAAAGCATTGCCTCAGAGGTCTCCACTGGGGCTTAGGTGGGGCTGAGTGGGCCAGCTCTGCCTGCCACTCCCAGTTGAGGTTTTAAAGGCAGTCACTCTGTGTTATTCACTGGAGTTCCACAAAAGAACCCCTGCCATATGATTTCCTTCCCACACAGAGAAAAAATAGAGAGTAACAATTTCCTACCAGATCATAAGCAGCCAGCATCTTTTTCTGCACGTCTGGAATGGCCCCCAGAGGCTCCAGATGAGGAAAGTTGTCCTTCATCACAAGAGAGACAGAGGGAGTATTGTCACTGGTAATGAGCCGAGAGGACAGGGTCAACAGGCACTGTTTCAGACTGGCAATTGGAGGGAGTCCGCACAGTTCTTTAACAGACACTATGGCATTCTGTGGGGAAGAAAACATGGAATTACACTTCTGACCACATGACACATCCCCCCCCCCCAGCATTTCTAGGTTTACACAAAAGTATATTCATTAAAAGCATACCCTTAAATACATATGAAATTTGAAGCAAACTAGATTATAACCAACCAAACATGTTGAGATATGCATGGAGATAACACGCAGAGCTAATTCACAACTACACTTTATCTTTCTCAGCTTTTAACAACTGCCACAAATATGCCACAAAGCAAAGCAGATGATGACCCAAGGCTACACAGTGCTTTCCAAGTAGGGCTGTGGAATATTCTGGAATATCTGAAATGTTCTGGACAATGCACACAAATTAATATTGACTGATCATGAGTATCTTGTTAAATTTGTATCATGATAATCATAAAAGCATGTCAGTGGTTGTACATTGGAGTGCATCTTCTTTGAGTTTTTCCCCTCAAGGTAGCAGGCTGCTATTACTCATCATCCTCCTTTCACATAACCATCAGTGGTATTCCTTTGTCATCCCACCAGAAATGCAGCTGACGGACACACATAATAAAACACATTTCATGTAAAGCTACATTTGTCCATGTGACAGGCATTTAAAAGATTCATTGGAAATAGAAATTATGCCTATTAACAATGAACAATACCTAACCTAATGTGTGTCTCGTGAATTTAGTGACAGTGATGGTATCCATTTTTCTAGTAATTAGGCTCTAAATAATCCCAAACCAAAAAAAATCTGAGATGAGATAAATTATCAGTACTAACTGGAAAAATTTTATCTATAGCCAACTATTCCAAGAATTACATAGAACTACATAAAATCTACTTCTAATATATAAAGTCAGGTGTAGAAATGACTTATAACTAATCTAACATAGGGGTTTATAATAGTTATAGAATTATGTCGGAAAAAGTCAGGTAGATAATGCTGATATTTGGAGCCTATTTTTAAAATAGCAGCCAAGGCAACCCACCACAAGTTATACATTAACAATCTAAGTATTTGTATGTGGTTTATGCAATATAGTATTTTCTAGCTTTTTGGTGATTTAAAATTGATTTTAAACCCATTCCAGAATTCCTCTGTGAAATAATGTAAAAATAAAGTTTTCACCAAGTCATGGTTTGGCATTCAGCATCACATGACTAAGAACCATGAATGATCATTGGGTTTTGGTGGTGGTTAAGTCTAGATCTAAAGCTCAATATTCCTATTTATTAAATGCAATATTTGGGAAATTACTTAACCTCTTCAAGCTTGTTTTCTATTTTGAATGTAGGGATTTTTGGTGAAGGTTACTACAAAAATGTTAGTTAAAGGAGCAAATAAAGTACATTGAAAAATATTCCTCTCCTGTTTTGCTCTCATACATAGACTCCTACTGCTTCTGCCAAACAACATCTTCTTGCACATTGCAGGAACTAAGCAAGCATTTGCCGTTTGATTGTTTCTTAGTAACATGAGCCTAGAATAAGCATATTAAATAGTCTTGAAGAAAAAAGTTTGCAGCCATCTCTGATTATAAGCATTAATGAAGACAAGAAAACTGACACTGAACTCCTACATGCTAAGGCTGGGGAATTTACATATACTCTCATTTAATTCTCATAATAATCCTGTGATGTAATTATTACTATTTTTCTTACCTTATGAGGAGAAAACTGATGACCAGATATCTGAAATAATTTGCTCAAGATCACACAGGGATAGAGTTTAATCCAGAATCCATGTCCTTTCAATTAAAGCACATTTCTAAAAGAAGACTAAATAGTTTTCAACAAGTTCAAGGGCTGAATTTTGTTTGTTTATTAGTCTTCTTTGTTTCGTGGAGGGTAATTTATTATTGTTGTATGCAAACAACTAAGACATCATCTAATAGGCATTACATTTGTTTTATATGACTTCAAATACCCTTCTGTGTTCTTATCTGCAAATATTTTACATGTATACTTATAATTAGTATGCATGTATTTGTATATATAAAATTTTGTATGTTACATGCACATATAATATTTTATATTCTATTCTTTTCACACTGTTTCATATACACATTCCCATATACCAATTTAGTTTTGTACTAGGGACATTTAATGGATATATAAAGCATTTTGCTACACTGATACTCCATTAGCTGGCTTAGTTCAGGCCAGATTTAACATAGCATTCACCATTAGAAACATAAAATATATCTGTTTTACAGAAATAAAGTTACAGATGTAGAAAATAAACTTATGGTTACTGGGTGGGGGGGAGGGATAAATTGGAAGATTGGGATTGACACATACACACTACTATATATAAAATAAATAACTTATAAGGACCTACTGTATAGCACAGGGAACTCTACTCAGTACTCTGTAATGGCCTGTATGGGAAAAGAATCTAAAAAAGAGTGGATATATGTATATGTATAACAGATTCACTTTGCTGTACAGCAGAAACTAACACAACATTGTAAATCAACTATACCTCAATAATTTTTTTTAAATATCTGTTTTATCACAGGCAATACTGAATTTAATTCAGCAGTACATGGGGTCACACATCCTCTGTGATAATATTTTGAGGAATCAGATCATTAGTAAAACACAATGTTCACTGGTGAGAGAGGGGTCAGAAGACTCAGGGGTAAGGGAGGACAGTATGGGATTTTTCCTACCTGCATATTTTCTCTCATATCTATGGCTTCTCGTAAGGGATGAACTGCTATCTTAAAGATGTCATCTATGGTTTTAAGACCGATATTCCTGAGCATGGTATATTCCCGAACTTTCTTCCCCATTCTCACTGAAAGGCTGCGCTTCTGTGGCTTTCCTCCTCCACTTCTATTAGTTATTGCTATGTGGACAAAAAGAGTTACATGCTCCATGATGTCACCCACAAAGGAGCGGAGGGGAACATGCCGATATCCAGGCTGCAAACATTCAAATGGTATTGTATATTGCCCTATAAACTCATCCCCGATGTAGTCGTCGTCCAGAACCACAAAACGGATCATGGCCAGCTCAGGCAGGTTCACTTGAAACTCAAATGTCTCATCAAAAATAGGATTATCACTGTTTTGTTGTACAGTTTTAGTTCTTTGTTCTGAACAGTCGGCTGGAATTCCATGTATCTCTATACACACGTAGGGATCTATGACATCCCCTTTGGCACAAGCTCCCTTGGGCTTTGGGAAGTTCTGACCACTGATGATCTTAATATGAAGCACTAGAGGAGACACCCCAGGTACAATGCCCTTTGTATTTGCACTGAAGTAAGAAACTTCATCGCGCATGATAGACGGCCTTAGAACATAACCACATCCTCCATTTTGAAGAAACCAGCCTGTGTGAAGGTCCATCATTGGACCCGGAGTCTGGAAATTCATTGCCACAATCTGACAGCCACAATTCCAAAAGTCCTGTGGATTCAAGTTACTGGAATCGATTCTCATGGCACTTGGATAGATTCGTGATAAGAACTTCTTATTATAATTCACAAAATCCTCTGGGTATTCATTTGCAATTCGGCTGGCCTCTGTTTCACTAAATGAACAAATTTCCCAATAGTTTTGGCTTTTCATAGATAGTTCAAAATCCCTGTACTGAACAGATTTACAGATAGACACCAAGTCAGAGAGCTCCCTACACAGCAAGATTTGTTTCTGCTCACCATTGTAATCTACTGACATCCTTCGAGACATTTCAGCTTCTTCATCTTCGTCTGTAACTTCTCCTTCTAAAACATCTGGATCAGAAGGCAATTTCTTTCCTTTCACAATGATCATTCTTTTTAATTTTTCTGGTGATGGGAGGTAGGATTCTGACGGCACAGGTGCTTCAGTATAGAGTTTACTGCCAAAGACCTTTTTCATCTGTTGAACCATTACCTTCTGCTGGGGTAGGGAGCAGTGATTCCCCAAGCAAAGAATGAGTGGGTACTCAGAAGCCACAAAGGCAAATTTATTTATCACCTCTATGACGCTTCGAAAGGAAACGTGTGTTGTCATGTTATTTCGATTACAAAGGATTGGTTCATTGTCTGAACCATCATTTACATCAAGTTCAATGCTTCGACAGCCCATTTTCAAAGCTCTAACATACCCGTTAATGTCAGCCGGCCCCCTAAACTGGTCTTCTATGAGATAGGTGTTGTGAGAGGCGTTGATGTAATAGTGAGATAATGGCTGGGTCATATCTTGGGCAACCTTTTTTTGTTCAGGATCAAAAATGTCACATTCTGGTGACAACAAATATTGGGTAAAGCCATCAATTGCAAGAAACCCTTTCTGACGTCCCTCTTCAGAAAGCTCATATCTCCGAATGATGTCTAAGCACATGTCCTCGGTGATATGGGTGACTCCTTGCTCAGCTTCTAAAAAAAGCATGAGATCATTGGCATCCAAATACTCTTTGTTTTTACATATCTGTACAAGTAAGAAATACACTTCTGGCCTGGTGCAAAGTTCACAAAAAGCTTCACAAAACTCCTCTTCTGTCACTCGGGTCGTTAGCTTTTCTTTGCTCTTCTGGATTTCTTTAAACTTTAACCTGATCTTGGATTCCTTCAGGGTAGGGTTGAGTTGTTTTATTAACTCTACAGAGGTGTCTTCCAACATAATCCCATTCCCATCGATATCTGCTGCTTCAAACACCTTTTTCAACCACATAAACCTTGGTGTGTTCTGGTTGCCCTCCATAAAATCAAGGGGTTGCTTACTTCGAGAAACCAGATACCGTAACCCTGACACCCAGATGTTTGCTACATCTGCTGAATTGGCAACTAGGTCCAGAGACTCGTAGTTTTCCCCGTGGAGTATGGAAAAGGCACAGTCCTCACAAATCTGGTCAGCAAGGCCATTGTTTCTAAATGTTTCTGTGTTCTTCCCCAGTCGGATCTCTTTTATGGCAGAAATATCAAGCTTAGCTTTCTCAAGGTCTTTTTTGGAAGGTTCCCAGCGAAGAGCTTGGAGGTCTGTGTCCAGAGTGAAAAAACGGTTGTAAATGCGAGAATTTGGCCGTACTTTCTTCAGTTCACAGCCAGCTTGCATGAAGCTGATGCAGTCACTCGCGCTACTGATTTTCTTTTCTGATGGCATGCTGCTGAAAGACACGGTTTTCTTTCTTCCACCACATTTTTGGTTTGCAGGATCCTGTAAAGCAATTTGAAAATAATGAGTCAATTTCCTTTAGAAAATAGACAAATTCAATAACACTCTATGAGTGCCTCAGACTCCATTCAGCAATTATGATTATTTGGACAGGAGCTAGCCTAAATTTTACCTTTTCACTGTTTCGGAAAAGAGAAATTGCCAAGAAAATTGATATTATTAAGTTCAGGAAAAAAACTTATTCTTCCAATGCCTGTGTGTTCTTTGAAATAAAATCAAGTATTAAGTTAACTACAAATCACTCTTATTTGTTCATTAAAGTAGATTTCCTAAGATTCTCTACCTGTTGGTACTTTGACAACCTTGCTCATGTCCCTAGAGATATATGGAAGAAATAAAGCTGGATTTCTTTAAAAAGCTTTCCTCATTTACACTTTGCAACAGTTTAATTTTTATACTTAAAACTAGTTCAAATAAAAGATTTTTACCTTAACATGCATTACATCAAAAAGGGCTTACAATATAGCTTAACTAAAAAAAAAAAAAAAAATCACTTTTTTTCCTCAAACTATTTTGAAGAATAAAGTCAACTTGAAAGTCAGATTGAGAGCTAACAATAGACAAATGACTCTCACTTGAGCAATTTTTCAGATATAGGTAAACAATTTAAATGAACATTATGATAGAGTTGCCATAGGATCCAGCAAAAGATGAAAACTCTAATTTGAAAAGATACATGCATCCCAATGTTCACAACAGCACTATTTACAATAGCCAAGACACAGTAGCAACCTAAGTGTCCATAAACAGAAGATGTGATATATATACAATGGAGTATTACTCAGCCATAAAAAAGAATGAAATGATGCCATTTGTAGCAACATGGATGGACCTAGGGATTATCATACCAAGCGAAGTAAGTCAGAAAGAGAAAGACAAATACCATATGATATCCCTTATATGTGGAATCTAAAATATGATACAAATGAATCTATTTACAAAACAGAAACAGATTCACAGATGTAGAAAACAAACTTATGATTACCAAAGGGGAAAGGGAATGGGAGAGGGATAAATTAAGAGTTTGGGATTAACAGATACAAACTACCATATACAAAATAGATAAACAACAAGGTCCTACTGTATAGCACAGGGAACTATATTCAATCTCCTGTAATAAATCATTATGAAAAAGAATATATATATAATAATATATGTAATATATATCTGAATCACTTTTCTGTACACCAGAAACTAAGACAACATTGTAAATCAACTATACTTCAATAAAAAAATAAAAATAAATGAACATTATGAGATTCACACCTACATTTCAGTATAATGTTATTAGCAGCCACTGTGTAAAACCAAACAGAAATATGAATGGCTCCACTAAATTTTGAGGTTCTTCCAATGTGAATTAAATTTCGAAGCCTTTTGCCATAAGATTTCACAGGGAACACTTGCATCTTACCTTTTACCCATTTCTGTTAAGTATCCTTGTATCTTAGTCTCACAGAGTCCCAATTTCCTCAGCCCACTTGGCCCTTCCCTGAACAACAGTGCCAACAGGGCATCAAACTTCATCTGTGCAGGTTAGTGTATTTTAAGCAGGTGAATTTCTTGTGGCTATTTCCTTCTTGGGTGTGTCTAGGCCTTTTCACCTATTATCTTTTCTAAATTTCAGGTCCAGTCCTCTGAACACTCATAATCATAAGACAATGTATTTCATCTTAGTCCTAGACTATCCACTGTGTCTATCACTCTCAATTCATTTGCACTGAATATCTGAACAATGCCACTTAAAACTGGATTTTTCTTTATACTTTCTTCTGTTCAGACCATAGACTCAAATTCACAAGGTTCCCAATCATATTATCAATTCAGATAATTCTCCCAGGAACAAATTTCCCAAAAGTACCTTAGTGCATGTTTAAAGTGCCCAATTTTATAAAGCATATCAAAGAGGCAGCAAAGTATAGAGAGCAAAAGGCATGGTCATTAGGGTAGAAATAACTAGTCTCCAGTTGGTATTATCCCACTCACTAGTGACCTTGGGTAAGTTACTTAGCCTCTCTGAATCTTAATTCCTGCTTTTAAGTAGGAACTAATAATCATTATATATAATAGAGCATTACTGTGAGACTCAAAAGAGAAAATGTTCATGAATATTCTTTGTAAGGTTAATCTTTTTGAAGGGAGAGGAACATTTCATCATACACCTGGTCTCTGTAGGACTTTCAGTAGGCACTGACCAGGATACTGGGGGTTATCCAGAAGTTGATTCATTCCTGACCTATGAGCATTTAAGACAGATCTTCAGTGAAAAACTGAAAATGTTTAAAAACAGCCATATGATGTTACTATTTTAAACACTGAAAAGTGTAGCCAAAGTAGTCTAGGCTGTTTCCTTCAGGCATTCTTTTAAAACTGGTTAGAATTTCTCTTCTAAGGTGTCATTTAATTGCGGTCTTGCCTGTAAGAGTCTCCCTATCTTATGATTCAGAAAAAGGCAGGATGATTTATTATTCAATTGACTAAAACCTTACCTGTGAAAAAGATACAAAATTTGCTTTAGTTATGGGATGTAGGTGGGATGATTCATTAACTCAAATATATATCTGATCTTCAAGTGACAAAGATATAAATTACTAAATTTAGATTAGAGGATATTGTCTCTTGGTGCCCTGGCATTTAAGAACTTAGCCCCTGCTTTTCCAGAGAGTTGTTATTTTTAATTATCCCACAGTGGTCAATCTCCTCATCTTTAAGTTAAAAAACAACCATAAATCTTCAGCTGTTTATATGCAGATGCACTATTAGAACACATTTAAATTTGTCACAGCTCACATGCTCAGAAATATCAGATGTTTGTGTGTATTTTTCCACACCATCAAGGCAAGAACCTAAAGGTATTGCCGAGATGGGATTAATCTAACAAGTAAAATACTGAAGGAAACTGTGAATTGTGATGGTAAATTAGACTGTGACTCAGCTTTTAAAGCTACTATTTCACTAGACTTTTAAGTATTGAGAGCTTTCACATTAAAAATTATTTTTATATAAGCAGATCATATTCCAAATAAGATGATTGTCAACAGAATTATAAAACCTCTAATAGTTTCTAACAAAGCTTAAATGGGAAATCAGTGTTCCTCTGAATGCATGTATATATTTCCTCTACCCTATGCATGGTATTATACGATCCTTCTCCATGGTCTAAGTGCCAATCTTGACTTCAGCCACTATTTTTTGACATTTTGACATCGCCTCATATCAAGACTTTCTCTCCTAGTAAGATAAGTCTTCAAGAAATAAATGTTTTGTTTTGTTTTGTTTTGCAGTACGCGGGCCTCTCACTGTTGCGGCCTCTCCCGTTGCGGAGCACAGGCTCCGGACACGCAGGCTCAGTGGCCATGGCTCACGGGCCCAGCCGCTCCGGAGCACGCGGGATCCCCCCGGACCGGGGCACGAACCCGCGTCCCCTGCATCGGCAGGCGGACCCTCAACCACTGCGCCACCAGGGAAGCCCCAAGAAATAAATGTTTTATACCTACCCTACAAAAGAATCCACCTGCCTCGTAATGCTTATTTCTTGCCTTGACATGCAACTTTTACGTGATTATAAAACTTAACCTAAAATGCTTTAAAACTTGGAACCAGTGGAAAAGATAACAATCTTTAGGTTGTCGTCTCACAAAGGACAAAATCCAAAGTTATTACAAGCCCCCAAATGAGCAAATATATATACTTTATATATATAATATATAGAGAGAGCCATAGTACATATGAACAAATAGTTTGTTTGCTGTTGACTAGAGCCAAGATTACTTATATTCAAAATATGCTGGAAAAGTTTCAGGACTCTGATGTTTCTCTACGTCTGTTCTTTCAATGGTCAAGCTATGCATTAGCTCTGAAAAGCTGGCAGAAGGGGAGAAGGAAACTGTGTTAGAGTAGACGGGGACGACGGGCTACTCCAAGTCTCTTTCTGAGCTTCTTCACCACCAAGGCCTCTTTGCTGAGCCCTACACCCCTCTGTAGTTCCCTCAAGAAGATCTTAGCAGATTGATGGTGGGGAAGGAGTACTATTCTAATAAACAGACTGGGGGTATCTCCAACTGAAGAAAGTTAAAGTACTGGTTATAGATCTTCCTGGTGATAAATACACCGAAAAAAATTTGATGATGAAATAAGAGCACATCCATTGCAGCTATCTATATATTAGGAAGACAGGTACTTTGGGCACTTTCCAAGAGAAACCAAAGTTTATTTTTAGTTCCGGTGTGCTCTTGCCAGTTTCTAGCTCATGAGATGATTGAATTGACTCCAATGACCATAAGGTCATTATTATAAGGAGATTATTATAAGGTATGAGAACTTGACATTTCTTTCAAAGCTAAATTTCCTCACTCTGGAATGAAAAGAAGAGGCTAGAGTACAAATTCCTCCCCCCCAAAAAATTTTTTCTTAGAGCAGCTTACAAAATAAAAAGTATGAACAGCACATTGTGATGCCTCTACCCCCTAAATTAAAGCTTAGCCTCATATTCTAGTGGGGTCCAAAAATTAGTCAGGCATTGAGCTCAATTTTTTCTATTTCCAAACGTTTTGTTTTTAAGTTTCCAAATTATAATTTCACAAGAAGGGATCACATTTAATCAAGTTATATAATAAATAAACCAAACTGTGTTTATATGTTCTCTGAACATTTCCAGATAACACCTTACATTTGGATCTACTGTCTTCTTAAATTAGTCAATACTCTACATGAAGGATTTAATCATCAGAATCAAGAAGAGTCTCATAAACTGGCAAAGCAATAGACAAATGTTTTAGTCTTTTATTAAAACAGTAGAAGACATTGATTTTTCTGTGAACACTGTTTCTAATATATGTATATCAAAGATAATTTCTATCTAACCTCATGATATAAGGGTTGATGTCTAATCTTAAGAATAATTTCAAAATATTAGGGGAAAATGGTCAAATGTTCTAGTTTTTTTTAAATTTTTCATTATTTTCTACAATACTGTTGCTTATACACTATTAGGAGTAGGGTACCAGTCATGATCACATGAGATTCCCACACAAGAGTAAAGGCTTTATAGCTCCCTAAACGTGTTTTATTAAACTAAAATTGGGGGAAAATGTTCAGATAAATTGAATTAATAAACCTGTTTCCATAAGTTCCCATTGGCATTTGCTCTCTGAGCCTAACAAGATAAGATATGCTGCAAGTTCCTTAACAAAACTCAGCAAACAAAATCATTTTTCGGGGCTTCCCTGGTGGTGCAGTGGTTGAGAGTCCACCTGCCAATGCAGGGGACACGGGTTCGTGGCCCGGTCTGGGAAGATCCCACATGCCGTGGAGCGGCTGGGCCCATGAGCCATGGCCGCTGAGCCTGCATGTCCTGAGCCTGTGCTCCACAGCGGGAGAGGCCACAACAGTGAGAGGCCCATGTACCACAAAAAAAAAAAAATCATTTTTCATCAGAACACACTCATAAGCCCCAGAGAGAACTCTGCTTATTCAATGAAAGCACAGTTTTGAGTCTCAATAATGAATTATTTCAATATAATAATTTCAAAAAAAGTGTACTAAAGCAGCACAAAAATGTGAATGTACCCAATGCCATAGAACTATACATCTAAAAATAGTTAAAATGGTAAACTTTATGTTATGCCTATTTTACCACAAAAAAAGAACATATTGAAGCATTGTACAAAACCTTAAGAGTAAAGGAAACATACCCAGGTTTCCCTACCTCTGACCTGATAAGCATGTTTAAACATCTAATTGTAATGTAATGTATTCCTTCCATGTTTTTTTTTTGGGGGGGGTAAATTGTTATTAAGTGAATGATGATTCTTTGTTAAAACAGGACAAATTTACAAAAACTTTAAGAATGGCAATCAAAACACCAGGTGTAAAACTGTGATTAGAAAGAAACTTATTTCATAATACAGAAATCCAGCTACATAAATGCAGATACACTAAAGTGAAATTCGCTTTTCTTTTTTAGTAAAAGATGGGGGGAAACATTTATTTTTGAATAGTTCTCTTAAGAAAGTCTCCACATAAAAATGTAATAGACTATAACTAAAAGGCAAGCAAAAATATAGCACATAAATCTTATTTTCACCATAAGGAGCCTATCTTTTTTCTAATAGACAACCTATGAACTATAACTCTATACTAATAATATTCATTCTGGTTTTATGAACTTCCAAGCAAAATTCAGAAAAGGTTTAGTTGACACATGAAACCTTCAAAGGATTGTAGACAATATAATCTAGGACCCAAATGAGCCCCAACAATGGATGCTGAGAGGCCTTTGGTCTCCATTTTTCATTCATTCATTCAACAAACAATGATAAGTACCTACTTCATGCTAAGAACTAGCACATTTAAGAGTTTTGAAGAAACTGATAAAGTCTGACTTTTATCTTAAATAGATCAATTTGGATGCGCACTAGAAGGATGTGATATGGACAAAACTGAAGATGGTGCAGTAGGTAAGCAGCATTAAAGGAAAGAGACGGTGATGGCCTGAGGTAAATAGCTAATAAAAGGAAGGGTGAGAAATGGGAAGTATCAAGAAATAGGAGGTAAAATCAGAAGTTCTTGATTCAGTCTAGGATGACTCCTAGGTTTCTGGTTTGAATGAGATGTGAATGGAAATATTGCTAAAAGAGAGGAAATACAAGGAGAGGTAAAGTTAAAAATGAAGTAGGTTTACTTCGGGTTATGGTGGATTATAGATGAGTATGGGCCATCTAGGTGAAGAGGCTGGGCAGAGGAGAAGACTTAAAGGAAAAAAAAAAGGCTAAGGGGTAAGAGAACCAGGAGCATGAGTCTCACAGGAACCAAGGAGCAGATTTGAAGGAGCAAGTGTTAGAAAATAAGATGTTAAAGTGGCTTATTGGATTCAGTCATCAAGATATTTACTGGTAACTTTAATAAGAGAATGTCTTATGTTGCCTTCAAAATGGTGAGAATGGTGACAGGGGTGAGAGCCAAACTGCAGCCGGAAAATGATAAGTCAAGAGAAGGCTACCCTCACAATGATGGCTTTATTAACTTATATTGGTGATAGCTCAAGGAATGGAATCCAAGTCTAATGTACACATTAGATGTACATAATGTGTGTCATATATACCTATATTTAAAGTATCGTGTCCAATGCGTCTATGCCCAAATCCACAACCGTGCCTGGCAGTTAGGCACTCTGGAAAAAACCCAGCCCCTGACACAAGGCCTAACTCTTCCCACAAAACTCCAGGAGTTGGGGATGGTGGTATCATCACTACATCTGTGGCCTTCAAGTTTCAAGTAAGGGAAGGTTGCAACTATAGAATTACACCATTTTTTCACATTGAAATTTCCAAAGTTATTCTCTCACAGTAAACTCAAATTACTTAATGCAAAGTCACAAACAGGTGGTGTCACTTACTTATGATGAGCACCATGTGACCCACCTGATGTCACTGTGTGGGACAGTGGGGGTGGAGGTTCTGATGGGCATTGCTGAGAAGTGGTTGAAGCCTGACCCAAGTTCTGTGAACCACGGGCTCTCCCTGGTGGCTCTCACTAAGCCTAGTTGGTAAGAAGCTGAATTTTCTTATTCATAAAGAAAGTGTTCATTCTCTACACCATCTTATAATTCAAGAGGATTAATTAAAGGCAATGTGTGAAGTTATTCATGCACATATCTCTCGCCAAGTTAAGTTTTATGTCTGTATTTAACATTACATTTAATTTATAAAAGGTGATTCATTTAATAAAATGCACTAAAGCCATCCCCTTTAGGAAACCCTCTCCACAGTGTACATGCCATGGTTGTGTTATGAAATTCACTGAATTATAGGAAGCCGGAGACCCTCTAAACATTCTTTTAAATGACATCTCCTAAATGACCCTCCTCACTTGAAAACAAAATTGTTGATTTTCTAAAGGCAAAGATGGAATAAAATATAGAAAGAGTCTGTTTCAGCGTGGGTTCTTAGTACCTTTGATTTGTTTTGTTTAACGGAGGAAGCTTTCTGCTGTGCTATATCTCACTGCAATCATTCACTCATTAGAATTCATTAAGACATTACTCTAAATAAAAGTGATTATCTCAAGTTCTTCTGCTGCATGGTTTCTACCCAGTTAGGGTTTTTCTGCAAGTATGATTCTCATCATGCATGTTCCATGCATTAGTTCAAAATACAGCATTCACTTATGCAAAGATTAACTGAACACATACTATGTGCTAGACACCATCCCAGTGATTAGTTCTTTAAAAATTATTAATCCCAACACTAATGGCACCTGGAATAAATGCTTTCTTTCCATCACACTTTTTATGCACAGGTTTTTATAACTGATGAAATTTGTAAGTAGAATAATGACAAAATCTTCAAATTTAATAAATCAAACAAAGCATATAACGAATGCTTCTAAATAAATAAAAACAGCTTTAAATATCATTGAGGATGTTTGAGAACCAAAACCACAAAGCAGCACAAGAGCTGGTGAGGTGATATTTAAAAGGGAGTACTAGTAATTAAGTACAGTTAAGTTACATCTTTACCACTAAGGCATTTATCTAGATACTTAAAATTGGACAAGAAAAAAAATAAGCTTTGAAATGTTCAAAATCTATAAAGGTCTTAGTTAAAATAATTTTAAAATTATTGCCACTTAACAAGAAAACAAATATGGTTTTCACATGGAGCTACACTATAATTTTATGCCATGAGAAAAAATCTTAAATTACATAGCCCTACTTGTGACTCCATTATTCCTAGATGTGCTAGAAAGACCTTGCCACTAACAGTGTGGCTAGTAAGAGTTTGCTGCCGGAACCCAGAAGATGGCATCAGTGGGTTTAGTCACACCAAAGTCCTGTTGCCATGTTCTCATAGTAACTGCTAATAGACTGCAAAGCACATTATTAACCACAATAGTACTGGATTTTCAATAGGTTAACGTTTTTATAATGCCTCCTAAAATAACTGGAATAGCAAAATCAAGATTAAGGAGTCACATTCTGTCAGTTTCATTTTGCAACAAGAGGCTTCTTTATTCTCTAGAGCATAATGAGTGGCACAGACTAAAAAGGCTTTGGTTTGAAATTTTTAACAAAACTGGGAAGAAACCAACTCAAAGGAATGGTAAGAATAACAATAAATCATACCAAAGTATCCTTTCTGGCTCACAATTTCAGGAACACTATATCCTGATTTATATATTTTAAATGTGTCAACTGCCTTCTTGGGAAAGGCTGCTCACTTAAATCTCACCAATCTCCTCTTGCATCCTTCACAGTCCACTACTTTGTATACAGTAGTGGTACAAGGTACATCAACACTCCCATTTTTCTAGTCAAAAACATGATGTTTTCAACTAATCCAATTGCTACATGAAATGCATGGTTTTGCTTATTGTAAGTCCCAGGAGAATACATTACAGTACTGTGTCTTAGCAGCAGCAATATGAACAAAATGAAGTGGACACAAATAAAGGTCATCTGACAATTATTCAGTGGCTTCTGAAGAATGACATGCTGCTATCAATCCTATTCCTCTAAGACAGATGTCCACCTCACACTCAAAAGCATTTAAAATTTATCAGTAGCCTGTGCAACTCTCAGCAGAGGTGCCAAGAACCAAGTGGGCCTGGAGGCTGAGATATGATTCTGTCCTTCGTCACAAGACTCCCTACACAGCAGGCTCAGGAATCCTGGCTGAACTTATGCCAGAGACTACTTTGTTGTTTCTGGTGTGAGGATTAATCAGAGCTGCTCTTTATAGAAGGCAACATGTCATGGTCCCTATAAAAAGACAGTCTGTAATGAAGAATATGTAAATGTATGTCTTTATTTTTTTTTAAGATTTTTTTTGATGTAGACCATTTTTTTTTTTTTTTTTTTTTTTTTTTTTTTTCGGTATGCGGGCCTCTCACTGTTGTGGCCTCTCCCGTTGCGGAGCACAGGCTCCGGACGCGCAGGCCCAGCGGCCATGGCTCACGGGCCCAGCTGCTCCGCGGCACATGGGATCCTCCCAGACCGGGGCACGAACCCGTATCCCCTGCATCGGCAGGCGGACTCTCAACCACTGCGCCACCAGGGAGGCCCAGATGTAGACCATTTTTAAAGTCTTTATTGAGTTTGTTACAATATTGCTTCCATTTTATGTGTTGGCTTTTTGGCCGTGAGGCATGTGGGATCTCAGATCTCCGACCAAGGATTGACCCCACACCCCATGCATTGGAAGATGAAGTCTTAACCACTGGACCATCAGGGAAGTCCCAATGTATGCTTTTAATACCTATCTTGCTAACACATCTCTTTCAGTGTATTGTTGTAGAGATTAAATAGAAAGCCCTAATTATTTCGTAGGTATAACTGTATAATTAACGCTTAATTAGGACATCCATCAGAAATTGATATATGATTAGGGAGGCGTTCAAACCTATGCATAATTTTATATTTTTTTCATTCCAACTAATCTTTCACATTTACTTAAACTACATTATCTGAAAAATTAAAATATCAATAGGAATGGAACGTTATTAAATATAGTTCATGTCAAAAATGTTCCTGAAAAATGTTTGCATTTTCCTTTGTGTGCTAAATAACCAGTTCACAGAATAGTTTCTGCTTCATTTTGACTTTTCAATTTTTAATGGTAATATTTACCATCAAATATGAGGCACCAATATATTATTTACATTGATTTCAGTCACTTTGGAATTTAAATGTATTCTCCAGTCATCTAAATTTGAATAAAACATATTTAAAACTGAAAAGGAAATGCCCAATATGTTTCAACACTATGTGAGTTCTACCATTTGTTATCATAGGGTGTTATTGGAGCTGATTTTCAGAAACAGATGTGATTTATAAAAATAAAATCATGTAGAATTTGAAAGTTTCTAGGAGAGTAGATCTTAAAAGTTCTCATCACAAGAAAAACAAATTTTAAATATGTGTGGTGATAGATGTTAACTAAACTTATTCTGGTAATTATTTCACAATATATAAATATATCAGATTATTATGTTGTACACCTAAAATAAATACCATGTTATGTGTCAATTAAATCTCAATTTTAAAAAAGAAAATCATTCAGAGTTATATTAGCTTAAGTGGAAATAAGGCTATAGTCAGCCTTGCTACAGAGCATAAAGATGAATTAATGAAATAGAATTTGAAAATGGTCAAATTTCAGGAATTCATGATTTTCTGTGCAACATTTGTTAAGGACAAGACTTCAGACTATATACATCATTTATAAATTCCAATTGGAGTAAATATAATATATATAACTATTAGTGGTATTTCTTAGAGATAGAATCAGTGCCATTGTACTATATAGAAATAAACATTTTTAGGTTTCTCATTAAGAGAAAAAAAATCTTACAAGAGATTTAAAAACAATAAATTTACTTTATAAAAACATCTTGTAAATGTGTGTGACTTGGGACATGAAGATTAAATGTCAATTTTATAAAAGTATAATTCTATTGAAACCTAAAATACAATTCATTTGTAGTCTAAATCCATTTTTCTCTACACTCAGGGAAGTCTAGTCTACCACTTAATAAATAAATGTATATCTTAACTAATGGACCATTTCTTGCATTTGCATTAAGTTTTACAGATTCTATAATTTATACTTAAGTTATTTTAAGCTTCCCAATTGAATATTTCTTCTGTAATAGATCCCTAAAAGCAATCTCTAAACTTTGTATAAGGTAGATCTCTGAATCACATATAAAATATAACGTCAATTCTCTGACCCAATGCAATGTAAAAACACATCCTTAATATTTTTTTTCTCTTATGATAATAATAGAATATGTGGCTTCAGTACTTGTTACCATAGAGATGTAAAATCTTTGACTCAAATAGCCAACTTGACTTGAAAATCAAGATGAATCTGATTAAAGGTTTCAAGTTTTATCCATAACTTCTGGAATGGGTTAGTAGCAACTAACACTTTAATCCTTACTGTATTACCTCTCTTTAACTGAATATCGGCATCTGTCCGTGTACAACAAACAGATGGCAGAACTCAGAGAATGTGTATTCTCAGCACAGAGCCTCATTTAGGGTGAAGGCTCCCTGATACCCAGTGAAGGCTCCCTGGTCAAAGCAGAAACAAATCTATTGTCTGAATTTAGAAAAATGTAAAAGGAAAGTATGTAAGGACTGTTTTTATTTGAGATAATAAAACTCAAAGTCCATAAACACCTTACTTATAGAAATTAGTGAAATAATTAAATTTCTTCTCCCCACAGCATTGGGTTGGGGGCTAATGGATTTTAGTGTCACGATCACCACCTACCTGTATGACTTTGCGACAGGCAAAAAGGTCTATATCTATTGCTCTTATTTATCAGAATAATGTAATAATTTCTGCCTAATTCATACAGCTATCTCAAGGATCAAAGGAAATAAAGCATGCTAAATCACTTTGAAAAGCATAAAACTCCAAAACAGTGAATTGTAGATCCATCTTACTTATTAATATAAGTAAATATGGCAATATATTAAAAGAGTAATCAATTTTTCAAAAAGTCAGGTTTATTCCAGGGATATAAGAATGTATCAACATTAAGCAAGCCATCAATGTAATTCAATAAATAAATAGATTAAAAGAGAAGAACAATATGATCCTACCTATAAATTCCTCAAAGGCAATAAACATTAATTCCAAAGAAAATGCTCAATAAACCGAGAAAAGAAGATAACTTCCTTCACATGATCAAAATCCTATTTCAGAATCCTAAAGGAAACATCATACCAACTGGTAAAGATTTAGAAGAATTCCCATTAAAATAAAAAATGGAAACAAAAGGCTACTATATTACTCTATATTTTAACATAATTCTGGGTACTTAAGCCAAAGCAATAAGGCAAGGATAAGAAATTAAGCATAAAATATTGTAAAGAAGGTGAAAGATCATGACTAGTTGCAGAGAAGATAATTATTTACCTAGAAAATTCAAAATGATCCACTGAAAATTATTAGAAATAATAAAACTGATGGTGGGAAAATAAAATATTAATGTAAAAAAATTAATAGCTGTCTTATACAATAAACTGCTTCTAAATGTAATGGCAGGGATGTGTAGAAGTGAGAGGAACACATTCAAATTAACAACAGATATTGTAAACAAGCCAAGAATAAACTTAACAAGATATGTGCAAAAATTATATATAGAATTTTATTTCATTTAAAGTTGAAAAAGAAGGATCAAATAAATGAAAACATAAAAGTTGCTGGAAAGATAATATTAGTAAAACTCAAATTCTCCACTAAGCGGTAGACAAATACAATAAAATTCTGATGAAAAGCCCGGTGGGATTGTTTCAAGGGGTGGGGTGGAAGTGGCATTTCAAATAACGAAGGAAACAATATATTATTCAATTATTAGTGTTGAAAAATTCACTATTCATTTGAACAAAAAATATAAGTAGATTTCTGTTTCATGTCAGGCCAAAAAATTATTTTAGATGGATTAAAGATGTAATAAAACATGGAAGTACTAGAAAAGATGTAACCATATATTTCTATAGTTTTGGGGTGTGGAAGATCTCTTCTTAACAAATAAATCAAGGCCACAAGCCATAGAGGAAAAGACTGATGGAAATGAGCACATAAAAACTTAAAACTTTGTCCAAATTTTTTAAAAAATCTCAAACTGAAAAATATTTGATATATATTTCTTGATTTATAAAAAGTGTTCACAAACTAATTTTGGAAAACACAAATTCACAAAATTATACAACTGCTTCAAAATTAATGAAAAGGTGCTCAAACACAAATACTTATAGGTACTATAAACACACAAATAAAATTATTACTTTTGCATATCAAATTACCAAAGGTTAGAAAATGTGAGGTTATGGGGAAGTGGGAATTTTGTTAAATATAAAATGGTACAACTTTTTCAGAAGGCAATGTGATAATACATTTTAAAACGTTAAAGATCTGTCTACTTTGATCCAGCAATATCATTTTTGAGACTTTATCTTAAGGAAATATTTGAACAAATGGGCAAAGATATAAGTACATGGCAGGGACTTCCCTGGCAGTCCAGTGGTTAAGACTTTGCCTTCCAAGCCAGGCGGTATGGGTTCGATCCCTGGTCGGGGAGCTAAGATCCCACATGCCTCACGTCCAAAAAACCAAAACATAAAACAAAAGCAATATTGTAACAAATTCAATAAAGACTTTAAAATGGTCCACATTAAAAAAAAAAAGAGTAAGTGGCAGTTCAGTGCTACTCTGTCAGTAATATTTAAAAAATTAGAAATAAACTAATAAACTAAACACTTATCCTCAGTAAGGACTAGCAAAATAAATTATGGTACATTCATGCAAAAAGACTCTGTGAAGTTCTTATAATGGATGACATAGATCTATAAATCTTAAACCTTATAAATCTTGTAATCTGTGTATGTGTGTGTGTATATGTGTCCTTAAAAAATAGATAATATAAAAGACTACATATTATGAGACCTCATCATTTATATATAACAAATCTGGAAGGATATATTCCAACTGGTAATAGTGGTTATTTCTAGGGGAAAAGAAGCAGAATTATGAAATTAGTTTTCTCTGTTTTGCTCAAATTACTTAAAATTAACATATATTAGTATATATTATGAGAAAACATATTAAAGATATTTCCATATCATTAGTTCCATAATTACCTCATTAGTTATCTGAAAGTTGCAGTTTATAGAGATAATAATATATATCTTTAAAGACTTACTTGAGGCATAAAGTACATTAGCTTATTTTATTAAAATAATATTTTAAAATATTAAAATAACCAATGTTATTTTAGTTAAATACAAAACTTTAAACATTTACTATTCTTGGGACAGGTCAATGCATCTCTATTACAGTATGACAAAATATCCCCTAAATATCATAAGTCTTTGATTTGGAAATTATTTTAGACTCTTACACTTTAGAATTATTGACTTTATTTAGCTTGGTGTAAAGAATGTCCAAAGCACAATTCAATTTTGTAGTGTATCTGTAAAATTAACCTCATGAGTACTTAAACTATCAATTTAAATGAAAATGTATAGTATATCTCCTTTTGAATCAAACTTTTGCTACCTCTAAGCTTTGAGAATAGATATAAGCAGATGAATGGTCCCAGAGGAAGAAAGGGAGATTAAACTCAGATTTCCTGACTAGTTGTTTAAATCAATTTGATTTCAATTAAATGCACTCCACTGATAATGAGATTTAAATCTGCTGTATTAAATTAGGACTTAAATATGCTTCAGAGAAATCGGATTCAGTAAGAATTCCATATAGGTTACAAGAACTTTAATCTTTCAGAGAACACATCCTAATTATCAAGAGTTCAACAATTTTCATTAAATAAAAAGTGTAGCCTTAAAAGTTCTTTCTCTGGTAGCCTTGGCCTAATCCTCTATTTTCATGTCCAGATATGGATCCCAAATTTGCCTTTGTGTTCTGTCCTCAACACACTCCCAAGTCTTTCTTTGGAAAACATATTGTACTGCCCAAAAAGTGTCTTTCATTGTCTCCTAATCCACATTTCTTTATTGCTTTAATTATAGCTATAGAGTCCCTTCTTTAACAGAGGTTTCTTATCTAAACTCAACTAATCCCAATTCACAAAGTGGTTTTTGTCCATCTTTGCCACTTAGAACACTCTTCTACCAATTATTCTTAACTATCTACATTTAACTTGTGAATCTTAGGAAATTTAACTAATGAACCCAATATTCTACCTTGAATGTTACTTAAAATAGCAAATATTTTTCTGAATCATTTTTACACTTTCAGGAAAAATAAAATACACTAAATCTGCTCAATTACCACCAGGATGGTTGCCTCATGAGAATATAATCTGCAGTATGAAAATATAATCATAAGAAACAATAAGCAGTGTAACTAGAATAAAAATGCTCTCATATCCCTTGTAAATCTGAGCCAAATTCAGTTGAGATACTAACAGTCAATTACAGTTCATATTCCTAAGCATTGGCTCACTGTTTTAAAAAACTGCCAGGTGGCTTGCTTTCTTGGCACTGAGAGAAGTTTACAAAACCTTATGAAATTTGAGATAGACTTGCTCATCTTAGCAGTTTTAAAAATGGGATGAACATCATAGCCTTTTATAGGCCTATAAATTAACACATACTGATCTCTAGGCTATCAATTTGTCTGAACACAAAGATATTTAAAACACAACTTGAATTGTGTGGGCTTTTTTGTTGTTATATAAGGTCATTAGTTTTACTAAAAAGCTTTGAATTCCCATTTGTTGATGAAACTGACTGGCACACCCCTGAGAGGCTAAACTTCTAATACATCTACTAATGTTCTCTGAAAAGGATAAGATATTTTATCCCAGGGAGTGTGAATGCCATGGTGAAGAAATAAAAGAAAAATATTCACATTACGGATTCTTCTTTAGTACTTAACCATAAAAGGATCATGTGCAGCATGGCTTCCAAGCCATGCTGGGTCAGTTAAATTAAAGTTGTTTCAAAATAATGTTTCATCTCTTAGATTTCATTTCTATTGTCAGTAAAAAACATTGAAGTCATGTATTACTATAAAACTGGTAGAACGACAGAAGTAAAATACTTAATGAAACCATTTATAATCTATAACCCTTTTCTTAAAACAGCATTTCTAGTAAACACTTCACAATGAAAAGGCATAGTAATTTACAAATAGCTTAGAGATTAATCTCTTAGAAAAAGAGACTTGACACCACAACATATTTAAATTTAATTAGTAGTACTATCAGGAAAGCCTGTAAAGAATTAAAAAGTAGATCCATAATGAATTCACTACATTTACTTTCATATTATCATCACTAGGTGGTTTCTTAATAGTAATTTTTTAAACTGAAAGAGAGTGACAGCTAGTCCTACTCTGAGATTAACTAAATTCATTATTCGTTTAACAACCTCCAAGTAAAATCACTTTATATTCATAAATGAAAATCAAAATAAGGAGAGTAAGAGCATCTCACATTTTTAAGACGTTTTATACTTTGCAAAGGGCTTCCACATTTGCTTTCTCATGAAATCACCACAAAATTTTAAAGGTGAGAAAATCCAAGATACAAAAGGACTGAATGACTTGCCAAAAACATGTAAATCAGTGGCAGAGTTGAACTCCAAACCAGATAGTCCTATTCCTGATTGATTTTTTTTCTATAAGCTCACATTACCTCTGCATTTTACTGCTCTACTTTTCTGCGTATTTTCTCACCCCTTCACCATGGTAAGGAATGCAAGTTTTACAACTCTAGCTATTTTCTCTCACCCAATATTGAATAAAGGGGACTGTCACTTTACTGGTTATCTCCTCCCAACTGTGCTATTTTACTTGGCAAAAATGCCCCTCAAGAAGAAAGACCACAAAAAGAGGATACAGTATGGAAGATAATTTTGAAATATTTTAAATTCTTTCAACATAAATTTATGGAGCCCCAATTTAGTGCAGGCACTCATCTAGGTGAGTAGTTAGGCACTCAGCTTGGTAATAGGTGTATCATAATGTCACTTGTAGTAGAAAGATATGTTAAAGAATAATCTCATAAACATATTATTAAAAATTATAATAAATGCTCTGAAAGAAAGTATTTTAGGTACAGGGGCTAACTTAGATTGGAGTGAGGTCCTACAAGTCCCCTGAGGAACTGGCATTTAAACTAGGGAAATTGCCAGACAAATAGAGTGGGAAGAATATTCTATGCAGAAGAAATAACATGGGAAGATCTTAAGGTAACTACAGTAATGCAGACCAGTGTAGCAAATGAGAGAAGGGGAGGGGGGAAATGAAGCTGGAGGGGCAGGCAGAAGGCAAATCAGATGAGGCTGTGAAAGCCATTTCTGAAAAAATCTGGAGTTTATTCCATTGAGATTTTAAGCCAGAAAGGTGAAAGTTCGTATATTAAAAATATCTCTAGCTGCTGGATAACGAATCTGGGGATACAGAACTATTAAGGGAACGATCCCTTAGATGGTGATTGCAGGAGATCCAAGTATGCTAAATGGGGTGGGAATAAGAGAGAAGTGGGTTTTTTGAGGACTTACTGGAACTGAAATGGGAAATGGGGAAAGGAAGAAGGGACTACCACAAATGACCCCCAGATCTCTGATTTGAGCAGTAGAGGGATTGGAGGAGCCATTTGTAGAAATAAAAAAAGCAGATTTGTGAGTGGCTCTGGAGGTGTTGAGAATGCAGTTGCAAAAAGAGAACTAGACCTCAGGATAGAAATGTGGTTTCAACATAAATTTGGGAATTGGGGACTGTCAAATTAGTTGTGGTATCTGAAGCCATAGAACTGGATGAAATAACTTAAGCAAAAAAAGACAAAATAAAAAGAGAAGCATATCTAGCACTGACCTTTGGGAAAGTATATTTTGAGATCAGTTACAAAGGAGATGGATAATGAAAGCCAAAGCAGTAGGAGGAAGCCAGAAGAGTATGTTGTCATGACAGCCAAGAAAAGAGAACATTGCAAGAAGGAAGGGGTGGTCAGCTGTGGTGAATGCTAGTAAGAAGTCTAGTAAGATGAAAAGAGATGTCCAGGGACTTCCCTGGTGGCGCAGTGGTTAAGAATCCGCCTGCTAATGCGGGGGACACGGGTTTGAGCCCTGGTCCAGGAAGACCCCACATGCCGCGGAGCAACTAAGCCCCTGCACCACAACTACTGAGCCTGTGCTCTAGAGGCCACGTGCCACAACTACTGAAACCCGCACGCCTAGGGCCCATGCTCTGCAGCAAGAGAAGCCACCACAATGAGAAGCCTGCACACCGCAGCGAAGAGTAGCCCCCACTCGCCGCAACTAGAGAAAGCCCACATGCAGCAACGAAGACCCAACACAGCCATAAATAAATAAATAAATAAATAAATAAACAAATAAATAAATAAATAAATAAATAAGTGTTAAAAAAAAAAGAAAAGAGATGTCCACTAGATTTGATAACACGAATGTTATTGGTGGTCTTAGAATGAGCAGTGTGAGCGGAGTGGTGAAGCAGTGGATATAGAGAATAGAAAGCAGTAGATTGAAGAATTAATGTGTAGAGAACACAAAAGTTTGGCTGAGGAAGGGAGTTGAGAGAAAGAGCAATGGCTGGAGAGAGATATGAATCAAAGAGGTTTTAAATTTGTTTTTGCTATTGTACCGAAGGGAAAGAAAGAGAGAGCAATTGAAGCTAAGGACAATGGGATGTGGGGAGGATAACTGAGAAGAGAGATAGAAAGAGATCCAGGGCTCATATGGAGAAAATAGCTTTAATAATAGAAATTATAGCAGGAAAGAAAAAGAGGATGAGTGCAGAAATACTAGATGAGAGGGATAAGTGGTGGTAAAATAAGGGAAGTCCCACCTGGTGCCTCTATTTTATCTCTAAAGAATATGGTAAAGTCATTTGTTGAGGATAGAGAAGGAGGTAAGGAAAATCAGAGGTCTGACAAGGGCGGAAACAGTCTTGGGCTGTTTTTGCTGGCTCGTCCTCCATTCACCCTCCTATTCCTCAGGGAATCACCTTTCCCCACTCACAGTCTATGGTCTAGAGATGGAACTGATGCTCTACTCCCTTCCCCTTCAACCTAGATCCTGGGGGTGGTCTTGCCCAGGTCTGCTGAAGCATTCACCACTCTTGCATTAATCATTGTTTCAACCCATCGCAGAACTTTTTTTTTTTTTTTTTTCCTATTCTTTTTGCGGTATGCGGGCCTCTCACTGTTGTGGCCTCTCCCGTTGCGGAGCACAGGCTCCGGATGCGCAGGCCCAGCGGCCGTGGCTCACGGGCCCAGCCGCTCCGCGGCATATGGGATCCTCCCAGACCGGGGCACGAACCCGTATCCCCTGCATCGGCAGGCGGACTCTCAACCACTGCGCCACCAGGGAGGCCCCATCGCAGAACTTTTGATGAAACCACTGGGAAAAAAGAAGCCCCAGGGAAAGAAGCACACTTTTTCCTCTAGGGCTCCTAACATGGGGGGATGTAAGTCTGGAACTACTGGCACCCAACTTTATCTCACCTGGGAAGAAAACCTGAGGAACACAGAACTAAAAGGTAGAAAGAAAAAAAGCTCCTGATAACTTTTTCTTGCTCTGGATTCAGCTAGATACTCCCAGACATCAGGATCTGAGCCAATATCCCTCTCTGCTTGAGAGAATATGAGTATATGATTTAGGTAATATTAATCCCTGTGGCAAGTCAGAGAATAACTTACTAGAAAACTGATTGTCAGGCATTGTTGAGGTTCGATTTGGCTTCTAGTTGTCATGAATTTGTGGTGAAATCAGTAACCTTAGGATTTCCACTAGATAAATGAAATTCTTTGAAATTTTCAGTCATAATACCTAACACTTTGATATTTAATGTAATTAGCAACTTGATATAATCACTACTATTATGTGATAAACAAGTTTTTAAAAACAAAAGTAATATAAGAGAATGAGAAGGCAAGCTAAAGAGTGGGAGAAAATATTTGCAAAAGACACATTTGAAATAGGGCTGTTATCCAAAATACACAAAGAACACTTCAAAGTCAACAAACAACCCTAAGAAAACAAACAGCCCTATTAAAAAATGGACCAAAGACCTTCACAGACATCTCATCAAAGAAGATATACAGATGAAAAGTAAGATGTTTCACATTATATATCATCAGGAAAATGCAAATTAAAACAGCAATGAGATAACACAACACACCAATTAGAATGGCCAAAATGCAGAATACTGACAACACCAAATGCTGACAAGGATGTGGAGCAACAGGAACTCTCACTCATTGCTGGTGGAATGCGAAATGGTACAACTACTTTGGAAGACAGTTTGATGGTTTCTTAAAAAGCTAAGCATAATCTTACCATGTGATCCAGCAATCGCACTCCTTGGTATTTATCCAAAGGAGCTGAAAATTTATATCTAAACAAAAACCTACACATGAATGTTTACATTAGCTTTATTCATAGTTGCCCAAGTTTGGAAGCAACCAAGATATCCTTCAGTAGGTGAATAGATAAATAAACTGTGATACATCCAGACAATGGGATATTATTCAGTGCTAAAAAGAAGTGAGCTATTAGGCCATGAAAAGACATGGAGGAACCTGAAATGCATATTACTAAGTGAAAGAAGTCAATGTGAAAACACTCCATACTGTATGATTCCAACTATATGACATTCTGGAAAAGGCAAATTATGAAAACAGTAAAAAGATCAGTGGTTCTCAGGGGTTGGGGTTGGGGAAGGGATGAATAGACAGAGCATCTTTTAGGGAAGTGTTTAGGGAAGTGAAAATACTCTGGATGATACTATAACAGTGTATACATGTCATTATACATTTGTCCAAACCCATAGAATGTATAACACCAAGAGTGAACCCTAAGGTAAACTCTGGACTTTAAACTCTGGACTTTGAGTGATAATGATGTGTCAATGTAGGTTTATAGATTGTGACATATATACGACTCTGGTGAGGGATGTTGGTAATGGAGGAGGCTGTACATGTATGGGGGCAAGGGGTATATGGGAAATCATTGTACATTCCTTTTAATTTTATTGTGTAACAGTCTTTCCCTTGTCTAAAGTTTAAATTAAAGGCATTCAGGGGCTTCCCTGGTGGCACAGTGATTAAGAATCTGCCTGCCAGTGCAGGGAACACAGGTTCGAGCCCTGGTCCGGGAAGATCTCACATGCCACAGAGCAACTAAGACCGTGTGTCACAACTACTGAGCCTGTGCTCTAGAGCCCATGAGCCACAACTATTGAAGCTCTCGCACTACTAGAGCCCGTGCTCCGCAACAAGAGAAGACACTGCTATGAGAGTAGCCCCCACTCACCGCAACTAGAGAAAGCCCACACGCAGCAATGAAGACCCAAAGCAGTCATAAATAAATAAAATTTTAAAAAATAAAATAAAATATAAAGACATTCAACTTAAGTGTAAAAAGGATGTAACATAAGATCACTCAGTGTCTTAACATCTAAACTGGAAAAAGATGAATTAAGAGGATGGCTTTCTTCTACATTTGTATCCAAGATGAGTCAGAGATAGATATTTGCCTGCAGTTTAACCAAGGGAAAACAGGCCCTATAAATTCTATTAAATTATTTAACAGCCACAAACAGATGCAATAATTCATTGTCAGTGAAACAAATAATTTTCTCTCTTCTCTCTCAATGCCAATAAAGCAAACATTCACAGGTGCTCAATCAGCATCCTTGCATAAAGCCAAACAATACAACCCTTTTATGAATGACAAAGGAAACACAAACAGGGTGACAAGATAATGAGTCATTCACAAGGCAGATATTTGGAGAAGTTTTTTTTAAAAAAAACCAATCTGAAGAATATGGGAAAAAAATTTTTTACCAAGATTCTAAACATAAAAGTCATTTCACTGAATTGACATTTATCAAGCAATTATTGGAGAGAATTCTGTAAGAAAAAGATTATCAAGATTTGAAATAGCTTTTTCTGACTTTCTTATTCATGTGGACTGGAAAAGTGATTAGTCTTACCAATCCTGGGTTGAGAGTATGCTCAGACTAAAGTCATTTTCTAAACTGAAGAAAGAAGTTTTCTAAAGAAGTTTCCTGTAAAGGTTTTCTGGCAAGGTGATACCTAAACCAATCCAGAGAGGACTACCACAGAAGATGCAAAATTTCTTTCTATACTAGTCTTACGTCCTAAAAATTGTTTCTCATTCCTTCAAATGATGAGAGAGTGCTTCTCTCTGTTCTAATCTTAGAGGATTTTGAGCATTCCACTAGTCCCACAGTGCAGGGTGTATATAATATGTGCGTGTGCATCTGCACTCTTAAAGAAGAAATCTTTGCTGCCTCCCTCCAGTCTTCTATGTTGCATTTCTAGTTCCTAGTCTTGTGTTTTCTTGCTATCACTATGTTTTTTTGCCCCCTGATGTGGGGGCTTCTGTGGAGCTCTGTTAATTCACATCCATAGGCAAATCTATCCATCTAAATTATGCTACTGATCATGCCAAATATCCTCCAGGTGGGTAGACTAGAGGGGAAACAATGTTTCAGTGTCTTCTGTGTGTCATAGAGAAACTGGTGTTTGTCTCTGGGCCAGAAAGAAATCTGCCCAGCCCATTAATGATTCTGCCTCCATAATCTTCCCCATACCAGACAGTCCCCTGCAATTATTTTTCCAACAATTCACATGCCTGAGGACAAATGGGTGTTCTTTGGTCTGCAAAGCATAAAGACTTTCATTCAGCCTTTGCTTCAAATTAGTTACAATGTTACAGAAGAAAGCACAGTCTTAAATGAGTCACCAATAATACTTAATATAATTTTGGTATATTTTGTCAAGACTAAGATAGTACTCTCCTTTTGGCTCAGGAAACAAATTTTGTTTAAATTTTCTAACATAAGACTATGAAAATGATGAGGTTGGCAGAATCAATAGCTTCCTAGATTTTGTAGTCAAATCTGTCCTCAAGAAAATGGAAATTACTAGATTATAAATAATGGAATTCCTAAGATAAAAAGTAAACCTAAATTTTAAAATTTTAGTTACAATATTTTAATTGTGGCTAAGTCTTAAATTGTGGCTAAGTCATGAAATAGAGAGTAAACACATAGAAAGTTCACAGTTATTTGCACTGGTAATATGGACAAAATCTATTAATTAATTAATCCTAAAAGAGGATTAAAATGGACAATTTTTTTAAGTTGCAAACTAACCTCTAAATCATCAAATTAAGGAACTCAGTCTTCTGGTTAAAGCAGAAAACTCTAGTCAGGAAATCTAAATTATAAGCTAGCTGTAATGAGCCAGAATAATGTGAACAAACTTAAATATAAGGTACTGTAATGGAAGTTCGCAAATTTAAGGATTTTGTTTTTGTTTTGATCATTGCTCCATCTTTAGCATCTAGTATTATTATAGTAACTTCAGCATTCTCAAGTTTATTGCCTACCTTCCAGAGCTCCCTGAGAGTAGATGTCCCCAGTACCTAGGACCATGCCTGACACCTTGTAGGCACTCAATAAATATTGAATAAAAGCTTGTAGAAATTCCATGGCTGTGTGCCATTATTATTATTATTATTAGCTTATTGAGCATCTACTACAGTGCAAGTACTGTGCTAAGGGCCCTGCCTAAGAGGTATAAGCAAGATTTGAACCAGGCATCTGACTCCTGGGCCCTTTCTCTTGACAGCTACTCCAGGAGTTCAATTCCATGAGAATACAATCTCCATATAATATATGGCTTCTACATGAGCATTGGATCTTTGTACTCAAATTGGCTTTTCCTTCTCATATCATGAGAAAAAAATACTTCTTAAATGTTTGACTTTATGAGAAACTATGGAACAAAGTATTCATGGTTAAATAATGGTGTTTGATCCCTGAATGTGATGACTATATTTCTTTCTTAGAACTCAATTAAATTTACAAATATCACATTAGTCATGTGTGTAAGGAGAGCAGGTAGCAATGATTTTATCCCCAAATGACATGGGAAACAGCTCTCAGATGACTGGTTTCTCCATTTCAATATTAATTTCTTCTCTTCAGTATCTAAACTTACAGAATCTTGACAGTAATGATTCAGACAAAGCATTCAGATTTATCAATGCTATCAAACTCATAGTCAAGTGAACTTTCTCTTCTCACACAGTTAACAGTTAGCTTGACTTTTACTAGATTCACTCAGTATACTTGAGTTGAATTCAGATTATGTTGTTTTACTAAGATGTGGTTATTACAGCCCAGTTATTACTTTGCTGGCTGTTCACCACCCCCTCACCCCCATTTCAGCCTCCTCTCTTCCTCTCATTTCTGTCTTCTCTTTCTCAGTATCCATCTGTAGTCCATATTTAACCAAGGTAGCTTATACTGAACTTCGCAAGCACAATACATATACATATATATGCATAATGTATGCAAAAACTTATTTAAGTACACACAAGAAACCTGAAAATAGAGAAAGAAGGGAAGAAAGCTAAGGGTTACTAAGTAACTACACTAAAGCTTCCCAGCTAACAAACAGGATTGGAACCCAGATGTATCTGGTCTCAAATTTGCATTCTTTCTGCTACATCAGTGGTTCCCAAAGTGTGATGCCTGGACCAGCAGCAACAGCATCACCGGGGAATTTGTCAGAAATGCAGATTTTCAGGCTCCACTCCAGACCCACTGAATCTGGGGTGGGGTTCAGAAACTTGGGTTGGTTTTTTTTTCTAATACTTTGTACCTTTTGACTACCTTTATCCAATTCCCATACCCTGACCATAAAAAATCATTTAAGACCACTCATTAAAATAATGTACTGCCAGGTTCTACCCATTTGAGTCAGTAGGTCTGAGGTAGGTCCCAGGAACACAAATTTTTAATAAGTGATATCCCACCCCCACCTCAAGTGATTTTTATGGTCAAGGAAATTTAATAACACTGTACCAAATTAGGATATTCAACTTTGTACACTTTTTAAAGTAGACATTGCATATAATTATGTGATAGTTCCATGTTAAGAATATCTGTATATTGAAACCATATTGTTTCAATACCTTCACTTGAATTGTATAATTCCAGATTCCCAGAGATTAATAATTACATATAACTGTAGGCGACTTTGAGAAAAGCCCAGCATCCATTCAGATGTAGAGAACTTAATAAAGGTTTCTATTTGTGTTATAAAGGACTTCTTGCTTTAAGAAAGGATTCATCTAACATTGTTAAGATGACCATACTACCCAAGGCAGTCTAAAGATTCAATGCAATCCCTATCAAAATACCAAGGGCATTTTTCACAGAACTAGAACAAACAATGTTAAAATCTGTATGGAAACACAAAAGACCCTGAATAGCCAAAAAAATCTTGATAAAAAAGAACAGAGCTGGAGGAATCATGTGCCCTGACTTCAGACTATACTACAAAGCTACAGTAATCAAAAAGGCTACAGTACAGTACCGGCACAAAAACAGACACATGTATCAGTGGAACAGAATAGAGAGCCCAGAAATAAACCCACACACTTACGGTCAGTTAAACTATGACAAAGGAGGGAAGAATATACAATGGAAAAAAGACAGTCTCTTCAATAAGTGGTGCTGGGAAAACTGGACAGCCACATGTAAAAGAATGAAATTAGAACATTTTCTCACACCATATACAAAAATAAACTCAAAATGGATTAAAGACCTAGCTGTAAGACCAGGAACCATAAAACTCCTAGAAGAAATCATAGGCAGAACACTCTTTGATATAAATTGTAGCAATATTTTGGGGGATCTGTCTCCTAAAACAAAGGAAATAAAAGCAAAACTAAACAAATGGGACTTAATTAGACTTAAAATATTTTGCACAGCAAAGAAAACCATCAATAAAACAAAAAGACAACCTACTAAATGGGAGAAAATATGTGCAAATAACACGACTGATTAGGAATTAATATCCAACATATATAAACAGCTCATACAACTCAACATTAAAAAAACAAACAACCCAATTTAAAAAATGGGCAGAAGACCTGAACAGACATTTTTACAAAGAAGACATACACATGAAACACACAAAGGAGAAGGCATGTGAAAAGATGTTCAACATCACTAATCATTGGAGAAATGCAAATTAAAACCACAATGAGATATCACCTTACACTTGTCAGAATGTTTTCATTAAAAAGAACACAAATAACAAGTGCTGGCAAGGGTGTGGAGAAAAGGAAACCCTCCCACACTGTTGGTGGGAATGTAAACTGGTGCAGCCACTATAGAGAACAGTATGGAGGTTCCATAAAAAACTAAAAGTAGAGTTACCATATGACCCAGCAATCCCACTCCTGCACATATATCTGAAAAAGATGAAAACCCTAATTCAAAAAAACACATGCAGCACCAATGTTTATAGCAGCACTATTTACAATAGCCAAGACATGGTAGCAACCTAATTGTCCACTGACAGGAATGGATAAAGAAGATGTGTGTGTATGTGTATGTGTGTGTATACACACATACACACACACACAATGGAATATCACTCAGCCATAGAAAAGAGTGAAATAATGCCATCTGCAGCAACATGTATGGACCTAGACATTTTCATACTAAGTGAAGTAAGTCTGAAAGAGAAAGACAAGTATCGTATGATATCACTTATATGTGGAAAATCTAAAAAAAAAAAAAATGATACAAATGAACTTATTTACAAAACAGAAGTAGACTCACAGATGTAGAAAACCAACTTATGGTTACCTTAGGAGTTTGGGATTAGCAGATACAAACAACTGTATATAAAAAAGATAAACAAGGACCTACTGTACAGCTCAAGAAACTATATTCAGTATCTTGTAATAACCTATAATGGAAAAGAATCCATAAAGAATATATATATATGAACACAAATAACACATATATATCTGAATCACTTTGCTGTACACCTGAAACTAACACAACATTGTAAATCAACTATACTTCAATTTTTAAAAAGTGGCCAATGTGGAAATAAAAAAGGAAACAGACTCATGGATATAGCGAACAAACTACTGGTTACCAGGGTGGAGAGGGAAGAAGTGAGGGATAAGACAGGAGTAGGGGACTAAGAGGTACAAACTATTATGTATAAAATAAATAAGCTACAAGAATATATTGTACAACATGGGAAATATAGCCAATATTTTATAATAACTATAAACGGAGTATAAACCTTAAAAATTGTGAATCACTATGCTGTACAACTGTAACTTATATAGTATTGTACATCAACTATATCTCAATTAAAAAAAGAAAAAAAGAAAGAATTCATCACAACAGTCTTATATAAACTACTTACATGTACAACTAGTACTGTTAAATGTACTCAAATGAAGAGGAAGGGAGCTGTAATTTTAGTGAAGTCTAACCACTGTCGTGCAACAAAGGGTGAAATGCCATCTCTCTCAGTATCCTGCAATATGTATGGAGTGTAAAAAGTTAGGAGTCAACATATCTATTGACCTTAATAATGCATTCGAATGAGAGGAATGGTTTGATAATTCCTAAGCCAGTGTCTCCCACTCTCTCAGACTATCCACCAGTGAGTGTATATTTCACCAATTCCCCTTAGCTCCCTTCTCACCCTTTCCCCTTTTCAGTAACAGCTGCTCCTCTCCCTACCTCTACTATCCTTTACTGTTAGAGGTCATTATAGAGGATGTGAGTGGGTGACATCTCTTTGTTACGTGCTAGTAGTACAAATTATACTGGGAAACACTATTTGGAGCCCAAGCATTTTTCAGTATTCAAGAAATAATAGAAATTCTACCTGCAGGATATAAATGGATTGAGTCACTAATTAACAAAGTGTGCTGCACAGGTCCCAGATGAGATTTTCACATTCCTTATGCCTTCCTCCATTATCAGTGGCTTTCAGCAATCATTCCTTTCACATCTAATCCACTGCCGCACACTGAATTCCTAATTATAATTACCCATAATCTTTTTTTCATAAGCAGATGGAACTAGGGTTCCACAATGGAACATTACCAATTCTAATCATTACACTTACTGGGTCAAATCTGCAGTCCTTACTTCCAATTGGGCCTCGTTTACATCCAAAGTAGTTTATGGAGAAAGTAAAGTAGAAAGTTCCATACAGCTACTGATATATTTTCAAGAGTGGGTCTGGGTCTTCTATACCCAACAGTATTGATAAATGCTTTCTGCTACTAACCACAATTTTAGATACATCAGTATCAGGCACTAATCCTGAAATGATCCATTAACATTCTTTATGTTCATTTCACTTAATGGTACATTAAAGGAAGGTGACATGAGAAAGACATTTTTCAAGTCACCTCAGGAAATGAAATCTACCACTACCTTGTAACAAATTCTAAAGTCTATTCTGTCTGATATGTTTATTGCTACTCCAGCTTTCTTTTGATCTCCATTTGCATGGAGTATCTTTTTCCATCCCCTCACTTTCAGTCTGTATGTGTCCCTAGGTCTCAAGTGGGTCTCTTGCAGACAGCATATATACAGGTCTTGTTTTTGCCAGTTTATGTTTTTTGGTTGGAACATTTAATCCATTTACATTTAAGGTAATTATCCATAAGTAAGTTCCTATTGCCATTTTCTTAGTTGTTTTGGGTTTGTTTTTGTAGGTCTTTTTTCTTCCCTTCCTCACCTTGTAACAGATTCAACATTGTTATTTCAAAACAAATAGTAATACAAAGGCAGAACTCTCTGATCAATTTCACCTATTTCATTTATTTCAAAACATAACTTAAAATGAATAATCAAATGTATTAATCAAAAAGTTCTATATGAAAGCTTGGGGTGGGTAGGGAGGAAAGGATGGACTCCATCAAGATTTCCAGAGCATGTATATGTGTTCATGCATTCCCATAAGCCATCTCCATGGACAAACTGACAGCATGAGGGTGAACTGTGGGACTGAAGTGCTCTGACACATTCATAACTACTGTTGCAGCTCAGCACGAAAATGCATGAGACCAACTAAACACGTAGCTCATTTGAGTGGAAGTGTGTTTAATATTACAATGAAGTGTGTTTAATATTACGATATTCTGTAGTCTCCAATCTTGGGAATTAATATGTATATGCTAAATTTAACATCTGTAGTGACTTGCACACCAACAGCTTCAACTCACTGACTAATCCATGTACTTTTTTTTTAACACCTTTATTGGAGTATAATTGCATTACAACGGTGTATTAGTTTCTGCTTTATAACAAAGTGAATCAGTTATACAAATACATATATCCCCAAATCTACTCACTCTTGCGTTTCCCTCCCACCTTCCCTATCCCACCCCTCTGGGTGGTCACAAAGCACTGACCTGATCTCCCTGTGCTATGCGGCTGCTTCCCACTAGCTATTTTACATTTGGTAGTATATATAAGTCCATGCCACTCTCTCACTTCGTCCCAGCTTACCCTTCCCCCTCCCCGTGTCCTCAAGTCCATTCTCTATGTCTGAGTCTTTTTATTCCTGTCCTGTCCCTAGGTTCTTCATAAACTTTTTTTTTTTTTTAGATTCCATATATATGTGATAGCATACGGTATTTGTTTCTCTCTTTCTGACTTACTTCACTCTGTATGACAGACTTTAGGTCCATCCACCTCACTACAAATAACTCAATTTCATTTCTTATTATGGCTGAGTAATATTCCATTGTATATATGTGCCACATCTTCTTTATCCATTCATCTGTCGATGGACACTTAGGTTGCTTCCATGTCCTGGCTATTGTAAAGAGAGCTGCAGTAAACATTGTGGTGCATGACTCTTTTTGAATTATGTTTTCCTCAGGGTATATGCCCAGTAGTGGGATTGCTGGGTCATATGGTAGTTCTATTTTTAGTTTTTTAAGGAACCTCCATACTGTTCTCCATAGTGGCTGTATCAACTTACATTCCCATCAACAGGGCAAGAGGGTTCCCTTTTCTCCACACCCTCTCCAGCATTTATTGTTTGTAGATTTTTTGATGATGGCCATTCTGACCAGTGTGTGGTGATACCTCATTGTAGTTTTGATTTACATTTCTCTAATGATTAATGATGTTGAGCATTCTTTCAAGTGTTTGTTGGCAATCTGTATATCTTCTTCAGAGAAATGTCTATTTAGGTCTTCCACTCATTTTTGGATTGGGTTGTTTGTTTTTTTGATATTGAGCTGCATGAGCTGCTTGTATATTTTGGAGATGAATCCTTTATCAGTTGCTTTGTTTGCAAATATTTTCTCCCATTCTGAGCGTTGTCTTTTCATCTTGTTTATGGTTTCCTTTGCTATGCAAAAGCTTTTAAGTTTCATTAGGTCCCATTTGTTTATTTTTGTTTTTATTTCCATTCTCTAGTAGGTGGGTCAAAAAGGATCTTGTTGTGATTTATGTCATAGAGTGTTCTGCCTATGTTTTCCTCTAAGAGTTTGATAGTGTCTGGCCTTACATTTAGGTCTTTAATCCATTTTGAGTTTATTTTTGTGTATGGTGTTAGGGAGTGTTTTAATTTCATTCTTCTATGTGTAGCTGTCCAGTTTTCCCAGCACCACTTATTGAAGAGGCTGTCTTTTCTCCATTGTATATTCTTGCCTTCTTTATAAAAAATAAGGTGACCATATGTGCGTGGGTTTATCTCTGGGCTTTCTATCCTGTTCCATTGATCTACATTTCGGGTTTTGTGCCAGTACCATACTGTCTTGATTACTGTAGCTTTGTAGTATAGTCTGAAGACCAGGAGCCTGATTCCTCCAGCTCTGTTTTTCTTTCCCAAGATTGCTTTGGCTATTCGGGGTCTTTTTTGTTTCCATACAAATTTCATACATTCTTTTTAATAAATGAGATTTGTTAAATACAAACCTTTGGTTTTCTTTTTACACATTCTAAGTCTGTTCATACATATCAATTCAAAACAGAAAGAGAATTTTGTCAGACCACATTGTCCATTTTCATAGTTAATGTATTCAAGGGAGAGACCTTGCTTTGTCCAAGAGGCTTGAGCTGGTTTCTGGCTTGAGCTGGCTAAATTCAAGTAAGTGTGGGGGACAGCATTCCAAATTGGGGGACCTGCTTATCCAAAAGGGAAAAATGTTGTTGAGACTGCTAATTGTTCAGGGGTAGAAATTATAGGAACTTAGCCAGAGCTCACAATTTGTGTTGGAGACTACAAGTAATGAAATAGCATATACTAACATACTCAGGATTCTGTTATGCTAGTTCCTTGAAAATCTTCAAGAAAAAGACAAAAAAAGAAAGTCATATCCTGCTCTATTAACTGTTTTTGCATGAATATGTAATCTGTATGATTTCAATTCTGTCTTTAGTTAGCCTGATTTAAGGAAGAAAGTCACTAGAATGAAATAAAATGGAATAAAACAAAATAAAATAAAGCAATCACATGTCTCAATCATTATACTAAAATCTAAAGAGGATTGAGAACTTTTTAAAATGAGCCATACAAGAAATATATTTGGGTAGTAAAACAACCATTTTTCAGGTTGCTATGATACCTGCTACAGAGATGTAGAACATCTGCTTATACAGAGTATAATTAAAATTTTTTTTAATATTTTAAACTATTTCCTTAAAATAATTTTCTTAAATGCTTAAAGAGGCCAGTTTGGTAACTGCATGTGTTTGAGCTTACAAAATGATTCTTTTTACTCCTGAATGCTCCCTTGTGGTTTGACTATGAGCTTATATTATATTATTTTAATGTGTCAGAACTCATACGGTAAAATGAGTATTTCCTCCTTCACAGTAGACAACTTGAGAAGGGATGTACTTAATTCAGGATGCTGCCTTTGCTTAAAGGCATTCTTTTATTAAATATTAAAACAAAATTTCTGTTAATAGAATTATAGAAAAGCAATGTCAAACAATATGGAAAGACATAGAAAAAAAGTAAAATTCAACCAATATCACAAATTACAGAGATGCTACTCTTAATATTTTAGCAAATACCTTTCTAGACACTTATTTATGCAAACATATGTTATGTAAACAAAAAAATTACAAAAATGTCATCCAACTATATATGTGGTTCCATAATCATTTTTCACTCCACAACATAAGAATCATTCAAAATAAGCAGTTTTTTAAACCGCATATTTATTTACTTAAATTCCTCTTTGATGGGTATTTCAGTGTTTTTTTCCCCTTGATTTTTCATGATTATGAACACCTCTGCAACAAGCTCAGTGCATTTTCAGAACAACATTTCAGAATTCTCTTCATATGCAAATATACACCCTCAGTTTTTGGAAACTGCACTCCACTGAGTGTATCTTTCCTTGGAAACACCCAAGTCTTTCAAAGCCAGGTCTGGTTAATAGGAGTAGCACTATTCCTGGCTACAACTGGCTGTGACTGACGGAGGAAATTCCCTGGAGTTCCATCCATCATATGTTTCTTAGGAGGCAGTACGATAGAGAGAAAAGGGCATAGACTTTGAGCCAGGGAGACCTATTTGCTTTGAGAAGTAACTTTTATTGAAGTATAGCATATACACAGAAAAATGCCTGAATTCTAAATATATATCTTGCTGGGTTTTCACAGAATACACTGTGTAACCAGAACTGGTATTTTCTTCTCCTTCTAATACTGCTTTTCTATTCACTGCGTAATCCTGGACAAATCATCTCTCTGAGTCTAAACTGGGCATGATAATACCTGCCTTAAAGATGCACTGAGAAGATGAAATGAAATTATGTATACAAAGCTTCTAGTACTCAGTAAATAAATGACAGTTCCCTCCCCTCCTCTCCCCACACTAGGGAGCACGTTCCAGCCATATCCCAATCAGCTCGTTCTGTCCCTTAGCCTAAGGCCATCAAAAGTCTAGAACACCTTGCTCCCCTGACTGTTTGCATTACAACCCTCTCCATTGTAAAATGAGTTTTTAATGTTTGGGAGGAATACAATCACATCAAGCATCCTAATTTAGAACCACAAGGTATTAACCAGTAAGAGATAAAGAGGCTCATCTCCATTAAGAAAAGTAGTCATTAGAATGACTTGCAAGTTTAATTCTGCTACTCGCTAAGAATTAGTAAAAATATAATGAAAGGCAAAGCGCCCTCGGTTTTCACAAGGGCACCCAGAGAAGCCAGGTGCAGTCTCCCTCAGCAGCTCCAAGTGTGTTATATCCTCAAGCATAAAATCTATTTTCATTCAAAAAGCCAAAATCAAGGATTTGGGGTAGCAAAGAGTGAAATTGAGCTTATTTTTTTGCCATTGCTGCTAAAGCCACACAAGGGCTGAATGCAGTAACCTCAAGTCCAAATGAGTCAGCAACACCCAACACTTCCATGATTCTATCTAATCTGTGAGGCCTCAACCATCTCTCAGGGGCTACTCTATGATGACAGCATTTAGCAATGCAGTAAGCAGACTGTCAAATGCTAATAGTCACAAAAGCAAACAGCACAATAACTTAAAAAAACAGCTTCTAAGGTTTGAATCTTACTGTGTGCCAGGCTCTGTCATGTAAGCTCTTTACACACTATCACTTTCTTTTTTCCTCACGACAGGTCTTTGTGGAGGTTTCCTTATCTCTATTTTGCAGGTGGAGAAATTGAGGCTTAGAGAGATGAAGTTACCTGCCCAAGATCACATAGAAAAGATGACTAAAGATTCAAGCCTAGGCCAAGGAGAGACTATTGAGCATTTAAGCCTGGGTCTGTTGGATTCCAAAGTGTTTGTCTCTAAAAACCAGATGGCCAGAAAAGTTGCCTTTGTCCACCCTGATATTTCATACAAAGTATTACGCTTTGTCCCTGATGTCTACAGAAATTTTAAAAACTAATCAATCCCTTTGGGGTGGGAAAACACTTTGATATTGTAAGGATAGGAAAAACTGCCTTAACCAAAAGACTTCTCTGATGAAAAAATTTGTTTCTAGAATTTTTCTAGTTATTTTGTTTTTAATTAGCAGGTAATTAATAATGAGATATACAACATGAAGGCAGGGAAATGCTTTTGAAGTGGAGCTGTCTGTAATAATTTTCTCCATTTCTTTGAATGCTTTTAATTTCAAGACTGCAGCAGAGGCATCTTAGTGTAACTACCACTCCATATGAAGCTAAAAAGTGGTGGAAATTTCATATGGAAATTTTAATAATCCCTTTCTCTCCAAAGCCAATTATTTTTCTTTCCTACTTGGAACCAGCCCACCCCATTTGACTTCCAGCCATGAGCTTGGAGGTTGCTTGGAAAGCTGTAATGAGCAGAGGCTGCCAGCATGTCAGGTTCCATTGTGTTTGTGTGACTGCTGATCAGAGCGATGAAACAAGGATTAGCTTTATTCTTATCACTATGAATAAATGTGATCGTATGACAACACTGGAGCTTTCATCATTTATTAAAAAGGAAAGGAAGAAATATAAAAGTGGCCATACAACCCTTATCAAAAAGTCTGCTTGTTCCCTGAGGTCAGCAGTTGATACTACTTTTGTATTATTTAGGTTGTTGTGAATAAAAAGCTTTATTAATGCAAGCATCAATCCAAGGAAAACCATGCTCATCTCACTATATTTTAGAGGACATACTATGAACGGTTTTCTCCAGCCAGATCCTTCACTCAGAATTGAAAAAGACCATAGAAAACAAAAGGTTCATTTGGAAAACTATAGAATATTGATGCATTTAACATTCAGTTCAATTGAATCAATTATTTAATTAACTGAAGGTTATCTGGAAGCGAGATATAACGTGACACTCCAAGGACATCTGGAATCTCTCTCTCACACATACACACACACGCACAGGGAGAGAGAAAAAGAGAGAGAGAAAGGCTTCAATCAGTAGTCCTTGAGGTTTGTGAATGTTATGAGTTTAAGAGTTTAAATTCATTGGTTTGTGCATTTTTCAGTCCCAAGTTCCTATAAAACAGGAAACATTATAGTTGGAGAAGGCAGGTCAGAGCACTAGCTGTTTCTTCCCAGAACCTTCGACCTGCACAACGTGACTGAAAAGTATCTGGGAAGAGAGTTTGGGAAGGGCTTCCTGTTTGTCTTCATTTATTAGACTCTTCTCCTCTTTCCCAACACGCACACATAAAACACAACATGAATGCCACATAATGTGCTGTCTCTGATTTGCCAGAATGATTTTATGTTTGTTTTCCATCTGAGGTCATTTCTGAATATATCCAGACATTGTTCCTAAAGACGCGAACTCATTTCTGTCCCTCAGAGATCATCTTCCATAATGCCCTGGCACACCGAGGAAGTGGATTCCAGCCTGCTGTAGCAATGGTGACCATCCCCACCATGAACTATCTTAACCCATGAGGAAATTAAAACTTCAAGTATCTGCTGTTTTGTTTATTAAGTCTGGACCTAAAAGCTGGTCCCAAAAATGCCTCTCAATTCCTGCAGGCCATTTGGAAGTCAATTTTTATCTCCTCCCACAGCACTCTTCTCGCAAATGCTACACTGGCAAGAGGAACAGCTGGCTCCTCTCAGTCCCTCTAGTGAAGAGCTGCTTCCCAACGGGCAAAGAATGGGTTCTGAGCAGCCAGCCTCCCCTTCTACTCCCCAGAGAGGTTACAGTGACAGGGCTGGAGTCAATGGAGTTGGAGGGATAGGTTCCAAGCTGAGCGAGGCGCCAGAGTGCCTTCCCTTCTGGGCCACACACGGCCTTCCTCTCTTCCCTCTCAACTTCTCCCCTTACCCTTTCTCCCGCACACTGCTGAAACTTCAGTACACTTGAGTGGGAAAGGCAAAGGGTGCAGAGACAGTAAAATTATGAAGTTTCTTCTTTGACATGCTCTACACCAAACGCATAGCTTTTACCCCAAAGCCAATTCCCCTTCCATAGGCCTATCTCCATCAGTGACAGTTACCATTAGCCTAACTGTGTGATTTCTCCTGATCATTGCCTCTTCAGCTTAATTGAAGCTCCCTGTAGCTCACAGTTAGGTTACCAAAATGGATTGAATCAATAAAGGTCCATTGAGGGAAAAAGAAACCACTCCAAGTGTTCAAAAGAGAGGGAATTTAACACAGGGCCTCATATATACAAGTGCTGGAAGAGCTGAGAAACCAAGAGCAAGCAAGGAGGTAACCCAGAGATTAGCACAGTAGGTAGTTACTACATTCCCACAAAAGGAGGAAGTGGTGTTACCAGTACCCAAGGGCCAGAGTCATGGAAGAAGCTAGAACCACAGCGAGCCTGTTTTGCAGAAGCTGGAGCCACAAAGCAAACACAACATAGCTGCAGACTCTCGCCCATCTCCTAACAGTGCCTCCCATTGGCCAGAATTGGAGCTGGGAAATAGGCAGCAGGGGTTGAACCCTCTGCCATGCAAAGAAGGGGAGTGGGAAACAAGGAAAAAATCTGGTAGTAAAAAGGCCAAGAACCAGCTCATAAGCTAAATATACTGTATTATATTTAGTTCCCACAATAAATAACTGATACTGTCATTCTACATTGTAGGAAATTAAGTCTCAAGAGGATAAGTAACATACCTGGGGTCAAATGGTGCAGCCAAGATTTGAACCTTGATCTCTCCAACTCTAAACTCCTTTTTCTTTCCCCTGCTTCTCTGCTTTCTCTTGCCAGTAACTCTTCAGCTATAATATTTACACCATAATAGGGTATAGTCTCAAAGTGTAAACAAGAATGTTGTTTTCTTAACATTAGAATACATTATTTCTAAGTTTTTCTAATTAAGAAAGTAGTAATATCTATAAACCACAGACTCAGTTTATCATAAACATTAAAAATGTAAACTATGTTAACATTAGCAAGAGCAGGGTAAAGGGTATACAGGCTGTACCCATACTATCTTTACAATTTTTCTATAAAAATTATTGCAAAATAAAAAGTTTATTTTTTAAGACCCACTGAATGTTTAATGTCTCCATCGATACAGAAGAGTGGTGTGTTTGTTCCTCTTGTCGTCCATTTCTCAGTCCCCTTTCCAATGATTTTGTTCACTGTTCAGAGCTTTCTTGTCATCCCTGATCCCTCAAATTGATTGCATTTTGTGTTCAAGCCAGGAAACTCCAGCAATGTGAACTTGAAAGAGACAGAACTCACTCAGCTTACTTTCCACTCTCTACATTGTGGTTGAAATGTTTCCCCTTCAAATAATTACACTGCATAGCACTTTCAAATGTGACTACTTGAAGAAAACCAATTTTAGAAAATCAAAAATAGCTCACAAAGGTGTTGACTGGGTAACAAACTGCTTCATCTAGGATTCTAGAAGACTCTAAGGAGACTTTCCAGATGTTCTTTAGCATATGAGAGAAAATAAAGGAAGAATTAGAAAAGAAGAGGCAAGGAGAGCAAAATAGTATAAGACAGAGACTTTTGGGGGGGAAGGCCAGAGAGGAATTTTTAATTCCAGATCATTTCATATCAGTCAAATTGCCAAATGAATGATACCTGACATATGTAAGTCTTAATTTAAATACCACCATCTAAGTCAAAGGAATGTTATGAGACTTATATTTTAAAACCTTCTCACAGCACACATCAGACAAAACAATCTTTTAACAGTCTGCTTTAAACTAAAAGCATTCTATTAAGTGTTTTCTTCTTTTCTTTTTATTACCCCCATGTTTCCCGAAATAGTACCTTTGCTGGATATTCATTTTATACACTTAAAGATACCTTTTTTTCCTTTTCTTTCTTCTCCCTCCGCCACTCCCTACAACCCACCACGTCCCAGGGATGGGAGAGAGATAAAGAATCTTTAAGCATCTACATATTAGTCATGTTATTGGATAATGGAAAGCGTTATTTTTACTTTTCTGGTAAAGTCTGTTTTCCTCAAGTCTCTTATTTCTTCCACATCTCACCTACCATTGTCTACATACAATAATAACCATGAAGAAAAGAAGAAGAAGAACAAAAAACAGGCCTTGAAGCCATTTCCACGGCCTTACCAGGCAAGGGTGAGCCAGAACACCTTCCATAACAGACTGAACACAAGAGGAGGCAACTTTCAAATCACAAACCTCACCTCCCCACCCCTCCCTCACCAGCCCAGCCTGTGAGGCCCACACTCATCCAGGTGCTGGGGCATTCATCCTTGTCAAAGTCTTCCTCAGAGTTTTCATACAAGCTCTTCCAGGATGCAGTGACACTGTGGGTGATAGATGTGCCCAGCAACTCTTCATATCTACCAGTCTTCAGTTATAAAAGGACAGGTTTTCTTGGCACCCTCTTACTCTCTTCTCAGCAGAATCTTTCAGGCTCCCAGTCCATCATTACTGGCACAGGCCCACCCACTTTCATTGTTCAATGGAAGGTGCCATCTATTAATAATGTTGAAGTCAAGGACGGTATGACCACCACACAGTAGTAAACTGGAGGTGCCAAGTTTCACTCAAAAGGCGTGAAAGATGCTGTGATTTATGGCAATCCTAATGATTCTGGACCTGTAAACCCCTGCTGCTTCTGCAGCCTCTGCCAGCTCTACTGCCAGGTCCCAGGCTATTGAACAGTACCCACTCCCCCTTAGGGGAATTTATGGTTAAACTGCATTGAAAGGCTTCCTGTGCCATCCACTTTTCTTTAAAAGGCAACACTCATCAGGAAAGTCCATTTGGGGAAATGAGAGAAAGGGTCCTGTCTTTGCTCTCTCTCTTTTGCTCTATGACTGCTCTCCAAAGGATTCCCAACTAGCTTTACAGTGAAATAAAATCAGGAGGTAATTTTATTTATTTACTATTTGCATCAGATATTCTTCTATGAAAGGTTTAGAGGAGAGAGCCAGAAAGCTTCAGGGGCTGTTTGTTAAGAGAAAAGATTTATGCTGTTGTATTTGAGGCACTTGATGTTCCTTCCCTCCAGGAATGTGATTTGTCATCAGTCACAAGTAGGAGGAGATGAAACAATCCCGGTGACTCCCAAACCATGCAGATGCGCTCATACCCCATGAGCTCCCTGCTTTACTTCAGGTAATTCTTCTGAGCACTAAACACTCAACCCTGTGATGGAATGGAATCACAGAAACCAGGCTGACCAAAATGGCACCTTAGTTCCTTTATGTTCTGCCACCACCCACCTGCTCCCTCTCCCCACCCTTCTTGCTACTCAGCTGGTGTTCTAACTCTAGACATAAACCGTTCACTCCATCCAAGATCTTCTTCCACAGGAACCATGCTTGTTCAACTCCTAAAGTCACCATCTTGTTCCTCTATCAAACCAAATTCATACGCTTCTCAGAAACTGAGATTAAATGCAATATTCTCCACGAACTTTTTCCCAGCTAATCCAGGCCACCACAATGACTTCTCCTTTCTTTTGATTCTTATGGCATTTGGTATTTGGTACAGTGTGACGAAATGATTCTACTCTACAAGGTTCTTAATCTGTCAACATGAACATGGAAGACTTATGCAAAGTGAATGGGCACTCCACTCTCTGAATTCCATCTCCCTGCCCTGTAACAGCCATTTCAATATAGAGAAGAAACACCCCACTGTTTAAAGCTAGGACCTGCTTTTTTATAATGCAAGAAAGTCAAGGTACAAGACTAAATGCAAACAAAATGAAACAAATTAGAGATACAACATGTTGTGTTGCTCATGTGTGCATGTAGTTTCACACCACTTTATAATTGCTTCTAGTGCCCCTTTCAAGTTCACCCTTCTCCCTACATACGTTCAGTTGTGTGCCAGGTTATTTCTCTCAACTCCATTTAGTCCTTGAAGATAGAGATTCACTATGTTTTGAGCCCAAGGCTCCCCACCTGTGTTCTTAAAATTAGTTTCTGCAGAAGCAGTCGTGGGGGCATCCCTATACATGAATCACAGAACTATCCTAAAGTAACTGCCTCTTTCCTAGCCTATATGCAACAAAGCCTATTTCAGCACACTTTCTGACTCTACGGTTTCTGGAAAAGCCCCAGACTCCTTAAGAACTCTGGATAATCTACATCTCACCATATAACTGTGTGGCAAAAAGCTGGCGCTCCCATTTCTAAGTTATAAAGTCAAAAAAGTATCTCATATATTAGTGTCCTCACACTGTACTTTTGAGAACTCTGGCTCTGACCAGATTGAAATAACTTTCAATTCATATACATTTATGATACAGAATATAGGAGATTTTTTTTTGCTACTATCACACAATTAGTCCTTGATTATAAAGTGTTATATTTTTCTCTGGTTATTTCATTTACATATGTCTTGTCTGAAGAATCTTCCAAGGAAGTGAACAGGTTTTTCACTTCTTTTCTGTCTGCCTTAGCATCTTGGTAATTTGATTCTATATTGAGATGTAAAGAAATTGTATGCTATCAGGTTTAAAGAATGCTAGAAGGGAAGGCCCTAGTTTGACTTAAACTAGGAGCTGACAAACTTTTTCAGTAAAAAGCTAGTCAGTATTTTAAGCTTTTGGTCCATATAGCTTCTGTTGAAACTACTTAACTCTGCCATTGTAGTGTGAAAGCAGCCATAAATAATACGTAAATAAATGAATGTAGCTGTGTCCCAATAAAACTTTATTTATAAAAACAGAGGACAGGTTATACTAGGCCTACAGGCCATAGTTTGTCAGCCTCAAACTTAAACTGTGAAAACATCAAAAAAGACAAATGATATATTAGCACTCCACCAGTCAACACTGTAATTCAAACTCAACTCCACAAGAAGTTTTTGATTGCTAATTAAATTGAAATTAAGAGTGGTAAGATATATACACCTCAGTAAAGATCTATCAAATTAAGTGGTACACCTGTGCCCTGGCAGGGCTCACTTCCAAGATTTTTGTGCCCCTTTACATCCCACCTTATCCCTGAGTATTTTATTCCAGAGATAACTGCAGCTAAACTCAATGAGGCACTTATGTACTATTACTGACAATTTTCATTTGTTTTTATGTTTCATTTAAGTCCAAATAAATCAGTTCTTAAGCAAATGCCTATGCATTAAAAATTAACAGTTGAGTCCTTGGCAGACCCATTGATTTCTGGCAATTAAAATTCTTTACTTCAGAATGCATATCCATGAATATCTTCCCCCTTCTCTCCTACTCCTAGTTACTTCTCAAGTGCTTGTATTAAATATAAGTCAATGCAAAATAATTATTCCTTTTGTCCTCAATTTCAAAATGGAAATTCTATAAAGCAAAATGAACTGACACATCAAATATTTCCACAGTTAAAAAAACAGTGAAAGTACCCTATGTAATAAAAATTAGGACAACATATCCAAATTACAAATGGTTTAACTTTCCACCTAAAATAATGTAATATGTTTCATATTCTCTACATTCCTAAGATTCATAACCCTCAAAAAAACTACAGTATTAAATAAAGCTTAATAAACCCTGGAAAATTAAAGCAAATCTGACTTGAATAGTCAGTTGACTCACTTTAATGGACATTTGACTTCCACTAGAAAGCATAATGCAAAAAACCATACATAAATGTTAAAAGGAAAATAATCTGACAACGTGAAAGGACTTATCACCCAAAATTAACTCCTACATTTTGGGCTGTAAGTAAACAATTAAAACCAAGGTAGAAAACTAAATTTTACCTATACTTAGAGTTAATCCTAAAAAGAATTTAGTATAAATCGTAATAGAGTTAAAGCATATCATCTAAAGATCACAGGCAATGGGGACTATACCCAGTGCAACCACATTTTTCTGAGTAGAAAGTTAGTGGAGGTTGAAAATTAGCCAGCCTTTCTATTTCCCACAGAAATGAAGCTTTCTTCTAACTCTTATGTTGTGTGCTACCTCCTTGACCCTTTCTTGCTGACCTTAGAGAGTTTTCAGAAAATGAAACTGCAATTATAAGTGAATTGACCTACTGAAGTAGGAAACAAAGGTATGTTTCATATGATTCCAGTTTCAAAAAAAAACCCCACCAAAAAATAAGCAAATAGTGGTATTCTCCAGGAAGTTGGAGCAATTTTTACTTCTTTTCTCTATTTTTCAAATTTTCTGCCATTATAATGCCTCACTTTTACAAATCAGAAGAAAATAAGAGTGTAAAGACCTACTAAGGTCCTCACAATTTGCATCTATCACTTTTATCCCTTATTATTTATACATAGTTTTTATATAATAAAACTGGTGCTATAACACATATATGAAAATCAGTCCCAATATACAGAAACGACCCCTTCATAAGTTAATATAAACTTGAGTTTCACAGGATTCCTCCTGAGCTGAGAGCAAAGTTCCTTATATAGTTCAATTACAGTGTGGACGTAACACCAGTTAAGGTCTCATGCAAAATGCCATCTGCTAGCTCATTAGTGTGCTTTTTAAGGACTTTTAAAAATGTTGTCCTTCACAGAGATTACTAGGAGAAGCCACTGTGAATGGATGGCAGGTTTCAGCCACACTGTCAGAAACCCGAGGCTGAGTCCAGCAAGCCTATAGCTGAATGCGTGGAAGGCTAAAATACTGCCAGAACTCGCATGTCAATGCTTTTTATTTCATATTTAGGAAGTCTTACCAAAGTGACATAAAGCTTATTAGATATGTGCCTAACTTATACTCAGCCTAAATTGTGTTTTTAAGTAAATAATACACCAGTATACTTTGAGTAAATGGCATGTAATTTCACCCAAGTGTTTTTCTGCCAAAAAAAATTTTTTTTTTGAAATCTCTGTTTATAACAAGCCACTGTGTCCAAGTACTAATGGGCAATGTCTGGGCCTATCCATCTCAAGGTCCTGCTCCACATCCGAGACCTGCGTTTATTCTTCTCAGGTCAGAACCCCTTTCTCTGCCACTTCCCCCACCACACCTTCCAGATCTGTTCTCTATCCTCTGGACGGTCTTCCTGCTTCCTGGCACACTAGACTTCTCATCCTCCTCCCTCCCCAGGAACATTGTTCTACACTCTCTCACCTTTGCTACCCCCCATGAAATCTCCACCTGATGCTGGGTCTCCTTCTCAGTTCCTGGTTCTCTGCTAAGGACCTGCCTGAGGAAGACACAAAATCACGCAGCCTTGCCCTTGACAAGGATTGTTGCCATCTCACCTAGGTTAGGCCAGCTGATCTTTGCACAGATGCCTCATTAACACACATCCTCACAATAGCTGCTCCAGAGTTAATCCCTCCCAAGGCTCCCTCGTCACTTCTCCCCACCACCACCCTAGCTGCTAACACCTGAATTCACCTACCCCGTGGAGACAGACACACCCAACTATGTTTGCTTCCAGCTACTAGTTTCCACAGCTCCTTTGTCGTCCTTGTGTCCAACTTCAGAGGAGCATCTGAACCTCCCTAAAAATAAAATCTTTCTCCAACATCACTGATAGCCTTACTTTGCTGTATGTTTGGACCTTTCCCCTAACTACTTCCTTCTTGGTTTTCAACCTTTTTAAAACCATCTTTTGCTAAGTCTAAGTGCTAAAAATCAGCACTTCTCAATCTCCAACTCCTTCAATGCATGCTCTTCCTTTACCACCTTCCGTTTCTACTCCCTTCCCTTCCCTCTTACTACCCCATCTTCTTCTCAGGTCTGGGCAGCTGATACATGGCTCTCAAGTCTGCAGAAACTCCTCTCTTGGAAATGATTGGTGTCCTGCTTTTACCAGATTCACTTCTCTCCTCAGTCCTCATCTTCCTTGACCTTTCTATGTGCCCTTTGCTTTGATGGCATTGCACCGTATTTAATCTTCAAACCATGTATTATCTCCTTTCTCTGTCTCCATGTTTATACTACTGACCTCTGTGCTTCCTCTCAACTCATAATTGGAGATATTGTCTAATGCTTTTCTCTCTGTCCACATCCAAGGTCACAGGCACCCTATAGACTCCCTTGAATTCAAATGCTCAATTTTTAAACTGTTTATAGAACATTTCCACCTGGATGTCCCATCACCATCCAAAACTCAACATGCCTTAAAAGTGAATTCATTTTTATCATATTTGCATATTCTCAAAGCAGTATGGCTATCCCACTAATTTTCCTGTTTAGAAACTCTGAAGTTATGTGGCTTCTTCTCAGAGATGTCTGCCTCCCTCCTATTCCCCTTACCATAAGTCTTGTCCAGAACTTCTTCATCCCAGCCCTATGTTGCTATGACAACCACCTCAATTTTTACCCCCTTCCAATTCACCTTGCCCACTATTACAGATTAGGCTTCTTAAAATAATGTTAAAACACTGCAAATAACTTTAAAAAACCATGACTTGGAGTGTTATACAACACATATAACATAAACAGAGGTTGATTTTTCTCACATAGCAGGAAGTCAGGAAGCAGGCATCTCTTGGTACAGATATAGCAGTTTAGTGCTGTCAGAGACAACACTCTTAGACTTTTCTTTGTGGTAGCAAAGTTGCCATATGGCTCTAGACTTTACATCTTCATTCAAGGCAGGAAAGAGTGGAAAAGGAAGTTCCTGCATGTTATCATAAACATGTTATCATATTAAAAAAAGAACTTTTCCATAAATGCCATCAACTGTCTTCAGCTTGGCCAGAATGAGGTCATAGGGCTCTTCTACTTGCAAAGGAGGCTGAGAAAGTAGGAAATAGAATTGTCATGAGTGGATTAGACCAATCATGACCCATCTTTTGAGGACAGGCACAAAATTGAGATTCACTTATCAAAGAAGGGGGGGTGCCCAAATTTACTTTTTCTTTCCTCCTGCATACTAAGCCTGTTCTCTGGTCAACCTTGTCTCTTCTCTCAGGGTCCCAAACATGGCATGCTCACCTTCACCTTTTCACCTTTGCTCCCTTTATCCGGAACACTTTTCCTCCACTTCTCTCTACTTGCCAAATCCTATTCATCCTTTGTGGCTCTGCTCATATCCCAACTACTCCATGACACATGGAGTCCATAATGATTTCTCCCTTGAATGAACACTTTTATTCATTCATTTATTCATTCATTCATCCATATTCAGTATTTACTTACATGTGGTTCCTATGGTGAGTACTACTCAGTTGAACATTTAATTCTTGTTCTTTGTTTCCTCTGACTTGGCTTCATTTCTCTACAAATACTATACCCTACACAGAAACATGAACTGTGCCTCAGATTTCTTTTGTTATGCCCGTGTTCCTTGCATAGTGCTGAAAACATGACATATGCTTAGTAAATTACTGACTGACTAAAAAATTCTATAATTGCCTAGAAAGAACAATACATGAATTACTGAATGTAAAAAAAACAAAACAAAACACTGTGGTTGGGACTTTGAAAACAGTACATTACCTACTTATTTCAGTGAAAATATACTCCACAAGACAAGAAAATAACAATGATTATATTTGCATTTCAGTGGTGAATCTATTTCCTTTGAAAAGCTTAAAAGAACAGCAAAGCTAAGTACAATTCAAAATTGTCAAGTAGAGAAGCAGTCTGCAGACATTTCAGATCTAAGGGTTAGTCTCCTAAACCATCCCCTTAGGCAGAAAAAAAGTCAAGTGATTTATTTTAGAAAGATGCTGATCTATACGGAGATTAAGAGATCTCCAACTAACACTGCTGTCAGCCACAGAGCAGCTTTCGAAGTGTACTAAGAAGATTTCAAACTGGGAGCAACTTATGCAAGAGACATAATTCCCCAACCCCATACTAACCAGGTTTTTAAACAGTCCTTATAATTTGCCTATTGTATTTTCCTTGTCCTATTTACTGTGTAGATAACTTAAAACCTATGGGGACATATTTTCTCACCACTCATCATGGAGCCTGCAGAATAGAAAGCTGTGCAACATTTGCCTCATTCTTCTTGAGCCTGAATGGGGACAGCCTCTCAGAAGCTGGGAAGAGAAAATAGTTCATAGGAAGCCTCATAAACCTCCTCAGGTCCTTGTCAGAAGCTAAAATTCCACCCCCAGAGAGCTGTAGCCTGGTTGTACTGCACCATTGCCGGGTACTACGTTTCTCTCTGTATCTCCTCTGTCTCCACCAGGACAAGAAAGACCAACAATAGGCCTTAAGGCAAAGCTGAAAAGAGGCCTCTTTTCCCTACTTCCTTTGCTGTCAGCACCACAGGATAGTATTACAATGGTTGCATTCTCAAAGAGAGAAAAAGTTGTAAATATTAACTTCTGTGAAATAATCACTAAAAGGCCTACTATCACTACTAATCACTACTATGCTGCTTGCCCAAAATGCAAAGCCCAAAAGCCAATTTTTCAAGTGAGCCTATGCTCACCTGATAAGAATTCTGTCACATTTTGCCTATATTTGCTCTTAAATTTCCCCAATGCTGGGAACATCAGCATGTTTTGTGACTTCTACTATGAAATATGATTCAAAAAAGTGAGCTTCCCTGGTGGCACAGTGGTTGAGAATCCACCTGCCAATGCAGGGGACACGGGTTCGAGCCCTGGTTCTGGGAAGATCTCACATGCCACGGAGCACCTAAGCTCGTGTGCCGCAACTACTGAGCCTGCATGCTGTGACTACTGAAACCTGCACACCGAGAGCCTGTGCTCCGCAACAAGAGAAGCCACCACAGAGAAGCCTGCACACCACAGTGAAGAGTAGCCCCTGCTCGCCGCAACTAGAGAAAGCCCGCACACAGCAACGGAGACCCAATGCAGCCAAAAATAAATAAATAAATAAATTTTTTTAATTCAAAAAAGTAAGTACACCCGCAAGAAATATTATTGCAAGAGTTACTCTTGGATTTGGATACTGAGTACTATTTAGGACACAATTTATTGTCCTATTTAGGACACAATGTTCATATCTGATCCATTCCCTCTCCTTAACTTCAATTTCAATGTCACCCCCATGTTTTTCACTTGGACAAAGACATATGTTTGCCCATTCTAGCAAATAACTTAGGTTCTCCATTTCAATCACAAGTTTATATGGTACACTACACATTTTCGAGAAAGTAGCAACTAAAAGTTGAGCAAACTTTCAGAAAATTCTCTCATTTATCTTAATATCTCTAGTTCTTAGCAGTTATCTGACCCATAGATGTTAACTGAATGAGTGATGTGATTGCATATTTAAAATAATCTGATTTTCCTAACATAATAAAAGCTCCCACAATATAGCACTCTAAAAGTGCTGTATTGTAATCCTGTAAATTGACTCTAAAGAAGCAAAAAATAATCAGGTAACCATGACAAAATGATCAGAAACATGAAAACCCCCCAAGAATTCAATTACAATAGCACAAAAATAGAGGTCATCCCTCCTTCATGAGACTTAGAAAATAAACAAAACAGTCCATGTAGGTATACCAAGAAACAAGAAAAGATTCCATCACTGCTATAATAAACAAATCTTGTGAAGTAATTATGTATCGATTCCACAAGGGGAAAATAGAAAATTACTTCACTGACTAGAGGAATAAGATTTCAGCATAACATCAAGAAAGCTCCCTAAAATGTCTATGGGCATTGATAGCAAATAATCCATGCTGCTTAGCATAAAGTATGGGCAGATAGGTCACAAGAATTTAGAATAATTTTTTCACGTTGAATCTAAAACAACTACAAGCAGATCCCAAAAACATTCATGCCAACTAGTCCTCTTCTTGAGAGTGAAAAGCTATGCCTTTGCACCTATTCAATTCCACCTTCCCCCTTTGTCCCACTACATCCTGACCAGCTTACCTTCCAAAAAATGTACAAAGGATCTGTCAAAATGAAGCACACTGGAGTTTTTTAAAGTATTATTTCAATTACTGCCTTAATAGAAGGGCTTTCAATGTTTCAAAAAAGCAATATTGCACTGGATGGAAATATCCTTTTCATATTCAAATACCAGCTTAATATGCAGCTTGACAAATTGCTATCTTATAGCTCTGCTTCTGGTATTTGTGAAAATAAAAAAGATAAAAATTGAGTGAATTCCAAATTTCTCTGTGTCCCTTTTTTTTTTTTCTTTAATGAAAGGATTAGGCAATATTTTCTCTTTCTGCTCTGTTCTGTACATAAAAAAAGCATTTCCTTGTTTCACTGCTTTTATAAACTACAGATCTCTGTACAAATACAGTCTTAAATAAACCTGAGAAATTATTGTTGTATTATTCATTTCAAAAGAAAAACCTGGTCCACAATAAAACAGTTGTTTTGTTTACACAGCACATATGCGTACAGATCTCAAAAATTCTTAAATAGCAAACATAACATTACCCTTAAATCATAGGCAGCCATGGCATAAGAGAACCCAGATAGAAATCAAATGTTATTTACTGCACATTCTTCAAGAACTTTTACTACAAAATAATATAGAAAGAGTACATTAGTAATAAATAAAATTTGTTCCCAGCCACAAAATCAAAAACAGAGGACTGGACTCAGAAGGATGCATATGTGTATATGTATGGACTCCTCTCAGAGAAAAATTAGAAGTTTAACAGCATTATGGACACTAAGCAATTCCATGGATTTATAATAAAGCCAAAAGCATGAAGGCAGCAAGTCAAGGGGGGCAAAGGTTCTAAAGACAACTGATCCTGGCTCAAGAGACGTGGACAAAATCTGTGTTGAATATTTAAAAACATACCACAGAGAATATATACACTTCCCTTTGTGAAGTCTCCTCTTCAATTCCCTCTCACTAGAAACCAAGTCCTTTTATCTGACACCCACAGGGCCTGTAATTAGTCACTTAATCAAAAAATTCAGTGAAAGCAGGAAGTAATAAAAATTGATATATAGGTACCTTAGATACTTTGTTTAAATGTAAGGTTTTCAGAATGAATCCACTAATTCAAGTTATACAGTTAATCTTTCTTGAGTAATGATACATTGCAGTTTCTTTAAATTGCATTAACAACATAAAAGAAACTTGCAAAGCAATCTACACATGAAATACTTTATTTTTTCCCAAATCTTTGATAGTTTCCCTGCTCCCATTTAACAACACTTTCAGCAAATAAATTGAATGCTTTGTGTCTTTCCAAAGCATTCAATTTATTTTTCAAAGAAACAATAACTCCTTATATTTGCACTCACAAGTCACAGGATTATGTAATATTTAATTAAGTTATGCAATGTTAATTACAAGTACAAATGGAATAAACAGGTTTTGGAAACAACTCAATTGACTCTTTGTAAGCATACAACTCAAGTGACAGGAGAGAATGTTAGAGAAAAGACTGTCAATCCCAAATTTTAGGAAGGGAATGCTGAGTGTCAGTTAAGTGGATGTTGGTTAAGAAAGCTTCTTCTATCATCTCTAATGAAGTGATTTTTAAAGTATGGCCTAAGGAAAATTAATTTCAACAGTGAGGTGAAAAGAAAGGACTCTGTGGTCAACTAAGTTTGGGAAATGCAGGGTCAAAGCTAAGCAGGTTCCTTTATTGCAGGACATAGACCTCCAAATAGCTAACGTGCATTTTTAGTTTCCAAAATGGTGCTATAGAATGTAGTGTTTTCCCCATGCATTTGATCACGGACTTTGTTTTCATCGACAACCTCTTGGAACTGGAATTCCTGGGTATGTCCTGGTGCTTAGACCATCTCCTCCTCCCCCAATTCCACTGCAACTTGTATAATTTACTTTTTAAGACTTCAGCATGGACCGTGTGATATTGTGTGCATGCTACTTAGTTCAGTTTTTAACTCTAAGGGCAGGAGGTTGCCCTAAACAAGACTCCACATTCAGCCCATATCTTATTGGAAAGGTGACACTCCAGAAGCAACCACCACTTGCATTCTCCCTATTTTCATGGCAGTATAAGTACTTCATTATCCATATTAACACCTAAGACTTTGATCGCCAGTATAACAAATGTTAGCTAGTATTTTAATTGGTGAAACTAGTGGCTTACTAATTACTGTGAAGAAGTGAGAAATGGGCTCTCATAAGTAAAATTAAAAATGGTCAAGAATATGTGGAGTAGCAAATATACTTTAGAGACACTCTCCCCTCTAGTGTGAACGGAATATAAGAATCCAGAAAGACTCTCCCCATGGAGGTGAACTTGATGTTTGATCTCTAAATGGCCCTGAATCTGTTAGTTTAAAAGGATTTGGAGTTGCCTGATAGTTGTGAAAAGGGTTACAGAATTCAGCCTCTGAATGTTGCCCTGTCTGCCTTGAAGGAACCTTTTGAAAGGTAATAGAACTGGGACTTCCTAATAAGTTCTAAAACACGTTATATAAACTTTTTTTTGCTTGCTTGCTAGTAAGTGTTTACTTAATAAATGTTTCTGTGAGCAGCAGTAGTTAGTCAGAGACTTGCTTTTATTATTTGGGGGTAGTAGATAATACTCACTTACCTCAAATCTCTTCTGAATTATGAACCAAGGGGGAAAAAGGTAAACAGCAAAACAAACAAAACAAACAAAACAAAAAAACCTAAAGGCTGTTCATGACCATCAGCTTAATGCTAATTCTCAGCACTTTTCTCCAAGGCAGAGGAAGAAATTATCTACCAATCTATCCTATGATATAACAGGAGGCCCCAAAGTCTTATTAACCCCCAACAGATTCCCTTTTACCTGTTTCCTAGACAGATAGCCCCTTCTTACCTATCTGGATTTTACCAACAGCAATTTAAAAATGCACTCACGGGGGCTTCCCTGGTGGCGCAGTGGTTGAGAGTCCGCCTGCCGATGCAGGGGACATGGGTTCGTGCCCCGGTCCGGGAAGATCCCACATGCTGCGGAGCGGCTGGGCCCGTGAGCCATGGCCGCTGAGCGTGCGTGTCCGGAGCCTGTGCTCCACAACGGGAGAGGCCACAACAGTGAGAGGCCCGTGTACCGCAAAACAAACAAACAACAAAAAAATGCACTCACATGAGCTGACAGGGAAAGATGTTTCTGGGGAATTTCTCTAGCTCTCATCTTGATATAAACTGATATAAAATAAGCTAAGTGTTCCCTTAGAAAGTCTGAAGAATCTAAATAGATGGGGTAAGATATTAATCCAATACTGGGAAAGCAGGGTATTTCCTGATCTTAGATGCTCAGGCACATGGCAGGATGGGCAGAGGGAAGGCCAGCTTAAGAACAAATTTGACATAATTTTGTGCTGAAAGTTGTGGATTGAATGACTGGGTGGGGAAGAATCAAGAAGAGCAAATCTAATAATATTAAAGCAAAAAGAATCCACTGATGATTCTTTCCTCAAACAACCATTACTATGGTAGCTGACAAAAGATGGTTTTCATTCAATCATTCCTTTTACATTTATTTTTGGGAATTCTATTCTAAAAAATAATTTCCCCTTCTTATTTATTTGAGTATGGACTCATAGATTCTTGTTTTATTCTTTTACTACCATTTATTTTTATGTTCATTGGGAAGTTAGCCCTTCAAACTGGTCTTGAGTCCTTCTGACGTATCTCCATCATTCATTGCTCACTTCCTTATCTTCTGGCAAAACAAGCTGTTCCAGGTTTATCTTGTTCTTTTCCTACCCCAGCAAGGAAGATTTGATTTATTTTTGTTGAAGAATGGTGTTTAGAAAGCAAAATATGATACTAATTGTGCTCATTGTTACTGTTATAGTTTCTTCTTTATCCTCAAAATGGATAGAGCTAGGAGGATGGGTAGATGGATAGATAGATAGATAGATAGATAGATAGATAGATAGATAAAGATAGAATATCTATATAGATATAGAAACCATGAGTTCATACTGATATCTCCAATCCCAATCCAATACCACATGGGTTCATTTTAAGTTTCTACCTTTCATTTTAGGCTTCTACCTTTCTACCTTTGTTTGCTATAACAAAATAGTTATTAATTATAAGAGGAAAAGAATAAGTTTACAGTGCAGAAATATGACAGCCACCTCACTAAGTGACCACAAATAATAGCACAAGTTATCTTGTGCCCCTGATATGAGACATTAAATAGGGCATAACATCGTTTCTGTGGTATTTCTGCCAAAAATATATAATCTAAATCTAATCATTAGGAAACATCAGAGGAACCCAAAATAACTGGCCTGTACACTTCAAAAATGTCAAGGTCATGAAAAACAAAGAAAGACTGAAGAACTGCTCCAAGTTAAAAGAGACTGCAGAAAATTAGAGTAAAATGCAACTTGTGATCCTAGACTGAATTCCTAGACCACAAAAATTGTTTTGTTTTTTTTCCCTTTGTTATAAGGGGCATTAGTGGAACAACTGGCAAAATCTGAACCAAGTCTTTAAGTTAGATAATAGTATTGTTAATGTTAATTTTTATATTTTGATAATTGTGGCTCTATAAGAGAATGTTCTTGTTTTTAGAAATACACACTGAGATATAAAGGGACATTTCAGAAAAGTATATTCCATACACACAGTGTTATGGGATAGGGGGTGGAGGGTGTGGAGAGGAGGCTCCTAGATGATTCTGATGCATGGCCAGACAGACAAAGAATATAAAAAGGAGGGCTGGGAACAGAATCATAGGAACTAGCCAGCTTGAGTGGGTGGAGACTGGGACTTAGAAAGACAGAAGTTGCAATAAATCATGTAAAAGGAGAATCAGGAAAGTTAAGAAAGAGAATGTCAAACAGGAGGAGAGATGTGTGATTTTCAATGTTGCACAAAGGTAAACAAGATGAGGTTGGGTAAAGAGTTATAGGTTTTGGTGGACTCTAAAATGACACAAATGAACCTATCTATGAAACAGAAACGTAATCAGGGACATGAGAATAGACTGGTGGTTGCCAAGGGGAAGGGGGAAAGGAGAGGGTTGGATTGGGATTTTGGGATTAGCAGATGCAAACTGGTATATACAGAATGGATAAACAACAAGGTCCTACTGTATAGCACAGGGAACTATATTCAATATCCTGTGATAAACCATAATGGAAAAGAATATGAAAAAGAATGGATATAGGTATAACTGAGTCACTTTGATGTAGAGCAGTAATTAACACAACATTGTAAGTCAACTATACTTCAATAAAAAACAAATTTAAAAAAATAGTTATAGGTTTTGGCAGTTTGGGCATAGGGTACTCATTCAACAACATGAATATTGTAAATATGTGAAGTGTGGGTATGCATCATGAAAATACAGAAACTCAGATGCTGTCCTCAAGGGGCTTGCATTGTACTGGTTCCTATGGGAAAACAGTACGAGTAAAATCTGTCTCATTTGAGAACACCTGGTATCTCCAAATCTCCATCTTCAGTGGAGCCTTCTTGAAGCCAGCTAGTTCCAGGCCCTCTATGTGGGTTCTCTCAGGTGAAGGGACAATTCTTTGGAAACTGTGGCTCTCTCTGAAGCAGGGAATGAGAGTCTTTGTGGGGACACCCTGCATTCACCAAAGTTATTTCAGATGACTAGGTTTAATTAAGATAAGGCCTTAGAAAGATGCTTGTGCTGCTCCTGATACTTTTGCTCCTGATTTGGTGCTAAGTGCACCAAATAGTCTTCAGTGCTTCTCTGATTGCACTTTTTTTTTTTTTTTTTTTTTTTTGCGGTACGCGGGCCTCTCACTGTTGCAGCCTCTCCCGTTGTGGAGCACAGGCTCCGGACGTGCAGGCTCAGCAGCCATGGCTCACGGGCCCAGCCGCTCCGTGGCATGTGGGATCTTCCCGGACCGGGGCACGAACTTGTGTCCCCTGCATCGGCAGGTGGACTCTCAACCACTGCGCCACCAGGGAAGCCCTCTCTGATTGCACTTTATCTTTGAGGTTCAGATTCTAGGTTTGTCTTCATCATTAAAATTATTCTTTTTTTCTCCATTAGCAAGAATTAAATTTTACCTATTCTACAACAAAACACATTTTCAACTTGGCCCAGAAGCTGAGAAGAATGATGACACTGTTCTTTGCATGCTGCCTGATGACTCTATATTTATTTGATTTTATAAAGTTTAGGACACTTGGGCTAGTGATCCTTGAGCAGCAAATCCAAAGTCCCAGTTCTTAGCTTTTAAGCAGACACTCCAAAGATGATTCCCAGTTTCCTAATAGAGCGATGTAGGTCAGAAGGAGGGGTTGAATAAACACAGGCAATTTACTTTGTTGTCCAGATAATAATAATTGATGATAACGAGTAATATTTTACATTTTACAAAGCTCTTTCAAGTGTGTTCTTATTTGATCTCACAACCTTGTAGTAACCTGAATAAATAAATTTTCAAATCAAAAGCCACTGAAAAAAGTGATTTTTGTTTCCGGATTCCTTTATCTCCATAAAACAGCCTGTGTCGGAAGAGGCTAGTGCACTAGTTTAAGCCCCCAAACCAGGAAATCCACCCATAAGTTAGATTAGGAAATGCAATAATCTAAAGAAAAGGATGTTAATCAACTAATGATGTGATTCACCTGATGCTTAGCAAATTATTTATTTTAATGTAATAGCAAACTTATCTGGCTATTTGGTTTCCTGCACACTCCTTTGCCTTCATGAAAGCTAAAGACAGACACGGTCCTACTTTATCTTTCTGGGGCAATCTTCTGCCACTGATAACACACAGAAACTTTAATTAAAATGACAATTAACATAGGGATTGGAAGGAGTTTGGGTTTTTTTTATATCTCATTTACTTTGAGCCTGCTTTAGAAATGTTAATGCCAGAGTGTTTGCCTAGTACAGCTGTATCTCAGAGAAAAACTTCCAAATATTTAAAGGCTGACTTCTTTTGGCTTTTGGTTTAAAGAAAGGCAGAAAAGAAAAGCAACTGATAGATTTTCACAGTCTGTTAGCACACAGACAGATTTGTTCTTAGAAAATGATTAGTTTTTTGGAGACATATGTGATAAAACTGTCATAGAGATCACAAAGAAACTTTTAGTCATTAACTTTTCTTTTTTTCCAAGGAAGAGAATCAATATTTTATATCTCTCTAAATACACAGGCAGAAATAAGCTTCACTTCCACTAAATTTTACAGACTTATTCTACATACTCAAAGAACGAAAGATAACCTATGTCTATAGGTACCATCCTTGCATAACAATGCTATGGGATTTGTGCTCTCTAATTATTTTTGATACAATAATTATCAGTTTCTGATTGTCACCCAACATATTGAGAGGCACAAAATTAATAATAAGTTAAATATTCAATCATTTGTGACTCAAATATTTATCGAGGACCTATGAAATGAAAACAAAACAAAACCTCAAAGAGCCTCCAATTCAATAGGGGGAAACAAGACATACATATGAATAACAATAATATAAAACCAAAAGTGATGTGCAAGAAGAGATAAAAAGTACCACTGGATGGTTATCTTATAGTTAATAAATGCAAAACCTCACCCCTTGTTTTTTAAAATTTTTTAAATTTTTTTAATTGGGGTATAGTTGTTTTACAATGTTGTGTTAGTTTCTACTGTACAGTGAAATAGAGTTCCCTGTGCTGTACAGCAGGTTCTCATTAGTTATCTATTTTATACGTATTAGTGTACACATGTCAATCCCAGTCTCCCAATTCTTCCCACCCACCCTCTTTTCCCCCTTGGTGTCCATACATTTGTTCTCTACATCTGTATCTCTATTTCTGCCTTGCAAACCAGTTCATCTGTACCATTTTTCTAGATTCCACATATATGTGTTAATATACGATATCCGTTTTTCTCTTTCTGACATACTTCACTCTGTATGACAGTCTCTAGGTCCATCCACGTCTCTACAAATGACCCAATTTCATTCTTTTTTATGGCTGAGTAATATTCCATTGTATATATGTACCACATCTTCTTTAACTATTCGTCTGCTGATGGACATTTAGGTAACTTCCATGACCTGGCTATTGTAAATAGTGCTGCAATGAACATTGGTCACCCCTTCCTTTTATGTTGCTGATATTTCTAAATAAAGTAGATATCATAATTTAAAAACAACCAATTATAATACTGAAAATGTTGTTTTAAACTAAATACCCACTTACTCAAAAGATTCTGATAACCCCAACCCAGGAGATGAGACAAGCCCAAAATCGCTCTCTTGGTTCACCATGTAAAACCAAATTATATTTTTTTAAATTTAATGATTATGCAATCACAAAAAGCAGAAAATATTTATTTAACATTACATGACTAAAGCAACTAAGGTATGATGTATGGATTTTGTTTAAACATTTTGGGGCACCTTATTAAGAAAATGATGTTTTAATTAAGCTTACTAATTTTGAATAAAATGTAAAACGAAGCAAAAAAAGGAAATCTGGCAAATCCATGTGCCCTATGAACACAGGAAGTGTATGTTCTCCATTACAACATTCAATAGTTCTTGTACAGATACCTACCCTGCCTCCCGGGTCAATGTAGAACAAAAATGGAATAGAAAATACTTTGTTTAGAGTTCTGCCTCTGCGGTGCACTAACTGTGTAAACTTGGCAAAGTTGCTCCACTAAACTCTCTAAGCTGCAGTGAGAGTAACAATGAACTTACCTCATGGAACAGTTAAGGAAATTCACTGCAATAATGAATTAAAGCAGTTACACTGTGTCAGGCACACGGTAAGTGCCCAATAATGATAACTACTACTATTATTATCATATATGATTGTAGTATGTTGCATTTATACATAAACATTCAATAACCACACAAAAAAGGCTATGAAAAACTCCATGATCACCTTCTCTGCTTCCTAAACTTCTTTCATCTTCCTTCCTTCAATTTGCGGAAAGCCTTTTAGCTATTAGTACTTCTGGGGACCAGAATTTTGAAGGACAGAGTGAAATGACAGAACTATCATCAGGCAGAATTTGCCACTCTCCAGCTCAACAAAACCAAGTGAGAAAGGGATGCGGCTGGAAGAATGATCAGCCACTCCAGCACTGGCAGCAGAGGGCTTCCACTAGCCTATACTCGGCAAAGGGTTCTCAGGTGTCCGTTTGGTGATGCCAAGTGTAGCCATCATTCCACTTGGTATATCCCTCTATCAGTTGTCTAAAATACTGCTTTTCCTGTGCTCTGGTGGTTCCCCAAAGGCACAGTGATGACAATACACAAAAATGCCTGCCACCAACGCAATTTAGATCCCAAACAGAATGCAAGTCTCATCCTCACTACAAGAAAAATATAATTTCTAATAACACCATCTAGTAGAAAATTGTCCTGTGTTTGTGAAAATCTTTAAATTACCCTCTAAAACAATTATGTTTTCTAAGCTTGATAAGACAGACAAAAATCATTCTGACTTTTTAGTGTTGTACCTATACAATGAAGTAAGCAATGGGGCATGCCAAAAATAATTAAGTTGTGAGAATCATCAGAAAAGCCTGACAGGAACTATCACCTTCCTAAAGACAGAAAGTCTTTAGAAAGATGAATTACTCTTGGTCTCAGCATCAGAGAGTTCTCAAACATCAGCTAAAATTCATGACCATGATGTAAATAACAAAGTAAATCTAGTCATTCCTTCAGTGATATGCTGTAAATATACCAAGTTAAGAATTGTCGTTCATTTATTTGTTCAATTCATCTGAATCCAACTGTATCTAATTTCAGAATGTTTGCAAATCATTGTATGTTTGTTTGAAATCTCTTTTTTTATATATATTTTTATTGAAGTATAGATGATTTACAGTGTTGTGTTAATTTCTGCTGTACAGCAAAGTGATTCGTTTATACATGTATAATGAAATCTCGTTAAATAGACTTAAAATGTGTGTTCTGTGAAAAGAAAAAGGAAGTTCCAAGATGGAACGGTTTGTATGAATAGGCCAGATAGAAGCCACATTAAAACCCTGTCATCTAGATTTCCCTGGTGGTCCAGTGATTAAGACTCTGTGCTTCTAATGCAGGGGGCACGGGTTCAATCCCTGGTCGAGGAACTAAGATCCCACATGCTGCATGGTACGGCCAAAAAAAAAAAAAAAAAAAAAACCCTGTCACCTCAATCAAGGAAAATAATTCCACAAAATTTCAAATTTGCTTTTATAACAGCTCTGAACATCAGAAGCTAAGGAACTTGGTGAGAAAGCAGACAATTAATATCCTTCTCCCTGAACAGAAAAAGTTCAACACCGATGTGAGGTACAGAAGGTTTTTGTACAAAAAATGACTGTGGCTTCTCTTCCACTGTCACATGAAGGATAACTAGTTTTAGTCTGGTCAGGAGAAAAAAAATTAGGAAATGGGAAATATAGAGTGAAAAAAGTAACTATTTGAAGGATAAAAATAATTCCTTATTTCTGCTAAATTGAAAACAGAATAAATCCTCCTATCAGGGTTTTGATTGCAAGGCATCTGAAGCAAAGGACCCACCATCTGGTGTCTATACATTCATCTAAAATTCTGTACAGAAAAGGGAAATGCAGTGACAATCCTAATCCCATTCCTACTGAAATTATACATGGCCTAGAAAATTTTTTATTCTTAAAATAAAAAGTCCTAGTGAGGCTAGGAAAATCTTGCATTAGACGTAGCAACTGATATTTTTACTAAACTTTTTCCAGATTTCTTATATCTTCAAATCTTTCCATATTATGTACAATCTGAAGATCTGCCTTCAAACCAGAATAGGCACGTCATTAACACCTGAGCCACAGTCTCCGCCCCTGTAACAGAGGAATGATAGTACCCTGTTCAATTCATCCTCTCTCTCCCTCCAGCTCACTCTCACATTCATAACTATAAGAAGCTTAACCATTACATCCAACTTTCCTAAAGTGTGCTCCACGAAAAAATAGGCTGCATAAAGAAACAAGTCTGTGAAAAGTAGCGTTTTACATCCCTGTCCTGAGAAGTCATGGGTATATTAGTTATTAAAGGCTCTAAGAAACCTTACTATAAAGAAACATGTCTAAGCCAGAATTTTTCAAATTGATTTGATCCTGGAACTCTGTTCCCAGGCATACACTTTGTTCCCAAGAGGACACTGTGGCAAATACTGCATGAGTCCATGAAACCGGTAAATACACCACCACCCACATGATCACCTCTACCAAGACCTCAGACACAGTGCCCAGGAATTTTTTTTACAAGACTCTAATGCCAGCCTTGAAAACCAAGCCTATAAACAGACAACAAATGACCCCATCACAAATATAATCAATCCTACCTTATTTTCAATCTGAACAAAAGTTTTGGTCTAATGGCTCCAAAATCAGTCATCTAAGCAGGTTATTAATCACTACTTTGAAAATTCACAATCGAACATTTTTCAGATTTTCAGAAAAGTCCTAAGTGATAATTAGCACCCCTCAAACACTCCTTTTACTGGGTTCTTAACATTTACATAGGAGTTTTCCCAGACCATCCATGATACGTCCTTCGAGAGGGAGTGTGTCTTGGCAGTTTTAGCTGCACTGGGTGCAAAAGTCTAGGACTCCAGTGTTTTCCTCAAGGTTGCACCATAACTGAAAAAATGATATTCAAACTCACATACACACACACACACACACACACACACACTGATTTATATTAAATATTAGTCTGCAATGAAACATAACCACCACCGAGACAGACATTCAGATCAGCCCATTTCCTTTCCCACTTGGGAAACATTATTCAAAGTCTGATATGACAAGCCATATGTCTTTCAATAGGCAACCTAATGAATAAAATATTGTGTAGCCATGTAATATGGCACTGTGCTGCTATGAAGAGAAACAGAGTGATCTTCAGGTTCTATTATTAGGTGGAAAAAGCAAGGTCGAAAAGAGTGTATCTATTATACCATATTTGTGGAAGAATGGGAAAGGATTTATGAATAGATATATGTATAAATATACACATATTTGTCTTTTATTTTTATATGTATGTGTACATATTTGTTTATATTTTCAAAAAGAAAAAAAATTAAAAAACAAATGATAGACTAAAAATTAATTTTAAAAATTAGTTTTTTAAATATGGGTAGAGAGTGAACAGGAGTGATTGCTCCAAATGTACCTTATTTTATAGTTTTTTTTTATATAAAGTTATTTTATTTTTGGGTCTTCGTTGCTGTCCGCAGGCTTTCTCTAGTTGCGGTGATCAAGAGCTACTCTTCATTGTGGTGTGCGGGCTTCTCATTGCGGTGGCTTCTCTTGTTGTGGAGCACAGGTTCTCGGTGTGTGGGCTTCAGTAGTTGTGGCTCATGGGCTCTAGAGCACAGGCTCAATAGTTCTGGCGCACAGGCTCAGGTGCTCCACGGCACGTGGGATCTTCCTGGACCAGGGCTCGAACCCGTGTCCCCTGCATTGGCAGGTGGATTCTTAACCACTGCACCACCAGGGAAGCCCCATATTTTATAGTTTTGATTTCAGAATCATGTACTCGTTTTAGATAATTAAAAAACAAAGTTAAATCAAAAGGAAAAAAGTAAGGCAATCCCTAAAAATAAAAACAAACTTAAGTAAATGAAACTAAATGTATATGAAGCTGAATTTAAAATACTAAATATTGTCTAACACCCCAATGGGAAATCAAAAGAACCACAAAGAAATCCTGAAAACTGTATTCAGTAGTCCTGCTTTTTATGGTACTATCATTAGAAATTATGTTAGTTTCTAGGAATAATGCAATTAAGTTAATTAGGGAAATTCATCTATTCAGAATTTCTCATGATGCCACATAAAGGAGATATTATTGTAAAAACATTTACCATTCATTGTAGTAATTGCTTCAAGGTATGAAATTATGGTGACTATATAACAAATAATTGTAATGTCTTAAGTGGCAAAGGTAGAACCTCATTGACCTTTGAAACTCCCACACAACCTGGAACAGTATACAGTATGCACTTAAATAAACAGTTACTGATGAATGAATGAATATTTGACCAGTATTGCTCAGGGAATACATATAAAATTACTTTAAAAATCTGTTTCAGGTTGTAACTTTGCAGAATAAAGTTTAACATTTTGGACAACTATGTTCTTCCCAAAGCATTAAAGAGAAGAACACTATTATCTGTACCTATTGCCAGAAGCAAAGACTTCCTTAGAGCTGAGAAATCAACAAGCCAAATATCGTTACAACATACTACAGGGGTCTGTCCAAATCTTTTTATTGTGTTAGAATATAGAGATATACAAAGAGAACATCTCTTTTTTCTCTCCTTTCATTATAAGTATTGAGGGCCTGCTATGTGGAAGATTTTCCCTAGATTCCTTTATTGTGGTAGGCAACTGTAGTGCTGACAGAAATTCTGGAAATATTCCACTGTAGGACAGAATATAACCTCTGCAGGTTTAGTGGGACAAGGGCATTACCATCCTACATGGTCAGCCAACCTAGGTCTCCTCAGATTTAATTTAAACTAGGCCCTCTGCTCCCAAGCCCAGTTCTAAGGCTGAATCTCATAATTCCAGACTGCCTCAGGAGGAAGCAGATGTTTAGAATTGGCGAGAATCCAAGGTCTTGGCCCCATGACTATTGTTCTTTATCAAGGTGAATTCCCATTGTGTTTTGGAGCAGGCTAAACGGGCATCACACATTACTTTATGGTTTACTCATAATACATTATGCAATTTTGGCTGTGCATAGAGATTATCAAGCGATATGGCACACTATATTTTCCTACTCACCATCATGATTTTGAGAGTCAGTTTCATATGGCGCCACCTTCTTTCCCCCATCATCACCCCCCACCAAAATCCATGGGAGCACGGTGTGAAAAACACCACACCCCTCATGGTCCCCTAATTTTAAGAAACTTTTCAAAACACAGACCAGAAGTGGCAATATAAACATTTATTAAGTGCTGACTTGGCTCTGAGAACTCTGCAATAGAAGGCAGAAAAGAAGCATGAAATTTGTTTCCTGCCCTCAAGATTCTCACCACACTGTGGGGGAAATGAGGCTCACAGATGAAAGGCCATGAAAATAACCTGACACTGAGCTTTGTCACCTCGAATGCTTTCAGAGTTGAGCCTTTAGTATTAAGCAGAACCAAGTGCCTGACACTGTACAAGGCGCTTTCCCTATGGCCATCTCACTAATCCTCACACAACCCTAGGAGGGAGGTTTTATACCTCCCATTTTAGAGTCAAGGAGGCTGTCAATCAAGGAAGTTAAATAATTTGTTCCAATCACACGGCAGGAGAGAGTCACAGCCAGGATTTGAATTTAGAACTACTTTTGACCCCAAACCATTTCCACTAGGCCACAGCCTCTGGTGCTTACACAGAGGCATAGAGCATCAGTTTCTAAAGGCTTTCTTAGAAGGGAGAGAGCCATATGGGACTTGAAGGGAGGCATATCAAAGAAAGCTCAAGGATGAACAAATTCTTAACGCTTTCAAGTTAGGGGAAAACAGTTTTCTCACAGAAAACCGGTTTGCTTTTTGTGAACAACACAAGTAACATTAACGTGTGGATCTTTTACTCTTTTTCCAGCGTGCTCTCCTGTTAATTAGCTGTTCCCACCTTGATCCTAAAAGTGAAAGACTCTATTGATCAGCCAGAACTTCAGAGGTGCTGCTACCAACTGGAACCATTTGTCTGTCCCTTCCCAACAGCATCTGCCTGCCCACTGAGTGAGACATTCATGTCACTATTTTACAAGGTATTATACAGGCCACAGTAGCAATTTTGAAAGTAAAAAAAAAAAAAATTGTTTTTAATCCACATCTCAGGCTCATTGTACATTTCACCTAAATGTTTTCCAACAGATAAAATCCATTGTAATCTTGAAAAGATCTTGTCAGGTAAAGTTGTAAGATAAGTTTACCTTCAGAGAGATAGTCATATAAGGCTGCACGTGCTCAACTGGCCACAAATTACACTCAAAAATTTGGCTCCAATGTTTTAAACATGCTGCAATGACTTCATTTGTCTAGCACAATACTCTGAGCACACTAGTTAAGGTAGGTTACTACGAGCACCACCACCATCATCACAGTGACCACCCCTCATTGTCTTGTACTACCTGTATTACATATGTGATTATATTTTTATTTATTTGTTAACTTGGAACTGTCAGTCTCCCCCATTGGACTGTAGATCATTTTATTCACCATTTGTATTACCAGTGTTTAAAACAGTATCTAACCCACTCAGTAAATATTTGTTGAAGAAATTAACCATTTCCATACCAAGAAACAGTCAATATATCTCTTACTTAGTGATTTCTTAACAGCTCTTAATTAATTGCTCGCCATAACAAACAAGATTTTCTACAAACCAACTAGATTTAGGCCAAATAAATTTTGCTTTCTGATTTTTCAAGTAATTATTTAAATCGTGAAGAATTTGTGAAAAATTATACTTTATGAAATAATGTTCTGTATTTCTTTTGCTAAGTAGTTACCATTTCCCACTCCTGTAAATATATCTGCCTATGATACTTTACTCTGCTTTTGTAATCCTGCTAAACTCTTTTGTGCCCCTAAAATGAATGATATAGATTAGATAAGTAGATAGATAGATAGATATAGAGGCAAGAGCAGCAAGATGCCCAACAGGTAGCCATAATCTTCCCAAGATTTCAGATTTAATGAAATAAAAGGAAAACATGATATATATCTTGTCACTTTTTTTTTTTTGGCCACCCTGTTTCTAGTGGGGTGGAAATCAAAGAATTCCTTCATTTTATTTTCTTCTGAGCCTCTGAACATGTAAGTGCCAAGGGTAAAGCAGACAATACATTCTGAAACATTAAGACAAAATGACTCAGTGACTTTGCCAGAGAAAGCAATAAGGATAATTTCACTGGCTACAGCTATACAAAATTACATAAGATTCAAAAATCTTTGGGGGAAAAACATTCCTGCAATCAACCTACGTTTTCAGAGTTGATGAAATAAAAAAGAAGGCAATTTACACAGACAGATGTCCTCTGCACATCTCCCAGAGATCAAGGACTTTAAAACAATTGCCACATATTGTAGCCGGTATTAAATGGATTATTTGCAAAGGCTAATCTACTTGTACATTTGAACTGAGTCATGAATCTTTCATTTAAAATAAATGAGGCACTTGGGGAAATGTAAGAATTGTTTATGCACTCATTACAGATGCTATCACATATTCTCTCTAAAAAAAATATCCAGTATCATTTATTATTCAGCACAAACTTTCCCACGTAATAATAATTAAGATAACGTCAACAACAAAAATTTTTTAAAAGAGCTAATACCTTTGAGAGCTTATCATGTGCCAGGCATTGTGCTAATCACTACTTTACACATATTAGTACATTTAATTCTAACAAGAATCCACTAACTTGTGGTCCTATCATTGTGTCCATTTTTTGGATGAGGAGACATGATTGGAAAAATCACTTGATGGAGGTCACACAGATGGTAAATGGAGCAATCTGAATTTGAACTCAAGCAGTCTGACACTTGAGCCAGAGCTATGCTCTTAATTAATAAACTATAGTTAAAGCTTAAGAATTTCCATTCCTTTGAAACACATGTCACTTTTCTTTCTAATCCAGACTCTTCTACCTAAGATAGCTGGGGAATCTCTAAACCAGAGCATGTCCTCATAGGTAGCACACCAGTTCTCAACATTCTTTTTCCTGGTTCAGCCTGGAAGCAATAATACACAGGGTGAAACAGGCAGAGGAAATAGGGGCAAAAGCTGTGGCCACGAAGAAAGCAGAGTTCACTGCTTCACAGTTGCACATGCTCAACTGGCCACAAATTACTTTAAGATCTCAAAAGAGGTGTGAACTACTTGGGCTGAAAATTAGTAAATCTATTATGCCAAATCCCCTACAGTATTCAGCCTCAAGAAAGAAAAGTTTAATGTTTACACAAAATATCATTTTAATTTGGTTTAGCTATATAAAATGATGTATTAAGCCCACAAAGTTGTCTAAATCCTCAATTGTGCTGGTTTACTGGTGTCTGATAATGATTCATCTGACACATATCCTCACAGCTTCCTTACCCATTTATCTATAATTGGTCTAATCACTGCCCATATTTGCCTTCAGTTCTGACTATCTATGGAATGTTTTCTCAGATTTTCTTAGTGAAAGTCAAAAGATTTTCAGTTAAGCTGTGGTTGAATAAAACAGCAGTGTAATAGTTATAAGCATGGTACACAGACATGGTTAGAGTCTCCAGGTAAGATTTATTCAAAGGGTACCTTGAATCAATTAATGGGATTCAGCTGGAAACAAAAAACGACCTTGAGGGTAAAGCACCCATCTTAATAAAATGCCCACAGATAAAGGATGATGACGTCTTGTTTAGTCATAGCACTCACCATCACAGATTGATTTTCAATATCACTGTATAAAATCCAAAACCAGGCCCAAAGAATTATTCAAGCAAACGTAATAGAGCATATAAAAATTGGGAAGAGTTTATTGTGATTGAAAATGAAAATTTAAATTTGCTTCTGGAGTTAATAACTAAAACTGGACCTGATTACTAATATTTCTATAACAATCTCAGCTTGGGAAGGGGGGAAGCAGTAAAAGTAAACACTGAAATAATGAGCATTATATTTTGCTCTTGGAGACCCCTTTTGCCTTGGCTGCCAGGGAGCTTAGAAATAAGTATTAGTACTCATTCTCAATTAATATATTAGCCTAGGTTTGGGAAGGCATGTTTGTTTTCGTCTCCCTCAACAATTGTTTGAAATTTTATTTCTAGTTGCATATACCTTTTTTTATAAGCCACTTTATATTTTTTGGAGGTAGTCAGGGTGTAAATTATAAATAAATTAGGATGTATCAATAGTTGTGGAGAATGAGGAGTGGAATTTGAACTTTAAACAACTTCCTGATGAAAACAGTTATAGAAATCTTTAGTACAGCCAGGTGCTAAACCTATACTTTTAAGGTTTCGATGAAATCAGCATAGCTGACTCATAAAGAGAGGGCTAACATTCCACTGATACAAATAGTGATATTTAATTAACATCTTTTCTTTGCACCATTTCAGTGAAACTTCACATCAGTGGGCTCTTTTGCTGGTACAATACATGTAATTTTTAATAAATGTATTGAATCACACAGATATACGTTAGTTGTCTCTGTTGAGACTGGTAATTTCTGCTATTCTGTATGGGTTCTTGACCTCCAAAACCACTTTATAATTAACTAGCTAGTAGTTATCAGAAGAGAATACAGACAAATGAGGGGGGTAGGACAATTTTTGGTTCAATTTCTAGGTTTCTAAGGAATTTTATTTCCTTACTGTGTGTAGTGGGCTGAATGGTGACCCCCAAAGATACCAGTCCCCTAGAACCTATGAATATTACCTTATATGGTAATTTTTGTGAATGTGAATAAATTGAAGATTTTGACATGAGGAGATTATTCTGGATTATCCTGGTGGGTACTAAATGTCATCACATGTATCCTTACAAGAGAAAGGCAGAAGGGATAAGATACCCAGACCACAGAGGAGAAGGCAATGTGAAGACAGAGGCAGAGACTGGAGTGATGCAGCCACAAGTCAAGGAATGCCAGCAGCCATCAGAAGCTGGAAGAGGCAAGGAACAGATTCTCCCCTAGAGATTCTGGAGGGAGTATAGCCCTGCTGAGACCTTATTTCAGACTTCTGGCTTCCAGAGCTTTGAAAAAATAAATTTTTGTTGTTTTAAGTCACCAAGTTTGTGGTAATTTGTTATAGCAGCCTCAGGAAACTAATACACCATGAAACCCCTTCGGACTATAATCTGTGCTATGTGTGAAATATGCCAAATAACCCATTCCTTCTACAAAAGTTTCAGTAACACAGATTTGAGCCCCATAGTGGAAATTTCAAAACTGATGTAGCTAAGTGAAATAGGAAGAGCACTAGAGAGTTCATCTTGATATCTGGATTCTCTACCAGGTTCTAATCAGCCAGATGAACCTAAGACAAATCATTGCCCTTTTCTAAGCCACATCAGTGAAATAAGAGCCCAGCTGATCTTCAATGCCATCTGCTGGCTTTGATGGTCTACAATTTTCATTCAAAATGTCTTAACATTTAAAGCACAAAAATTTACTCATTTTAGGGAATGTATTAATTCTAATAATGTGTTGCCTTTAAGTTGCAGGGATATGAATACTTCATGGTTTACAAAACATTTTTATAGACAGTGTTTCATCTGACATCAATCTTCATAGTAACAACCCAGTTTTTAAATTTCTACTTTCCTCTTTAGAAAAACAGTCCATTATTTATATTATAGCTTCGTTCATGTCTCCTAATCTGATTTTATTTTTCTTTAATTCATCAACATCATCATCAATATTGGGAAACATTTTAAAATTCTCCCACCTAAAGCAAACAATTTCATTTGTATAGATTACTTTTCTAATCTTTATCTTCATAGATGTATTTCTATTTCATGGTCTCTACACACAATGAGCTGTTTACTTGGCATTGCAAAGCTACAAGGGTTCCCATTGCTCACCTGAAAGACCTTCTTATGAAGAAGAAGCAGATGCCTTATGAAACTGGTTAGAGGCTTTGGGGTACAACTCAGTTTTTAGAAGGCAGATCAACAATCATTCTACGAGGTTTTTGTAGCCAAAGCTGCCCTCTGTTTCAATGCTCCGAAGGGCACCATGGTTAGCAAAATGCTCCAGTCTCACTCTTGGAATATTAACACTGGAGAGACAGAAGCCCAGAGCAAGGAGGCAGAGCCTCATCTACAAATCAGCAGGAAAGGGGTCCTCCATCATGTTCCTGCACACTCACCAGAGGTTCCAGACTGTTGAGAAAATTCAGAGTCTAAAAATATATGTGGCAGGAATGAACTGAGAATAAATAAATACAAATATAAACAGTGTATAAGCAATGGTTTAAAATATGGGGAAATGGACAACTTACCCCTGAAGTTCTTAGAGGAAAATGTCCCTCTTGTAGGGTATCTGGGACCTACATATATGAAAAATTATTCTTTGCTTTACCTGAATTTCAAATTTAGGCATTTTATATTTTATGTACTAAATCTGGCAACCCTACCCTCTTTTACAAAAATTTAATTTGGCCTCAAATATGCACATACACATGTACACACACACGTACACACACACTGACATTTAATGGGAAAAAGGAACAGCCCTTCTTCATAAAATCATTGCCATTATCACTCTCAACAGCAATAACTTACTTCTGAATCACAACATCATTAACGTAATTTTCTCATGTTTTCTGTCATCAGACATTTCACTCCTACTTTTAACAACCCCCATCCTTTTATGTTGCTTCTTTTGAAGGAAAGGAACTGTTAAACTGACTCTCTCTTCTCTGTGTTTAAAATATTCTTCTCCAGACACACAGGAATCATCTCTGAATGTGTTAAGCATTCTACAACTGTTGGCCTAAGTGCCTTAATCAGCTCTCCTATTTCAGTAGGTATTTATTAAGTCTCTATTACACACACACATGGGCTGTGTTGTACAGATGTGGATGTTCCCATCTTTTTATTAGAAAAGGGACAGTCCGGGCTTCCCTAGTGGCGCAGTGGTTGAGAGTCCGCCTGCCGATGCGGGGGACACGGGTTCGTGCCCCGGTCCGGGAAGATCCCACGTGCCGCGGAGCGGCTGGGCCCGTGAGCCATGGCCGCTGAGCCTGTGCGTCTGGAGCCTGTGCTCCGCAACGGGAGAGGCCACAACAGTGAGAGGCCCGCGTACCACAAAATAAAAAAGAAAAGAAAAGGGACAGTCTGAGTTGAAGAAATGTGCACCATCTGCCTGGCTGAAAAGAAGCCTTCAGTCCCCTGCATCTTCTGGCATTGCTCTGTGTGACAGTCCATTCTCCCGGCCACCAGCCTTAACCTCCCCCTCCTCAGGAGATTTGCCTGGAGCCACCTTCTCTGCCCCCTTTGCCCAATTAACCAGTCTCAGGCTTCCCTGACCATCTCCCTCACATTGCACACTCTCATGGCAATACATAGGTTTTCATCCCTTTGTGTCAGTTGATATTTATGTGTGTCTTTAATTAACGTCTTCCTCTTCCTTAACACTTCAATCTTGTGGGCAGGGCCCCAGAACCGAAGTCAGTGCCAAACACAGGTGGGCAGTCAATAAATATTCTGTATTGAAGAAATAAACAAGTGAAGGAAATAAAGATCTTTCTCAAGCACTGGCCTAGAGGGACTCTCAGGGTGAAAATAAAGCATAGTCTCCATTTCAGCCCCTGAAGGAGAACCTTTCTTCCCCATCAACAGAGTGGGTGTGTTCCACTGAAAGTCACATCAAATGCTGGTACAGGAAGGACATTTTAACCTTTGAAATCTAATGGAGAATTTGCTATAATTTCCCTTCTTTTTCACTCATTACATATGCGAAAATAATGTGTGTACTTCACTGTTCCCATCACTTAGCACCAGGAAGATCTTAAATGTGAAGTTTTAAGTTAGCTCACATGGAGAAAGAGAAATAAAGGAGTGGTGGAAATGAGGGAGGGTGGGAAGGGAGGAAAGCTTAAAAAGAAAATAATTTTAAAACTCACCTTCCTACCCTACCTTATCTGAATATTTTATTTTCACTAAGCTATTTTAGGAACTGAAGGCTAGAAAAAGACTATTTCTAGATGTGTTAATGGCCTCATGATTTCCTTTCATGCTCTGCAGCAACAGCTAATTTAGTAGTAAGCACTTTTGTGTCCACTGACCAAGCCGGACCTTTTTAAGAATCTGAAATTGGAAACAGAACTTAGATTTCAAATAATCAGTCTGACATGGCAAATCGATTCTCTCTTAAGAAACCTCTTATACAAAAGGATGCAGGAGGTGCTTATGCTGATAAGCAATGCTGGACGTTAAGATTTTTTGTATTTAAGACTGAGACTCATATATTCTTAAACACTTGGGTTTTAAATATTATGGATTTTTGAAAGAATCTATCTTTTCCACTATTTAAGGTTTGCTACCTAAACATAGTTGTAAAATTAATCTTCTCACTAAATTTAACCTTTAAACATTACCACCCTAGATTTTATAAACAATACTGACCATTAAGTCCCTGTATTTCTCTCAAGAACCACAAAAATTCTATAACCAGGTACATCATGGACTTAACTTGGACACACATTCTATGGATAAGTCAGCCAAAGCCTCTTATGAATTAATATTGGAAGCAAGCCTAAATAATATCTGTAGAATACACTCAGTATAACAAGGACATTCATTCAAAGAGTACTCTCAAATGACGAATTCATTCAGAATATTTTAATCAGTTAAATGTTCCCTGGCATTGGTACATTGTGAATGATCCACTAAATTGAATGACTAATCCACTAAACTTCCTTGTAACGCTTCTCAAACTTCTTGAAAGTGAAAAGAGGAGTAATTTAAATAAACCAAGTGTTTAAAATCTACTGTTTCCACAAAAGGCTAGCTGCTGAGCAGAACATTTATAGAAATAGGCCTAGCTCCAGACTTGCTTTAAAAAGAATGCTAAATATATTACATTGAGCCTTAAATATTGTGTAAAGTTTAATTTAATTTATAGGAATACAGCAGTGAAATGACATTTTAGTTCCAATTTTTTATTACTCTGTTAGTTTAATAATATTAGAACAAGACTTTCTGGTCCTATGCATGCACTGATTAATATTAATCACTTCACTTTCAGAAAAGCATCACATGTATAAATTGTTACAGACTAGGTCAAGTCCTTTTTAATGGAGTCTCTAATTAGGATCTTCAGTTGTGTGCCTGTGGTGGAAAGAGGTCTTGAAGAACAACCTGGACTCATTAGAAGCCCAACTTTGTCCAACCACAACACTGTAATGGCTCCACCTCCAGTTCAGAAGTGCTGCGGAAATACTTATAAAGGTCTGTATAAAGAATGCAAAGTAAGAAATTATTTGCCTAGGCTGCATATCCTTCTGCAAACCACATAGATGATGACAAAGTGGGCATTAGTTTAAAATATTAAGCATAAGTTGGGCCAAGAAGGTACCCAGGAGAAATTATATCTAATACCAGAAGGCAGATGAGGTGAAATAGGTAGGTACTCTATCTTGAGGAAAGAATCTAAAAGCTAGAAGCAAGAGCGTAAGTTTCTGGCTATTGCTTCCCACATTACAACTAAACCCGCTGAACCAACAAAAGATTCCAGAAAGTAACTCCAAGAGGTGGCAGTTTCAAGAATGTTTTTCATAGCTTGGGTTCCATAAGAAGCACCTGTATTATACATTCATTTGACCATTAAGTGCAGAACTGTTTAGACCTGTCTTCCTTGCCCCCCACAATAAATAGATTCCTTACTTCAACACTAGTTGAACCAGCATAGTCTAAGTTAGCACAAAATGGCAAGCTCTACCCCTTGTTTTTTAAGCTATAAAGATCAAAAAAAAATTGGCAAGTCTTAGTAGAGGTCTGCATTAAGATGTTTATTATAAAAAAAATTCTCATTATTAGTTCAAAATAATGATTGCTAAAATTTTCATATGACTTTCTTATGATTCTGTGTAATTCATCTAGCATCTATCATAAACAATGGGTATCTTTCAACCCCTGAATCTAGAAGGCTGGCTGGTACATGCATCTGCTCCCTGGGAATTGACTGGAGCAGGTAGCTTGCAGAGGTTGATTGGGTTAGGAATGGTACATAGTTCAGATAGAAGGCTGGAAGTCCTGACAATTGATTGCAAAGACTAGCTCCTGTTAAGCAGAGGTGATAATCAAATGTTTAACAAAGCACATGGCAAGGGAGAAACCAATTGGAGCAGTCAGAATGGATGCTGGCTCACAGCAGTACTTGTGGTAACTGCCTGCTGAACATGGGCCCAGGGAGGATGGACTGCGCCTCAGGATACCAGCATATCTTACAGGAAGAAGCAAGCCTAAACAGCAGGACACTCAAGATCCCACAGCCTGGAGACTGAATTTTTATGGCCTTTCTAAAACTACATAGTTCAGCTTTTTCTAACTTCAAGTGCAAATGAACCTTTACAATAGCAAACCCCTTCCCACAAGCTAAGTTAATAGAAATGAGGTTCTATTCCATGCAATTTAAGAGCAAAACTAAAATAGGATGTCAACAACAGAGGAAACCACATCCCCATTTTTCACATGATCCAAACTGTATTTCTATAAAATCCTACTATGGATTTAACAGAATTTTACTGATGTTAAAAAATATTCTATTTCTGGAAGTGTAAATTGGTACAATCACTTTGAAAAATGATTTGTCTGTATCTATTAAAATCAAATATATGTATACCTTGTCATCCAGCAATTTCACTCCAAGGTACATATACAACAAAAATGCACATGTATGTTCTCAAAAGACATGTATAAGAATGATCATTGCAGGACTATTCATATAAGTTATTAAAAATTAGAAACAACTCACATGTCCATCATCTAAAGAATGAATATATAAATTGTGGTATATTCATACAACAGAATACCCTAAAGCCATGAGAATGAATGAACTACAACTGCGTGGAACAAATGGATCAACCTCTCAAACATAATGGGAGCTAAAGAAGCCGGAGATGAAAGAGATCATTTTGTATGATTCCATTTATAAAAATTTCCAGAATAGGAAAAACTAATCTACGGTGTTAGACGTCAGGATAATCATCTTTGTGGTGAGGGAATGACTGGGAAAGGGTGCCACTGGGCCTTCTAGGATGCTCCATTTTATGATATGGGTTCTGGTTACATGAGTATATTTACTTTGTGAAAATTCATTGCATTGTACCCTAATGATGTGTGTGCTTTTCTGTATACCTGTTAAACTTCAATAGAAAACATATTAAAATAACTAGAGGGATTTTTTAAGAATCCCTCTATAAGTGTAATGTTTCATTGTTTACAGTGCCCTTTCCCATCCATCGTCTCCATGGCAATCACAATCCTGTGTGGTAGACAGGTTGTGCAGTATTATCCCCAACTTATAGATGCAGTAGGAAGGGAATAAACATCGCATACTTTAATGCAGGTTACCTCATTTTATCCTCTAAACAACCCTATATAAGAGCTATTATTCCTCTGTGAGTTGGTTACATAGCTAGGAAACAGAAAAGCTACCATGCCTTTCTGCCTTCAAAGCCCAAGTTTTTACTAACAAAGTTTGCTGAGTCTATAGAAGACTTAAGGCTCTGAAAAGTTAATTAGCTTAACTAAGTTAATAATTGGCTTACTAGCTAAATTATCATTACCCTAGTCTTCTAACTCTCAGTCCAATAGTCTTTAGAGAGCAAAATTGACTCAGACTCATGTACCAGCCGCCATGCCTGTAGAGTCTGATATTAGTCACCCCTTGTTGGTGTTAGAGGCATCTTTATTACAGGGTTCTCCTACCATTAAATAATGAGAGGATGTATACAGCCCTCAGTTTTTGCTTTTACATTTGTATAACATCGTGCATGGCATATAGGCACATAATAGAAGATTAATGAATAACTTTGATTAAATAAGCAAATTAGGACACAGTCTTCATAAAAGAAGGCTTAAAAGAAAATTCGAATGATTCTTTTCAACAAACGTCTCCAAAATAAAAACTGAGTAAGTAAAGTGATTTCTAGTTGTTCTCTAGCTCACCAACGTTGTGACCTGAATAATTCACTTAGCCCCTGTGGGCATCAGTCTCCCAGTTCATAAAATGAGGGTTTAAACCATATGACTTCTCGGATCCCTTCAATGTGTATTATATTAGGCCTCCCTGACCACACAGAAGACCCCGCAAATGAATATTAAATGTCAAAGTAATTTTGACAAGTGCATAATGCTACTAGAGCATTACACTGTCAACTCTGAGCTCACTAAATTGGCCTGGGAGAGAAGGGACTATCTCTAATGTTAAATTGAATCTCAGTTTTTCCTTCAAAAACTTCAAATTAAGCAGACATATCTGCACTAACTATCTATGGGGTGCAAAGCATTGCAATTATAATCTACTGAACTGGGATGAAACTGAAACCACACCCCTTAACCATTCTGGCACCACCTTTCTTACAGGTAATCTAAGATACACTATGGATGCACAAAAAAGATTCTACTCTCTGCATAAAATTATCATCAACTCTGGGAGGTCAAAGGTTATTGGAGATAACACTGAGTAATTTAACAGTGCAAATGTCAATTTGGACATGTAATAATTTTCTCCAAACAAAAATATAATTAACAATTCAACAGACCTTCTAGCTATTTGTAACTGCACTACCTTAGGCATCTATATCTCGGTTTTCTTTCTCGAACTCACACACTGTGGATACACACATACATACACTCTTACACAAAGATAGGAGGTAGGGGAGAAAAAAGGGAAAGTGGGTTCTATATAACTTTCATAGCCATATCTATCCATGAAACTTGAAGTTCATGGCCCATCCCCTCCTTTCCAAAATCTGCATTGTGGTATAAATTAAGAAAAGAACAGACTATTTCTTCCTATGCATATCCATTTGGGCTGCAATGCCCTATGGGTCTAATCTACAGAATTCTGTAGAGTTGAAATATTAAGTAAATTACAACTCTGCACCTTTCCATCAATTAAGAAGGCATGTAGTTATATACTCACAACTACAGGTATGACTGTGACAAAACAAACAGTTCTTACTTAAGTCTATTCCATAATAATGTTGGGATATGAAATGGAAGTTAGTTATTAAGGTACGGGTAGAGCCAGTTAGGGATGGTACAGCTAAAATGTAGTAAAAATATCCTACTCTTACTATTACTCCTACTAGCCTACATTTACAGGGTACTTATTATGCTGCAGGTGCATAATAAGTGCTTATATAGATCATTATATTTAATCCTGGCAGTCTACATCATCTTCATTTTATAGATGGGGAAACTGAGGTGGTACTATTTCCTACTCATCCCTCCCAAACCATTCTTCATCTTTCTCTGCCCTGCTCTGTGCCCCAGGAGGCCCACCTTTACGGGCCCTCGTCCTCATGCTGCTCTTGGGGTTCTGACAATGAAGGGGCCAGCTGAAGAGAGAAATAGCAGGATGTTGGTTCCTCCCCTTCTCTCTCCCAGACAGGCCAAGGTCTTGAAGTGCTTGAGTTTCTTCTACCCATAACACAACTCCTGTTGGGAGGCCCCTCACCCAGAGTTCCAAGAACAAACTCTCTCTCCTCTGGCCCTTTTAGGCTTAAGGGTGGTAATGTTTCCTTCTGTGGCTAGTCCCTGAGTGATTCACCATCATTTGTTGGTTCCCTTCCCACCACATCTTTGTAAACTCTTCTTCAATTAGCCCTTTGAGTGTGTCATCTGTTTGACAAAGGTTGTAAGAGGGTGAGGAATAGAAGCGAAGGAGTTGTCCACTTTGGATTGGGTGAATGAGCATATCGTAATCGTGGAGGGTTGGGGTATAGGCGCAGGTTCATTTTAAGTCACTGGATCAGCTGTCTGTGGAGGTGCTCTACAGCCAACTTCTTGGTCAGGTTTAAACCAAGTGGGGAGGGCTTCCCTGGTGGCGCAGTGGTTGAGAGTCCACCTGCCGATGCAGGGGACATGGGTTCGTGCCCTAGTCCAGGAAGATCCCACATGCCGCAGAGCAGCTGGGCCCATGAGCCATGGCCACTGAGCCTGCACATCCGGAGCCTGTGCTCCACAACGGGAGAGGCCACAACAGTGAGAGGCCCACGTACAGAAAAAAAATAAAAATAAAAAATTAAACCAAGTGGAGATAAAAGCTTTCCCGATGCAATATCATCCACACTTCTGATTTTCTATGTTACCACAGAAATAGGAGGCCACCATAACAGGAGGAAGTGGTTTGAATGGGCAGTAAATACATTGCTATGTAGCAGGCTAGAGATCAAGCAAAGACAAATGGTGCTTTTACAAAAGTGGTGTGCTGGACATCCATGAAAGCATCACTGTGTACTGCCTGCCTCCCTACACACACCACTCACACACACACACACCACCCACACACTGCTCACACACCGCTCACACACACACTGTTCACACACACGTGGCTCACACACACACATGGCTCACACACACACTGCTCACACACCACTCACACACACACTGCTCACACACACACCGCTCACACACATGGCTCACACACACAGCTCACACACACACATCATTCACACACAGACATGGCTCACACACACACACACACACCACTCACATACACACACCGCTCACACACACACACACATACACCACACACACACCGTTCACACGCTGCTCATACTGCTCACACACACACACCATTCACACACACACACTGCTCTCACACACACACCACTCACACACCGCTCACACACACACACACCATTCACACACACACACTGCTCACACACACACACACACACCACTCACACACTGCTCACAGACTCAGCACTCATGATTGTAAAATCTCCAGGGAACCTAGCATCATTCTAAGAAGATGTATGTTAGTTTAAAAGAGTACATTAGATGTCTGGCTCTTCCCAGCTGTCATTTCCTAGCCCAACCTTCCACAATACCCTTTAATACATACACGTCTCACACATGTGCAGACTCACACACACAAACACACCTCATATAATTCACACACATCCTGCTCAACTCTTCTCAAGGAAACTCCCAGGGAAAACTGGATAAACAAGTACAGTTTCTCTTCCATCGACTTCAGTTTTCATTTCCTGTGTCCCTTAGAATCACTCTCCACCAGTCCCACCCAAATGAGACTTTCTGCTCCATTTGCCTTATCAATATCTGAGCTCAGCAACTCATTCACCATAAAGACTATGATTGAAAAGAGTAACACCCTTGAGATATTTATACTTTAACATAAGATCATCCTTGATCCAAGTGTTACTAAACACATGATTAATTATAGACTTAAAGGAACCAGCCCTCAGTATACTTTTTGGGAGGGGAGGGGGGACAGGGGCAAAGGGACCCTTTTTTAAAAAAATTAATTTAGTTAATTTATTTATTTATTTTTGGCTGTGTTGGGTCTTCATTGCTGCACACGGGCTTTCTCTAGTGGTGGTGAGCGGGGTCTACTCTTCGTTGCAGTGCACGGGCTTCTCGTTGCGGAGCACAGGCTCTAAGCACACGGGCTCAGTAGTTGTGGCTCACGGGCTCTAGAGCACAGGCTCAGTAGTTGTGGCTCACGGGCTTAGTTGCTCCACAGCTTGTGGGATCTTCCCAGACCAGGGATCGAACTCGTGTCCCCTGTATTGGCAGGCGGATTCTCAACCACTGCGCCACCAGGGAAGCCCTAAAGAGACCCTTTTTGCAGCTCCTGAAATTTCACTGCATGGGGCACAACTTCGTCAGACTAATGCAAGGCCTCTTTTCTTCTGTTTTTTTCTCTCTGATGGCTCCACTTTGAGGGAATGGGACGTGGAGATCAGGAACGGCATGCTACCTCAAACCTAAAATTCACCCTATTAGATCTCACCTAGTTAAATTTCAGAATCCAGGTAGCCCCTTCACACACAGCACTGAAGAGATTCAAGTTCCCGGCCTGTGGAGTTGTCTGTCTGAAACAGACATTGGCATATGCAGGGTCACAAAAAGTCCTCTTTTGGGTGTGAATCAGGAAAGTCATCCAGAGCTGTGAGCAAGCTTCTTTAACAGAGGACCGTTTCTACTATCTACTGTTTAGAACTGGAACAGTGCAGTGTGTGTGGACGCAGCTCTGTTGCAGGTTAAGAAGGGAATGTCATCACCTATCACTTCTGATGATTAGAGGCTGACCTCAGCAGACCAGAAGAAACCACTCAGCTGACAATTGAGCTTCAACACCAAGACCAGAAAGAGGAAGTGGGAGCGGCCAGGCACAGAGTGGGTACTTGGTATTCAGTAAGCATAAAAAAAATGACACTAAAATTATTTTACAGTTGAGTCTCCTTCAGGTAATAAAATGAAGCACAGACTCTCTCTCTTTCCCTCTTGCCCTCTGCCTCCCCTCTCCCCTTCCTGCCCCACCTGCTCTCCATACAAGACTTTTTCAAAATGCTAGAATCTGGTGTACTGAAGACTGTCCTCCAGTGTTCTAATGGGGCCCTAACACAATTTACGCAGCCTTAAAAGCAAGCAATGTCCTCCTTTCCTCTATGCAATTTGGGTTGATTTACTAGTAAATTAGAGAAGTTAGAAAAACAGGATGTGCTACCGTCTGCATTCTGATAACTACCGATTTGTTCAACTGATTATTTCTCTTTGAGAGGAGTGCTATTTTTTTTTAACTGTATTATGTAAGCCTGAAAAGAGTATGCTCACCAAAGAGATTCTGCAAAAGTAAAGTTGCTAGGCACATAACCGATCTTCACAAGCAAAAGTTTTTTTTTTAATTAACAGACTTTATTTTTTAAAGCAGTTTTAGATTTACAGAAAAATTGTGCAGAAAGTCCACAGAGTTCCCATATACTCCCCTTCCCTCCCTGAAGTTTCTCCTGTTATTAACATCTTGCATTACTGTGGAACATTTATCAATGTGTGGCATGTGAACCAATATTGATACATGTTTATTAACTAAAATCCATAGTTTATATTATGGTTCACTCTTTGTGTTGTATAATTCTATAGATTTTGGCAAATGCGTAATGTCATGTATCCACCATTACAATATCATTCAGAACAGTTTCACAGCCCTAAAAATGCTCTGTACTCCACCTACCCATCCTGGCCCCTTCCCCCTGCCCCACACTCCAAGAACCACTGGTTCTCAAAATGGGTTCATTCTTAGGAGATTCACAAGGGAGAACAGGAAAGGCTTTACCTAAAATGGTAGTACAGGAAACTACATCAATAACAGAAAGAAGGCTGGAGTTATAAGAGATATGTAAGTTATAAGTGAAAACAAAGCAAAATGACAACATATCTGCACCAGAAAGAACAAAATTTGATATTTGTAATTTGTTAAAGTCATGGATATGTGTCACAAGTTAAAGCTCCAGAGTTCCACTAAATCCATTTAAAACCTGAAAATTATGGGACAAGTATTAGGAGAATGCTTTGAGAAATGACAGTTTAATACCTTGTCTCTGAATGCAGATGACAGCATCCTCTTTTCTCCACTGAAACTCTGACAAGATAGGGAAATGTGTTCCTAGAACACATCTGCTTGGAGTGATCATACACGTGAAGAAGAAAATGGCTTAAAGCTCATTCTAAAGTAAATTCAAAAATTAGGTCTTTATGATTAGAAAAAAGTTAAAAGTACAAACAAATCAGATGTGAAGTTGTTTATTCCAAGGAAGATACTCTATTGAACTTACAAAGAATTGAACAAGAATATTTCTAGTAGGAACTTTCATTTAGGCACACCTTACCAATTTGAAATATTTCTATTTTCCCAATTTAGCTTTTAGCTTTTTAAAGATAATTAATACCTAAGTAAATTTCATGGGAATCATGAGCTATTCTAATTGACTTGTGTTTCTATATCAGAAAAGCTTCCAAAGAAAGCATATCTTATATCCCCAAATATAAAGGGACCTCAAGTATAAAGCAATCTTCCCCATTTCCCATTGAGATGACTTGGAAAAATAGTATATTTACATTAATCCAAATACACAAACTTTTAGGGATACAGATTGCATATGATGTTTGTAACAGGATGTGAAAGTTGAACTCATTCAGTCCCAGTTTCTGCTGAAGTCCCTAGAGCAGAGCTGATACATTCCAGAATGAGGTGTGAGACACTGTCCAAGACCTGCAGTTTTGTGGTTTTACTCCTTCTCCTCACTTTTCTTGAGGGCATAAAAGCATAGGTAGACAGTAAAGGAGAATACTGGAGAAAGCTATTGGTGTGCTGTGAGCCTCATCCACCCCACAAGAGGGAGGGGCCAGGGAAGGACTTGCCCCACCTCAAGCCTAAGGTGAGCAGCCTCAACAGAATTACTTAGGGTAACCTGTGTTTCCTGGATGTGGTAGAATGGCAACTGATTCACACACCCGAAAATTCTAAAGGGCAAGAGGCTGGTTGAAGCAGCCTGGGGCAGCAAAGGAGTGGCTGTGGCTTGAGAAGCAACTGCACTCCCATGATGGTGGAAGGTCCTGTGCACCCAAAGGAACTCCACACATATATGCTGGAAATCTTGTTTACCAACCCAGGTCCAGCTTCTACCTTTTACCATCCTGCTCTGTGTCCTGGAGCCTGACCTCTATAGACTGTATCTACCAAGCTTCCATCTAGGTTCACCCAATGGGAGTTACCAGCCGAGCAAGGGAGGAGAGAGAAGAGGGGATGCTTATTCCCCCGTTCCCTTCCTACTGGCTGAAAGTTAACAGAGGCTCTTGGGAAGTCCACCCCTCCTGCTGGACTTTCCTGCAGATACAGGTCTCTCTAGGCTCTCCTTCTTCTTCCTTCCTTTGTCCCCCAAGCCCAGGAGCAATAATGGCCCTACACCATTAACAGGTGTTTCACATCCCTTATTTGTGTTCCTTAACCCTGCCCACACTTCTATGAAGAGTCCCTGCACCGAACTCTCCTCAGTTCCTCAATTGGAGTGTGCCATCTGTGTCCTCCCCAGATCCAGGTGATACCGCACACAGGGGCCAGCATGAGATCTCCTTAGATTCTAACCAAGAATTCTGATCCTCAACAACAAAAACACAAACATCCCAATTAAAAAACGGGCAAAGGACTTGAATAGACATTTTTCCAAAGAAGAAATACAACGTGGCAAATAAGCACATGAAACGTTCGTCGCTCAACATTACTAGTCACTAGGAAAATGCGAACCAAAAATCAAAACCACCATGTGCTACCAATTCACACCCATTAGGATTTTTTATTGTCATAAATAAATAAATAAATAACAAGTGTGGGTGGGGAACCCTTGTGCCTTGCTGGTACACAACATAACGTGGTACAGCTGCTTTGGAAGTCAGTGTGACAGTTTCTCAAAAACTTACATAAAATTACCATATGACCCAGAAAGTCTACTTTTGAATATATTTAAAAAAAAACCTTGAAAGTAAGGACTTGAACAGATATTTGTATACTCATGTACATAGCAGCATTATTCACAAGAGACAAAAGGTGGAAGCACGCTGGTATCCATCAGCAGATGAATGGATAAACAAAATGTGGTATATTCATACAGTGGAATATTATTCAGCCTTAAAAGGGAGTAAATTCTGACACACTCTTCAACATAGAAGAACCTTGAGGACATTATGCTAAGTGAAATAAGTCAGTCATGAAAGGACAAATAGTATATGGCTCCTCTGACATGAGGCACATAGAGTAGGCAAATTCATAGAGACAGAAAGTAGAATAGTGGTTGCCAGGGGCCAGGGGAAGGGGAAATGGGGAGTTAGTGTTTAATGGGCACACAGTCATCTTGGAAAGACTAAAAGTTTCTGGAGATGGATGGTGGTAACAGTGCAACCGCAATGTGAATGTACTTAATGCCACGGAACTGTACACTTTAAAATGGTTAAAATGGTAAATTTTATGTTATATATATTTTACCACAATTTTTTTTAAAAGAATGCTGATAAGCAAGTAAGAGGTCTCAACTAAAGGACCTGGAAGTGTATGGCCAGAAGCCTAGGAGCCCAGCAAAGCATTGTGAGGGACCAGCCAGGAGAAATGCTGTCACCCACGTAAGAAAATTATAGATGAGCAATTCCCAGTGATGAAGAGATTTCCAGAACCCACGGAAGATAGTGAGTACTTTCCTGCCCAATCTTTCCTCTCTCTGATTACACATGCCACCGTGCTTCAAGGTTAGCAAGCTGGTTGAAGAGGAGAAGAAACAGAAGCACAGAAACAGAGTGAGAGAGAGAGAAGGGTCCCAACATCTCCCACTGCAGACAGCCAGCCTGCAACAGCCCTGGCCTGGGATGATGGGGAAGCTGTAACTTGGATACAATTTGAAGTTTGGGATAAATATCCTGGACTGGGAACATGAATTACTAAACAGAGGCTGTTTCATAACCTTTAAGAGGAAGTGGAAGTGACTGGAAGAGTCATGAGGCTATATCTAAACTTCAAACAAGAGCAGGAAGAATAAGTAGGAGCACAATAAATTTAAACGAACATCAGGTGACAAAAATTAATTTGCTTTATGATGACCCTCCATGATAAATACTTGTTCAAACCTAATGGTTATATGAGTAATTTAATTGTCCATCTTTTAAAACATGCATCCTATAGGATTATATATTAATTTTGGAATATTGCAATTTTCATGAAACAATTTTATCCAGACTCTCCATTTCTACTCAAACTTTAAGTAATCAGCTTTCTAAAAATCACATCTTCACATATGTCTAAATTGTTAGAAGCAACACTTACAAGTCATGACTGTCCAGTCATATTAGGTTAGAGATCTGTTTTCCTTCTGTCCTGAGGTATACATTTGTGATATCCACAATATAAATACCTACTGTACTGCTTTAAAAGGCATGTTTAAAATTATATGCAGTACCTGCCATTGCAAACTCATACCTCCAGGAATAATAACAGAAATTGTATTAAATTGCTTTGCCTCTTTTTTTACCCATCATGTCAGCACACCTCTGTGAGCAAATAAAAATAGCACTGAGTGAGGTCATTTCAGTCTAATGGGTTTTCCCCAAATAGTACTTTGCTGTTCAAAATAAGGTAGTTGAGTGAGTGCCCTGTAACATGAGACACTTCATCAGGATTCCAATATAAGGTGATTCCCACAGGCGGTTACGGAGGCTAATAATAAAATAACATTCCAGACTCACACTATCTTCAGCAAAATAAAATTCTCCAACTGTATTCTTTTCCTGGTATGCAATGCCCTGTGCATTTGCCCTTCATGTGGTACACTGGTCTCTGCACATTATATGTTATGCCTTGGGGAGTCTCCAAGTGAGAGTCTAGGGAGTTATTTCTACTTAGGAAGGTTTGAGTTCTCTCCTGAGCAAACGGGCTTCTAAATTACAACTATTAGCAAAGGCATTTTACAAGTTCCACCAGGAGTTATCCTTTCCCAGACACTTTTAAGTGTACACTTAATCTTGGCACCCAGCTCCCTTGATCAACTGTAGAAACTAGATCTTTGAAATGCAAATTCTCTAGCTGGGGAGTCAAGGCCCTTCAAACTTCGGCACCCTCCAATGGTCCAGCTCTCTCTTCCACTCTGCCAGGAAGTTCGTGTACTTCAGTCACATTTGTCTCCTTACAGCTCACTGCTGGGGGGCCTTTGTTCTGCCGCTAGCTCTCTCTAAAGAAACTTCTACCATCCTTTGGTGTTTCACATCCCACTCATCCCTCAAGGTCTAATGCAAATCCCTAGTCCTCATTCCTGAGAAAGTCTTTCTCCAGCTCAAGCCAGGAGAAGTACTGTCTCTTCCCCTAAACTGCCAAAACATTGACTCACATGGGCTTGTCTTGTACAGAATTTCCCAGCCTTCCTGTCTTAACTGCCCAACTAGGTCAAAAGCAATCCAAGGGCAAGGACTAGTGATTCTACCACTGGATATTCCATGGCTTAGTATTCACACTGCTTAGTATGGTATCTTACACATAGCAAACTGTCATAAATAATTATTGAATGAAAAATAAGAAGAAGAACAGCAATCATAACTGTCTGGAAATGTATTCATCTAACATTTTGTTTTATGCATTGTAAAGATTCATTCAAAAAAGAATGCCAACTACTCTTTGTTTATTAAAGTTATTTTTTGAAAGTCCCCCAGTTAATTGTTTCATTCAATAGGATATACTTTATCCCCTTGGGTTTGAACTATATAATTCATCCTAGAAATTACACTTCAGAAAAAATAAGTGATAAGCACTCTGCTTCACTCAGCCCATTTGTATACCGACACCCTTTCCTATCTCTGAGTAGGTCCGACCATCAATTCCTTTAAACCACTGACACACACTCGGCCTCTGCATATTCCTCCTTGTGACAGAGTTTCAGTCAGCCCCAGCCTACACTTCTCTCTCCAATCTCTCAGGCTCTCTTTCCCTCTTTAACATAAAGTATTGCGTACAGGAGGCCTTCCACAAAGGAAGCATTTATCACATGCCTGATGATGCTTCCATTACTTACAAAAGAAAAACATACTTCTGCTCCTAAAACTGAAACTCAGTATCTGTGCTGAAATCCATTCAAAAATACACCCTCCAACCAACTTCTCCAATATAGAAAATAAACTCCATTCGTTCAGTTTACATGACCATGTTGTCAAGAACTGAAACCATGGTCTGATAATGAAATATTTGACATATGGCTCATGTGGCATAAATATAAAATGTATAGCAGACCCTCACTAAAACATTATCAATTTATTTAAAAACTGTGCATTATTTCTTTACTAATCCCTATGCCCTTGCCGTTCTGTTATTCTTCAGTACTGAAGAATAATATAAACATTGTGCCAGAGCTCAAGAAAGGACTCTGTCTAAGGAAAACAAGTTCTAATCTTCATGTTGCCAAATTACCTTGCTACTTCACATCTCATTTCCTCATTCACAAAGTGAGTATTCTAGTCCAGATCAGGGCTCACAAACTCAAATGCCTAGAGGAGCCAGACAGCTACTAGAGACGATTGGAGCAGGTTTGGCCAGGAGGACAACAGGGAGTGGTAGAGACCGATGGAAAGTGGAGAGCAAATCCTGCTCCAAAGGACACAAGTGTTTAAGTCTAGCCTATTGCCATGTCGGAATGTGGGAGCAATATGGCCAGATCTTCTGACTCGTCTAAAGAAGCTGGAAGTCAGGACTTATCTGTGATATTAACTGACAACTAATTCCCTGTCTTTTTTAAATAAAACTGTGTATATCTGATACTGTGTAGGCTCAGCCAAACACAGCTGCAGGCCAGATGAGACCTATGGCTGAACAGTTTGCAACCTCAGGTTTAAATGATCTTCCTTTCTTACTTTCTTATATAAAATTCTCTGTGTGTTCCCCTCTGTATGATTATTCTATAAACTAATGAGATTTTATATTTTACCCATTTCAGCCAGTTTCAAGAAACTTGGCTGAAAGGGAACATCAGACAAAATGACATGGCAGAGAAAACACAGGATATGAAGTCAGAAAACCAATCCAAGTCTCTGTTTCATTCTCTAGAGCTGTATGGCTTTAGGCATGCGGCTTACCTTTTTGGAAACTGAAGTTTTCATCATCAGTAAAATAGGGATAACTTCAATTGTTCTAACTTGTAGGGTGATGCTGATATTTGAGTGAAATTGTGTAAATGGAAGCACTTTGTAAACTCGAAAGCACTAAACAGCTCTCCGGAATGATTATTGTATTGTCTAACTCCCCAAAGATCAATTCAGGAGAAAAAACAGACTTTGAGATTAGCTGAATATCACTTATGGTAAAAAAAGGAAAGAGACTTCTCAGAGGCCAACAATTGTTCTGATGTTAAATCTATCAAAATTATTAAATCCACATGCCTCAACTAAGACCCAGTGCAGCCAAAATAAATAAATATTTTTAAAAGTATTAAGTTAAACGTGGTGTCGAACCTTCGGGTAATTTGTAGCACACACAGAGTTTAATCTATTCTGGCCCCTGAATCATCCACTCCAATAACAAGGCAAAATCTACTCAGTTCAGGGTCTCTAGATAGATAGACTGGTGGTAATCTTGTAACTCGGGATTTATAATGATACACAGGACCTGTTTATAATAACAGAATCCACACTGTGTTGAGAGATCTGAACAATTTCCTTAGCCATAGGCTGATAAAGGATGCCATACAGTAGAATCTGATATCAGTCCCTGCTCTCAAACTGAACCACAAGAGTTTCAGTCCTATCCAAGTCCCCTTCTGTAGGTCTTAGATTTGTTATTCTCATCTGTTCTGGGGACCCCACCACTAATCACAGAGAATGCTTAGACTTTTCTGGTTAACCCCGAGAATAGCTAAGTAATCCTGTGGTTCCCTCCCATGGCACCTCACTTAACGTGGGTCCTCCCATTTGTACAAACCATTACACTCCATAATATCAATTAAGCAATCAGGGGTTGGCAAACTTTCTGTAAAAGGTCAGACAGTAAATATTGCAGGCTTTATGGGCCACAAGCTCTCTGTCACAACATGTTGCTGTGGTGGTGGGAAAGCAGCCATAGACTACACCTAAATGACTGAGCACACTCTGCTGCAATGAAACTGTGATTTACCAAAAAGGCGGGAGGCCACAGCTTCCCAACCCCGGCTTTGGACTATTTATTCACTTCATTCTGTGAGCTATAGTCAATATCAGATGATATTGAACTTTTGAAGAATTATTTTCATGAAAAAGGATGCCAAGTAAAACTAACAAAACACTGCAGCATGCTCTATACAATGGAGTTTGCTTTCTTCTCAAGGTAACCCTATGCAGTGGTTATTTTGCTCCCCGTTTTACAAGTGAGGAAACTGAGACGTAGCAAGCTTAATAAACCAGCTCGGTTACACAGCTAGTGGATGACAGCCAGGATTTCCTCCTAGGTTTCTCTGACCCTAACTTGCCCTTCCACCAAAGCATTCAGCTGCCCATGTGGTATATTCAGGGATTTCTGAACGCCTCCAAAAATTCCTGAGCTAATCTGAGACATGGATACTCATTAAACTTTCATTAAAGAATGTTCATAATGAAAGTGATTATTAAAAAAATTTAGCTGGAATGAATCATGCAACAGGAAGAGTAAGACTAAATTCCATTCACTATCCTTTTGTTTTCGATTGAGCCTATAAAATTTTACTTATAAACCCTTTTGTAGAAGAAGCCAGTGAACTAAGCACAGGCCCATTTCTAATGCAGTAGACTTTTCTAGATAAGAAAAACCATTTTTCTAGAATTTTCACTGGGACTTCCTATTCTCTCCCTACAAACAATGTCATCAGAAACATGTTTTGCCTTCCCTTGTGCTTAAATTTGAAATAGAAATCTATCTTGCAAACCTAACAGTCGATGTTATGGACCACCCAGGAGACAATCATTAAAAGGAAAAAACTCCATTATTAAAAAATTCAAATATTTAGCAGGAAGAAATCATGAACATGATATTCTTTCTATTGAGGATCTGGTAAATAAACCATATTTAAATGGGTTTTTAAATGTATTTTCTTAATAGTGAAAATGTTGTCAATGGATCTTAGTTCATTTATAAATTCCAACCTACTGGCTCTGATTTCTAAGGAAGTAATGTAGCTTAACTTCCTTGAAAATCAGAGCCAGTCACTGTTGAAGGTTTTGTAATACATTTGAACATTACCACTTTAGTTGCTAAGAACAATTAGTTTCAAATGTTTTCAAGATAACCACATTTTTCTAACTACAAATTACCATAAGGGGTAAATGTAAAATTAATGAAGTAATTTAAGAGTTTCTTTGTCTTCAAATCAGTAATATGCCTTTAACTACTGACACATAGAAAGTAAAACATGTTGGGGCTTCCCTGGTGGCGCAGTGGTTGAGAGTCCGCCTGCCGATGCAGGGGACACGGGTTCGTGCCCCGGTCTGGGAGGATCCCACATGCCACGGAGCGGCTGGGCCCGTGAGCCATGGCCGTTGATCCTGCGCGTCCGGAGCCTGCGTGTCCGGAGCCTGTGCTCCACAACGGGAGAGGCCACAACAGTGAGAGGCCCACATACCGCAAAAAAAAAAAAAAAAAAAAAAAAAAGAAAGTAAAACATGTTGAAACAAACTATTAAAACATGTTTATATTTTCAAGAAATTGCAAAGTACCCATTTTCCACAGATCTGCTTAATCACTACACTAATAAAAACAAGTCTAAAAAGTTCTTCAGCAAAGCAAGATTTGTGCCTTGATAACCAACTAGTTGAAGTTTAACATAAATACAACTAGTAGTTGTGTTCCAGTTATGCTTCCCTTGAAGGGATATGAAAGATGCAACTGATAAAATAAAATCAAAAACCTGGGAAGCATAGTTTAACTTTTTAACTAGAAGATGCTGGGATTTAATGGTATGTCATGATGAAAATATTACACTTTATTCATCCTTCTGTAATCTTTTGTTCATTTGTAGATCTGTGTATTACTTAGATACCCAGACCTGGAGTGTAAGCTGGCAGATGGCTTTAAATGCAACATACAAAATAGCCAAAATTCTATTTTCAGAGGGCGATGGTAATTCTAACCACATCCCTCCAGGCCTCTCACCAGCCTTTGATCCCTTTGAAATAGTGTCTTTTCATCCTCTTTCTATCTTCAGTGTCTAGAACAGGGTCTAGCAATAATGGCAAAAACAACAACTAACCGTAATTCTATCCTTTTCAATTTAAAGTGATCAAAATCTATCGATAAGATTATAAATGCAAAGTTCTAGGCAAACACACTAGTCTACCAAGAAATGCTACCCAGAATATCATCACTTCAAGGCCGTGACTTTGGAAAGACACTTGGCCTTTCTTCATTTGTAAACTAGGGAAACTGAATCAGAAGATCCCTATTCAGCTTCTTTCCTGCAGTATAGTACTAATTTTTCATCATGCCCTTAGTTTGAGAGGTCTTTCTACAAGGATTTCTTTTATTGATTATTATAGATAAACTCATCGTTGAAAGTGGAGGCTCCTTTTAAGAACAGACATATCAGGCCTTTAATGAACTTCCAGTCTCCGTTTAGCCATCATAGTCTCATCAAAAACTCCATCTGAGAATAGGAAGGGAAATAAAGGTAAAATTCCAGCTACTCATTTTCATCGTTGCCCTAAGTGATTGACAGAGTAACAGCTATGTGTCAATATGATTTATTTGCAAAATACCTATGCAGAAGAGGGCAAAAATGAATTAAAAAGGGATGACTTATAATTGCTTGTTCTTGAGAACTTTCTCATTAATAATTTAGTCTGAGCAGGTAAGCAGGCAAAGCAGGCATACCTCTATGATTTTGCTCTTCTCAATAGTGTTTCCAAACCTAGTCTACTTTAAAATCAGAATCATTCCTTTACATTTGTTTTCATATAACTTCCCTGATAATCTTCATTACACATAGTGTAATTCCCTAATCCCCATCCAGAGGAGCTAAGTGGGTGTCTTAATGTACATTGAAAGGTCCTTTGACCTACCTTTACACTGTACAAGAAGAACTACTGCTGGTTTGATTAACTGTGGTTGGATCGAGGTGTAGTGTATTTGAAGGCTAGCAAATGCAACTTCAATGCTTAAGAAAAGTCTTTATTCTTTTAGCATTAAAAGAAAATGTTTAATTTGCTTAAACTAGAACATCCCTCCTCCAGATCCCCTGATGGCTAGCTCCTTCACAGTTCAGCTCAAATAGAACCTCAGAGGCCTTCTCTGACCATTCTAACCAAAGTACCAACCCACCAATTGAGTCACTTGCCACCATATTACCCTGTTTAATTTCCCTCATAGAATTTAATACCACCTATCTTATAGGATTTTATGAGGATTAACATTTTAAATCCATATTAAATACTGAAATAAGGCCTGACACATAATTAAATCTCCATAGTATTAGCTATTATCAGACATTATTTCTTTTTTTTAATTAATTTATTTTATTTTATTTTTATATTTGTCTGCGTTGGATCTTCGTTGCTGCGCTCCAGCTTTCTATAGTTGTAGCGAGCGGGCTCTAGAGCACAGGCTCAGTAGTTGTGCCGCAGGGGCTTAGTTGCTCCGTGGCATGTGGGGTCTTCCCGGACCAGGGCTCAAACCCGTGTCCCCTGCATTGGCAGATGGATTCTTAACCACTGCACCACCAGGGAAGTCCTCAGACATTATCTCTTATTACCCCCTCACTGTCATTTTCCCTGCTATTTTTCCAGTGTCTAAGACACTGCCCAGTACATAGAAGGTGCTCAATAAATTTTTTATTAAATAAATTATTACATTCTTTTCTCACTCATCATTAAGGCACAGCTGAGTGAACTCATATATTCATTCTCTCATTTGAAATGAAATTTTTATGCACAAAGCAGTGTGACAGGAAACAAGGTAAATTAATAAGTGAGTCTGTGTCCTTATGCGGGAAACAAGGCACATCATGTTACAATATGGTACGGAAACAAAAGAAAGGTATAAATCAAGTACCTGGTATGTTCAGAAGTCTCCCAGACATCAATTACCATTTACTTGTTGGAATCTCCCCAAAATATATTTCATCTAAGCTCTTGACCCATATATCCTATTGTGTGCTAGACATATCCACTCATATCCTAGAGGCACCTCAAAACTGAACTCATACTTCCCATCTGATCTGCTTTTTCCTTTTATTTCTATCTCCATGGATGTTCACATACCTCTTGTATCACTCAAGGCAGAAATCTGGGGGTTATTCTATTCTCTTCCACTTTGTGCATTTCACCACATCTAATCAGTCACTAAGTCTTAGTATTTCTTTCTAGTGCATTGAGATCTCTCCAATTTGATCCCTTCCATTCCCTCTGTATTGTCATTTTCTTCTACATTTCTCTGCACAGCCTCTTACAGTCCATATGGAAGGACTTACATATCATTGTATCCCAGCATTTTTCACCATCTGGACTTCAATATGTGAATGAATGAATGAATGGTATAGGAAAACAGAAAAGAAGCCACTTCTGAGGATGTCAGGAAAGGTCTCACAGACAAGGCAATATTTGAGCTGGTTTTAAATGATCAATGGGAACTGGCCAGGGTAAGAAATAAGGAGAATATTTCAGGCCTCAGAAGATCATGGGCTTTTCTTGGAGTAGTGAAACTCTCAGCATAGCCAGGACAGGAGAGACAGCTGAGTATGTGGCTAGAGATGAAACTGGAAGGCAACTGGGAATCTAAAGGGAACTTCAGGTACCACAGGTGAATTTAACTTCTAGAAGGAACAGAGAATCAAAAAATGTGTATAAGCAGAGGAGTGGCATCACCACTTTATTTTCAGTGGAGGCAAGCCTGCTGGAGACAGATAGCAGTGGGAAGAAACTGGTGGCAGACAGAGGTGGTGAGGGTCCAAAATGAGGCACCAGCAGTGGGAATGGAGGGAAGGAGATAGGTATCACATTTATTTTAAAGGTAGAAGTTGTTTGTGTCTTTTCAGTTTTAATACAGTGTTTTAGTTAAGAAATAGCAAAAAAGATTTAAACAAGTATTACCAAGTTAACATTGAGGTACCATTTTATCTGATATCACCCAACTCGATTAATTCTACCTTTGGAGGCAAGAATATACAATGGAGGAAAGACAGGCTCTTCAGTAAGTGGTGCTGGGAAAACTGGACAGCGACATTTAAAAGAATGAAATTAGAACACTTCCTAACACCATACACAAAAATAAACTCAAAATGGATTAAAGACCTAAATGTAAGGCCAGACACTATCAAACTCTGAGAGGAAAACATAGGCAGAACACTCTATGACATAAATTACAGCAAGATCCTTTTGACCCACCTCCAAGAGAAATGGAAATAAAAACAAAAATAAACAGATGGGACCTAATGAAACTTAAAAGCTTTTGCACAGTAAAGGAAACCATAAACAAGACAAAAAGACAACCCTCAGAATGGGAGTAAATATTTGCAAATGAAGCAACTGACAAAGGATTAATCTCCAAAATATACAAGCAGCTCATGCAGCTCAATATCAAAAAAACAAACAACCCAATCCAAAAATGAGTGGAAGACCTAAATAGACATTTATCCGAAGAAGATATACAGATTGCCAACAAACACATGAAAGAATGCTCAACATCACTAATCATTAGAGAAATGTAAATCAAAACTACGAGGCATCACCACACAACAGCCAGAATGGCCATCATCAAAAAATCTACAAACAGTAAATGCTGGAGGGGATGTGGAGAAAAGGGAACCCTCTTGCACTGTTGGTGGGAATGTAAATTGATACAGCCACTATGGAGAACAGTATGGAGGTTCCTTAAGAAACTAAAAATAGAACTACCATATGAGCCAGCAATACCACTACTGGGCACATACCCTGAGAAAAAACATAATTCAAAAAGAGACTTGTACTACAATGTTCATTGCAACACTATTTACAATAGCCAGGACATGGAAGCAACCTAAGTGTCCATCGAAAGATGAATGAATAAAGATGTGGCACATATATACAATGGAATATTAAAAGGAAACGAAATTGAGTTATTTGTAGTGAAGTGGATGGACCTAGAGTCTGTCATACAGAGTGAAGTAAGTCAGAAAGAGAAAAACAAATATTTATGCTAACACATATATGTGGAATGTAAAAAAAAATGGTTCTGATGAACCTAGGGGCAGGACAGGAATAAAGACTCAGACGTAGAGAATGAACTTGAGGACACCTAGAGGGGGAAGGGTAAGCTGGGACAAAGTGAGAGAGTAGCATTGACATATACATGCTACCAAATGCAAAATAGATAGCTAGTGGGAAGCAGCCGCATAGCACAGGGAGATCAGCTGGGTGCTTTGTGACCACCTAGAGGGGTGGGATAGGGAGGGAGGCGCAAGAGGGAGGGGATATGGGCATATATATATGCATATAGCTGATTCACTTTGTTATACAGCAGAAACTAACACAACATTGTAAAGCAATTATACTCCAATAAAGATGTTAAAAAAAAAGGTAGAATCAATCGAGTTGGGGGACGTCAGATAAAATGGTACCTCAATATTAACTTGGTGATAATTGTTTAAATCTTTTTTTCTATTTCTTAACTAAAACACTATATTAAAACTGAAGAGACACAAAAAACCTCCTATCCATAGAACTAAATACCCAGGGGAACAATTTTCACTACAGCATTTGTGATTTTTCCAGGCAAAATTATGTGCAGTCCCAAAGGACCTCAAAGCCGGATGTCCTCTAAGCACATAACAGATACTTTTAGCTTAAGAAGGATCAGAGGCCAGAAACAAAGTCTAAACAACAACTAAAATGACCAAACACCAAGCACTTGAAAAATTGCTCAAATGATATTAGTGGGAAATATTGAAAACTGGGGCTAAAGAACAATCGATAGTGGAGGTATATAAAAATAATCATACAAAATTAAAAATGACCTAAGACAATTGACTTCAAAATTCAGAAAAACTACCATTTCCCCCTAGGAATGAGAGAGATCAGAAAAGCTTTTACAATAAGTGACACTGTAGTTACACTCAAAAGTGTGTAGTAATTTCATTTGCGAAGCTGAAGGGAAGTCCTCTTCAGTAAAAGGGAACAATGACAGAAGTGGGAAAATCTGGGTGGCATTGAAGGAATGGCCAATCTCCAGTTTGATTGGCTCATTGGATACATGAACAGGAATAATGGAAATTAAGATTGAAAATGTAGGATGGGGCCAGGTCATGATGGACCTCGAATGCCACAGGAAGGAGTCTGAACTTGAAGGACCCACTGTAGGTGGGTTGAAAAAAATGTGGCATGCTCAACACCATGCTTCAGGAAGAGTCACTTGTCAGGGCAGGTAAAATGGAGTGAATGGGTAGGACAATAGGGGAGGGGCAATAGGAACAGATATGGGAGAAAATTTTGAGGCAAAAAAAAAAAGAAGAAAGTAGGTGGGGCTTAACAAGATTGGGATTGGAAAAGACTCAGATTAGTCCCAGTAGGGAAATCAACTGGCAGCTAATTAGCAATGAGATTGCAATGGAGCCAGAGAAGGTCTAACTGAGGGGTTGATACTTGTGGTAAGATCAATCAGACCAGTTTTTCTGCTGAGTCTTATCTCTGTATAGCCCCTGGAACTGCAGCAGCTGTCCTGCAATCAGGAAGACAATTAGTCATACTGAAGTTGACCTAACAGGAGCAATAGGGTGGAGGAAGGATGGAAAGATCTCAGGTCTTTGATGATGCTATTGAGTCACTGCTTTAACTAACCATGGGATTTGGGACTACATGTTAAAATGTTATAATAAATTTTCCTTATTGTAAAAAAAATAGGGTTTTTGACTTTTTTGTTTTTTTTTAAACTCAGTAATGTGAAAGAAGGAGTAATCAGAGGGTAGAGTCTACTCAGAATTGGAGATTTGCAAAGCAAATAAAACAGGACATGGGGACCAGAGCCTGAAGGCCAAAAATTTAAATGGCAGGCCAAAAGGTCCTTATGGATAGGGAAGGCAGATAAGGCCAATGTGACACGTCAAGGCAATAGATGGAGCAAGGAGCTGTTTCAGTGAGAATAAAGCCAAGATTCAACAGGAGAAAAGATTGAGAAGAGGTAGAACCATAACCAACATGGCCTGAGAAGATCATTTCACACGAGGAGTGTGTCTGTGCCTATGAGGAGCAAGAGTGTCATAGAAATAAACTTGCTTAAGGTTCAGAAACTGAAGCTCTCTGAGGACAGGGATTGGAATAGCAGATAAGTGCTCAGGTTCCTCAAGATGACAGAGGGAAGAGAGGAAGTGAGCAAAAGCAGACTCTTAATGGTGTAAGATGCAAGCACAAGGTGTGAGTTGAATATAAAATGGAAGAAGTGTGGTATACTAGGATAGAGTGGTGCTCAAAACACAAGTTCTTGAGAGACAGTGAACAAACAATAGTCTGGTCGTGACAGTGGGAAGCAGGAAATTTGCTGACCCCTACTCCTCACTCTGAGTGTCAGAGAAAGTACAAGTGACCACTAGTGACGAATTTGGCTCAGGAACTTATAACTTAGAATAAAGCCAAGACTGAGTTTTGGCAAGACTGTAGAGAAATGTCGAAGGGAAAGGTTAAGAATGTGAGGTTTGTTCAACTAGTAGAATACTAGAGTGTAGCAGAAGGGCAAGAGAGGGGAAGGCAGTTATGGCATGGGGGCTGGGGCTGAAATCTATGGACAGAAAGCAGAAGCATCAGAGGTGGGCATGTGTACCTGGGGAGAGCATTTTTAAAGAGAGAAATGTGGTGGCCTCTAATTGGGTATTTGGCTAGCATAAGGGTTGATAGGGGAAAACAGAACAGGGAGGATAAACTAAGGGGAATTTTGGTAGTTTAACAGCCTTGCAAAATAAAAATCATAAATAAATTTGGAACTAGGCAGACCTAGGTCTGAGTCCTGACTCCACTATTTACTAGCCGTGTGACCTCAAGCTTCTGTTTCCTCTTTGTTAAAATGGAAATTAAATTGAGGACTTTGCAGAGGTTTGAATAAAATTTCAAGATAATGTATGTAACATTTAGTGGTCACTTGCTCAGGTGAAGCGTTCCTCTATGACTACAGCTAGCTTCCAAGCTGCTAGGCCTGCCAGTGCAAACATCTTCTGAAGGGACATCTCAGGGTGAGGAAGGCATAAGCATCTCCCCCAACAGCATTCCTCCCAAAGTACACAGTACCATTGGAGGTAAAAGTTATTGGTTTAGCAATGGAAATGAATGAAAATTCTGAATTAAACTCTCAATAATTCAGCAGCAGAGCCTAAAAAGACCTGAAGAGGAACTTCACACACATAGTTGCAGAGGCACACTTTGTGCAAAAAAATTTATCTTTTGTTTATTCAGTGAGTCAGCCTATTACGGCACTTGTAAATTAACTCTAATTATCAGATAAAAGTGGTTACTCTAATTACCTGATAATCAACTCCTACAAAAAGCCTAAGTAATGAGTAATAATTACCGTATCATTTCATAAAGATTTTTTTTTGAAAGTAGGACACACTCAAGATTGTGTCTGGTTTACAGACACAATGGGACTGGTTTACAATTTTATTTAGCTTTTTACAATTCATACTAGGTCCAGGGCAATGATTTCCAAATTTAAACCTCCTGTCCAGACCTTTCCATTGAGGTCCAAGAGACCTCTCTAACATCTCGCCTTCAATAGCTAATAGGCAGCCCCAGCTTAGCATGGTGAAAGCAGAACTCTTGGTATGCTTCCCAACCAGTCCCTCCCCAGACCACCCCTCCTCAGTAAATGGCACCACCATCTACCTAGTTATTTAAGCCCAAAACACAGGAATCATGCTTGATTTACACTTTTTCTTATTGCCCTACAAGCATCCACTAACTAGCCCTGTGGGCTGCCCCTTAAAATATGTCCCAAAGCCACAACACTTCTCTCTTTCTCAATTGCCACTAATCTTGCCTGAGTCACCATCACATCTCATCTGGATTACTGGATTACTAACTCACTAACCACTCTCCCTACTCTTCCACTGTCCATTCTCCACCAAAAAGCCAGAGGAACCATAAAAAGCACAAATCAGATGGTATTATTCTCTTGCTTACACTCTCCAATGATTCATTGCTCTTACAATGAAATCCAAACTTTTCCCTACAAGGTACACCTGACTTCATGCCTACCCACTTCCCTGACTTCAACTCCTGTCATTCTCCCCCGCACACACTGCGCTCTGGCCACACTGGCCTTCCTTCTGTTCTTTGAACATGTGGAGCTCATCCTCACCTTCCCTTTGCTAGTTCCTCTGCCTGGAATATCCCAACACCAGACCTTTTCATGGCTGGCTCCTCCTTTTCATCGAGGAGGAAATATTAACTCCTCAATGAGGCTTTCCCAATCTTAATTGGTATCTCCTTCTAGTCTTTCTCTATTGAATTATACTGTTTTATTTTTTCATATTTGTTGTCACTGAGATGGCATGTAGTAGCCACTCAATAAATATAGAATTAATTAATAAACCGTGCACAATTTTTCTTAAAATAACATCCTAACTTGGGACAATGCAATTTCAAAGTCACCTAGAACTCACCTTCAACTCAAAAGTTGCTCAAAAATATGCTGGATTGGCTCCCATCAGCTTGCAAGTTGACGAGAAGGGATGAAAGTAAAAGTCTCAGAGCAAAATGCATTTGTAGCCTGGTATAGCTTCATAATTCATACCTGCATGCACTGTTCTGGCTAAGAGCCTCTCAGAGCAGCTAGGACTCTCTTGACAAAGACCCAGATTGTGTTTCTTGAAGAACCTGAGCAGCATCCCCCACCCCACCCCAGGCAGACAGAGTCACCAGCAGCAGGGGGGCTCCAAGAAGACTTGAGGGCAAGGGACGTTTGCCCCTGCAATAGGGAATATTGCTGAATCTCCTTCTCTGTACAGCCATCTTGTAGACACAGACAAGAAACAGTATCAGTGGATTCTTCCTGTCAATCACCATGACACTTGTGACAACCATGCAAAGGCTTTCAAAATGTGCTGACAACTTGAAGGGACTTTGAGGAAGGTCGTAGTTCTAGGCAATGCTATAAAGTTACCCACAAAGCTTTTCACACCATAGAAAAATTTGACCTTGATTTTCTTTTTAATTTTTGCTGATACATAGCAAATGGTATATGAATATGTCACAAATCATAAAATAGATTTTGTTTTACTTTTTAAAATAAAACCAGAAAAATAAAAAGATTTAAAAAATAAATAAAACCAGGAAGTCAAAGACAAATATCACATGATATTTCTTGTATGTGGAATCTAAAAAACAAAAATGATACAAATGAACTTATATACAAAACAGAAATAGACCCACAGACATAGAAAACAAACACGGTTACCAAAGTGGGGGGGGGGGGACAAATTAGGAGTTGGGAATTAACAGATACACACTATTATATATAAAATAGATAAACAACATGGACCTACTGCATAGCACAGAGAACTATACTCAAAGTTTTTAATAACCTATGAGGGAAAAGAAACTGAAAAAGTTATATATATATATATATATATATATATATATATATATATATATATAAATGAATCACTTTGCTGTATACCTGAAAGTAACACAACATTGCAAATCAACTATACTTCAATTAAACAAACAAATAAATAAAAATGAAATAAAACCAGAAAAGACCATACTAGGTTTTATAATCCAAGTCCTCTAGGTTCAATAAATAAGAAAAATGGAACCCAAGAAGTTTAAATAACTCAAGATCCCCCAGCAATTCAGAATGCTTTTCATATGTAACACCTTATCTTTTGCACATTTTTTTTTTTTTTTTTTTTTTTTTTTTTTTTGCGGTACGCGGACCTCTCACCGTTGTGGCCTCTCCCGTTGCAGAGCACAGGCTCCGGACGCGCAGGCTCAGCGGCCATGGCTCACGGGCCCAGCCGCTCCATGGCATGTGGGATCTTCCCGGACCGGGGCAGGAACCCGCGTCCCCTACATCGGCAGGCGGACTCTCAACCACTGCGCCACCAGGGAAGCCCTCTTTTGCACATTTTTGAAGATGGAAAAAAAGTGAACTGATCGTGAAGGATAATTTCTTTATTTTGCCCTTGCTCAGGAGTTTCAGTAAAATTAACCTTAGGAGGATGCTTTCTGAGGTTGTCAGACATGTAATTAAATTCAACAAAGTGACAATCTCTTGGGGGGAAGAAAAACCTCCTTTTTTTTTTTTTTAACGTCTGTTCTACTTTGTTTTTCCTTTCCTCTTGCTACATGTAATTATTTTGAAGTAGAATGCCTTCACACTAAATTTATCTTGGAAAGATTTTCCAAGAAATTAGAGTTCCAAGTTTTCCAGATATTGCAAAACAAACTTCATATTTGCCTTTCTTTGACAAAACTTGGCAGCCTGCCTAGAAAACTGACATTATTCAGCATGTATCCTCATGGCATAATTCCCAAATCCTCTATAATCTTACAAAACATTCTCTTTCTTTCTGAAGAAATGTTCACTTTTAGATAAGATGCTTCCATGATCTGAACCAGCTATATCCCTTTGTCAGTTAGGAAGTCAGTTGGAGCATAATTCAGGGAGGAGACTACTACATTTACAAATGTGCTCATTTAAAAAGCCCCTGATTACCAAAATGAATGCATTCACTCAGTACATTTCTGATTCGCTACCCTTTTAAAATTTTTTTTCTGTCTACAACATTTTTTACTAAATTTTTTCTTTTCTTTATTGAACTATAGTTGACATACAATATTATGTTAGTTTCAGGTGTAATACAAAATGATTTTACATATGCATATATTATGAGATGATCACCACAATTAGTCTAACTATTTTCCCCATACAAAGTTATTACAATTGGCCATATCCCTTATGGTATACATTACATCCCCATGACTTATCTATTATATAATGGGAGGTGTGTACCTCTTAATCTCTTTCACCAATTTCCCCTTCACCAACCTCCTCCCTCATTCCTTTTTTTTATTTATAATAATTTGACAGTTATTTCAACAGAATGCAAACAATATAGGCAGCCTCTGGGTTGGTTCCTTAAACTTTGTCCTGATGTTACTCATAAAAGCAAAAATTCTGGTTCAAATTATTTACTGACTGTACAAATGATAAATGCTAATTTGGGGAAAAAATTCAAAATGTATAACAAAGAGAGTAAAAATCACCTGAAATCCAGCCACCATCTAGAGAGAGAATAATCACTAATATTTTGGTAAGCGACATGTTGTATGTCTTTCTATGCATACACGTAATATATGATTTTATGCAAATGAAATCATACATAGGTTGGTTTGTGGATAAGTCCATCCTTATTCTATAGTCCATCTATCCCCCCTTCCCCTGTACCACCTCTTCCCCCCCACTCCTTAGCCAATGGAACAACATAGTATATGTCCTTCCATAACTCCAAGTTCATACACTTTTATGCCAATAGCTATAATTTATTATAATTTATAATTTATATTTAAAGATGCTTAAAATATTTTCCATCATCTTTGTTGCTTGGTGTTTCCTCCACCCTTTATTTTTTAAAGATGTGTTGTTACCTCAGGGGCCCCTTTCACTGCCTATTTTGCTATCTATCTCACTCACCTAGAAACTGAAAGCCCTGCCTCCTCACGTGGGGGTGATCCCCACACCTGACATTGCAGAAGGTCCTCACCGCTGCTCTCTTTCTCCCTTTCTGTTTCTTTTTGATTTGTAGCACAAGGCCTCATATAAAGGGCAAGACTATATAATAAATAACATAAATGGATGACACTGGCAAATAAATAAAGGTCACAATTATGACTGAAGAAACAGGGACTTCTTGGGGGGGGTTGTTTTTGTGTGTGTGTGTGTGTGTGTGTGTGTGGTATGCGGGCCTCTCACTGCCGTGGCCTCTCCTGTTGTGGAGCACAGGCTCCAGACGCGCAGGCTCAGCAGCCATGGCTCACGGGCCCAGCCGCTCTGCGGCATGTGGGATCTTTCCGGACCGGGACACGAACCTGTGTCCCCTGCATCGGCAGGCGGACTCTCAACCACTGCGCCACCAGGGAAGCCCTCTTGGTTATTTTTACAAAGATAAGAAAATGCTAGACATAAAGAGTGACCTCGCTAAAACTTTGATCAGGACAAATATTTAATGATCATAATCCCAGAATTTTTACATTGTGCAACATTTTTTTAAATAACATAAACATACATAAACATATTTAATTTTCTGATGGTTTAAAGAGATTAAGGATTTTATTCTTTAGCTAAGGGGAAAAAAGAGGGGATTATTAAACACAAAATACAAATAAGATTCATGTTGAAGATTGCATTATTTTTTAATGTTAAATGAAATATGAATGGGGAAATAGTTTACTTATTAAACTTGTATATCTACCATATCCCATATCTCAGACACGGTTAGATGTTGTGGGAAAGTAAGGGTAAAACAGACAGAGCTCCTGTCTTCAATAAGCTTATGGTCCAGTGCAGCACTGTCTGACAAAAAGATAATGCAAGCCACATGTATAATTTTTTAAGGAAAAAGACACAGGTGAAATTTATTTTAATAATATATTTTATTTAACCCAATATGTCCAAAATATTATTCAACATGTAAACAACATTAAAAAATTACTAATGAGACATTTTACATACTTTTTTTGCATACCAGGTCTTCAAAATCCAGTGTGTGTTTTACACTTATAGCACATCTCCAGTTGGACCAGCCATATTTCAAGGGCTACTGTATTGGAAGCACAGGTTTAGTGCACCTGTCAGACCAGGCCATGTTATGCTGTGTACAAACCACCCAACAATGCAGCTGCTTAAAGCACCAAAAATAGATTTCTCGCTCAAGCTACATGTCCTTTGCATGTCAGCAGGGGAGTCAGGCACCATCTCAACACATGATTACAGTTAACAGGGATGAAATGCAGGAGTTGAGCACCGGCTATCAAGTGCACCCACCTGAAAATGACATGCATTACATCTGTGCCAAAGGGAGACAGGTAGCCAGAGGCACTGGAAAGTGCAGTCCTATCACCTGCCCAGAAAGCTGAGAGCTGAAATATTTGCTGCCCAACACCAGTGACTACCACATCTCTTAGGCAAACACCCTTAGTCAAAAAATGTGAAAAGCAAGAAGGGAGATAAAGAGGGAGATAGCTAGAGTTAAGCTACAACAGGGGGTGAAAGGTAATGACAGCACTCAGCGTGGGACAGATAAAATGCCAAAGGAGTTCAGGGGAGAGCAAAGTGACTTCTGGCACTAATGAAGAAGCAGCTAGAAATAGTAAGTACTTGCCTGGAACTACCTTACACATCTGGAAGACAGTCCCACCTAATTAGCTCAGAGGCCAGCCTTAAGAAACCAGATATCTCATCTCTATCATAGAATACAAGTTGCCGCTGCAAACACCCTGTGAAAATGTACAGTACAATATATACTAGAATCAAACATGCACTCTGAGAGTAATTCTGGGGGAATTGTCCTTTTAAACCACTCACTCCGAAATTATAAAACAGCCATCCCTGAACCAGCCATCAGATAACCCAGATGATTCTAGTATCTCAGAAAAGGGGGAAGGAGAGAAATACTCTGCAGTGACTAACATAGCACCATGTTCTGGGAACCTCCATCAGAATAAGAAATGCAAAGAAAAACCGAACATAGTATCAAAAAGACAATTTCAATTTCCTAAGCAATATCTTGTGAAGTTATTGAGATACTGGTTGAGAAACCTTCTTGTTTGCCCTGTAGGCTTCCCTGGCTATTTGGAGAGGTGTTAGCTATATATCTGGGAAGATTTTATGTATTACAGAGCTGTGAGATTATTGAATTAAAAAGTATCAAGGGGGCTTCCCTGGTGGCACAGTGGTTAAGAATCTGCCTGCCAATGCGGGTTCGAGCCCTTGTCCGGGAAGATCCCACATGCTGCAGAGCAACTAAGCCCGTGCGCCACAACTACTGAGCCGGCGTGCTACAACTACTGAAGCCCACATGCCTAGAGCCTGTGCTCCGCAACAAGAGAAGCCACTGCAGTGAGAAATCCGCGCACTGCAACAAAGGGTAGCCCCAACTCCCTGCAACTAGAGAAAGCCCACACGCAGCTACGAAGACCCAATGCAGTCAAAAATAAATAAATAAAATAAATAATTTTTTTTAAAGTATCAAGGAATGTAGAACTGCTGGATGCCACCTTCCAGGGAATAACTCATGGAAAATAGAAGACAACTTATCTTCATGTGTCTGCTTAGGTGACTGGGTTCAGTAATACAAACTTCAGAAAAAGACAATTGTATCTTGCAGAATATCTACTGATTTGCCGTACATTGCATAAGACATGTCCCATTCTGTCAATCATTAAAGGTAGCATATTTGATATGCGAAATAACTTACAGTATTTCTCATCAAATACAACCTTATCCCCCAAATCATATCCTCACACAGTAACCAAATGGCAGACAATTCTGTATTAACCCTGGAAATGGCAGCATCATCAATGTTAAAATCCAGGGAAAAAAATAACAATTTGCAGAATATCCACTTACCTATCTTGTTACAAAAGATGCACCTCATTCTGTCAATTATTTAAGGTAAAAGTATTTCAGATAATAACACATAGAATTTCTCACCAGAAGAAACCTTGTTCTCAAATTCTTTCCACACAAAAAGCAAATATTAATAATTATTTACTATTAAATCAACATTATTAGTCATCAGGGGAATGCAAATCAAAACCACAGTGTGATACCATTTCACATCCAGTAGGGTATATACAATAGAATATTACTCAGCCATAAAAAGGAATGAAATTGGGTCATTTGTAGAGATGTGGATGGACCTGGAAACTGTCATACAGAGTGAAGTAAATCAGAAAGAGAAAAACAAGTATTGTATATTACTTCATATACGTGGAATCTGAAAAAAATGGTATAGACAATATTATTTACAAAGCAGAAATAGAGTCACAGACGTAGAGAACAAACGTATGGATACCAAGGGGGAAAGGGAGGTGGGTGAGATGAACTGGGAGATTGGGATTGACATATATACACTACTGATACTAAGTATAAAATAAATAACTAATGAGAACTTACTGGGAGCTCTACTCAGTGCTCTGTGGTGACCTAAATGGGAAGGAAAGCCAAAAAAGAGGGTATATAGGTACACATATAGCTGATTCATGTTTCTGTACAGTAGGAATTAACATAACATTGTAAAGCAACTATACTCCAATAAAAATTATTTAAAAAACCACAGTGTGAAACCATTTCACATCCACTAGCATAGTTATAACCAAAAAACAGATAAGTAGAAGCCAAGATAATAATAATGGCGAGGATGTGGAGAAATTAGTACCCTAAGCAATTGCTGCTGATGAGAATGTAAAATGGTGCAGCTGCTTTTGAAAACAGTCTAGTACTTCCTCAAAAGAATATACATAGAGGGACCATATGACCCAGCAATTCCACTCTTAGGTATATACCCAAGAGAAATAGAAACATGTGTCCACACAAAAACTTGAACATGAATGTTCACAACAGCATATATATAATAGCTAAAAATTAGATATAACCCAAATGTCCATCAACTGATGGATAAAAAAATGGTATATTCATACAATAAACTATTATTTGGCAATAAAAAGAAATGAAATTTTGACACTTGGTTCAACGTGGATAAACTTCAAAAACTTAATGCTAAGTGAAAGAAACTATTCACAAAAGACCATATACACTATGGTTCCATTTATTTGAAATGTCCAGAATAGGCAAATCTATAGAGATAGAGAGTAGATTAGTGGCTTGCAGAAGGGTGGGTGGAGAGGAGACGGGGAGTGACTGCTAATGATTGTGGTTTTTTTGTGGGAAGGTCAGGTAAAGAGAATGTTCTAAAATTGATTGTGGTGATGGTTGAACAACTCTGTGAATACACTAAAACCATTGAACTGTACACTTTAAACAGGAGAATTGTGTGGTTATGTGAATTTTATCTGAATGAAATAGTTCTTTAAAAAAATGCAAGGTGTGTTTACAGGCAACCATAAATAGACCATTCTGACAAGATAAAGTAATTTTGATAGTGAGGAACGGAAACTAAAACTGGAAAACTAAGTTGCCACTGTGGTATGCTGGCAGTACTTTAATGCAAAGAAAAAGAGTTTGAACTGTATTCCTACCTTCCCAGCTGATTGCTTTAGGATAACATGTATATAAAGAATCCAAAACCTAATAATTATCCAAAAAATGATAGCTATTCTTGTTATTATCATTATTAGGAGGTCCCTGATCATTCTATGCAGTGCATTCACCTTACTGGGACCTCTGGCTTGTCCTCCTGGGCCCTCCATAGTCTGGATTTTATGTGACCACTTGAACTTAGCTCTCCCAAGACCATAGGTCCATCCAACTTAATTCAATATACTTGTGAAGATTAAAAGAGACAACGGAAGACAGCTTGATTTGGGGGCCCTTAGAAAACAGAAAATAATCAAAGTGCTGAAATTCTAGCGCATAATATAATACACAAAAGCAATATCCACAAAGGTAAATTAGACTTGTAAGTTATCTTGAGGTAATAGAATGTCACTGGAATAATAAGTGAAATACAATTAAGCTCAATAATGGCTATGTTCACTAAAAGTTACTCAACCAGACACATATTATTACCAGTGGGAAGCTGTTAGAGATTAGTGTGTGGAAGACAGTGGACCTTACAAGAACAAGGGAGAAACTGAAAGTCACCCAAAATGACTATAACTTTTCCAGCTTTGATGGATCAGGACTTTGAGCCACATGAGGAACCATAGAATTTTTTTCATGTTTCTCTCCATTGAACAAAATAACTCAAAGTACACGTGCATTACAAAGTTCAGCATTTAGGGCTTCCCTGGTGACGCAGTGGTTAAGAATCCACCTGCCAATGCAGGGGACGTGGGTTTGAGCCCTGGTCCAGGAAGATCCCACATGCCGCAGAGCAACTAAGCCCGTGTGCCACAACTACTGAGTCTGTGTTCTAGTGCCCGCAAGCACAAGTGAGCTTGCGCGCCATAACTACTGAAGCCCGCATGCCTAGAGCCCATGCTCTGCAACAAGAGAAGCTACCGCAATGAGAAGCCCGTGCACCGCAAGCAAGAGTAGCCCCCGCTCGCCACGACTAGAGAAAGCCCACGCACAGCAACGAAGACCCAACACAGCCAAAAAAATAAAATAAATTTTTTAAAAGTTCAGCATTTAAAGAGCACTGACATTTTACTAATATTAAAAATAAACCAAGAGAGAAGATGTAATTATTTTTTCTGAGTTTCTTACCTTTTCATCTAGGACCATGCGGGAGACATAACTTTTCTGAACAACTTTTTAACTGTCAAGTAGATAATGAATATACATACAAGTCATCAGAGAGTCATACACACACACACACACACATACACACACACACACACAAACCCTAAAATAAATTAATGAACAAAATGAAAAGTGGTTTTCCTATCTTTAAGCAGGTAATAATTTCAGGTCTAATTAGCAACAGGCCCTGTTGCTGGTATGTACCTAATGAAACCCAGGTTACTTCTAAACTTAGGACAGTTATCAATGAGTGAGCAGAAAGGGAACAAAACCTCTAACATAACACGGTGTTTTCCTGCATAATAGAAAAACAGGTTTTCATAAGGTTGCAGGGACAAATCTCCCTGGGGTTCCATGGTGTCAATACCTGCTCAACTTCCTGCCTTTCTTTAAAAAAATTTTTTTTTAACTTTTTATTTTACATTGGAGTATAGTTGATTGACAATGTTGTGTTAGTTTCAGGTGTACAGCAAAGTGATTCAGTTATACATATACATGTATCTATTCTCTTTCAAATTCTTTTCCATTTCGGTTGTTACATAATACTGAGCAGAGTTCCCTGTGCTATACAGTAGGTCCTTGTTGTTTATCCATTTTAAATACAGCAGTGTATACATGTCAATCCTAAACTCACTAACTACCCCTTCTAATTTCCAAGCTGGAGCAGCAACCTCCTTTGCCAGGTTTGCTTCTGTCTCAGACTCTGATGCTACTGTAGGGCCAAGGCTACGTAAGAAATTAGTTGGCACTAGTCGGCACACAAAGATAGGTGGTCCAGAAGAGCTGTGAGGTAAAGAAAAAAACTAAGCAGAGACTTAAACCCACCATGGACAATCTACCTGTGGTTAAATCAAATGGTAACATGGACAAAACATGTGTTTTACTCTTCTTTAAGTGTCCCAAACTGCACATGGCAATCCTCAGCATCAGCAGTCTGCTCAGGGGTGGTCTTTCCACTGACATCCTAAATGACCCATCAATACATTTACCATCTTTCCTTTTGTGTTTATATATCTTTAAAGGGAGAAGGAGGACAAAAATGAAGATAAAAGCATTAAGAACAAAATCTGCAAGCTATTTTGAGGACATAGAGTCTTTTACAATTTATTTTTCTCTCATTTCAAAATAAAAACTTTATACTATGCCATGTAAATTCCAAGGATTAAACTTACAAGTTTAATCACTTCTATTATTCAAATACAAATTATTCATGTTTCTGATTATAATAGAATTACTACTTTAAACAGATACAGTCTTTCTCCAAGTCCATTTATTTATTTTTCTGAAACAGTATATTTCTTGTTACTTTCCACCTTTACCTGATGGAGAAGCAGGAAGTATCTCAGCCTTTGGGCCAATAGAAAGCACCATTATTACCTATCTTGTAGATCAAAAATAACCCCCTGAGGTCTAAAGTTTCATTTCCAAAACTACCTCTCACATAGTCTATTATCTGATTGAAGGAAAAGACATTAACTGCCAAAGCCCTAGGACCTAAGCTTATTTTGTCTCTGAGCCAAACAAGACTATAGTTCCTAACAGAATAGCATAATAAGCAATCTTCCAAGAGCTATAGTCAGTAATTTACCAAAATTACTCCAAAAGACAGCATAGGAAGCATAAAACTTTTGCTTAGTATATTTCTTTTCCTATGATTTAAAGAAAAAGGGATTTAGAAATAAACTACTAAGTGGATTTAAAAATAAGAAAGCTACAAATCAAGATGAAAATAAGCAACTGGGTAGAGTTAATGATGACCTTAATATGTTCAAAATTAGTAGAAAGAAAAAATAATAGGAAATGTTCTAAAAATGGAAGATCCATAGTCAAGCTTATGCGTCCCAAGCAGAAAATCTAACATTAGACATTAAAACCTATGCATTCTCTCTCTGGAAGATCTTCACACAAATTATCCACAGGAATCCAAGTATCAAGGGAAAAACTCTGCATACAAAATTTAATATGCAAATATATACTCTAGAAAAAGGAAAACATTCTTGATGAAATGGAATACAGCAGCTATTTAGAGCTAACACATTTATGATTATTATAAACTATTATTGATTGGGATTAATAAAGAGTAACTAAATGTTGAATTCCAAAATACAGTTTGGAAACATTCCAGAATACTTCTAAAATTGTGTGTCCTATGGAGTGTAAATATATAATCAAACACTGTTTGCCAAGAAACTGACAAATATTCTAACATTCCTGAATTACTTTTATGAAGGCTGACTTCTAGAGAAACCATAATAATGCCATACATCTGAAATACATTTTTTTAAACACAGAAAAATAGAGCATGCTTGCAAAGCATATGCCTGATGGAATTAATTTTCAAGGTCCTGAGGAAAATTTATACATATTTTGTCCAAAAAAAAGTGGCCATAGGCATGTTAACATGTAAAAAAGGATGTAGCTGGCTTAGCCATACTAAGCCATTAGTAAAGAAAATCCTGGTCCTCTAAGCCTCTCCCTTACTGTTCCCTTTTTCCCTCTACTATTTTCAGACCTACAAGGCCCCTGGGTTTTCTCTTTTCCCTAGTCCCCTATTAAAATGTATTTGCAATATGGATCTAATATCATCACTTTGTTCCTGTGTCAATTTAGGCCATGTGTTGCTACTCTCAGAGGTCTCTGCTTTCTTTCCCATGATGCAATAAAAGACTGAACTTTTTCCCATTACAAAATAAAAGGCTTTGTCCTGGTTGAAGTCATTTTAGCATTCAGAGAACAACTGCAGAAGTTATAAAATTATTTTACCTTGGAAATCTTACTTTAAACAAAAGCCCATTCTGTTTTCCTATAAAGCCAGCCTGGCTATAGGAAAGATAATTCTCACATTTGAAACTGCTTGTTGAACTAATTCAACTCCATGCAAAATTAGCAGGTTCTCTTCTTACATCAATGTTCCTCCATCTTTGTATCTGGTGACCCCACTAGGTAACTCTGAAGAACCCAGTTCACAATTTCTATCACTGTCTACCAAAAAAAAGTATGCAGGAATATAAAAGCATCCCTTTTATTAATCAAAAGAAGGTAGTGATCTGAGAAGGCCAGAGAGGGCAACCCTGGGAAGGGTGATAAACCACACTGTGCTCAATGAAGAAATAGCTATTTCCTAACCAGGCAAAGGTTTTCACGTATGTCAGGAATCCTACTTCTCCCTCTGTCATTTTTAATCAGGGAGGTGGAGCTGCCACAGATGTTTGGTAGCTAGTGAGACAAGGGTCCAAAACTCAAATGCCTACAGGGGCTCAGCAGCTCACAGAAATAAACGTTGTGAACAGAGTGACATACGGGCAGTGGTGGAGATCCAGGAGACAGCAAAACCCTCCAACAGGGGGCATCTGTGACTCAGCTACACTGTGGCCATACGATGTTGCCAGATTACCAGGTTTTTTAAAAAACTAAAAATAGAGCTACCGTTTAATCCAGCAATTCCACTCCTGGGCATATAGCCAAAGAAAACCATAATTTGAAAAGATACATGCACCTCAATGTTCACTGCAGCACTATTTACAATAGTCAGGACATGGAAGCAACTTAAATGTCCAGCAACAGGAAAATGGATAAAGAGATGTGGTACATATATACAATGGAATATTCTTCAGCCATAAGAAAGAATGAAATAATGCCATTTGCAGCAACATGGGTGGGCTTAGAGATTGTCATACTGAGTGAAGTAAGTCAGACAGAGAAAGACAAATATCATATGATATCGCTTATATGTGGAATCTAAAAACGGCTACAGATGAACTTACCTACAAAACAGAAATAGATTTACAGATGTAGAAAATAAACTTGTGGTTACCAGGGGGTAAGGGGGGAGGAATAAATTGGAAGATTGGGATTGACATATACACACTACTATATATAAAATAGATAACTAATAAGGACCTGCTGTATAGCACAGGGAACTCTACTCAATACTCTGTAATGACCTAAATGGGAAAAGAATCTAAAAAAGAGTGGATATATGTATATGTATAACAGATTCACTTTGCTGTATACCTGAAACTAACACATTGTAAATCAACTATACCTCAATATAAATTTTTTTAAAAAACATAAAATACAGATTTTCATGTGAAATTTGCTAGCAACTACCAGTAATGCAAATGTTTAAAAACACTGGATGGGGTAACTCTGGGTGAGCCAAACTAAAGCCATCAGTTGTCAGGGTGTGTCCCATTGGTTACCTGTTTGGTGCCTCTATTATACAGTATGATCACCTAGCCCAACCCCTGATACTTTTACCAGTGGGATTTTAAACTATGGAACCCGGGGGGAATATGTGATATAATGATTAATTTTACGTATCAGTCTGGAGGGTATTTTTGAATGAGATTAACAGTTAAATAAGTGAATTTGGGGTAAAGCAGATTGCTCTCCATAATGTGGGTGGGCTTCATCCACTCATTTGAAGCCCTGAAAAGAACAAAAAGATTGCCCTTGCTGAACAACAGAGAATTCTCCAGAAGAATGCCTTCAGACTTCATCTGCACCATCAGCTCTCCTGCGTATCAAGCCTGCTGGTCCACACTACAGATTTTGGACTCACCAACCTCCATAATTGTATTAGCCAATTATTTATAATAAATATATACACATTCTATTGATTCTGTGTTTCTGGAGAAACCTAATACAACTGATTTGGCCAAAGTCACAGAACTAGTTTGGGGAAATTTTTAAATGAATTGTTCTAACTCTTTCCCTAGAGTATGTTCCAGTATACTGTACTGGAGCAGGAATCCTTGTGGAGTGGAAGATGGCATTACAGATATGTCTTTGTGTATGTATATACAACACCTGGAGACAGCACACACAACACGTTATTTCTCAGAGTGTAGTTGCAGCACTACAGAGTCATGTAGAGGCTTGTTTATATACAGATTCCTAGGTCTAGATCCAGAAGGACTGAATCCAGCTTTCTAGGTTTGGGGCCCAGGAATCTGCATCTTGGCAGCTCCCCAAGATGGTTCCTGTGCACACCAAAGTTTGAGAACGCTGGAGTAATTAAGAGGTAAAATAGATTAGTGGTTAAGAGCACAGTCTCTGGAGCCAGATTGCCTGGGTTTGAAGCCCAACTCCATCACTTGGTAGCTACATGAGTGACCTTGGGCCAGTTACTTAACCCTGTGCTTCAATGTAGAGTATACTTCACACCTCACATCTCAGAGATGGTGCGAGGATTGAATAAGGAAAAGTTGTAAAAACTTATGCATAATTAGCCTTTAATTAATGGTAGCTATTACTAAACTCTCTCATCACAGGTGTTCTGGCACATTTTCAGTATCATGCTAATTGATATTTATAGCAATGATCACAGTGGCACTTTAAGATCTTGAAATACTTGCTAAAGCAAAGATCAGTGTGGTTAGATGCTTCATTTTATGCAAATGCTTTGTAACTTGGTAATTTGCGTGTAACATCAATGGTAAGTTTCTAGAGATTAGAACATTTGATAAACCTGAATACCACACCTGACTATAACATGTAACAGAGTCTGCTGTATATGTGTACCATGTAGTGTGAAGAGTGAGAGATTTTCTTAGGTAGTGTGGTCTTTCTGCAGTGTACCTCCTCTTCTTTCTCTATTTCTATAATGGTTGATGCTATATTTTATTTATGTTTTAGCTCTCCAGCCCCTAGCTTAGACAGCCTCCACACAGGCATTCAAATATAAATATTTGTTGAATTAAATTTTCACACTGACATAATGGCTTTGATCCAACATTCTTTCACTAACAAATTCTCATGATGATATCTAAAAAAAACATATCTAAAGAAAGATATCTAAAGAAGGATATACAAACAGATGTTACAAAAGGAGGTTAGAAATAATGACACATGGAATATTTGTCTCCTCCCACCAAAAAAGAGCCCAATTCACTCAACTTTCAATCTTTCATTCCACCAAACTCTTAACCTGAGAACAGTTATCAGCTAATAAACTGAACCTGCACAAATACAGGAGCTAACACACAAGTAAAAAGAAGCCACTTGAGAGGAAATTGAGTGAGGTCAGAAATATGGTAGGCTTTTGGATCATTTAGCACTAAATATAAACTTGAGATCTCTTTGCATTTGAATTTGAGATAGTTAAAAGTAGTCTTTTAACAGAGCACATCTGCTTTAGGACAACTTAAAACATGCAGAAAATTTTGCAGATCCCATGTGGCACAATTAAGGACTTGAAGGTGAAAAATAAAAATAATGGGGACCAAAAATAACTATAAGGTTTGACTTGGAACAGAAGGAACATGCCTATGAAAACAAGGAAAAATAAGGGCAAAATAAGGCTTCAGACATTAAAAGTATCAGGATGAGGGGCTCTCCAGGAGGGGACATCCTGGTTGAGCAGAGGCAGATGGACCAAGAGTTGGGTGGCTGTTCCCTGTAGAGCAGATGGTCTAAGGATACGGGAGAGAATCAGCAATCCAAAAACTAGACTCTGGACTAGATACCAGTGGTTACAAATTATCAGCCTAACAGAAGACTAACACATCTATGCGTGCCCAGTATCAAACAAAACTCACCAACTTCACATTAGTGGGAGATTTCAAAATCAATGAAATAAGCAAGAATAAAGAAGCTACAAGAGAAGGGGATTCAACAAAACTCTTCATTCACTCACACATGAACTTAGCAGTTATCAAGACCAAACCTGTGCAAGGTACTGTTCAAGGGAAAAACAAAAATGGCAAAAAGATATGGCTCCGACCCCAAAAACTAATAATCTAGGTAAAGGATATAATATAAAGAACATATATATAAGAAACAATAATAACACAAAGGAATAATCATAATGCTTAAAGTGAGTTTCAGTATTCTAGCAGAGTGAAAGGAAGGAAAGATTTCTCTAACAGAGTGAATTGGAAATAATGAATGGAGTTAAGGGCTTTTGAGAAGACCTGAAAAGTCAGGCTTGACTTGATTATAAGATGGAAGAACAATATGTAAAGAAGTGGCACAGGCAGATGTCTATGAAGGAGAGAACAGAGAACAACCTACTAAAGCAAATATTCAAATCTACTGGGACTTAGAGTACTGGCTGCAGAGTTATGGGGGACAAGGCTGAAATCTCACCTGACTGTCACAGACCTTCACTGCTACACTACAGTGTTTGGGTTTTAATTGCTAAGCAGAAGGAAACTACTAAAGGCTTTGACCTGGTCATAGCAAGGTTTGATCTATCTGATGAGAAACAAAGTGTTATTTATTTACTTATTTTTTTTAGGGAAGCCCCCAACACAATTTTTTTTGAATTTTATTTTTGGATTTTATTTTATTTATATTTTTATACAGCAGGTTCTTATTAGTCATCAATTTTATACACATCAGTGTATATATGTCAATCCCAATCTCCCAAATCATCACACGCCCCCCCCCACCACAACTTTCCCCACTTGGTGTCCATACGTTTGTTCTCTGCATCTGTGTCTCTATTTCTGCCCTGCAAACCAGTTCATTTGTACCATTTTTCTAGGTTCCACATATATGCGTTAATATACGATATTTGTTTTTCTCTTTCTGACTTACTTCAGTCTGTGTGACAGTCTCTAGATCCATCCACGTCTCCACAAATGACCCAATTTCATACCTTTTTATGGCTGAGTAATATTCCTTTGTATATATGTACCACATTTTCTTTATCCATTCATCTGTGGATGGGCATTTAGGTTGCTGCCATAACCTGGCTATTGTAAATAGTGCTTCAATGAATATCGGGGTGCATGTGTCTTTTTGAATTATGGTTTTCTCTAGCTTTATGCCCAGTAGTGGGATTGCTGGGTAATATGGCAATTCTATTTTTAGTTTTTTAAGGAACCTCCATACTGTTCTCCATAGTGGCTGTATCAATTTACATTTCCACCAACAGTACAAGAGGGTTCCCTTTTCTCCACACCCTCTCCAGCATTTGTTGCTTCTAGATTTTCTGATGATGCCCATTCTAACTGGTGTGAGGTGATACCTCATTGTAGTTTTCATTTGCATTTCTCTAATAATTAGTGATGTTGAGCAGCTTTTCATGTGCTTCTTGGCCATCTGTATGTCTTCTTTGGAGAAATGTCTATTTAGGTCTTCTGCCCATTTATGGATTGGGTTGTTTATTTTTTTAATATTCAGTTGCATGAGCCGTTTATATATTTTGGAGATTAATCATTGTCCACTGATTCATTTGCAAATATATTCTCCTATTCTGAGGGCTGTCTTTTCATCTTGTTTGTAGTTTCCTTTGCTGTGCAAAAACTTGTAAGTTTCATTAGGTCCCATTTGTTTATTTTTGTTTTTATTTCCATTACTCTAGGAAGTGGATCATAAAAGATCTTGCTGTGATTTATGTCAAAGAGTGTTCTTCCTATGTTTTCCTCTAAGAGTTTTATAGTGTCCGGTGTTACATTTAGGTCTCGAATCCATTTTGAGTTTATTTTTGTGTATGGTGTTAGGGAGTGTTCTAATTTCATTCTTTTACATGTAGCTGTCCAGTTCTCCCACACCACTTATTGAAGAGACTGTCTTTTCTCCATTATATATCCTTGCCTCCTTTGTCATAGATTAGTTGACCAGAGGAGCATGGGTTTATCTCTGGGCTTTCTATCCTGTTCCATTCATCTATATTTCTGTTTTTGTGCCAGTACCATATCGCCTTGATTACTGTAGCTTTGTGTATAGTCTGCATCAGGGAGTCTGATTCCTCCAGCTCCGTTTTTTTCCCTCAAGACTGCTTTCACTACTCAGGGTCTTTTGTGTCTCCACACAAATTTTAAGAATTTTTTGTTCTAGCTCTGTAAAAAATGCCATTGGTAATTTGGTAGGGATTGCATTAAATCTGTAGATTGCTTTGGGTAGTATAGTTATTTTCACAACATTGATTCTTCCAATCCAAGAGCATGGTATATCTCTCCATCTGTTTGTTTCATCTTTAATTTCTTTCAACAGTGTCTTATAGTCTTCTGCATACAGGTCTTTTGTCTCCTTATATAGGTTTATTCCTAGGTATTTTATCCTTTTTGTTGCAGTGGTAAATGGGAGTGTTTCCTTAATTTCTTTTTCAGATTTTTCATCATTAGTGTATAGGAATGCAAGAGATTCCTGTGCATTAATTTTGTATCCTGCAACTTTACCAAATTCATTGATTATCTCTAGTAGTTTATTGGTGGCATCTTTAGGATTTTCTATATGTAGTATCACATCATCTGCAAACAGTGACAGTTTTACTTCTTTTCCAATTTGTATTCTTTTTATTTCTTTTTCTGCTCTGATTGCTGTGGCTAGGACTTCCAAAACTATGTTGAATAATAGTGGTGAGAGTCGATATCCTTGTCTTGTTCCTGATCTTAGAGGAAATGCTTTCAGTTTTTCACCATTGAGAATGATGTTTGCCATGGGTTTGTTATATATGGCCTTTATTATGTTGAGGTAGGTTCCCTCTGTGCCCAATTACTGGAGAGTTTTTATCATAAATGGGTGTTGAATTTTTTCAAAAGCTTTTTCTGCATCTATTGAGATGATCATACAGTTTTTCCCCTTCAAGTTGTTAATATGGTGTTTCACATTGATTGATTTGCATATATTGAAGAACCTTTGCATCCCTGGGATAAATCACACTGGATCATGGTGTATGATCCTTTTAATGTGTTGTTGGATTCTGTTTGCTAGTATTTTGTTGAGGATTTTTGCATGTATGTTCATCAGTAATATTGGCCTGTAATTTTCCTTTTTTTTATAGTATCTTTACCTGGTTTTTGTATCAGGGTGATGGCGGTCTCATAGAATGAGTTTGGGAGTGTTCCTTCCTCTGCAGTTTTTTGGAAGAGTTTGAGAAGGATGGTGTTAGCTCTTCTCTAAATGTTTGATAAAATTCACCTATGAAGCCATCTGGTCCTGCACTTTTGTTTGTTGGAAGATTTTTAAGCACAGCTTCAATTTCATTACTTGTGATTGGTCTGTTTATATTTTCTATTTCTTCCTGGTTCAGACTTGGAAGGTTATACCTAAGAATTTGTCCATTTCTTCCAGATTGTCCATTTTATTGGCATAGAGTTGTTTTTAGTAGTCTCTTAGGATGCTTTGTATTTCTGTGGTGTCTGTTGTAACTTCTCCATTTTCGTTTCTAATTTTATTGATTTGAGTCCTCTCCCTCTTTTTCTTGATGAGTCTGGCTAATGGTTTATCAATTTTGTTTACCTTTTCAAAGAACCAGCTTTTAGTTTTATTGATCTTTGCTATTGTTTTCTTTGTTTGTATTTCATTTATTTCTGCGCTGATCTTTATGATTTCTTTCCTTCTACTAACTTTGGGTTTTGTTTGTTCTTCTTTCTCTAGTTCCTTTAGGTGTAACGTTAGATTGTTTATTTGAGATGTTTGATGTTTCTTGAGGTAGGATTGTCTTGCTATAAAATTCCCTTTTAGAACTGCTTTTGCTGCATCCCATAGGTTTTGGATCGTCGTGTTTTCATTGTCATTTGTCTCTCAGTATTTTTTGATTTCCTCTTTGATTTCTTCAGTGATCTCTTGGTTATTTAGTAACGTATTGTTTAGCCTCCATGTGTGTGTGTTTTTTACGTTTTTTTCCCTGTAATTGATTTCTAATCTCACAGCATTGTGGTCAGAAAAGGTGCTTGATATGATTTCAATTTTCTTAAATTTACTGAGCCTTGATTTGTGACCCAAGATGTGATTTATCCTGTAGAAGGTTCCATGCGCACTTGAGAAGAAAGTGTAATCTGCTGTTTTCAGATGGAATGCCCTATAAATATCAATTAAATCTATCTGGTCTATTGCATTATTTAAAGTATGTGTTTCCTTATTAATTTTCTGTTTGGATGATCTGTCCATTGGTGTAAGCGAGGTGTTAAAGTCCCCCATTATTGTTGTGTTACTGTTGATTTCCTCTTTTACAGCTGTTAGCAGTTGCCTTATGTATTGAGGTGCTCTTATGTTAGGTGCATATAAATTTATAATTGTTATATCTTCTTCTTGGATTGATCCCTTGATCATTATGTAAAGTCCTTCCTTGTCTCTTGTAACATTCTTTATTTTAAAGTCTATTTTATCTGATATGAGTAGTGCTACTCCAGCTTTCTTTTGATTTCCATTTGCATGGAATATCTTTTTCCATCCCGTCACTTTCAGTCTGTATATGTCCCTGGGTCTGACATGGGTCTCTTGTAGACAGCATATATATGGGTCTTGTTTTTGTATCCATTCAGCAACCCTGTGTCTTTTGGTTGGAGCATTTAATCCATTCATGTTTAAGGTAATTATTGATATGTATGTTCTTATGACCATTTTCTTAATTGTTTTGGTTTTTTTTTTTTTTTTTTTTTTCTTTTTGCGGTATGCGGGCCTCTCACTGCTGTGGCCTCCCCCGTTGCGGAGCACAGGCTCCGGATGCGCAGGCCCAGCGGCCATGGCTCACGGGCCCAGCCGCTCCGCGGCATATGGGATCCTCCCAGACCGGGGCACGAACCCGTATCCCCTGCATCGGCAGGCGGACTCTCAACCACTGCGCCACCAGGGAGGCCCTGTTTTTGTAGGTCCTTTTCTTATCTTGTTTTTCCCACTTAGAGAACTTCCCTTAGCATTTGTTGTAGAGCTGGTTTGGTGGTGCTGAATTCTCTTAGCTTTTGCTTGTCTGTAAAGTTTTAATTTCTCCATCAAATCTGAATGAGATCCTTGATGGGTAGAGTAATCTTGGTTGTACATTCTTCTCTTTCATCAATCTAAATATATCATACCACTCCCTTCTGGCTTGTAGAGTTTCTGCTGAGAAATCAGCTGTTAACCTTATGGGCATTCCCTCTGTGTTGTTTGTCATTTTTCCCTTGCTGTTTTCAGTAATTTTTCTTTGTCTTTAATTTTTGCTGTTTGATTACTATGTGTCTCAGTGTGTTTCTCCTTGGGTTTATCCTGTATGGGACTCTCTGAGCTTCCTGAACTTGGGTGGCTATTTCCTTTCCCATGTTAGGGAAGTTTTCAATGATAATCTCTTCAAATATTTTCTCAGGTACTTTCTCTCTCTCTTCTCCTTCTTGGACCCTATAATGCGAATGTTGTTGTGTTTAATGTTGTCCCAGAGGTCTCTTAGCTGTCTTCATTTCTTTTCTTTTTTTTTTTTCTTTATTCTGTTCTGCAGCAGTGAATTCCACCATTCTGTCTTCCAGGTCACTTATCTATTCTTCTGTCTTAGTTATTCTGCTATTGATTCCTTCTAGTATATTTTTCATTTCAGTTATTGTATGGTTCAGCTCTGTTTGTTTGTTCTTTAATGCTTCTAGGTCTTTTTTAAACATTTCTTGCATCTTTTCGATCTTTGCCTCCATTCTTTTTCCGAGGTCCTGGATCATCTTCACTATCATTATTCTGAATTCTTCTTCTGGAAGGTTGCCTATCTCCACTTCATTTAGTTGTTTCTCTGGGGTTTTACCTTGTTCCTTCATCTGGTAAAAAGCCCTCTGCCTTTTCATCTTGTCTATTTTTCTGTGACTGTACAAAGTGGTTTTTAGAAAAGGGTGAGAGTCAGGAGGAAAACTTGGAGACTCCTATAATAATCCATCAGAGTACCAGTAAATGCCTAAATTAAGGTAATGAGTATAGATATGGGAAGGAAAAGATTAACGGAAGTGGTACATGATCCTAATATGTGGAGTGTTCTGATATTAATTAGCATATTCACTGCTAAGAAAATGAATATGTTTATGCTCAATGGAACTAGAAACTTCCCAATTCCTGTGTAATTCCCAACATACCATCCTCAAATTCTTAAAACATTCCTCTAATGTTTCTTCTCAAAGAGAAATTTTCTTTTAGTATTTTTTAGCCTCTAAATTAAGATAACTTACCATTATCTCCTGTCAGAGGTTTTCCCAGAACTGCCATGTAGAGGAAGGACCAAGGAACAGCACACATCACAGAATGACTAAAATAGCACCTTCCTGTTAATGAGCTTAAACGTGAAATTCATAGAAGTCTGAAGTTTGTGTCACTTACATAGCTCCTCCTTTCTGAATATAATCATACTTTAGCAAGCAAGCACCTCCAAACAATTATTCTCAAATACATATTACATGATGCAGTGGAATAATTGTAAATTACCACATAGTTCTTGACATCCACTATGATGCTCGCTCATGAAAGAGACCACAGATGCTGAACCGATAGAGATTAAAATCTCTCCCCATCCTTTTGAAGGAAACAGGAGGCAAGTCATCTGAGAAGAAACTAAGCTGAGGCTCTCTGCAGGCCTTCCTGCCTTCAATTTCTATCCCAACCCAGTGAACAACATAATTTGTGGTGTTTTCTTCTATTTCCAAAAGGGTTTGTGATCAGACACCAGAAAACAGAGCTCCAATTATCTAGCATTACAGAATTCCAGCATTAAGGTTTAAATGAGACCTGCAGATCATTTCTCTCATTTACCTCCTTCCAAGGCCAAGAAAAATGAGGATCAAGGTCCCACAGCTGGTATGGCAAAGTGTAAGTCTTCACACTGCCAGTTTAAGATTCTTTTCACTGCCCTCCACATTGTCTATTACAAGCCTTCAGTTCTAAATATCCATGTACCCAAATGATGGAGTGTCAACCCCAGTATGATATACTGGATCACAGTCAAGGCAGAAAAATAAAAGTCCAGCCGTATACACAAAGGGCACGATTGCTCCAGCTTTTCCCCACCATGGAGATGTGTACTGTTTCCAGGTTGTGAATCAGGCAAGATTCATGCAGATTTATTCCACTATGGCATTGCTGTATACTTAGGAAGTTAGTAAAAATAGAACAACATTTAAAAAACAACTCTGGAATACACAATGTGTTGTTAAAAACACTTTGAAAAGATAATAAAAGCACTGAGAAATGATTTTGATCCTTATAGATCTAATTCAGTTATTAGGAGAGTATCAATACATTAATGCAGATACCTCTAAAATGGAGTTAATGATGAGATGTTGATTGTTTACATATTAATATACAAGCAAGTGTAGTATTATGATCCATTTAGAACTTTCAAAAAGGAATATCCCTAACATGCCTCTAGGAATCAAAATTATAATAAGTTATTAAAAGACCCACAGGTTCTCAGTCAGTAACTCAATCACCATAAGGTTATCATCTAATAATTCCCAATACTCCCAAGGAATTAGCCTCTGATCAAAACAGCAGACACTCAATCTGCACTCAGTCTGTGTGTACCATTTAGTGATTCTTGGTTAATATCAAGACTCTTCCACAGCTGGGTTAAATGATGATCATGGCCAGATGCCAGAGGCTTTTTCTACCTTGGGATTACCATGACAACCACTCCTTACTCCCCACCTAAAGGCAAGTAAGGAGGTAACTCATACAGGCAAGGAGTCCAATTTGAAGGAAGCAGCACTGGTGAGTGTTTTCTGAGTTATGTTCTCTCATCAGCCAAAGGACCTTAGCCAATCTGCTTAACTTCTCTGTGCTGAGCTTTCCTCTCCTGCAAAATGACGATGATATCTACTTCATAACGTTTTCCTGAAGATCAAATCAATGAGATAAAGTGTGAAAGCACCAGCAGTATCTAGAATATGGCAACTCTCTACAAATGATACCTATTATTATACTATATGGAGGTATGATTTATCCATACAAGAACAATGATGTAGGTTCCACATCAGAATATATGTATGATATAAAATACTGTTTATCAAGAATGGTTATGCTGTATGGGAGACTCACCCCTGGGAAGAATTTCAGCATCAATAAATTTAATGGCTTCTACTGCTGATAACTGGGTGCTGTTTCCACAAAAAGTCATTTCCCCCTTCTTATTACTATAGTATCTTAAATCCACAACTAACTCACTCCAGTGAGTTAAAAGGTAAGCACTAACTGGAGAAGGCAACAAAATAAGCCATTATCAATGAATTTCACTTCAGCAAAGTAGAGTATCAAATTCTTTAGCTGATCAGCAGAAGAGTACTGACTCAGGGCAGAGGTTTAAGACAGAACATAAACTTTCACTACTTAGCTATAATGCCAATAAATGGCCTCAAAGCTATCCTGACTAAGGTTTCAGAAAGGACCTATTCGCTCTGCTAGGGGACAGAGTAACAAGGTCCTATCAGTTCTAGTGTATTAATCATGAATGCTCATCACAAAGACAGAATGAGTTTGACCAATTGTCCTAACTAACCAAAAGAGACTGATTAGTCTTTAGGTTTCTGGACTAGCCTTGTGGAGTATTAAATATTTATCAGAAGACAATTAGTCACTCAATTAATAAGATTTCTATGACACAAGTCAATGTTCCTCAGTCATGTCCAACAACCAACCAGTTCAGAGTGTTATAAACCTCAGGATTACTTTGATGCCACAGTCTTTCAGCCTTTAATAATCTTTTCCATGCACGATGCCTATGTGTTCATCAGGATGCTTTTTGCTAAGTGACAGAAATCCAGCTTAGATTAGTTTAAGAAACATGAAAATATATAGGGAGCATACTAAAGTATCCTAAGATATTAAAGGATTGACCACTTAAACTGCAGGAAGTATGTATCTCTCTACGGTCTGACCCTCTCACTATAGACTGGCTTTCTTCTCTGGGTAGTAAATCTGCTATTATAAGCTCCTGGGTTTCACATCTTATAAATTTCCCAGAAAAAAAGGAACGGACTCCTTCTCAATTCACTTGCAAACTTCAGGGGAAGGACTAGCTTGAGTCAGATGTCCACTCCTGGCCAGTCCATTGTGGCCCTAGTAAGAGAAAAGATGGGAGTAGCGAAGAGGCAGGGTCACGTAAAGAACAAGGTGGTGCCCACAGGAAGCTTGAGCCATTCCCAAAGGAAAGGGGCTGCTGTTCCCAGAAGAAAGGCTGAGGGGAGGATTGTATAAACAACACTGGCAGACCGCTATAGGTATATATCAATACATGCAATTTTTATTTCAACAATCAGCATGGTATGAAAACATACATGTTCTTTCATTTTGTAAATAAACCTTCACCAAACTTAACCATGGGCCATAAATTTTATAATCATTCAAGTCAAGTAACCTAATGTATCCCTGACCTTCCCAGCTCGCTGTTTCCACCATTCCCACCTCCAGACTCTTAGCTGGAACACAATAAACCTCCTAAGTAGCAATTTCTACAGGAGGGACTACATTCACAGTGATTGCACAGCCATGCTTCTCTTGTTTAGAGAAGCCCTCAGGCAAGAATTATTTTCTTTGTTATTCTAGGTATCTAATTTTGGCCTCAGATAACCTAAGAAGTTTTTGCAATGCAGTTTTATTACTGGAAACAATTTCATTATAAGAGAATATTAAGCAACTGTGAGAATGAAGTCAAAAGGTCAGTATCGACATATAAATATATTCCTATCTTACAATCCTGCCTACTTAGATATAGCAAATTCTGAAGTAGCAAAACAGACTTAACAGAAACATTTTTAATTACCTTATATTAGCATTTGTAATTATTTCCTCCAAAAACATATATGCTGACTTTGACGTTTGCAGTATACAGAGTATTTTCAAAGTGCTGGTTCTGGGGTTTACAAAACGGCTGAGAATGAATATTTTATTGCCTTCTTCCTCTCGAGTTAAATGATTTTTTAATATTACTTTATATGTCATAAATCCTTACCTGTTTAAATCCATGTGACCATATAATACATGACCTTTGAAAAACAAATGCCTCACCCATACTCATGCTCAGGAAAACAATCTCCCAGAATATTAGTCATGTCTGACCTCTCTTCTTGGGTGACCAGATGTCTCTGGGGTTCAGGTGCTAGACTGGGTACAATAGGCCCCCACGTGTGAAATGGAAGAACTGGTCTCCCCCAATGCCACAGGAACAAGGGAAGGAGAACCAGATGCAAACCAAAGAGAGATTAGACAAAGGAACCTAAACCAATTAGAGAAACAGTACAAAGATTGTGAGTCAGGAGTGCAGGTTTAATGAAAGAGCTAGTAAAGTTGAAGAAGAGCCAGTGAGGCCAAATCACATTAAAAGAGCTAGAACCCTTAATTTTTTTGAGAGAAATCATTTTTGCTACCCCAAATCTTACAACTCAAGTGTCACTTGGAGTTTGAGTCTCCCACCAAAGCTCTGCCCAAAATTTCTGAGGATTCCTTAGATGTGTGTAAGGTAAGGATGAGGGCAGAGCTTGTATTCTCAAAGTCTCTCTGCACCTACTTGCACAGCCCCCTCTCTGTTCTCCACCATTAGACCCAATGTGAAGCTCAAGCTTTCTTGAGTTCCCCATCCATTTCTCCACACACATAAAGCTTCCATGAATATGAGACTTTATCAGTTATTCAAAGGGAGGTGTAAAAGGAGTTTACATGAGAGCAAAATAAACAATTTCAAGTAGAACATTGAACATCTCTGCTCTTAAATTATCTTTTGGCCACCATAACACAGGATTATTTCCACAGGTCTCTTCACCCAACTTTGCAGCATCTGCAAGCTTCTTTTTCCTCCCTCCTTTCTCTATTTACCTCCTTCAAAGAGCACAACAAACTCCCCTCCTTAGGTCAGGTGTCAACTTAACCATTCCCCTCTCCTACCTTGGGTCTAGCCTCCAACATGTTCTCCAGTTTTGTTTTGTGCCTCTACATGGATTATCAAGGCATTCACAGATAGAGATTTTCTCCCTTCAGAAGAACTTGGGTGACTACTGTTAAGATCATGGATTTAACTTCTAACTCTCATTACACAAGACTGAAGTGGAATCATTGGTCCCTGAATGCAGCTAATAAGGAGAAATGAGCTTGAGTGGCTCTCCACTCCATGATCTAGGGATACAGCAGCATGACTACAGAGAGGCTCCACCTGTTCATGCACAAGTCTGGGCATCTGAATACAGTCTGGGAAGAGTTCTCAGCAGCTTCTCTGGTCTCTCTAGTTGTGGAACTGATTTCCCTTTCCAGAAACAAATTCTGACTTTTGGTCCATTAGAAGAGATACTTACAGGCAGTTGTTGATCATCTTTGAAATCTCAGGTAAGTCAGCTCTGATCTCACATTCCACACTGCACCGAGCTGGCTTATAGGACCTCTTGCCCCTGAACCCTCTCCCTACTGTGCCTGGCAGGCCCTGGAATACAGAGAAGCAGGAGAACTTTCTGTAAAGTCATGTTCTAAATCTGGTCTGATTCTGCTGAAATCACAGATGACACTAGCTCATGAAAATGAGCAAAAATACAGAGATACAGAACTAGAAACGAGACAGGTCTTCGGAGATCATAGTAACACAAGGAACACAACACTGTTTACACCAAAAACCCTCTGCCCTTTTGGATTCTGTGGATGCATTTGACCAGTTAAATACTTTATGACAATCTAATCGAGACATAAACTTTGACAACTGGATATTTGGTGCCCCCTACACCATGTGATCTGAAGACACTTTCCCCATCAAAATGACAAATGGGCTTCATATATAAAAGTAAGTTCCCTCATTCATTCATTGATTAATTCAACAAATATATATTGAGTGCCTACCACGGGCCCACCAGCTTAAGCTCATGGGTTTAAGCCTCTTGAAAGCTCCTGGCATGATTCTATCCACCCATTTAAAAAGTTACACATTACAGGAGAGGTTACATTTTCCAAAATGCATGTGAAATCCACATTAAAATTAATATTATCCTAGCTAGTGATCACAATGGGCCTGTCAAAAGAGCAAGGCATCAGTTCACCCTCAGTTCCACTCCCTTTCCCTAAAAACAATCTGGTTCTTCACTGTTCCTAAGAGGCATCTTAGAGTTAATATACCAAAATTAAAAAGTTTTAGTTTCTCTCTAAACCTGTTTCTACCCCAATGTTCTCAGTTAATGGTGTCACCTCTCACTCAGTTGAAAGCTGATCTTGGAGTCATATTTGAGTCTTCTCTCTCTCTCTCTCACTTCCAATATCCAAGGATCCATCAGCAAATCCTTTCTGTTCTACCCCAAATCCCATCTACTTTCCTGCATCCCATTTCTCATCATCCCTGCTACTACCACCAAACTGAAGCCAACATCACTTTTAACCTGGACAACTGTAACATTTTCTAACTGGTCTCCTCATTCACTCTTAACCTCTTACAAAATTCATTCTAGCAGCTGGAAATTAAATCCAAATACATCCTCTACTGTTCAATGGCTTTTCATCACATTTGAAATAAAATCTCAACTTTACACGGCTACAAAAGGCCTGTCTCCATTATTCTCAGCCTTGACTGCTTATCAGAATTACCTAAGGAACTTTTAAAAATAACTAAGTGCCACCCAGATTAATTAAATCAGAGTCTCTGGAGGTGGGCTCTGGCATTGTTTGTTTTTTAAGTATGCTTTCAGAATAGAGGACCACTGTCCTCCATGGCCTGCCCACTGTCTATCTTTCTCTCTTAGTTCACCTGCTGCCACTTTCCCCTCCAGTCATTACTCTGCAGCCTCACTAGCCTCTTTGCTTCCTTCAATCCACAGTTTCTCTGCTTTATCTGGAAAGCTCTTCTTCATTCCTACCCTCTTCGTCCACCACTGATCATCTTCACAACATTGGTTCCTTCTCATCCATCATTCAGTTCTCTACCCAAATACCAACTCTTTGGAAAAGTTTTCTAGGACCACTCAGTACCCTATATGCCAGTGGGTCTCGAAGTGTGGTCTCTAGAGCAGCAGCAACAACAGCACCCAATAACTTGTTAAAAATGTAAAATCCTGGGGCCCACACCAGGCCTCTACTGAATCAGAGACTCTGAGGGAGGGGCTCAACAATCTGTTTAAATAAGTCCTACAAGTGATTCTGGTACACATTAAAGTTTAAGAAGCACTATTATGCATGTGTATGTACATGTGTGTACACATAATGAGTGTACATATGTATCATATGTATATATATATATTTATCTGACTACCCCCACCCTTCTATTCTTTTTTTTTAACATCTTTATTGGAGTATAATTGCTTTACAATGGTGTGTTAGTTTCTGCTTTATAACAAAGTGAATCAGTTATACATATACATATGTTCCCATATCTCTTCCCTCTTGCATCTCCCTCCCTCCCACCATCCTATGCCACCCCCTCTAGGTGGTCACAAAGTACCAAGCTGATCTCCCTGTGCTATGTGGCTGCTTCCCACTAGCTATCTATTTTACGTTTGGTAGTGTATATATTTCCATGCCACCCTCTCACTTTGTCACAGCTTACCCTTCCCCCTCCCCATATCCTCAAGTCCATCCTCTAGTAGATCTGTGTCTTTATTCCCGTCTTGCCCCTGCTGCTTCATGGCCTTTTAATTTTATTTTTTCAGATTCCATATATATGTGTTAGCATATGGTATTTGTTTTTCTCTTTCTGACTTACTTCACTCTGTATGACAGACTCTAGGTCCAACCACCACACTACAAATAACTCAATTTCGTTTCTTTATATGGCTGAGTAATATTTCATTGTATAAATGTGCCACTTCTTATTTATCCATTCATCTGTCGATGGACACTTAGGTGGCTTCCATGTCCTGGCTATTGTAAATAGAGCTGCAATGAACATTGTGGTGCATGTCTCTTTTTGAATTATGGTTTTCTCAGGGTATATGCCCAGTAGTGGGATTGCTGGGTCGTATGGTAGTTCTATTTTTAGTTTTTTAAGGAACCTCTATACTGTTCTCCATAGTGGCTGTATCAATTTACATTCCGGCCAACAGTGCAAGAGGGTTCCCTTTTCTCCACACCCTCTCCAGCATTTATTGTTTCTAGATGTTTTAATGATGGGCATTCTGACCACTGTAAGATGATATCTCATTGTAGTTTTGATTTGCATTTCTCTAATGATTAATGATGTTGAGCATTCTTTCAAGTGTTTGTTGGCAATCTGTATATCTTCTTTGGAGAAATGTCTATTTAGGTCTCCTGCCCATTTTTTGATTGGGTTGTTTGTTCTTTTGATATTGAGCTGCATGAGTTGCTCGTAAATTTTGGAGATTAATCCTTTGTCAGTTGCTTCATTTGCAAATATTTTCTCCCATTCTGAGGGTTGTCTTTTCCTCTTGTTTATGGTTTCCTTTGCTGTGCAAAAGCTTTTAAGTCTCATTTGTTTCTTTTTGTTTTTATTTTCATTTCTCTAGGAGGTGGGTCTAAAAGGATCTTGTTGTGATTTATGTCATAGAGTGTTCTGCCTATGTTTTCCTCTCAGCATTTGATAGTGTCTGGCCTTTCATTTAGGTGTTTAATCCATTTTGACTTTACTTTTCTGTATGGTGTTAAGGAGTGTTCTAATTTCATTCTTTTACATGTAGCTGTCCAGTTTACCAGCACCACCTATTGAACAGGCTGTCTTTTCTCCATTGTGTATTCTTGTCTCCCTTATCAAAGATAAGGTGAACATATGTGCGTGGGTTTATCTCTGGGCTTTCTATCCTGTTCTATTGATCTATATTTCTGTTTTTGTGTCAGTACCATACTGCCTTGATTACTGTAGCTTTGTAGTATAGTCTGTAGTATAGCCAGGGAGCTTGAGTTCTCCAGCTCTGTTTTTCATTCTCAAGATTGCTTTGGCTATTCAGGGTCTTTTGTGTTTCCATACAAATTGTGAAATTTTTTGTTCTAGTTCTGTGAAAAATGCCAGTGGTAGTTTGATAGGGATTGCATTAAATCTGTAGATTGCTTTGGGTAGTATAGTCATTTTCACAATGTTGATTCTTCCAATCCAAGAACATGGTATATCTCTCCATCTATTTGTATTGTCTTTAATTTCTTTCATCAGTGTCATATAACTTTCTGCATACAGGTCTTTTGTCTTCTTAGGTAGGTCTATCCTTATGTATTTTATTCTTTTTGTTGCAATGGTAAATGGAGTGTTTTCTTAATTTCACTTTCAGATTTTTCATCATTAATGTATAGGCATGCAAGAGATTTCTGTGCATTAATTTTGTATCCTGCTACTTTACCAAATTCATTGATTAGCTCTAGTAGTTTTCTGGTAGCATCTTTAGGATTCTCTATGTATAGTATCATGTCATCTGCAGTGACAGTTTTACTCCTTCTTTTCCAATTTGGATTCCTTTTATTTCTTTTTCTTCTCTGAGTGCTGTGGCTAAAACTTCCAAAACTATGTTGGCTGTGGCTAAAACTTCCAAAACTATGTTGAATAATAGTGGTGAGAGTGGGCAACCTTGTCTTGTTCCTGATCTTAGTGGAAACAGTTTCAGTTTTTCACCATTGAGGATGATGTTAGCTGTAGGTTTGTCATATATGGCCTTTATTATGTTGAGGTAAGTTCCCTCTATGCCTACTTTCTGGAGGGTTTTTATCATAAATGGGGGTTGAGTTTTGTTGAAAGCTTTCTCCGTATCTATTGAGATGATCATATGGTTTTTCACCTGCAAGTTGTTAATATGGTGTATCACATTGATTGATTAGCGTATATTGAAGAATCTGTGAATTCCTGGGATAAGCTCCACTTGATCATCGTGTATGATCCTTTTTAATGTGCTGTTGGATTCTGTTTGCTAGTATTTTGTTGAGGATTTTTGCATCAGTAATATTGGCCTGTAGTTTTCTTTCTTTGTAACATCTTCTGGTTTTTGTATCAGGGTGATGGTGGCCTCGTAGAATGACTTAGGGAGTGTTCCTCCCTCTGCTATATTTTGGAAGAGTTTGAGAAGGATAGGTGTTAGCTCTTCTCTAAATGTTTGATAGAATTCGGCTGTGAAGCCATATGGTCCTGGGCTTTTGTTTGTTGGAAGATTTTTAGTCACAGTTGCAATTTCAGTGCTTGTGATTGGGCTGTTCATATTTTCTGTTTCTTCCTGGTTCAGTCTCAGAAGCTTGTGCTGTTCTAAGAATTTGTCCATTTCTTACACGTTGTCCATTTTATGGCATATAGTTGCTTGTAGTAATCTCTCATGATCCTTTGTATTTCTGCAGTGTCAGTTGTTACTTCTTTTTTATTTCTAATTCTATTGATTTGAGTCTTCTCTCTTTTTTTCTTGATGAGTCTGGCTAATGGTTTATCAATGTTGTTTATCTTCTCAAAGAACCAGCTTTTAGTTTTATTGATCTTTGCTATCATTTCCTTCATTTCTTTTTCATTTATTTCTGATCTGGTGTTTATGATTTCTTTCCTTCTGCTAATGTTGGCATTTTTTTGTTCTTCTTTCTCTAATTGCTTTAGGTTCAAGGTTAGGTTGTTTATTTGAGATGTTTCTTGTTTCTTAAGGTAGGATTGTTTTGCAATAAACTTCCCTTTTAGAACTGCTTGTGCTCCATCCCGTAGGTTTTGGATGGTCATGTTTTCATTGTCAATTTTTTCTAGGTAGTTTTTGATGTCCTCTTTGATTTCTTCAGTGATCTCTTGGTTAGCCTCCATGTGTTTGTATTTTTTACAGATTTTTTCCTGTAATTGATATCTAGTCTCATAGCATTGTGGTCAGAAAAGATACCTGATATGATTTCAATTTAATTAAATTTACCAAGGCTTGATTTGTGACCCAAGATATGATCTATCCTTGAGACTGTTTCATGAGCACTTGAGAAGAAAGTGTATTCTGTTGTTTTTGGATGGAATGTCCTATAAATATCAATTAAGTCCATCTTGTTTAATGTAACATTTAAAGCCTGTGTTTCCTTATTTTCATTTGGATGATCTGTCCATTGTTGAAAGTGGGGTGTTAAAGTCCCCTACTATGATTGTGTTACTGTCGATTTCCCCTTTTATGGCTGTTAGTATTTGCCTTATGTATTGAGGTGCTCCTATGTTGGGTGCATAAATATTTACAATTGTTATATGTTCTTCTTGGATTGATCCCTTGATCATTATGTAGTGTCCTTCTTTGTCTCTTGTAATAGCCTTTATTTTAAAGTCTATTTTGTCTGATATGAGAATTGCTACTCCAGCTTTCTTCTGATTTCCATTTGCATGGAATATGTTTTTCCACCTCCTCACTTTCAGTCTGTATGTGTCCCTAGGTGTGAAGTGGGTCTCTGGTACACAGCATATGCATGTATCTTGTTTTTGTATCCATTCATCCAGTCTATGTCTTTTGGTTGGAGCATTTAATCCATTTACATTTAAGGTAATTATCAATATGTATGTTCCTATTACCATTTTCTTCATTGTTTTGGGTTTGTTATTGTAGGTCTTTTCCTTCTCTTGTGTTTCCTGCCTGGAGAAGGTCCTTTAGTATTTGCTGTAAAGCTGGTTTGGTGGTGCTGAATTCTCTTAGCTTTTGCTTGTCTCTAAAGGTTTTCATTTCTCCATCAAATCTGAATGAGATCCTTGCTGGGTAGAGTAATCTTGGTTGTAGGTTTTTCCCTTTCATCACTTTAAATATGTCCTGCCATTCCCTTCTAGCTTGCAGAGTTTCTGCTGAAAGATCAGCTGTTAACCTTATGGGGATTCCCTTGTATGTTATTTGCTGTTTTTCCCGTGCTGCTTTTAATATTTTTTATTTGTATTTAATTTTTGATAGTTTGATTAATATACGTCTTGACGTGTTTCTCCTTGGGTTTATCCTGTATGGGACTCTCTGTTTCCTGGACTTGATTAACTATTTCCTTTCCCATATTAGGGAAGTTTTCAACTATAATCTTTTCAAATATTTTCTCAGTCCCTTTCTTTGTCTCTTCTTCTTCTGGGACCCCTATAATTCGAATGTTAGTGCATTTAATGTTGTCCCAGAAGTCTCTGAGACTGTCCTCAATTCTTTTCATTCTTTTTTCTTTATTCTGCTCTGCAGTAATTATTTCCACTATTTTATCTTCCAGGTCACTTATCTGTTCTTCTGCCTCAGTTATTCTGCTATTCATCCATTCTAGAGAATGTTAAATTTCATGTATTGTTTTGTTCATCATTGTTTGCTTGCTCTTTAGTTCTTCTAGGTCCTTGTTAAACATTTCTTGTATTTTCTCCATTCTATTTTCAAGATTTTGGATCATCTCTACTATCATTATTCTGAATTCTTTTTCAGGTAGACTGCCTATTTCCTCTTCATTTGTTAGGTCTGGTGGGTTATTACCTTGTTCCTTCATCTGCTGTGATTTTCTCTGTCTTCTCATTTTGCTTCACTTACTGTGTTTGGGGTCTCCTTTTCGCAGGCTGCAGGTTCGTAGTTCCTGTTGTTTTTGGTGTCTGCCCCCAGTGGCTAAGGTTGGTTCCGTGGGTTGTGTAGACTTCCTGGTGGAGGAGACTAGTGCCTGTGTTCATCCAGTCCCGGATGAGGCTGGATCTCATCTTTCTGGTGGGCAGGTCCACGTCTGGTGGTGTGTTTTGGGGTGTCTGTGACCTCATTATGATTTTAGGCAGCCTCTCTGCTAATGGGTGGGGTTGTGTTCCTGTGTTGCTGTTGTTTGGCATAGGGTGTCCAGCACTGTAGCTTGCTGGTCATTGAGCTGAGCTAGGCTTTGGTGTTGAGATGGAGATCTCTGGGCAATTTTTGCCGTATGATATTACATGGAGCTGGGAGGTCTCTGGTGGACCAATGTCCTGAACTTCTCTCTCCCACCTCAGAGGCACAGCCCTGATGCCTGGCTGGAGCACCAAGCGCCTGTCACCCACATGGCTCAGAATAAAATGGAGAAAAAAGAAAGAAAGAAAGAAAAAGAGAAAATAAAATAAAGTTATTAAAATAAAAAATAATTATTAAAAAAATTTTAAAGTAATAAAAAAGAAAGAAAGAAGAGAGCAACCATACCAAAAAAATAATCCACTGGTGATAACAAGCACTAAAAACTATACTACAAAAAAGAAGGAAAAACAACCAGACAGACAGAACCCTAGGACAAATGGTAAAAGCAAAGCTATACAGACAAAATCACACACAGAAGCATACACATACACACTCACAAAAAGAGAAAAAGGGAAAAATGTATATATATTGTTGCCCCCAAAGTCCATTTCCTCAATTTGGGACGATTCGCTGTCTCTTCAGGTATTCCACAGATGCAGGGTACATCATGTTGATTGTGGAGATTTAATCCGCTGCTTCTGAGGCTGCTGGGAGAAACTTCCGTTTCTCTTCTTTGTTCGCACAGCTCCCAGGGCTCAGCTTTGGATTTGGACCCGTCTCTGCGTGTAGGTCGCCTGAGGGCGTCTGTTCTTCGCTCAGACAGGACGGGGTTAAAGGAGCAGCTGATTCGGGGGCTCTGGCTCACTCAGGCCGAGGGGAGGGAGGGGCACGGAGTGCGGGGCAAGCCTGCGGCGGCAGAGGCCGGTGTGACGTTGCACCAGCCTGAGGCGCGCCTTGCGTTCTCCCGGGGAAGTTGTCCCTGGATCCCGGGACCCTGGCAGTAGCGGGTTGCACAGGCTCCTGGGAGGGGAGGTTTGGATAGTGACCTGTGCTGGCACACAGGCTTCTTGGCGGTGGCAGCAGCAGCCTCAGCATCCCACGCCCATCTCTGGGGTCCACGCTGATAGCTGCGGCTCGCGCCCGTCTCTGGAGCTCCTTTAAGCAGAGCTCTTAATCCCCTCTCCTCGCGCGCACCAGGAAACAAAGAGGGAAGAAAAAGTCTCTTGCCTCTTAGGCAGGTCCAGACTTTTCCCCAGACTCCCTCCCGGCCAGCCGTGGCGCACTAACCCCTTCAGGCTGTGTTCACGCCGCCAACCCCAGTCCTCTCCCTGCGCTCCGACAGAAGCCCGAGCCTCAGCTCCCAGCCCCGCCCACCCCAGCGGGTGAGCAGACAAGCCTCTCGGGCTGGTGAGTGCCGATCGGCACCGATCCTCTGTGCGGGAATCTCTCCGCTTTGCCCTCCGCACCCCTGTTGCTGCGCTCTCCTCTGCAGCCCTGAAGCTTCCCCCCTCCGCCACCTGCAGTCTCCACCAGCGAAGGGGCTTCTAGTGTGTGGAAACCTTTCCTCCTTCACAGCTCCCTCCCACTGGTGCACGTCCTGCTCCTATTCTTTTGTCTCTGTTTTTTCTTTTCCCTACCCAGGTACGTGGGGGGTTTCTTGCCTTTTGGGAAGTCTGAGGCCTTCTGCCAGCGTTCAGTAGGTGTTCTGTAGGAGCTATTCCACATGTCGATGTATTTCTGATGTATTTGTGGACAGAAAGGTGATCTCCGCGTCTTACTCTTCTGCCATCTTGAAGCTCCTCCTCAAATCAATTTTCCCTCTACTCTTTATTTCCTGATTTTATCTTCTTCCTATGAGTCATCTGAAATTCTTGTTTAAGTTTTTAATTGACTGTCCCTACCCCCTAAAATACAAGCTCCATGGAAACTTATGTTCACTCCTATATGTTCAATGATTACATTAGTATCTGACACACAATAAGTATTCAATAAATATTTATTGAATAAATGAACCTACAAACAAACCAATCTAGTCTCTTTCTCCCCCAGAAGCCCTAAGGGTTTATTCTGTTTTGTTTTGTTTTCCACTAGAGAGGAAGGAAGATGTGCACAGGAATCTACAGGAGAAGTTCTCAGAAAACAACATCAAAATCCAACAGAAAGGCCATGCACCAGCCAACTCTGGTTCTTTCAGAAGGGAGCCTTTTTTAATGTTGACCATGCTTAGCTCACATGAATGTGAGGTAACTGCTACCTGTGATTAATGCAGAGCTCGAAGGCCTCATTACATTTCAAGTACCTGCCAAGGCATTTTTCCAAGGAAACAAAATACAGAGGAAGGGCATTCAAGAGGGTATCTTGAAAGCAGAGATAGAGAGGCAGCTTTGTACTCAGGTCAGAGGCCAAGATAATCCCACCCCCAAAGGCTATCCTCCCTTGACTCTGAAAACAGTTGTTATGTGTTCACATGGGTCTCTTCCCACCCTCAACGCATACCACTTTTCCCAATAAATGAAAAATATCTTTTATTTCATTTAAATTTCTTTAAATTATAGTAAGGACCTTTGCAATTCTATACGTACCATCTGTAAATTTTTTTTTTTCTGTGAATAGCCTGTTCCTGTAGTTTTCTTTTAGGCTGTTTGCCATTTTCCAATTGATTGACAATTAAATTTATTCATTTTTCATATGTGCTGTCAATATTTTTCCCACTTTGTGTTTCACTCTTGACTTTGTTTTGATTCCTCCCCCACGTCAAAACTTAAAATTTTATTTAGTCAAATGTACCAATCTTTTACTTCAAGGTTTCTTATTTTTATATCAATAAATAGAAAAGCTTCCTCTATTCCAAATACATTAAAATATTCACCCATATCTCCTACCAGTACTTCTATGGCTCTTTTTTCTTTCTTTCTTTTTTTTGCTTTAAATCTTTGATCCATCTGGAGTTCATTTTGGTGTGAAGGTTGAGGAAAGTTTCTAGTATTATTTTTTTCCAATAACAAATCCATTCGGGAAACTCTGTAACTCAGCATTTGGCATAGAAAAATTATATACATGGTTGACACTCAATTTCTGTCTGTTAAATTGAATTATTAGAAGGGTGATGAAGCTACAAAATAGCTATGGAACACACACAACAACAGAGCCCAAAAAAAGCGTGTTCATATGTGACATTAATGTGATATTAATGTATGTTAATGTACATCTTAATGAGAAAAGTAGAATACATAGAGAATCCTAAAGATGCTACCAGAAAACTACTAGAGCTAATCAATGAATTTGGTAAAGTAGCAGGATACAAAATTAATGCACAGAAATCTCTGGCATTCCTGTACACTAATGATGAAAAATCTGAAAGTGAAATCAAGAAAACACTCCTATTTACCATTGCAACAAAAAGAATAAAATATCTAGGAATAAACCTACCTAAGGAGACAAAAGACCTGTATGCAGAAAATTATAAGACACTGATGAAAGAAATTAAAGATGATACAAATAGATGGAGAGATATACCATGCTTCTGGATTGGAAGAATCAATATTGTGAAAACGACTCTACTACCCAAAGCAATCTACAGATTCAATGCAATCCCTATCAAACTACCACTGGCATTTTTCACAGAACGAGAACAAAAAATTTCAAAATTTGTTTGGAAAAACAAAAGACCCCGAATAGCCAAAGCAATCTTGAGAACGAAAAACGGAGCTGGAGGAATCAGGCTCCCTGACTTCAGACTATACTACAAAGCTACATTAATCAAGACAGTGTGGTACTGGCACAAAAACAGAAAGATAGATCGATGGAACAGAATAGAAAGCCCAGAGATAAACCCACACACATATGGTCAACTTATCTTTGATAAAGGAGGCAGGAATGTACAGTGGAGAAAGGACAGCCTCTTCAATAAGTGGTGCTGGGAAAACTGGACAGGGACATGTAAAAGTATGAGATTAGATCATTCCCTAACACCATACACAAAAATAAGCTCAAAATGGATTAAAGACCTAAATGTAAGGCCAGAAACTATCAAACTCTTAGAGGAAAACATAGGCAGAACACTCTATGACATAAATCACAGCAAGATCCTTTTGGACCCACCTCCTAGAGAAATGGAAATAAAAACAAAGATAAACATATGGGACCTAATGAAACTTCAAAGCTTTTGCACAGCAAAGGAAACCATGAACAAGACCAAAAGACAACCCTCAGAATGGGAGAAAATATTTGCAAATGAAGCAACTGACAAAGAATTAATCTCCAAAATTTATAAGCAGTTCATGCAGCTCAATAGCAAAAAAAACAAATAACCCAATCCAAAAATGGGCAGAAGTCTTAAACAGGCATTTCTCCAAAGAAGATATACAGACTGCCAACAAACACATGAAAGAATGCTCAACATCATTAATCATTAGAGAAATGCAAATCAAAACTACAATGAGATATCATCTCACACCAGTCAGAATGGCCATCATCAAGAAATCTAGAAGCAATAAATGCTGGAGTGGGTGTGGAGAAAAGGGAACATTCTTGCACTGCTGGTGGGAATGTGAATTGGTACAGCCACTATGGAGAACAGTATGGAGGTTCCTTAAAAAACTAAAAATAGAACTACCATATGACCCAGCAATCCCACTACTAGGCATATACCCTGAGAAAACCGTAATTCAAAAAGAGACATGTACCAAAATGTTCATTGCAGCTCTATTCACAATAGCCTGGAGATGGAAACAACCTAAGTGTCCAGCATCGGATGAATAGATAAAGAAGATGTGGCACATATATACAATGGAATATTACTCAGCCATAAAAAGAAACGAAACTGAGCTATTTGTAATGAGGTGGATAGACCTAGAGTCTGTCATACAGAGTGAAGTAAGTCAGAAAGAGAAAGACAAATACCGTATGCTAACACATATATATGGAATTTAAGAAAAAAAAATGTCAAGAAGAACCTAGGGGTAAAACAGGAATAAAGACACAGACCTACTTGAGAATGGACTTGAGGATATGGGGAGGGGGAAGGGTAAGCTGTGACAAAGCGAAAGAGAGGCATGGACATATATACACTACCAAACGTAAGGTAGATAGCTAGTGGGAAGCAGCCGCATAGCACAGGGAGATCAGCTCGGTGCTTTGTGACCGCATGGAGGGGTGGGATAGGGAGGGTGGGAGGGAGGGAGACGCAAGAGGGAAGGGATGTGGGAACAGATGTATATGTATGACTGATTCACTTTGTTACAAAGCAGAAACTAATAAAAAAAAATAAAAATAAAAACATAAGAAAAAAAAATAAGAAAAGTAGACAAGTATGAACCAATACCAATTTGGTGATCACTATGACAACAACAGTAACAATAATAATAACTACTGTTTATTGAGCACTTATGCTTCACACACTAGAAGTGCTAACAGATTAACTCATTTAATCCTCAAAGCAAGCCTATGAGGAGTTTCTATTCTATCTTAATTTTACAGATGAGAAGACAGAGGCACCAGGAGATAAAGAAACTTGCTCAAGGACTGATGACTAGCAACTGGCAGAATCGCATTCTGGCACAGAAGCAAAGAGGATCCTATGGCTTAACAACTATGCTATCTTGTCTCAAAGATCATTGTTGACCACAAAATAGGAAGAGCAACAGGGTGTTTTTGCTATTAACATCTAAAAGGTGTACACATTTTATTAGGACGTTTTGTATTCTAATTCTGTATTCCTAATTTGAAAATTGAATAAACATGTCCCTATACCCACCCTCACCCAACTTCCCCCCACCCCCACCAAAACAAAACCTACCTCAGAACTCAATAATGCCTCTGACTGCAATATCTGATAAAGTACCTATGAGGGTCCAACATAAGGTAACTCAAATTTTGACATCTTTCTCAACTAACCCACATTCCTCCACATCTTTTAAGTTCAAAATCCCACCATGAACTGCTATAATTTCCAAAAATGACCAGATCTGAAATATTAATATGACAGAGCTGCACTGAATAATTTGGTGTAGCAAAGTCAAAAATTATTTCTCAGCATCTTATATTATAATTAGACTTTTAAAGATGTAGATAAGATTATTTAAAATATTAATAGTATTAACAATGACAGGTGTCATTTTAATATATTTTTTTCTTTTTCAGATTCTTTCCATTATAGGTTATTACAAGATATTGAATATAGTTCCCTGTGCTATACAGTAGGTCCTTCTTGTTTATCTATTTTACATATAGTAGTGTAGTATCTGTTAATCTCAAACTCCTAATTTATCCCTCCCCCTCCCTTCCCCTATGGTAACCATAAGTTCATTTTCTATCTCTGTGAGTCTATTTCTGTTTTGTAAATAAGTTCATGTGTATCATCTTTTTAGATTTCACATATGATATATGATATTCGACAGGTGTCATTTTATAACTCTAGCTCTTTTTTTGTTTTTAAGTTTTTATTTATTTATTTATTTTGGCTGAGTTGGGTCTTGGTTGCTGCACACGGGCTTTCTCTAATTGCAGCGAGCAGGGGCTATCCTTCGTTGCGGTATGCAGGCTTCTCGTTGCGGTGGCTTCTCTTGTTGCGGAGCACGGGCTCTAGGCGGGGGGGCTTCAGTAGTTGTGGCTCGTGGGCTCTAGAGCGCAGACTCAGTAGTTGGGGCACACGGGCTTAGTTGCTCCGCGGCATGTGGGATCTTCCCAGACCAGGGCTCAAACCCGTGTCCCCTGCATTGACAGGTGGATTCTTAACCACTGCGCCACCAGGGAAGTCCCATAACTCTAGATTTTATTTAGAAAAATGAATTTTCAGTTTGATGATGGCAAAGTAAAGGCAGTTTCACTCCCTTCTTCTCTCAAAATTCTTTCACTCCCTTCTTCTCTCAAAATTCTAAAGCCACAAAGATGACAGGAAACAAAAACACAAACTCCAACTTCAATGAAATGACGTAACTATAATCCAACATTTGAAGATAGAAAGCAGATGCAGGAAACATTTTAGCAGAGTGGAGAAAAGTCAAGCCAATGACTACAAGCAGCAAACCAGTCTGCCTCTGTACATGCCTAGGAAGTGGAGACACTGGGTACTTTGAAGATGAAAATAAGGGCAGTTGCTAAAAATGAAGGCATATTTAGGCTCTCGATCATTGGGCTGCAGCTGGTTTTTACTGGCTTGCAAGAGCCAACTCTGCAATGATCTCACACTGGTAGCTTGAAATAAACCATAGTGGGAATATTTACACTACAGGAACTAGCAAATTCTACAAATCAGAATTTTGGTTTGTTTTGATTTTGTCAGAGAACTAGCTGTTAAACATTTATCAGCACACCATAGCTCCCACGTCTTAATCTTTACCACCCACTAGAAACCTGAGGTTTACTCTCCAGAGAAAGTGAACCATGGGGGTTTCAGATTTGGGCACAGCAGTCACAAAAGAGGTCAAGTGAGAGGTACGGTGCTGAAAACAGGGATAATATATGAAAATCTGTGTTTTGTTCAACTCGAGAACATCCACCTTCAGACTGCATTCCCCTGGCAGGACACTGAGCATTCTCTGGAGAAACTAAACTGCCCAAGAGAAAAGATTTATAAATAGTGATACTTTCGGGGAGGGGGGAGGGGTGGTGGGTCTCAATGAAAAATCTAGCTAACATGTCTGATCATCCTACAGTGAATTAGTCCATTCAGACATGCAAAGAGTAACAATTCTTTTCCCAAGCACCTTTCTCAAGAAGCCACTATAGGATATGTCCCACCAAAACAAAGGAGAAAACCAAGAAAGAAGAGGATGTGGATTTAGGAAATACAGGAGAGAGGCAATGGCACTGCCAGAGTAACAGCAGTGCCTCAGGCCTAGTGAAGACAGTGCATACTGGAGCAGGAGACAGAGGCTCCAAGAAGCAGGAATAAAAAAGGAACTGGTAGGGGCTTCCCTGGTGGCGCAGTGGTTGAGAGTCCACCTGCTGATGCAGGGGACACGGGTTCGTGCCCTGGTCCGGGAAGATCCCACATGCCGCGGAGCGGCTGGGCCCGTGAGTTATGGCCACTGAGCCTGTGCGTCCGGAGCCTGTGCTCCGCAACGGGAGAGGCCACAACAGTGAGAGGCCCACATAACGCAAAAAAACCCACAAAAAACAGGGCTTCCCTGGTGGCGCAGTGGTTGAGGGTCCGCCTGCTGATGCAGGAGACACGGGTCCGTGCCCCGGTCCGGGAAGATCCCACATGCCGCGGAGCGGCTAGGCCCGTGAGCCATGGCTGCTGATCCTGCGCGTCTGGAGCCTGTGCTCCACAACGGGAGAGGCCACAACAGTGAGAGGCCCGCGTACCGAAAAAGTAAAAAAAAAAAAAAAAAAAAAAAAAAAAAAAAAAACGAGAACCTGTGATGAACCCATGCCAAGGATAAACCAGGACAGATTTATCTTCTGACCTTATCTTTTGGGGGATGCCAGAACCTTTACTGGGGCAACCATACTTACTCATCAGATGTTCACAATATATAATTCATTCATCCTTTGTGTATTTCTAATTTCATTTTCTAAAGAAGATGAAGAAAAACCTTTTCTTTTCATAGTTCTCTTCACAGTTTTATTTTCTGCTTTGAAACACTGATCTAACTGCTAGAAAAGAAAACTGATTTCATAATTAGAGGAAATTACTGAGGCGGGTGGTTTAGAGTTGCAAGAACAAGAGCTGAAAAACTTAGTGGTAAGGAAGAAATAAATCGTTCTTTTTGGAAGTTTGACGGGGAAAAGACTGAGAAATTCAACTACTTCAGTGGTAGCAAGGGTCATGGGAGAAAGAATTTTCCAGACAGAGGAAATCTGGATTGTTCAAAGGCAAAGGGAAAAGATGCAATTAAATTTTTTTAAAAAGGTTAAAGGTTAGATGGTGGTGTGAAGGGAAACTAAAGATGGAAATGGATAAATTGAGAAGCAAAAATGGAGGAGTTTACTTTCAACCAGGAAGCCCTTCCCTATGAAATTCAAAGAAAGATCATATCTAGAAACATGTTTCTGAGGTAAACAGAAGGGAATATGAGGGTTATTTCCTGGATGGCCTTAGTTTTCGAGTGAAGGAAAGGCCCAGTCATCTCCTTAGGGGGAAATTAGGAGTGTGAATTTACAGGAGTGGAAGGAATTAAGAAAAGTCATTCTCTTAGAGTGAACCACCAGGAGTCCCCAAAGACCATTCATTCCCTGGAGCAGAGAAAGGCTGATCTCACCAAGAATCACCCAGGGAGACAGTCAAACAGAAAGACTCCCCAGCACCATCCTCAGGAGCATTCAACAGGTCCAGGATGAAACTGGGGGATCAATTTTTAACAGGCTCCCCAGGAGATCTATGAGTAGCTAAATCTGGAAGCCACTGGATAGGGATCCCCGAATAAAAGAATTCCAAACAGTATTAAAGGCACTCGTGGGGGCAAAATGTAAAAATTTGCAATGAGGCGTATCTATGAGGTTTTCTTATTTTCTCAAAACAATGGAAGAAACAGTAGAAAAGTAGAATTATGAGGGCTAATAATCCACACAGTAACTGGGAATTACAGTGGCATTGAGTTGCTGACCAAATCTCACTTCTGGTTCCATGGTAAAAAAATGACTAAAATCAAAACAAAAAACCTCATTTCTCATTCTTTTTCACTCAATCCATTTTTAACCAAAAGCAGCTCCTTTCACTGAGAAAATCATTACCTCAGTCCATGTGGGCACTTGTGTCCCAGGTCAGTCCTTAGTTTGAATAAAAGGAAAACATATGATTTGGTTTTGCCTTTGGGTACTTTGCTAGTGAACTTCTAGGGCTGAATTCTTAAGTGTTTTAAAATAAAATATCTAAATTTACTGGTATATTTAAGTCCAGTTTAATCTCAGCCTTTTGAATTCCTGTAGAGCTTTCAGCAAGACATGGGTACCACACAACTTTAGAAAGTGATTACTTACTGCAGAGATGTAATCATAGTTTTGTTTTAAGATAAAAGCTCACATCCTCAGATCTCTGTGTCAGAAATCAACAGAGAGAAAGGACAAATAAAAATTAACTACTCTCCTGGAATTGTATACCTTTATAGTTTAAATGATGCTTTTTCTGATGAATACCTCTTCCAAATCGCCTGATTAAAGCCACATAATTCAGTCAAAATGAAATCATACTATTTAAAAATAACTTTCTGAAAAAAATGAAACCAAAAATAGTTTTAAGGCACAATGGGAAAGACAGTGTGTCCGCGTGTAACATAGCACAGTAGAAATGGTCTTTTGTAATTGAAACAATAGTACTGTTTCCTCAACCAACTGCAGCCTTTTTTCAGCCCTGAGACTGAAGAAATATACATATAATTAATTTAAGCAAATTACAAGGGCAGCTGATCCATGGCTTTATAAAATAATCTCTGTCACAGTACTGCATTCTAGGAAGCAGCCAACTGTCATACAGCCTTAATGAAAAATGCCAGATAAGTTGCTTTACTTCAAAACACAGAAATTGGCCTGATTAAATCAATGAGTTTCTATCAGATATTTATATCATCTGGAAAGGAAAATCTAGCCTCCTTTTTTTTTCTAGCTTCCTTCTGAAAGCTGAAAAACATCATTTCTTTCATCAAGAAATTTCACTAAAATTTATGACATTTTAGTTAATCATTTTAATGTCAGTTGCTTCACTTCATTTACTTTCTGAGTGATATGCCAAAGTTCCTTTGATTTACTTCCATTAAGCAGAGAAAAAAAAACTGTAAGTCACATGCAAAATAATATCAAAACCCATGCTTGATGTTTGAAACTATACCACCTTAGAAGTATATAGTTCTTTTTTTAGACCTGAATTGTTCTTTGTTAGATATACATCTTTCATAGAAAGAAGCTGTATTTCTTAACAAATTTTCAAAGAAAAAACTGAGAGAAAGGTAAAAAATATGCTTTCGTTTATACAGTTAAACATATTTTAGGACAGCAATGATCAAACCTGGGTACACATTTAAATCATCTGGGAGCCTTTGGAAACTAACAATACCCCATTCTACATAGATGAAATCAAACTTCTGAGGGTGATGCCTAAGCATTGGTGTTTTCTCCTTTTTTTAAGCTACCCTGGTGATTCTAATGCAGCCAGGTTTGAGAATCCTATGTAGGGCACTGACTCACATTCGGGTGCATGTTGGTGTCTCTTGAGGGTGGAGGTTAAAAACATTGATCCTTTGGCCCTGTTGTGGCTAAGTTGCCCCCCAAACCCCCACCATATCCATATGTTTAAGTCCTACATCTAGTACCTCAGAATGTGACTGTACTTGGCAATGGGTTCTCGAAAGAGGTCAAGTGAAGTTATTAGGATGGGCCCCAATCCTTATAAGGAGTCCTTACAAGAAGGGGAAATTAGGACACAAACAGGTACAGAGGAAAGACCATGTGGAACAACATGGAGCAAAGAACCACCATCCACAAGCCAAGAAGAGAGGCCTCAGAAGAAACCAATGCTGCAGACACATTGATCTCGGACTTCTAGCCTTCAGAATGGTGAGAAAATAAATCGTAGTAAATAAATAAATGATCATGAGTCACCCAGACTGGGGTACTTTGTTATGGCAGCCCTAGCAAACGAATGCAGGTCTTATCCCCAGAATTCTGATTTCATAGACATGGCTGCAGCTGGGATCAGGAAGTTTTAAATGCTCCTCAGGTGATTTTAACATGTGTCCAGGATTAAGAGCCACTGCTTTAGGTATCCTGAAGTCTGATTTCACCTGTTTTCTACTTTATGTTAACTTGAGAGCAGCTAGTTACACTGTGTATCATCTCCCTACTGAAGCTATTAAATGAATATTACTCAGCCATAAAAAGGAACGAAAATTGAGTCATTTGTTGAGACATGGATGGATCTAGAGACTGTCATACAGAGTGAAGTAAGTCAGAAAGAGAAAAACAAATATCATATATTAACACATGTATGTGGAACCTACAAAAATGGTACAGATGAACCGGTTTGCAGGGCAAAAGTTGAGACACAGATGTAGAGAACAAACGTATGGACACCAAGGGGGAAAAACCGGGGTGAGGTGGGGATGGTGGTGTGCTGAATTGGGTGATTGGGATTGACATGTATACACTGATGTGTATAATATTGATGACTAATAAGAACCTGCAGTATAAAAAAACAAACCAAAAAAACAACTAATACTAAGCTCTCTTTGGGTTATTTGTATGGAAATATGTTAATATAAATGTTTCAGACATTACATGAAATTTCTAAAAATCTTATATGTTCTGGTATAATGTTATAAGTCATAATTCTAGTTATTACTTTAAAATGTATTATCTCAGAAATAACTAAATTTCCTTGTCAATTGCATTATTATGAACTTTCATCAAATCTTTAACTGTGGTCATTTTTAAGTCTTTTGTCATTTACAGACAGTTCTGGCTTTACTCTGATGCTTTTGCAAAAATGTTCCTATAAAAGGGTTTCATCTTCAAGGAATTCATGGAAAAGACTCTGACAAGTACATGTTTCTGGTAACTGACTATACTGCTGAACTGAATGAATAAGCATTTTCAGAACTCTAATGGAAAACTGATGAATTCATAAAAGTTCTAACAAAAGATCAAGATGAAAAAAAATTAATTACATGGGACTGAGTGAACTGATGAGGATGATTATAATTTTTGTGACTTTCTGTTTGAATAAAAAAAAAAGCTTAAATGGATATAACTGAGAAGTTGGATAGAAAATTGTTTTTCATTTTATTGAGTATTTTGCTTCACCTAGTGAAGAATTCCCACAAAAAAAGGGTGCCATTAGTGCTGTCTCACCTCCATTCCCACCCCCATCAGTGAAAGGTATTTTTTTTCTTATTATAGTGATATATTTGTTTCATATCATTCACAAATATAGTTTTCCAACGTTCTTATTTCTATTTCTCTATCTTTTCACTCTTAATAATGACATTTTTATCTCTACATAATTGAAAATTTTACATAATTATTGCAAAATATGGATTTTAATAGGTTCAATGTTAATTTGGAGTGCAACAGCTATATGTTTTATTTCTTTCCCGCTACAAGTGGTCTCATGGATTTTGAGTCACACAAACCTCAGATACAATCAGCTCTACTACCAAATAGCTGTGTAACCTTCAGGAAGTTATATAAACTCTCCAAGCTTCTAGGCAGTCCTCTTTAAGGACTGGGTTTGTGTTCACCTGGCCCTTAACCCTCTACCCACTTGTGGAAGAGAGTAACAAGTGGAGTTTAGGGCCCAAAATAGAAATCATGTTTTGAGGATATTAGAATAGCCCAAAAAGCTGAAGACACTTGCCTAGCTTAGATATTACTTGAGAGAGAATTAAATGTCTTTTTTGTCTGAAACACATTATTTCAGGGATACTAGATTACAGCAGCATAGCTTGTTCCATAGTCTAACCATTGTATGGAGAAGAGCTTGAAGAAAGGAAAATGTGGAAGTTATGAGATCAATTAGAAGGTAAAACTGCAGACATCCAGGTGTAGAAGTTTGTGGCTTGGACTAACACAGTGGCAGTGAAGGTGGACTTGGGAAGTTGGTGGAGCAAAGGTACACTTTGGAAGTACAATCAACACAGATTGATGATGCACTGAATGTAGAGAGATGTGTCAAAGATGGATCCCAAGGTCCTAAGAAGACAGAGGCATTTATTTACTCATGAAGACTAGAAGAGAAGCATATTTCTAGGGGAAGATCTAGAAATTTAACCATGTAAAACTTGAGATGTCTATGAGACACTGACTTGGAGCTGTCATATCAGAGTTGAAGGTGAAAATCTGAAATTTAAACAAGTCTGTTCCAAAGGTAATTTGGGAGTAACTTCTCTATTCATCACCAGCCTTGGGGATCATTGCCTGACCCATCCCAACTACAAAGTGCAAAGTAAGCCCAGGTGCCAGATACCATCTTAAATGGTTAGAGAACAATATGGAGTCCTAAGTCAGTCATTCCTCTACACGGAAAATTCATAATTCTTTTGACCTTCCCCTCAGCCTTTCTCTTTGGGATTAATGAATTCAAGTTCTTTAATCCTTATATCAAACATCTGATTGATTTCTATTTAACCTTTCATTGTAACTGTGTGTAGTTTGTGTTTGTTTTCAAAATTCTATATCTAACATTTATTTCTAAAATGTCTTTGTCCAAACAATCTCTACAATATTGAGAAGCCAGTATGGCAGAGAACACTATGGGTACTTGGGACCATATGTAATCGAAAGAAGTAGCTGGTGAGAGAGGTGAGAAAAAGAGAGAAATGGACCTTAGAAAATTTTATCTGGAGGTCAGAACTCAAACTTATGCCTCTCTTACCTGAATATACTCATCCAAATAGTATTAAACATTCTAATAATGCTTTTCAATATGAGAGAAAAAGAGAGTGAGAGAGAAACATCCTGACTTGATTGCTATGGTTATGGGGAAGGCATTGTGAATGTGGATATGCTGCCTTCACAAAGTCAAAGGTATGAACAGTAATCTCCTTCTCGTCTCTAACGAACACTCCCTCACTACAGCACATTTATAAACTTCCATGAACTCAGTGAAAGTCGGCTTGGGGATACATAAGGCACTTTATCATATTATCCCTTGCTCATACTACTTTTAAAAGAGCTGAAGAAAGAAATCCCTTCCTGTCCATTTACAACCTAGAAAGGATCCTAACAAAAGAAAAAAAACACTTGCTGGAAAACCAACATGTTTCCTGAGATAAGAGAAGGGACCATAAACACATTCATTTTAAAGTACTCATTTTTTAACTATAGCTGCTAATATTGAATGACAGTTGCCATAAATTCTAATTGGATGAGGTGCATTAGAGTTAAGTGTATCAAGCCAAAATGCGCTTATATCTATCTGCCTTACAGATTTCTGGAAGCATCTCACAGCATGTATCTCTGCATCTATAACCATTTCTAACCTAGCTTCCTTTTCCAGGAAGTCTATTTTAGGCTCAGAAATTTAAATACTGTATCAAAAAAAAAAGAAGAAGAACAAAAGCATAAGGACTTCAAAAAATCATTATATAATGTAGGCCATAGTTCAGGACAATATATAAAATAAAGAACTTTCCTCCCACTCTTGTCCAAGATACACCTTGATCTTAGGTCACTCAACAGGCCCAGTGCCATTGATTTCCACAGTCATTATCCATAATAATGATGATGAACCAGAATAAATAGCCAATTTACCAATTACTACTCTCATTGTGTCCAAATATCACAGCCTTTTCCTCAACCAGTCTTTCTAGATTTACGATTAATCTTTTTCATTTCCTTTCTACCTGCTATGAAGGAATTAATGTATAGAAATGACACAAAGATCAGACAAGAGGCAGAAAGAAAAGAAGGAGAGAAAGAGGGAAACTTAGATAATTACCCAACTAGATAATGAGCTCCTGAATAAGTAAGAATCGGCTAAGAAATGGTGCCTACCCCACTTAGTGAAATTTTTACAAGTTCTCTTTCCATAGCCTTACATAAAGGGCAAGCCTTTAAAAAAGCAGAGAGCCAGTAACTGCTCCTCTCACACACACTTTGTTTCTAGGAGCAGGTACTTTAAAATATTTCCTTTATTAGTTTCTTACTTTTTATAGATTGACCCTAAGGCTCACCAAAAAAGGAGAAAACAAGGCCCAAACCAGCAGGCCTGACCAAATCAGGATGTCTTCCCTATTAGATGTGATCTCCCTTTCCTTTCAGCACTTACAGTGTAATGCTGAAAATGCTGTCTTCTATTTCTTCTCCATTCTGAATCCCAAGTCCCCACTGACTTTAATGTTAACTCGAGGCCACAGTCCTTGCCTCACCTTGAACCCCTCCAACACCTGAAGAGTGTCTTACTAATAGTAGATGACTAAGGAATGGCTCTTGAATTAAACAAAATTGAAATCATCTTTCTATACACACACACACACACACACACACACACACACACACATACACACGATCTTGAGTTCTCAAGAAAGCACAAGTCTGTGGAAATGGGAAATAACTGTATCCAGTGCAATAAAGAGGTGTTTTAGGATGGCAATTCCTCAGCCATCACAAGCTGAAGAAAAAACCCAAGTTCCCAACACAACCTCCTTCCACAGGATCAGCACAGAAACTAGCCCCATCTCATGTCAGACGGTGACTGTGGAATGGATAACCAAGTAGCAGAGGGCTATGCAATATTAGTAGCAATGTCCAAACAGAGAAACTGTGGGAAGGACCACCAAAGCCTAAAACAGAAAAACTGGTCATTCTTTGGGTCTTTTAGTGACACTATGTCTTACTCATTCACCACTCAAGAGAATTTCTTCTAAAATAGCCCAGTGCTGATCCATGAAGGATATTTGATAGTCCAACCTAAACAAAACTGGGAATACACATATATAGTGTGTAGAATGACCACAGCCCTCCAGTTTCAGTAATCTCCCAAAACACCTTTAGCCTCTCCACTTCCCCTTTCATGTTCAACTGATCTTGTAGTAATAAAAACATTCAAGAAAGAGTTTTATCATAGTCCTTTATATTTCACACTGAATTTAAACCTGGGAATAAGGGCTCTGTCCCATGGTAAAAAGATTGGTTGGTCAGTGGGTTGGTAGATTGGTTGAAGAAGGGCACAAGGTCCATCCTAATGTCCCTGAAATCATTCTCAGAAAAGCCATCTCTAGATAGGAAGGCAGAGACCCCATCAGGTCCACTTGTGTAAAGGTACTGGTAACTTCTGCATGAAAGAGAAAAGAATGGGCGGAATTTGAATGAAGAAATTAGTAACTTAAAGATCAGCCATATAAGTTGTTGTTACAGCAATAGCTGAGTTGCATGTGATTCTAGTCCAGTTCAATGACTTTATCCTCTTTAAAAAAAATGAAATATCCTCAGAGCAGTATAAATTACAGCACCAATTCCAGACCACTGCTCTGAGGTGGATGAGGCAACAGGAAAGTATATTGAAAATGACTTCCATCAGCCTGATTTAAACACTTTTATAGGGACAAAGCAATCCCGGGCTTGGCTGCTGGCAATAGACACTGCGTAGGTTCTGTCTTCCCTTCTGAGACACCTCCTACTTTCCTTTCCCTGTCAAGGTGGCCCTTATTTTCACTCCAGCTGGAATTTACCCATAAGAAATTTAAGACAGTGAGCATAGAATGTGACTTGGCCCAAACCCCTCACTTACCTTCCCTGCCATCCTCCAGCCAACCTGTCCCTCACAACTCTGCTGTCCACAAGCCCTGATCACTCAGAGCTTTGATACAGAATGAAGCATGAGTATCATAAAGAATAACTTCTACATCATTCACTAAAACATTTTTATAGAAAAGGAGATAATAGAAGACACAATAAACCAAATACACCCTTTCCAGACAGAAAGAAAAACTTTAAAAAAAAAAACTTTGCCCATCTTTCTTCTTATGTAAGAACTTCTGTGAATTACAAATGCAATTAATAAAACTGAACACATGCCCCCTCAAGATTTGTCCTAGCAGTCACAAAATGGTTCTCTGAAAATTCTGGAGGCAGATGACCTACTGGATTACAAAGTCCCCTTCAATGTTCATACTTGGTAGCTCAGCAGGCCTGATTACTGATAAAAGCAGCTGTTTGATACAAATCAATAAACTAGAGATCTAAGAACATACATCACTTTTCCTAAACTTACAAGGAAATGAACAGTATCAAAGAATAAGGCACAATAGAAAAATGAGGTCTCTTTACACAATAAACTATTAAGAAGAAAAATAAATATCCAGTTATTGCATTTTATTTTTAACCCCTTAATTTTCACATATTCAAAGTCATCAAGTATGAAATAACCCAAACATCTTTCTCTCAAGATACTGCACCAAATAATTCAACTGCAAAACATTTGAGCTTGAGTTCAGTCACATCATTTGCATATATTCTATTTTGTGAAGAGCAGATCTGATGGAGTCGTGTTTCTAACGACCAAAATAGTATGGTTTCTTGAAGCAATGTAGTAATTGGAGATTCTCCTTAACTGATATTTTCAAAAGCACCTCTTTAAAATGGGAGGTTGAGATATATGGTAAGTATTATATGCTAAAAGATCACTATCTTCTCTTATAAAAGTATGATCAGGTTAAAAGATGGCACATAGTCCATTTCAAACCACATTAATTACTTTTCGATTGTTCACTTATACAGAGCAGTTGTAATGGATTTTTCCTTAATCCAGAAGTCTTATGACTAGTAGTCATTTGCACAAATTACTGCACACTCTTCCATGGAGATTAACCCAATGGGAATGACTTCCTCTTCTCTCACTCAGTGACACATGTGTGCATTACCGGAGAAAAAAATGCAATAGGACAATTTTAGGCAACAAATTTGATTAAATAAATGGATTGGTATTAAGTATATTGTTTTCTCTTTTGTTCCATTATTTTACAACCTCACACTGATAGAGAGAGGATAAGAGATCAAACAAGTTGAAGAATGAGAAAAAAAAGGTAGAAGAGGCAGCAGTACAAAGTTTTCTGTTGCACTCACTTTGCTGGTTACCTAGCACTGTTTTTATCTTTTTCATGGTTATTCATGAGAATTTGCATCTGTCCAGAATCTGAATGCATAGCATTCCTGTCCTCTAACCTAGGTCAAAATATATAAAATGCACAGCTTTCTGTTATTCCTATAAAATATCCTTTAATCACTCACATCCCTTCTACCTCACCTTCTGAAGCTCCTGAAAGCTGAAAAGACAAGGGAAAGGAATTTTGCTGAGGATCCCAGTGAGTCACTGTGAGTCAGAGAAATGGGCCAGGCCACTTCTGCTGGTCTGCTAATAAGAGCTGCAGTCACTTCCAAGTGAAGAATGGGAGACTTCTTGGCCACTGAACAAAGAGTGAAAGAGGGGAAGCAGCTTCATTCACAGGTAGAGGAACATACAGCCTCATCCCCTAGAAGGCAGAGCTGTTTCCACCTGGAGTGTTTATAAGACTACTAATATAAATGTATAAAACTAATAGGGGGGAGATGTGTATAACAAATGTCACTATGGCACAAATGAAGCTAGAAAGTGGCTGACCTAGATATCTTTTCTTTAATCATTTATTTATGAACATAATATAAAAACTAACAACCCAGCTGAAGCATAAACATTAGCAATTACAGGATTTCATTCAGTTATTTGACATAGGCCTATGCTAAAACGTTCTCATTTTAGAAAGTTAAAATGAAAGAAAAGGATAAAGAAAAAATTACCAAAGGGAAAAATATCATCCAAACATATTAAGACAATGATTATTGACATGCTACTATATTTTCTTCAGATATTTTTCTAGGTATATTTATTTTTACATTGTTATGCCCAGATGTGTACATAATTGAGATCTTATTATTTCATTTACTATTGTAGCATCTAAGTTATTAACAACTCTTAATAAATGTTTGACTGAATTTAATCTTGAAATTAAGCAAAAGTAGGGAAATTCATCAGTAGAGTGACCCATTAGTGATTTAATACCCACAAAAAAAGAAAGTTCAAATATATATTTCCATCATTAACATTTCATCATACTGTTCTCATAAGAACTTATTAAATTGTGGGATCCAGTGTAACTTAAAAGAGAGAGAGACAGAGAGACAGAGACAGACAGGTCCCTAACCATGTTTAACAGCACTTTCAAAAAATAATCCACTTCAGAAATCTTCAGAACTAAAAACTGTGCCAGTGACAATAAGGTTAGTATGGATTCCATTCACAACATCTCAAATATTTATCTAAGATATATTTCAAGCATTAGCTAGTATCTATCTTGCTTCTTTAAAAATCTAATGGGGTCAAGAAAGAATTTTTGTATAACTAACTGCCTGGAAGCTCCTAATAGCTCTTCACAGTTAGGACTTACTACCAAATAAACAACATTTGCTTGCTTAATGCCACTGAGTACAGAGCCAAGGAGACTTAACCTTGACAGTTAAGCCATTTATGTTGAGCCATAATGTAAATTAGAAGAGACTGCTTGTCCAAAATGAAGAACTATTATGTCACCCTGCATGTTTGCCCACAACACAATGTTTTGAGCAAGGTTAAAGGAAGCACTGACACTTGTATGAAAGGAATGTTCTGAAACTGTATACCTTTATTTGAAATATATGCACGTAATAACTAGATGCAAATATAAAGCAATACACCAATTCAAAAATATTTCATGGGTCTTCCCTGGTGGCACAGTGGTTGAGAGTCCGCCTGCAGATGCAGGGGACACCGGTTCGTGCCCCGCTCCGGGAAGATCCCACATGCCGTGGAGCGGCTGGGCCCGTGAGCCATGGCCGCTGAGCCTGGGCGTCCGGAGCCTGTGCTCCACAACGGGAGAGGCCACAGCAGTGAGAGGCCCGCATAACCGCAAAAAAAAAAAATTCATACCGTCAAATTTCAATCAAAATGACCTTTGGTTTCAAATTTAAGTTTAATAGTTTGTGCATTTTTCAAAACAAAAAAATAGATCTTTCTTTGTGCTTTTCCTAAAAGAGAAAAAAAAATACTACACCCTATTTGTTTATCAATTTTCATGCGCACTTGCCATAAATTCACTAATGCTAAGTATAAGTATCTGTTTGGATTATTCCCCAAAACTGCATAACCTTAAAATTTCCCATAATGCACACATAAGTTAATGCTCAAATTATTTCATCTTAGGAATGGAACCACACCATTTAACCCCTGGGAAAAATGTTAAAATCTCCCCCACACATTTGAATCAGAAGTCTGACCCATGAAGAAAGATGTCTACTAAGAATCCCTCTTCCCAAATAGTCCTTCCTAATGAGCCAGAGAAGTTGCTAAATCTGGAAACCAGTGTAGCTATATCTCCAGAATTTTTGTAAAGATGCTTTCTAAGTTGACTTATATAATACCTGGCTATTTGCCTTGAAAAAGCTAATTTTGTTAATTACAATGCTTCTCTGGGCTTTCTGTCTTTCTTCTTTGTATACTACCATTAGCAAAAGGCAGAAGGTAACCCTCTGAATGAGAATGTGAGAACATACTAGCCAAATTAACACTTGAAATATCAAAGGCAAGAGACACAGAAGAGGGTAAATACAGTAAGGAGGTGTTCACTGCCAGCACCAAGATGAGTTTAGGAGATGAATGGAGACGGAATTAAATAACATTGATTTACATAGTGAGAAAGTCATTCCCTTTTTGGTTCAGTTCTGGTTGCAACATGGAGAACATCTAAGTTTGGTGCTAGTTCTTAACACCACTCTAACAGTAAGCTGTGGTAGATTAAAGATGACCACAAATTCTTTGCCATTCTATCCCTGTATCTGTACTAGCCTTAATGACTTCTTAACCAACAGAATGTGGCTAAGATATTATGAGACTTCAGAGGCTAGGTCATAAGAAGCCCTGTAGGGTCCACCAAGACCTCTTTGAACAATTACTCTTAGATCCCAGCTGCTATATGTGAGAAGGACAAGCCACATGAAGAAGCGATATGTAGGCCCTACAGTACAATCCTAAGGGAAGTCTCAGCAAACCGCCAGCACCTATTGCCCAACCAGAGATAGTCATCACAAGGCAGTGGTTAAGAATCCACCTGCCAATTCAGGGGACACAGGTTCAATCCCTGGTCCAGGAAGATCCCACATGCCACGGAGCAACAAAGCCTGTGCGCCACAACTATTGAGCCTGCACTCTAGAGCCCACGAGCCACAACTACTGAGCCTGCATGCCACAACTGAAGTCTGTGCGCCTAGAGGCCATGCTCCACAACAAGAGAAGCCACCAAAACGAGAAGCCTGTGCACCGCAACGAAGAGTAGCCCCTGCTCGCCGCAGCTAGAGAAAAACCATGTGCAGCAATGAAGACCCAACGCAGCCATAGATAAATAAATAAATAAGAAAGCCATCATGACATCCAGCCCAGCTGAGCCTTCAAATGACTCCTGCTCCAGCAGCTAACTGCAACCACATGAGAGACCCCAACTGAGAACAACCAGATGACCCAAGTCAACCCACAAAAATGTGAGAAATAGTCGTAAAATGTCATTTTAAGCACCAGATTTGGGTGGTTTGTTTTGCAGCAACTGACAACCAGAACACTTCCTACTCTCCCTTTGCAAGATAAAGAGGATAGGCTCAGGTTCAGCAAGTACAGAGGCCAATAGTAGAAAGTACAAAACGACTGTTTTCTTTTCATCTTATTTATGTTTGTGGCAATTGATAGTTTTTTATTGACGGTAATGATTAGAAAGAGAAATGTCATATGAATATACTTAGGCTGACAAATTTTTAAAATATCAAGGAAATTATCATTTGAGTTTGAAAGCTTATAACAAAAAATGTGATTGTGAATGGCTGACATTTGGAAAACACTGCACAAAGAGAAGAATGTTAACATGGAGAGGTTCTAAAAGGACAGACTGGGATCAGGAAACAGAAGTCTGTTATTTTGCTTAGGAGAGGTAAAACGGCATTGCAGAATCAAGAAGTAAGTTCAGTCCATACTTGACACGTTCTCATGTTCTCTGTTCAGATGTCACCGTATATTACTGAGTTTCCATTGCAGGATCTGATGGCAACCCTGACGTCTCCCACAGGGGTTGTGTGGAGGCTCTGTAGCATTGCTGTCCTGATACTGTTCACTCCATATACTCTTTAGAGGTTAAAAGAAATCACCAAGAGCCCACTGAAGTCTGACAAGTTATTTGCTGACATGCTGTGAACAGGAAGTTCACACATGTTGTAGAACAGCAAATAAGCATTCATAAAGATGAGAGAGAAAGCAAAGACAAACCAAAAGTCATTAACAGGCAGACAGCATAGTTTGAATACAATCAGAGGTGCCCTTCAAATTAAGATTGAATTTGATTCAGAATGTGTTTGGAATACAGAAGAAAAAAAGATAAATGTGCTATGAAAGAAATGACTTTAAATGTTATACTCAGGGGAATTTGAAAATGAGTAGAAAAATCAGGCCACCGGTCAGAAGAGAGATCAAGATGAGAAGAGGCTAATGACAAAGGTATGGGAAGTGTTTGGTAGGAGGTTCTGCAGGCACAGAGAAGGTCTCAGTGAATGAGTGAGTGAGTGAATAAGTGAGTAAATAGAAACAATTGTAATTTAAGTACAACCAGTAGACCATTAACATTTGTGATGGATGTCCTCGGGCTTCTGTAATTACAAAAACAGCATATGATTTCCTCTATAAAATACACACATGAGAAGATATGGGTATAGACTTTCTCCTTGATGGTGAATGGCTCCAACAAACCAGCCTTGCATTCTCAAAGTCATATTTATGATTTGACAGAATTATAAAGCACTGCATTGCAGAGCTTAAGGTCCATTCCCAAATACTGGAAACTGAAAATGTTAAATTTGGGAAAGCTTAAGAGTCTACTTGTAGAAATTAGAACACTCCCTAACACCATACACAAAAATAAACTCAAAATGGATTAAAGACCTAAATGTAAGGCCAGACACTATCAAACTCTGAGAGGAAAACATAGGCAGAACACTCTATGACATAAATCACAGCAAGATCCTTTTTGACCCACCTCCTAGAGAAATGGAAATAAAAACAAAAATAAACAAATGGGACCTAATGAAACTTAAAAGCCTTTGCACAGCAAAGGAAACCTTAAACAAGATGAAAAGACAACCCTCAGAATGGGAGAAAATATTTGCAAATGGAGCAACTGACAAAGGATTAATCTCCAACATTTATAAGCAGCTCATGCAGCTCAATATCAAAAAAACAAACAACCCAATCCAAAAATGGGCAGAAGACCTAAATAGACATTTCTCCAAAGAAGATACACAGATTGCCAACACACACATGAAAGAATGCTCAACATCATTAATCATTAGAGAAATGCAAATCAAAACTACAATGAGATATCATCTCACACCAGTCAGAATGGCCATCATCAAAAAATCTAGAAACAATAAATGCTGGAGAGGGTGTGGAGAAAAGGGAACCCTCTTGCACTGTTGGTGGGAATGTAAATTGATACAGCCACTATGGAGAACAGTATAGAGGTTCCTTAAAAAACTAAAACCAGAACTACCATACGATCCAGTAATCCCACTACTGGGCATATACCCTGAGAAAACCATAATTCAAAAAGAGTCATGTACCACCATGTTCATTGCATCTCTATTTACAATAGCCAGGACATGGAAGCAATCTAAGTGTCCCTCAACACTTAGTGTCCCTGAATGGATAAAGAAGATGTGGCACATATATATAATGGAATAAAAAGAAGCCATAAAAAGAAAAGAAATTGAGTTATTTGTAGTGAGGTGGATGGACCTAGAGTCTGTCATACAGAGTGAAGTAAGTCAGAAAGAGAAAAACAAATACCGTATGCTAACACATATATATGGAATCTAAGAAAAAAAAAAAAGGTCATGAAGAACCTAGGGGCAAGACGGGAATAAAGACACAGACCTACTAGAGAATGGACTTGAGGATATGGGGAGGGGGAAGGGTAAGCTGTAACAAAGTGAGAGAGTGGCATGGACATATATACACTACCAAATGTAAAACCGATAGCTAGTGGGAAGCAGCCACATAGCACAAGGAGATCAGCTCGGTGCTTTGTGACCACCTAGAGGGGTGGGATAGGGAGGGTGGGAGGGAGGGAGATGCAAGAGGGAAGAGGTATGGGGATATATGTATATGTATAGCTGATTCACTTTGTTATAAAGCAGAAACTAACACATTTAAAGCAATTATACTCCAATAAAGATGTTAAAAGGAAAAAAAAAAAAGAGTCTACTTGTATTCACTTGGGAGGAAATTTCTTCCCAGAAGCTGAGCATTGATGACTGATTAAGCAATCCACTGGCTAGAACTGAGCTACCCCACCCAAAATTCAAGCTAACTGATTTTTTTTTAGTCAACTGATTTTTCAGACTTCCTCAATACAGTTTTATAGTGTATAAATAAATCCTCCACAACTCTGAAGAATTTATTTTATATTTTTTACTTTATCACCCAAATAAAAACCAACATTCTTCTAAATACTTAAATGTTTTCAGTGGGGGAAACTGTATGTGTTGTTGATAATTTCCTAGCTAGTACATTCATAAATTGGAGATTATTAATAATTATATCACTATTCACAAAAGTCCATCAGGAAAAGTCAAGAGGAATTCTTAATCCTTTGATTGATAAGCCACTTTTTCCATCTTAAAAACAGCCATTTTTTGTTGCATCTCAGGATGGTCTACTCCCCTAATTTATTCAACAAATTGGTAGGAAAACCAGAGCTAGAAATCTATATTCCCTTCACTTTATTCTATGTTCAATTCTAGACCACCCCCAATTGTTATGGAAACCCTAATTGTTTAATCCTTCACTATTCAGAATTTTCAGTCAACCACTTAAGTCCTCAGAATATAATGCTTACTTTTCTACTGAAGACCCGCAAAATGAGAAAGATATTTGAGCTGCCACCTGCCCCATGTGGACGGGCAGGTCAGCCTAATGCTTGAGACCTTGACTGTGGAGTCAGCCTCAGCTCTTTGGACCTTCAGGAAACAGTTTGAGTCCTCCGTTCTTTTGTTTCCTTGTCTGTAAAGTGTTGACAATCGTAGTATTGCTCATGGGGTTGTTGTGAAGCTTAAATAGAGTGATACATGTAAAATACTCTATACAATGCATGGCAGAGTAAGCACTATATGAACCTTAGCCACTACTATTATTGTTGTTATTAGAATTTACCACAATTAAAATTAGCTCAAATCTAAAGGTGAATCTATCAGGGCTTCCTCCATGGTTAATACCAATGGAAGAGTCACTTGAAAAGATGTTTGTGTATCGTGATATAACTGCTTTCAATTCCCCAGCAATTAAGAATTCATCCATCAACCCGCACTTGATATCTCTAGCAGTGCCCAGAACTCTGTATATAGGGGTTTTCTTAAATCACACAGCCCAAATGCAAGGGGGAAAAAATACAGGAACACAAAATACAGAGATAATAACACAAGATTGCATAGCTGCTAGATTATAAGACACCAACCACAAAATTTGTAGAAATTCTGAGAAAAATCAGTGTGGGCCAGAGAAGTCAGCTGACATTTTGGAAAAGATATACAATTTCTGTTGGACCTTAAGCTCAAAGAAGTGCATTTCATGTGGAGAGACAGTGTGATCAAAGGTAGAGAGGCAGGAACAAGAATGGAGATGCATAGAAATTAAGCAACAAAGCAGAGAGATCTTTGAGGGTAAGTACAGATGAGTTTCTCCAAACATAGGCTAAAAAAATGCTTGTTTATTTATTAAAATTGTATTTATATTTTTATTTTCAACTTTTATCTGTTTAATTAAATTCATTGCCTTTATCAGAAGCTTACATCTGTCAGAATTAAATATGAGTACATTTCTGCATGCCAATATTTATAATCAAGGCATACATTCTTACCACAGCTAAAAACTTTTCAGCCCCAAACTTTGAAAAGGACTCCAATTAATACAGGTGCCTCTTATTTTTCTATCCCATAAGTTTTATGACATTATAAGTAACACTCAGCAAGTGATACATGCCTTACATAAGCTGGGTGGCTTACTACTATATTCTGAATATTTGTTTCCTCGCAAAATTCGTATGTTGAAAGCTAACACCCAATGTGATGGTATTTGTAGGTGGGGCCTTTAGGAGTCCATTAGGTTATGAATGCAAAGTCCTCATGAATTATTGCCCTTATAAAAGAATCCCCCAAAAGCTCGCTTGCCCTTTCACCTTGTTGTGAGGTTATAGCAAGAAGATGACCATCTATGAATCAGGAAGCAGGCTCTCACTAGACATCAAATCTGCCAGTGCCTTGATCTTGGACTTCCCAGTTACCAAAACTGTGAGAAGTAAGTTTCTGTTGTTTATAAGCCACCTGTCTATGGTGTTCTGTTATAGCAGCCCAAATGGACTAAAATACTTGCTATCATTTAATATAAACCAACTTTTCAGAGAAATATAATCACTAGATACTAAAGGCATAAATATACCTTCAATTTCATCTCTATATCCTTTTTCATTGAGCTGGGAAATTAAACTGCTCATAAATCAAAATACAAAGGGCTTATGTGCTTTGGTTTCCAATGAACATCAAACTGGTTAGCAAATAATGCTGGATATTTGTCCACTTTTGGAAAACAGCTGCAATGTATTTACAGAAAATATGCCAACTCATTCCATTCTTAGTATATATATATATATATATATATATATATATATATCCCTTCTAGAGGGCAAAAAATCATAACAAGTGTATCTTTTTACACTATACACAGTCCATAATAACTACAATAATTTGGGTATACGTTAAACTGTGAGCAACCTTAGGTACCCCTACATATTTCATTATACACTGCTCTATTTTGCAAACATTTCATCAACTTCACTTAGTAGAAATATTACAATAAAATGAAGCAACCATTTGGTTAATAATAAAGAAAAGCTGAGGATACCATTTCAGGAGCTAGAAAAATAGTAACAATTTCCAATTCCAAGTAAGAATTCTGTCTTCCTCAAGCACTCTGTGCTCTGCCTGTCACTGATGTAGCATCTCATACTATAGTGTGGTATCCAGTTTTCTCATGTTTCACAAGCCACTCAACCTCAAAAGCACTAGAGAGAAAGACGATATAAGTGAGCCTCCCAGGGAGCATTCTGAGACAGTCTATGGAACAGCTGTCCCTATGACACTACCCTGTAGGAATAGCTATACTATTCTGGGCAGCATTGTGCTTAATATATTACATTCAAAAGTTTAATTTGAGAGACCACTGATAAATTTTAAGTTACAGAACCAAAAAGACAAAAGGATAAACAGGGACACCGTTGTTATTAACTTTGTGTCGAGGCATGTCATATATTATCTTAATCAATCATCACAATGACCTTATGACATAGGCATTATTATTATTCTCATTTTACACATGAGGAAATCAAAACATAGAGAAGTTAAGAGGCTTGCCTAAGATCACAAACCTAGGAAATGGTGTAGCCAAGATTCAAACTCAAGCACTCTGACTTAAGATGTTGTGATTTTTCTTCCACTGCCTTAACATCATGAAAATTTATTTCTCATCACACTACAAGTCCAACACAGGTCATGTGGCAAGGGTGGGAAATGGTTCAGCTCTTCATAACCACTCAGAAAATTAGGCATACAGAAGGCATACAGAAGATAGATACATATTTCCTCACTCAGAAAGACAAGAAAAACGAATGTAACAAATCTCACACCAGCTCTTAAAACTTCTTCCAGGAAAAAACATGTCATTTCCTCTCCTATTTCATTGGTCATCACAAGTCAGGTGGCTATGCCAATCTTCAAAGGAGGTGAGAAATGCAATCTTACTATGTGCCAGGAAGGCAGAGAGCCAAAATATTTCAGAACAGAACTAATGACAGCCATAACGGAAGTCAATGAATGGGGTTTTCAAAGACAAAAGGAACATTAGAATTGGCAAGAAGGTGGAACTTCCAAGAACAACCTCAATATTTTTTAGTTATGTTGAAAGATCATAATGGCAAATGGTATATGGGATAAATGCCCTAAAGGAAAAAAATTGTGCTTCAGTAGAAAACTATGTATTGTCTAGAAAACACCCCTCTGAGTTATCTGATTTTGATTCTATGAATGTTATTTTACAACACTGTAAACTGTAGGTAACTGACTTCAATGCAAAATAATTTTTGTCTATAGACTTGCAAATTCTCTCTTGTCCAACAGAGGTTAAAATGACTTGTCCGGCCCAGAGAATCATCTATTTCTCTAAGAAGCCCTGGTTCCTTTCATTAGAGAATGGTATTAGAAACCAAGATATGTACAAGAAGTGTGCTTGTTGCTACTAGAATGTCATTGTTTCTAGGTACTCTCAGCTGTCAGAGCAAGGAGATATGTGTGTATACTAACCCATGTATATACACAAATCTATAAATATCTCTATATGTATCCATCTTTATCCATACTAAGCTAAACATGAGTTCATACTGATGTCTCCAACTCTAATCCATTACCACATGGATTATTCTAGCCTCCACCCCTGGCTTATTTGTAAACTCTCACTCTTACAGTGGGAAAACTTGCCCCCACCCTCTACCACTCACTTATTTAATTGTTCATTTCCAGCTCACATGTATAGCTGCATCAGAATTGTTTACTCATATCCCCATGGAAAACTGAATAATATTTCATTGTATGGATATACCACAGTTTGTTTACCCATTCACGAATTGAAGGACATATTGGTTGACTCCAGTTTTTGGTGATTGTTAATAAAGCTACCATACACATTCACATTTAAGTTTTTATGTGGTCATAAGTTTTCACATCAATTTGGTAAATGCCCAGGAGTGCAATTGCTGGATTGTACGGTAAGATTATTTTTAGCTTTGTAAGAAACTGCCAGACAGCCTCTCACCAACAATCAATAAGAGTTCCTATTGCTCCACATCCTTGCCAGCAATTAGTATTGTCAGGTTTTGGGGTTTTTTTTTGGATTTTTGCCATTCTAAAAGATGTGTAGTGGTATCACATTGTTGTTTTAATTTGAAATTCCCTTATGACATAATTTTGAGCCTCCTTCATATGTTTATTTGTTATCTGTACATCTTCTTTAGTGAGGTGTCTGTTTAGTGATAACTCTTTATCATAAATTAATTTCCTTGGCACTGGGTATCAGAATCCATCCTTGATTTTCCCTTCACTCTAATTTTTGGGCAGCACATGGTATGCAATTTGAATTGGCTTTCTCTAAAAGCCTGCCTGTTAACTATTACTACTACATCCTGTCCTCGAAGCTGCTGCAGCTGGTGATGATAAGACTATGAGGACAATGACCTTGATGATCATGTTAATAAGCTTTGAGTGCTAACTAGTGCCAGGCACTCAGAGTGCATTGCATGGATTATTTCATTTACCCTTCACAACCCTAAAAGTTAGGTACTATCGGCATCCCTGTTTCATAAATTGGGAAACTGAGACTTTGAGAATATTAAGAAACTTACCCGTGTTTATAGCTAGTAAGCAACTGAACCACTATTTGAATCCAGGGAGGCTGAGTCCAAAGCCTGTGATTTTAACCACTATGGAATATTCATGCTGCCTAGAAACTAAAGGTTAAAAAGCTAAAAACAATTTATATTCTTTCTCAGTTTTTAAAAATACTCCATATGAGACACCAAATCAGTCATTTTGGGAAACTATGAAAAAAATCATCACTACCTATGAAACAGGAATGGAATAACCACTCGTCTCCACAAACAACTGATGAGTAGTCAAAATAATGAAACTTAATGCTGGAAATGTACTGCTACTGAGTAAGATACAGAAGAGGTAAGATACAGAGAGGCACAGTCTTTGCCTCAATGCTTAGGACAAAGGAAGATTCCAACGTCTCTAAGTCATAGAAATTACATGACCACAAGCAGCACAGAACTGTGCCTATCAGATTCCTCAACTGTAGCAACTAAATCTGCTGTGTTATTTGATGCTACTTTAGCCATTTCTTCCATTGTCCTCTGAAAAATCTTCTGCTAATTCTAGAAATCACTGCGGCTAAGATACCTCAGGAAGTATCACTGGCAAAATTTTGAATGACCCCTCAATGCCTCCCAGCCTCCCCACCACCACGCCCCACCAGCCACATGAGCTGGAGCTTTAAGATGGAGGGGAAATCACTCCCTTATCAGAAACAAATGGGATGTCAGTGCCTCATGGAAGTGAATGCTGCTGGGCTAGAAATCATCATTAGGACACCTGAAATCCTCGCTGAGGATTAGCCAGCCACGTCTGTGAGAGGAGCACATACTGTTAAGATGCTCTACCTTCCTCTGCTTAAGTCTCAGCACCACTCAACTGGGAACTTCATATCCTGCTGTTGGGCAGCCATTGCCTTGTGTCATGACCCCATCTATGCCAGTCATAGTGGGCTGAGAGCAAGAACTGTGTCCTTTCATCTCGGTATCCCCTGCAGAGAGTAGGTACTCAAAAAACATAGAGTTAACTGACTTAATATATCACCCTGAGACACACAGGGTTCTTATTTGATAAATCTGTTTAACAATATCTCTTTCATGTGCTAAGGACACGTTTCAACCTAAAAATATAATACAAAGTAAATAGGACCTATACATTTGCATGAAAATATAAATCAGATATTCACTTTTTTCCTTTTCTTTACATCCCACTTCACAGTGTCTGCAATTTACTCTCAAATGTTTCAACATTATGAATGTGTGAATTAATAAGTTAAGCTAAAGGGTTTCAGGTACCTTAATCAGGGACTCACCCTCCTGGGACAGTTAGCAAACATTTCATCAGAAAGGCCATACTTAGCTACCACTTATGTAGCACTATTTATTGTGTGAGGCACTCTTCAAGAGTATTAATATTATTCATGTAATCCTCACAACAATTTTATGATTTAAGTACTATAGTTATCCTCTTCTGCAAATGAAAAGACTGAGTCAGGAAGAATCTGTAACACCGAAAGTCACACGGTTGATTGGTGGCAGAGGTGGGATTCACACTCAAGCAGCTCTGAGCCAGAGTCTGCATCTTGCTGCACAAAGTTTAGAGATTAAACTCTGATTAAACTCTACTCTACTGCAATACCATGGTATATAATCATTGGGATGCATACATCTCAGAGTTTACACATCCACTGAGTTGGGCCTTCTACCAAAATTATTTACAGTCTGTCCTGTGACAGATAATGATGGTCACCAAATTTTCTTTCTGTGCTCCTATATTTTCCAGCCTTTTTATTCTAGTTAGTACAGACATCTTTATTAAACATTTTTGGTCAAAATTTTTCTTCCATTTGATATTATACAGGAATTTGAAGTCTCATATTATTTAACAACTATCTGATAATGTGGTATACAGTTCCTTTTATCAGGACCTCATCCTCCATATTGTTTAACAATCTTCTGTTGAGTGCATTCATTCAAATGATAAATATTTATTGAACAACTATTATGTAACAACAACTGGGTTCTGTGAAACAGAACAGATAAGAAATTCTTTCTTTGAAGAGCTTACATTCTAGTATGGGGGAACAGACAATAAACATAAAATATAAACAGTGTAATGTAAAAGAAAGAAAGAAAGAAAGAAAGGCCATACTATCAGTGGCTATTACAATTACTCCAAATCTCTTTATCTCTGATCATAACCAGAGGCTTTACTAATTAGCATAATGAATGTTAGAAATGAGTTTACTAATTAGCATAATGAATGTTAGAAATTAGTTTTCATAGTTTTGAATGGCTTCTTAGGGGAAAAGGGCAAGTTAGGGATATGGGATTAAGAGATACAAACTATTATGTATAAAATAGAAAGCAACAAGGATATACTGTATAGCATGGGGAATTATAGCCACTAACTTTCAATAACTTTTAATGGAGTATAATCTGAATCACTATTCTGTAAGCCTGAAACTCATATAGTATTGTAAATCAACTATACTTCACTTTTTAAAAAAAGAAAAAAATACGGCTTATTATTTGGTACAATGGATGTTAAAAATGGACTGTCATTGGCAAAATTATTGATATTCAAGATACATTAATTGGTTAGAAAATATTACAAGACATTTCCCACCCTAGCATGAAAAGGGCATAGGAACCTAGGAGACCCTTCACCTCCACCTTCCAAGATGGCATTGAAGGCTATGCTAAACAATCCTGAGTCCAGCCATAGGTTTGGAGGATTCTGGGAAAGAACTAACTGAATCCTGCCCCAAGAATATTGTCTTATCTTGAGGGAATCTGCCATGCCATATGTGGACAAAGCATTTCTTCCCTGACCACTTGCACCTTCGTTAAGTTTACAGAACAAGTTGTCTAATTAATGTTCATCTTAAAATATCTGAAACATGTCTGTGTGTGTGATGGAATTTGGTCAAGTCTTAATGTCATTGTAACCTGGTAGGGGAGTGTAGTAAAGAAGCTAACCGTTGCCCACCCTAACTACTGGTGGCTGTTATCTATCACTAACAATCCCATATAACACATTGGCTTAGGTCAGTTTGCAACACCCCTATAAACTGGTTGCTGTTTCTTGCTGCTTTTATTTTATTTGAGCTTATGCTAAGAAAGCTTTCACTATGAAGCAGGCTTTTCTACAGCTGAACATATTATTGACAGAGAACAGAATTAGCAACTTCATTAGGGTATGGGACTCTTAACTTGGCCAAGTGGCACTTGGGAGTACCACATATGATTAACACATACATGAAAACCTTCCAAGTCTTTTCACATAGGCAGTTTTTGCCTGGTAACTAAAAGCCACCTCTGTCTTCAGAAGGAAGGAGTGGGGAACACCCATGAAGTCACAACACAGGGAGAGCTATTTACTTCCTATCCTTTATGCTAAATGCAGTTTCCACTTTGCTCCCATAATTTTACCTCTATGTATTTCAGCTTACATTGTTGAATTACAATTACACTGTTGAAGTCAATGGACCTTTCCCAAACCAAAATCCAAAGGTCTGGCAAAAAAAGAGAACAATTTTAACATTCCTTGCCTAGTCAGAAAACCGAGTTAATGGTTCACAGTCAGCACCCGCTTCCTCAACCATGACTTTGTGTGATAGCTAAGGCAGTGAATAGCTTCAATGTTCACTGTAGCAGTGTCCAAGGCACCCAATTCAAACCTATTTTTAATGAGACCTAAAGGGTCTGGTATCAGGAAATAACCCTGGACATGTTATGATGTATGAAGTTGTAGCACCTCTCTCCATTTTCTTCAAAAGCATGACTTTCCAGAGATTGCTATGCATGCAAGGAATGCATTCCAGAGGGGCTTGGAATGCTTCTCTCTGTGTTCTGGCAGGGACTAAGGGGCAGCAGATACTGGAGCCTGGGACAAGAAGCACAGGCTATGTTACAGGTCATTGAGCAAATGGCCAATGTTTTACTGAACACCATTTTTGATCTGTTGTTCCAACCAACATTATATTCTAAAAGTGCTCAGGTACAAGACTCGGGTTATATGCATTTCACACAAATGAAATAGGATGCTAGGGAAAGAAGAGAAGGAAAAGAGAGGAATGATTAACAATATCGGGAACTCCCGAATTCTGCCTACCTAATGCTCATGATACCAGCAAGCAATGGATGATCTTCAAAAGGCAAATAAAATATACTGAGCCACGCAGTTCTAATTTGTATTAAATCTTTATCATCTCTGAAGAAAACATGATTTTTTTCTATTCCTGAAGAAAATCTTATTTTTGCATATTCTCTCAAAGGTTTCTCTTTTCCAAATTACTAAACTGCTATTAAAGATGAGTAAATCATTATCATAAATACGTGCTCCCACTTGGGGCTTTTAAATAAAGTGCATTGTACCCAGAATATCAACTTTCTGGATTAGGATTCATTTTACAATGTGTGCAAACTTAATTTGTTTTAAATGAACGCCATGTCCATTAATTTTACATCAAAGTGTAAAGCTTTCATTTCTGGTTAGTCTTTATTGGTTCCAGCTTCCCTCTTACAACTTTTCAGAGCAAAAACAAAGACACAAAGTTATTGAACTTTGAAGTAAATACCAAATGTAACATGCATTACATTGAACACAAAGTTATTTACTTCTCTGGTAATTTACTGCAGGATATTTGAGTTGGGCAGAAGAGAATTAAGAAATTAACTCTTAATTAACTGGAGTTCAAGTTGAAGAGACTTCAAGGGGGTTTTTCCAAGTTGCTGGGAGTAAAGAAATGTGGTTCAGGGCCTCCCTGGTGGCGCAGTGGTTGAGAGTCCGCCTGCCGATGCAGGGGATGTGGGTTCGTGCCCCGGTCTGGGAGGATCCCATATGCCGCGGAGCGGCTGGGCCCGTGAGCCATGGCCGCTGGGCCTGCGCGTCCGGAGCCTGTGCTCCGCAACGGGAGAGGCCACAACAGTCAGAGGCCCGCATACCGCAAAAAAAAGAAAAAAAAAAAAAAAAAAAAGAAATGTGGTTCAGTATCTGAGGCCTACCAGAACAAAGAGATGAAGACTCTGCTTCCAAGTAATTGCCATCAAGTGGAGAAGAGACAGACATGCAGTGAGAAACAAAATGAAATAAGTAATGGGGTAAGGTTATAAACAAAAACAAAAACAGAAAAAAACTGAAAGGGTAAGACAAGGAATAACTGTTTCTGAGGAGTGGTGGGGTAGAGGTATGGCCTGGGAAAAGCTTTTGGAGAAGGGAAGTGAGAAATGGAGCTAATTTTTGTTGGGCACCTACTAATTGATGCCTAAGTAGGACAAGATGGTCCACTTAAATCTTAAAATAGCCCTCTGAGGAAGATACGTTTTTACATAGGATGAAGCTGAGGATTACACAACATAAATGCTTGGAGTCTTTAATTAAAGATCATGCAGCTAGGAAAGAACAGACAGAACGAGATAGAACCCATATGTGAATGGTTCCAAAGTTCATGCTCTTTTGACTAAAAACACTTGTTTTCCTGAGAAGATTTGCTAACCACTTTATATACATTAACCTGTCTAATCTCATTTAGTCCCCATCTAACACCCTGTGCAATAGGCTTCTTAACCCCGTTTTACTGATAAGAAAAACAAGTCCAAAGAAGCAAATTAACTCGACCAAAGTTTCATACTTTAAGTGAGGACCAAGATTTAAACATGGTTCTGTCTCACTCTAACTTGAAGATGAGCTTGAAAGCAGAATAGAACTGCAAGAGGTGAGGATCGAAAGAAAGATACAGATAGAACTCCCTTCTCATTTCCCTGTACTGATGTCTGGAGGCCACAGTATGTGCAAAGCCAGAACTGAAGGTCTACTGGATTTTTCATTTTCCCAAAGAACATTTACTACATCATATGACCCTTATCAAAGGGCAGACAGTATAAACTTTACAAGCTGACTGCTACTAGCACAACTTTTCCCTAGAGAACTCCACTCTCCAAAATTCCAGGCCACCATCCAAAATTCCAAATATCCTCTCAGAGAGCAAACTCTGAGGTAAACAGATCCCAACCTCAGAGAGTAACTGAGGAGCCTCTGGCTATGAGTCAGGAGATTAGGCACTGCCTTGATTCATCTCTGCAAAAGCTGTCTATGGGGCTTCCCAGGGACATGAGTAGGAAGTGGGTCAGGAAGGAATCAATAACAGCCACCCACAAATGTACATGTAAGCGCTATAAAGGGAGTGACTGAGGATACCTTGGAAAGTTTCTCAGGACACAAAGCCAGTCCTCTATGTTGGAGCAAACCATGGTTTTTCCGGGTATGAATTTTCAGTGCCCACTGCTGTTCCTTGGCAAAAAAGAACTCGGGAATGAACTTTTAATAGCATTCTCTCAAACCAGAATGGATGACAAAGGTTTTTCCAGCTATAAATGGAAACTTGTCCTGGCTAGGCCAAGTACCTGAAGGAGACTCTCCAGTTCTCCTCTGACATATGAATGATGATCTAAACAACAAATTCCAAGCTCAAAACAGTTTCCAAGGGAAGAAAAGAGAGATCAGTTAACCAAATGGGTGCATACCTTCTGAAATAGAAGCAATGGGAAATTGCCGCATTAATCTGTGAAGATTAAATCTTCCACCAAAGGAGCAGCAAAAGTCTCATGTTTGGCCTTTTTTTTTTGTGACGATACTCTTCTATAACTTTACAGACTTTTAAATGATCACTATCTTCACTCTTGAAACAAAGAGGTCAAGTACTTTTCCACAATGAGATAAATTCTTAAGAAAATTATAAGTGATCTTTTATTTAACAAAGTGTAATGTACTTTACATAAATTTTCTATTTTTAAAACTGATTTTTTAGGGCTTCCCTGGTGGCGCAGTGGTTGAGAGTCCGCCTGCTGATGCAGGGGACACGGGTTCTTGCCCCGGTCCGGGAAGATCCCACATGCCGCGGAGCGGCTGGGCCCGTGAGCCATGGTCGCTGAGACTGCTCATCCGGAGCCTGTGCTCCGCAACAGGAGAGGCCACAACAGTGAGAGGCCCGCGTACCACAAAAAAGAAAAAAACTGATTTTTATAAATATGACAGAGTATATAAAGAAAGAAAAACATCTGTTTCAGAGAATATCACCTCTTCTATACTGCAAACATATAGAGTTTTTTTTTAAAGAGTTATGATACTTAATGTCATTAGATGAAGACATGAGCAGGAAGTGCTTATTCCCTTAATCAATTTAATCAACATTTATGTTTTAGATAGCTTGGTAAGAAGATACCTTAGAAAGCATCGGTATTACAAACATGTTAAATGAGGAACTGGTAACCTTGATCCCAAGGAAGAAAATATTTGAGAATAAGTTTCTTTTGAGGCATGGAAGAGAAAGTAGACTTGTTATGAATAGCTCCAAAGGCAGAGAAAGGATCACTGGATAGAACAAAACAGATTCAGGGTCAATATAAGGAAGAACTTTTGAACTATTTTAGCTCTTCCAAGATAGAATGGGTAATTCATTCTCTATTGCTATAAATATTTAACCAAAAGTCAATATGCATCTGGCAGGCATTCTTTAATATATCTAGCAATAAAGAATAAATTCCTATTCCAATTTTGGCCAGCTCCAATATTTGAGATGTTCTTTCTTATCTCCAAATGGATGTCCCATGGGTTGCTCAAATTCTCATTCCAAAACTGAATCATAGTTTCTCTCCTAAGCATCATGCCTATTTTTGCTACCTCAGTAAACGGGACCATCACCCCATCCACTGAACAAGTCCAAAACCTAGGCAACATCTTATATGCATCCCTCTAGGGAGGTGTAGTTGGGATAGAAATTTGAAAAATATTTTGAGACAGTTGAGAGAGATATTGGAACATGGGTACCAACCTTCATGGCAAAACCCCAATTCTTTTCATCCCAGGTATGGTCAGAGAATATAACCTACCAACCAGTCACAGTCAGTCACAGAGGGGAACAGGTGGGGCATGTAGATGGATCAGCTCAAACTTTTTACTATCCCTGGGCAACAACCTACAGTGAGCGAGGTGAATTATCTACAGAAGTATGAAAAAAACTGGAGCATTTGTGTAAGTAGATCTCAAAGTGTTTTTCATACAGAGTCACCAAAAGCATGCCCAAAAAATTATATTTTAAAAAAGTTTCGGGTACCTAGAAAGTAATGAAATGCATTTGTCTAAAAGATAGTCATATCTAATATTCACATATCTAATATTCACGAATATGAGCATTATTTATGTTTTTGATTGTTGACCAAATATTATGCCTGAGATTAACCTTTTTGTTTATTATATGCCACAAACAAAATTTTTCTTTAAAAAATTTTCTCCAATTAATAGAATTTGGAAAGGTATGGTACTATCATATGCATTTAGCTCAAAGATAAAATCACAGTCAGACTAATAGAACTTGCCATTCCTAGAAACGGCCCCAATTTACCACAGCAATTTCCTCAGGAAAGGGGGTGGGAGTAGAAAGCCACTAACCTCCTACACTTGTCTATCAGCTCATAACGTCCCCTTCTCTGGCATGAGAAACCCAAGAATGGGCATGAGGTGAATTAAAAGTCAGATACTGTAGGCACTCTACTCTGGCTTCCTGGACCTTCTCAGCATATTGCCAAGAATAAACAAAAGAGAAATCTACAACTCTTCACTAAGCAAAATTTGGCTCTCTCCTTCTAAACTTTCTAATACTAGAGAAATGAAATAAAAGCATGTAAGAATAACTTTTTAAACCCTACAAAAAGAATAGGAATACATGGGGTGAAATCATGAAGAAAAAGAATAAAGAGCCCAAAATTCAGGCAGGTGAATACCTCTAGAGTGGAAAGAAAAAAAAGAAAGGATTGGAGAGGGGCACAAACAGAACTTCAAAGGAAATGATAATGTGCTCTTTCTTAAACTGACTTTATGATGGTTACATGGAAATTCAATTCTTTGTTATTTTTATACCTTCAACATACCTAATGAATGATTTTTTGTAATTATTTAGTAATTAAAACTTTTTAAATTTTTTAATGGAGTAGAAAGGAAGATATCTAGATTTCTGTCCCAAGACTGCCATTGTATAACCTTTAGTCAGACACTTTTCTGGGATTTAGTAAAATACAGACATTGGACTAGAGCAAAGGTCACCAAACTATGGCTCACCGCCTGTTTTTACAAAGATTTATTGAAACATAACCAAGTCCATTCATTTGCATATTGTCTGCAGTTCCTTGTGCATTAAAATAGTAGCTAGCCTTAAATATCTACAATAAAGACTACATGACCTGTAAATCCTAAAATATTTGCTATCTGGTCATTTGAGGAAAGACTCCCAACCCTGAGCTAGAGAACTGCTAGAACTTCTCCTAACTAATAAAGACTGAAATGAAGAAAAAAAAATCGTATTGAAACATGCTAACATCAGTTGGCCCACTAATGGACCAAAATTTCTTTTTGGTACTTTCCATAAATGTTTGTTTAGGTTAACCACCCTACAGCCTATAAAATCTCATGAACCATGTCAACAGATTTTAGAAACAAATTTTGTGCAAAATGTAGCTTCTGCTTACATCAACAGTAACACAAGTGCAGAATCATCAATTTCCTGCCCTGGATGCTAAAATCTGCCTCTGAAACTAAATCTCATAACTGAAATCCAGGTTGAGAACTCTCAGAACCTAAAACACCCTCTTGTGAAGGATCTCAACTCACTTAGAATCAGAAAGATTTATTCCTAGGACTTGATCTACTGTTTCCCCATATGCTGACACAAGGATTATCTCAAGATTTTCAGTCTCTTAACACACATATGTGTGCACATGGAAAAGCCTGGCATTTGCCATTTTTAAATGCCAAGGGTGGTAAATCCATCCTTCTCTTCATCCCAGTTAGTTCATTTTTGTATCTGTGCAAACAACCCTTCAGCCCACAAAACTATTGGGGAGCTGCCTCTGCCAGAGATTTAAAAAAATAGGGCTATACTGTCTACCGAAACTTCTCCTCTATGACCTTAACTTCTTGTTCTCCTCTAAGCTCATGTGATGCCCATGATGCAATGCTGCATTCACACTTGAGACATAGCTGCCTACCCCAAACTTGCAAATGCTGCCTGAAATCCAATAATTATTGATGTTGCCACCCCATCCTTGGATGATCAAGTGGCATGAATGACCAGAAACCATTTTGAATGTCTAACTTCAAATTATGAAAAACCCATGAAATTAACTCAAAATAAGATATTGTTTGGAACTATCCATTTCAGGGACTATAGATCCACAAGAGCAGCAGACCCCGAGTTCTCTTTCTTGGTTGTATCAGGATAGCTGGACACCAGGCCCAGAAAAACAGTGTGGCAGTAAAGAAAAGGGACTACTCAGTCTCCTCGGCCATAGCCAGGATGCTATCCTTGCTTTAACACATAGATAGTGCTTCTGTTGTGGTATTTCAGTTGAAAGCAAGAAATCTCTTTTTTCCCTCTAAGAAGACATGTTTATAAGGGTTCATCTGATTTCTTTTATAGCCTGAATTATCCTGTTCACAGATCAAAGTTACTTATTTGATGAGAAATGCTTAACTTAGAAAATTATTTTTGGTATATAGGTCTTTGGGGAATTTTGATTTTTACCAAGAAAGAACACTTGGAGTTGAAATCACAGGATATGGATTCTAGTTTCCTGTATCAAACTGTCACCTTGGACAAGGCCATAACCTTTCAAGACCTCTGTCTCTGAAGCAAAATTCTAGAATAAGTGGATCTGAAGGTAACTTCTATCCCCTTCCTTCTCAAAAGATTACCTTGCCCCCTAATCTAATGAGTATGAAGCTATGAAACTATCTCCTTTACCCCTACACCTCAAATTACTCTGAATATTCACCCCATAGGTCTTTGTTTCTTTCTCTAAATTGGAAGTATTCTTCCTTCTTATCACAGGTAAATTTTCCACCCTAGCTCTCGACTTCATTCCCTTCTGCTTCTTCTGGAACATTGTTGTTGTTTTAACGTGACCCATAATTTTCCACCTCCATGCCTCTGCTCATATGGATTGCCATTCCATTCATCAGAAAATCTTATTCAAGATCCACCACAAACACCACTTCCTACCTCTTGCCTTTTCTGAATCTTGACTAGCCACAATGCCTTTGTCTGGTGCACCTCATCAGCTTTTATTTTATTCATCTATTATGGTGCTCACCTGTATTGCAATGATTGTACACTTGCCCTATCCTTTCTGCTAGATTATAAACTACTTATTTCTTACTCAACTTTGTATACTTTATAATGTCTCACACATAATAAGTATTCAATCTGTACCAAGTAATGATGAATAAAGTAGATTGAAAGTCTCCTCATATACTGATTCCATATTCTGATTAGTAAAAGATTAACTTCTACAGTCCCTACCATGAAAGGGGTACACTTTAGAAAAACATATCTTTATTATTGAGCAAATTACCTACTAGTCACAGATTCAATCCCAAAAGACATCACTTCTCAATGTATACGTACCTAATCCACTTTTCTGTTTGTCTAATTCAGAGACGTTTTTTGAAAATCCAAGGTGGTAAAGTTGAGTAACATACAGGTTGACAACAAAGTGTTTAAAAAAAAAAAAGACTGTTTACAATCTTTGGAGAAAAATCACAGTAGGTGTGGAAACTTTGGGGGTAGGGACAGGATACCCACTTCAACCAACCTTCTCTTGCACCTTCAAGCAAGAGAAAAGCCCTTAGGTTTTACTGGCTATTGGAAATTAAGTTTTTTCCTGATTTGAAAAAAAGTTATCTATGGCAAACCTTTCACTTTGCAAGCAACCAATAAATAATAATTGAATAGAAAATAAAAACACCAGTAAAAGAATAGGAGACTAAGAGATAATAATAAAAACTGAGAGGAATTGCCAATCACTCAATTTATCTTGCCCAGATTCTTCAGAGATTTTGTACCAAGGTCCAAGGACTGTTCTTTCACACTCATGGAAGCCACAGCATATTTTGCACTCAAATATTTCTGAATATTTAGACTCTTGGACAGTGCATTTAAACGAATAACATTAAATTGCCTGCCTCAATCTTTTTTCTTATTCTTTTCTTAATTTCCCCAACTAAGATTTATTTCCTCCAAGAGTCCATTCCACTTATTGTTAATCATTACTTGCCTTACTCCTCTTATAAATGCAATCATGATCTTTAGCTCCATTTCACCTAAACTTGGAATTTAATTTGTACTACTTAATACATCCTAAAACATTTATTCTGCAAAGTCAGTAAATTCTTCTGCATTGATTTAGTCACTTAGTGAATATTTATTAACCACTTACTATATGCCATTCACTATTCTAGATGCTGGGGATATAGCCATGATCAAGCCACACAAATTCCTGCTCTCAAGAATGAATTTTAATTTTAGTGGGAGAGACAGATAACAGACACATGTACATCAGGAAGTATTAAGTGCTATAAAGAAAAATGAAGCAGTAAACGACTGGAAAGAGCTAGGGGGAGAGCACTATTTTCAGTAGCATGGTGAAGGGTGAAGTAGGGGAACAAACCCTACAAAAATCTAGAAAAACATTCCTGGGAGAAAAATACCTAACTGCCAAGGCCCTGAAGAAGGAGCCTGCTTGATCTGGTCAATGAATAACAATGGATAATTAGAAAACTCTACAGCTCATCAGATTACACCAGCTGAAGACTTCATTTAATTAAGGTTCATAAACTTTCTACTATTTTTTTAAATTACTTTCTCAATAGAAATGGCCCTGTAAAAGACAAAATCATCTAAACTATACTGTCGCCTTGAATTAATTATTGCTGACAACCATAGGTATTCAGATAGTTCCAGATGAACAAAACTTGGCTCTAAAGCATCCTAGATGTGACATAGTGTGCTAGTAATTCAGTTCCTCTAAAGTCACCAGTTTAAAATCTCTGAGAATAGTAGGGGAAGAAAAATAAATGGATCAGGAACAGAAACCTAAAGAATAAAGGGCAGGTGAAGAAATCAGGTCAGTGGTCAGGGGAAAAGTCAGAAAGTTAGGAAGAGAATCAAAAGAAAATATAGTATTAGAGCATTCAAGGAAAGAGAGAGTTTAAAGAAGGGAATAATTAAGTTTTAAATTTTACAAAGCATCAAATAAGAGCAGGACCAAAGAATTCTTTAGATTTGGCAAAAAGGTCACTGGAGATCTTTGCCAATTCAATTTACCAAAATAGCAGAAACAAAAATTTGGTTTTAATGGAGACTCTGTTTTGCTCAACCCTCTATTTCCAGGGCCTAGAAAACAGTACCTGATCTGTCCACTGGACACTCAATAAATATTGAAGCGCAAATAGGAACATGACAAAAAGGAGACAGAAACATGCAGTGTTATTTTGGTCAAAGAGAAAGTATGTTGGTGTGGTGATGACAATAACAAAACTAGTAATATTTTGTGAGTCCTTAAGATATGGCAGGCACTGTGCTAACTGCTCTGCAGTGCAATATGCAGTGTGCACAACTTTATGGAGTCAATACTATCATTATCCTCATGTTACAGTTGAGGAAACAGAGGCTGAGAGAGGTGAATGTAACCAATTTATAAGTGCCAGAACTTAGATTTGAACCCAGGATGTTTGAGTCAAAGATGAAGGAAACAAAGAAACACACACATACACACGAACAATCTCATTTTTTAAATTAATTTATTTATTTATTTATTTGGCTGCATTGGGTCTTTGTTGCTGTGTGCGGGCTTTCTCTAGTTGAGGCGAGCGGGGGCTACTCTTCATTGCGGTGCACTTCTCTTGTTGCAGAGCATGGGCTCTAGGTGCCCAGGATTCAGTAGCTGTGGCGCGCAGGCTCAGTAGTTGTGTGCATAGGCTTAGTTGCTCCGCGGCATGTGGGATCTTCCCAGACCAGGGATCGAACCCGTGTCCCCTGCGTTGGCAGGTGGATTCTTAACCACTGCGCCACCAGGGAAGTCCCACAATCTCATTTTAATAAATTATAGGTATTATGAGAAATGTTCCATCAGGAACATGAAACAGGAAAGGAGCACAAATTTAGGAATGAAGAGGTACTTCTCAGATGGAAGAAGGGCCAAGCATGAGTGTTCTCGGAGTGATGCCAAGATCAGCCTCTCTGTACATTTTATAAATGGACTAGAAGAGACTGAGTAATCTGATGTTTCAAATTTTGCAAATGACACACTGAGCATCTCTAGGGTGTGAAATGCCAACCTGACAAAAATAAAACAAAGTATACTTAGAGAGTGACGAGCTCTAAGTTCATAGGACCCAAGAGTGGGATCTGGCAACTCCATGAAGCAGGTAGGTGTCTCTCCAATTTCATTTTGATACTGCTTCCCTATTCAGCATGTCTCACTGTCCCCCGATCTATTGAGGCCCTTGAATGTGGTAATCTATCCCAGGGCAAAGCTAAGGCCCCCAAGGACCCATCAAGCCAGCCAAGGACTAAAATTCAACCTGATCAAAGGCTTGGGGTTCAGGATAGGCTGTCAAGCCCTGTGGACTAGTAAGAGCCCAACCAGGCCTAGCCCTCAAGGAGCAGTTGCCGGAACACTGTGCTAGGCTCCACCTCCTCAAAGCAGACATAAGCCTCTCCAGACAATGTGCCTGGTTACTCTACATGGAGATGGTGAGCCTGCTGGACTCATTACTACAACACATGGCACAAACTGAAATACCAACATGTTTAACAGCTTCTTAACCTAAATGGGATTTAAGGTAAACTAGAGCCACTTCTAAAGTGACAAAGAAGATTGGTTTCAGCCATCAAATGCTTCTTGAAGCAATATTGTATATGCAGTACTAGATCTGAATAGATCACAGGCCTGAAGTGTATAAAACTTTTCATATATCATGTTTAGCAGCTAGCAGACCTCAGAGTAACAAATATGTCTCTTAATATTTCTCAATTTATAATGCACATTCACCTGACATCCAGAAACCAACAATCCTTATGTTTTGGGTCACTATAGTGATTAGAATATCTTTAAAAAATGTTCAGTAACAAATATCTCTATTGAATTTAAGCCAAAATTAGTAATAATTTTGTTTGTTTTCATCTCATTTAATCCATATTTTTTTAAAATATAAGAGAAAAGTACTCTTATTATCCTGATTTTACAGATAAGGAAACTGAGATTTGGAGAAGTTATGTGACTTAGCCAAGACCACATGGCTATTAGTTGGTGGAGCAGGTACTCAAACCTTTGGGCAGTTTGACTCCAGAACCACAATCTGAACCCAAAACACTCTATATTACATCCATTCTCTTCTACAAAAATAAAACGTCATTATTATACATGTCCTTATACATTAATCTGCAAACCGACCAATGTCAAATCAAATCCTCTAATCTAGCACAAGTAGATACTACATATAACAGATTAACCAAAACAAAAAACAAAAAAAAACAGGTCACTGTCTCGTCCCCAAAAGTATCATTATGAAAATGTTCATCTATACTTTGTAGCTTAATCAGAAAATACTAAAAGCAATACTGTATATAGTTTTCCAAATGAAAATGGCCATGTGTGCCTTAAATACCAAATCTTAAATTTAGGGATTTTTATCCTCTTTCCATCTGCTCTCAAATACAGGGAGTGGTTTCAAGACAGAAGAGCACTATTGGAGAGTCACCAGAGATCGTGTGCAACAGTTCTCCCAGATAATATTTCCATGTAAAACAAGATCAAGGGCTTCCCTGATGGTGCAGTGGTTGAGAGTCCGCCTGCCGATGCAGGGGATGCGGGTTCGTGCCCCGGTCTGGGAGGATTCCACATGCCGCGGAGCGGCTGGGCCCGTGGGCCATGGCTGCTGAGCCTGCGCGTCGGGAGCCTGTGCTCCGCAACGGGAGGGCCCACAACAGTGAGAGGCCCGCGTACTGCAAAAAAAAAAAAAAAACAAGATCAACTACTCTGCAGAGATGAAAATTCCATCTAGGAAAAAACCACCCATGAAAGGAAAACAAACTCAAAGCTGTGCTAACATTTTCACTAAATTATACGTAAACAAAGACCACCAAACATTAAGCAGCACAAGCGGTGGCTTGTAGAAAATGAGCTTGGAAGTAGTCAGATGTGTGAAAATCATGTGGATGTGCAATTTAATATGCCTGATGTTAAACGCCCTTCACACATTTTACACTTCTACTACATAAAAAAGCCATTTCATACAGTTTAATATTGGGTATAGTCTTTATCTTTTAGAGTCACATACTGAAATATTTGTGGATGAAATGATATGATTTGCTTCAGAACAATCCATGTTGGGAAAAGAAGGCAGTGGAAGGAGGAGCAGAGGAAACAGAACAGGCCATGAGCTGTGAATTGTTGAAGCTCTGGGATAGATACAGGAGGACTCACTATATGGTTCCCTTTATGTTTTATTTATACTATTCTACTTATTTAAATCTGACACGTCCCACAATGAAAGTTTTTTTAATCTGTTTAAGAGTTTTTAAAGTATTTTTACACTGTGTTTATTTTGGTATATTTTGTACATCGAATAAAATAATCTCTGAGAACAATTTAAAATTCAGTGTGAGCAGAATACAGATGCCTCCACTAAATCGTGCACAGTTTATAATCTACCTCACTGAGTTCAGTGAAAGCCTGGGACAACTAGGTCAAAGTTATAGGTTCCATTTTTTTTAAGACCTAGTTTGATTTCTTCTGTTCCTCAGCTTTATAATTCTAATGTCGGCTAGCCATCTCAAAACTATATTTTTTCCTGTAAAACAAAGGGTTCTATACAATCCTTGAATGAGAACAGCAATTACCAATAAAAGACTTCATTATATGTGACAGTATCACCAAAAGATGATCATCTCAGTAGGAATTGCAGGGTATAGTTCCAATATGCTTTTAAACCACCATGCCTTAGAACTTCCACTGATGTTTTTCATTCTCCTTCAAGTCTTCTCATTCAAAGCCCATATTTCACACATTAATTTTGGTTCTCCTGATCATTCTATGGCACCAAACTGCAAAGTTCCCAACTTTTCTTCTATTAAATACAAATGGCATTTGTGTGGTGAGATCCAACTTATTAATGAAGTGCTTCTTGGTTGTTGACCAAATTTGGGCAAAAAAAAAAAATGTTTTCAAGGTATGCTGCTTCAAGTAAACATAATGAAATTTGCTCATTGAAACTAGCAAACCAAAAGGATGGTAGCATTTAATTTTATTGTACGACCTGCTTTACAAATATCACAACACTATCTGTATCAGGAAGTAGCCCTTATTGACTTCATTAAGAATTACATGAATTTCTATATATGAAAATTTGGTTACATGTATATGAAAAATATACAACAAAAAGAAAAATTTAAATGATCTTTGATTTACCCATATTCTTATTTTAGCTTCACACATCCAAATTAGAGTTTTCCTTTCAAAATGGCCTTATGATGGCACTTTTTATACTTTCTCTGGCTCAAGATAGCTTACTGGGGTGGGATGAAGAGGAAAGGAGGGTAGAGAAAGACAGCAGTGGATTTCATTTTGAGGGAGCACTTTTAACCAGAGTAGAGATATCCTTTCTCCAAAGTGATAATGATAATTTAATTGGGTACTTGCCTTTCTTTCATTACACAGGATTGTTGTGTATTTAATTAGAAGGGAAGTCCACTGGGCCAAAATTTCTAAATTACTTCCCCTTTCCCACTGACATTGTTCTATCTGAAACAAAAACTAAAGTTTTTTATCAAGGGAAATAGATGAACTGCTTCCAAGTTCAACAAGCCAGGGTACTGTAGGGGAAGCAAGGAACTACAGAGAGAAAAAGGAGTTAAAAACACAACAAGTACCTTCTCTAACCCCAGAACTGGGGTGCTGCCAGTCACATGGGTCACATCATGAATCCTCATAGGAAAAACAAGGAGATTGTGGTTCAGGAGGTGACCCAGGGCTATAACACAAGTGCGTCTGACTCCAAAACTTCTCTTCCTACACCACTAAACTGGGAAAAGGAACATGTGTCATCACTTTGCTATAATTTAAACAAGTAGCTTCATGAATAGGCCTGTGCTTGTCCACAGAAACACTCAGCTCTAGGCAAACACACAACCCAAGTCCTGCTCATCCTAGACAACCATTCTTAGAGACAGCAAACACATTTTAATTCCTACTCATTCCTAATTTATAAGCATGCAGAAAATGAATGTTTACAAAGGATGATAAAGAAATTGTGTAACTATCTCACAAATAATCTCATGAAATAGATATGCTGGTAAAGAACTACTAAGCAAAAAACAAACAACCCAACCTCCCATAACACCCTCCCATGTTATTACACCAAAATAAGTGATATGGAAGTTATTCAAATTTGACTTTCTTAGGAGGTGATTGGGAAAAAGCTGCCTAACACTCAGAACAAATAATCACAAATTTCACACAGTGGCAAGAATGTACAGAGATGTTCAACTGGTGTTTATCCAATGCTGTTTGCTCCATATGGAATTACAGTAAGACTGTGACAGACACCGTAGGCTGGCTTACTCAACACCCATTGCCAACCACCTTTCTCCCTTGCCTTCCTCTACTTTTAAGGCTGACGAAGCTAATATTGATTTTCCTGCCTCTTTTATAAGGTGTGGGAAGGGGACAGGAGATTCAAGTCTCTGGCCAATATGAAAAATAGAAGTCAGCTGGTGAAATTTCTGGGCAGCTTCTGATTTTCCTGATAAGAGGAACAGATAAAGTTGCATCCCCCCTACTGCACACACACTCCATCCTTTTCTGCCCAAAGCTGGGGCAGCCATCTTGCAACTATGAAGAGGCCAACATGAGGACAAAACTCAGTGAGTACAAGAATGGCAGAGCAAAATGTTAGAAAGAGTCTGGGTCACTGAGCAGCAAAACCAGCACCAGAAACTGCTAGTTCCATTTAAACAAACACCTATTTGTTTAAGCCACTTTAAGTCAAGCCTTCTATTGCTTAAAGTTAAACATTTCCCTAACAGATAAAACAATGTCAGTGGTAAGTACCCAGTTAAAGTCTAACCAACCTAAAGCATTCAAGCCCCTAACTCACTTTGAGTTTGAGTTTTGCATGCTGAGATGGATAATACACTGGACTCTAAACCAGGTATTGCTAATGACTGCTTTTGACTTTAGGCAAATCATTTCACCTCTCTGAGCCTCAGTCTTCTCACATTTCTAAAACAGGGATAATGATGTCTGCCCTGCCTATATCACAATGATTGTTATGAGGTCAAATGAAAGGCCTGACTCTGAATAAATCCTAAAGTGCCTCCTGAATGTAAAAGTTGTATGCTCCTTGTACAGTATATCTTTAGTTGCCACCTCTCCTACTCTCAAATCCTACAGCAAATATACTATGGCACTGAGTATATTGAAGAACACTAAAAAGATATTACTTAATGTTTTTTTAATTGTTCTTCCCTATAGGATATTTAGGCTACCTGTCTAGCCAACACAGAATCTATACACCAAAGGGGTTCAAATCTAATGGAGACACAGGTTAAGTGTAGTCAAGGCAAACAAAAGGGTACTTTAAAGTTACAGATATTCTAAATCCTACTTTTTAATTCATTGGTTGGTTGGTCATACTTGATTAAGAAATTTGATTAAAGAATGACTATACCGAAGATGGCGTATTAACAGGACATGGAATTCATGTCTCCTCACAACTAGGGCACCTATCAGGCACTGGTGGGAGACCATGGACACCTAAGAGGACGGGATGAATGCCCAGCAAGTGGTAGGACATGGGGCGTGGGGGGGGAGTGAAGGGGAAGGAGAAGTGGAGGCAGGACAGGTCTGGCGCCCTTGAGGGACGGCTGGAGGAGGGGAAGGAATCCCACGCCCAAAGGGTGAAATTGGGAAAACATTGGGAGGGCAGAGGATCAAAAGGGAACATGGCCAGGTTTCTCCTGCCCATTTGGGCCCCTGGGAACCTGCTGAGATCCCAGGCCTGACCCTCTGCCTGCCTAAGCCCCTTCCAGCTGTGCAGGTCCCGAGGGAGTGGGAGGGAGGGAAGGGGGAGCAAAAGTAAAGGCCAGATCTCTGGCACCGGCACCCCTGAGGGGTGGCTGGGGGAGAGGAGGAGTTTCTACACCCAGTGGGACCCACCCATGGTTATGGATCCAGTAGGGATGGGGGAGACCCTGGAGGAGATGGTGGGGGGATTTCAGAAAAACGAAAGGGAACAGGGGCAGTGCTTTCCCTGTTGGGCTCCTGGGCCTAATCCTCTGCCCTAGGAGCCTCCCTCCAGCCATGCAGAACACAAACCCCACCTCTACACTCCCACCCAGGGCCCTACCTCTACACTCAGAGACCCCCTCCAATGAGCTGGGCCTAAACCCCATCCACGCACCCTCACTCAGAGCCCAACCTCCAAACTCTGGAAATACACTCCAGAGGCCCTCCTTTGGACGTGCTGCCTCTCCTCTTCCACGCAGGTCGTAAGCAGAGGCTCTGCTCCATGCTTGAACATCAACCCGCCTAGGCCCCGCTCCAGACTCAAACGTCACCCCCCACCTGCCTAGGTCCCACCCCACCCTAAACCCCACCCCTGCCTAAGTACCACCCCTGCCTAAACTCCGCCCCCATAGCCAAGGCTTTTTTTTTTCCTCTTTAAGATTGAGGTTCTGTTTTACCTTGTTGATTCATTGTTGTTGATTCTTTTATATTTTTATTTTTCCTAATAAATCTTTTATTTTTCTAATTTTATTTTATTCTTTATATGTTGTTATTATTCTCTCCTTCTGGCTTATTCTCCCCCTTAAAACAATTAAAAACTGTTGTTTACTTTAATTACAATTATTTTAATAAAATACAATTTTACCTTCTTGCAGTTGTTTCAATTATAGTTTTATTTTTCCTAATATATTTTTTATCTTCTAATTTTATTTTGTTTTTTATTCCTTGATATTGTACTGCTCCTTTTTTCTCTCTTTCTTCCTTTTTCTTTTTTTCCACACCACAAAAGCCTGCAGGATCTTGGTTCCCAGGCCGGAGGTCAGGCACGAACCCCTGTAGTGGGGGCTCCAAGTACAAACTGCTCGACTAACAGAGAACCTCAGATGCCAGTGAATATCAATCAGAGCAATGCCTCCCAGAGGCCCTCATCTCATCACCAAGACCCAGCTCTATCCAACTGCCTACAAACTCCAGTGATGGACATCTCAGGCCAAACAACCAGTAAGACAGGAATATAGCACCACCCATAAAAAAAAAAAAAAACGACAAAAAAATATTTTACAGATGAAGGAGCAGGGTAAAAACCTAAAAGACCAAATAAATGACGATGAAATAGGCAACCTACCTCAAAAAGAATTCAGAGTAATGATAGTAAAGATGATCCACAATCTCAGAAACAGAATGGAGAAAATACAAGAAACATTTAACAAGGATCTAGAACAATTAAAGAGCAAACAAACAGTGATGTACAACAAATTACTGAAATTAAAAATACTCTAGAAGGAATCAATAACAGAATAACTGAGGCAGAAGAACGGATACGTGAGCTGGAAGATAAAGTGGTGGAGATAATGGCCAGGGAGCAGAATAAAGAAAAAAGAATGAAAAGAATTGAGAACAGTCTCAAGAGACCTCTGGGACAACATTAAACACACCAATATTCAAATTATAGAGGCACCAGAAAAAGAAGAGAAAAAGAAAGTGTCTGAGAAAATATTTGAAGTGATTCTGGTCAAAAACTTCCCTAACATGGGAAAGGAAATAGTCAATCAAGTCCAGTAAGCACAGAGAGTACCATACAGGATAAACCCAAAGAGAAACACACTGAGACACATATTAATCAAACTATCAAAAATTAACTACAAAGAAAAAATATTAAAAGCAGCAAGGGAAAAGCAACAAATAACATACAAGGGAGTCACCATAAGGTTAACAGCTGATTTCTCAGCAGAAACTCTGCAAGTCAGAAGGGAGTGGCAGGACATATTTAAAGTGATGAAAGGGAAAAACCTACAACCAAGATTACTCTACCCAGTAAGGATCTCATTCAGATTCGATGGAGAAATCAAAAGCTTTACAGACAAGCAAAATTTAAGAGAATTCAGCACCACCAAACCAGCTTTACAACAAATGCTAAAGGAACTTCTCTAGGCAGGAAACAAAAGAGAAGGAAAGACCTACAATAACAAACCCCAAACAATTATGAAAATGGTAATAGAAACATACATATCAATAATTACCTTAAATGTAAATGGATTAAATGCTCCAATCAAAAGACATAGACTGGCTGAATGGATACAAAAACAAGACCCATATATATGCTGTCTACAGAAACCCACTTCAGACCTAGGGACACTTACAGACTGAAAGTGAGAGGATGAAAAAAGATATTGCATGCAAATGGAAATCAAAAGAAAGCTGGAGTAGCAATTCTCATATCAGACAAAATAGACTTTAAAATAAAGACTATTACAAGAGACAAAGAAGGACATGATATAATGATCAAGGGATCAATCCAAGAAGATATAACAATTGTAAATATTTATGCACCCAACATAGGAGCACCTCAATACATAAGGCAAATGCTAACAGGCATAAAAGGGGAAATTGACAGTAACACAATCATAGTAGGGGACTTTAACACCCCACTTTCATGAAAGGACAGATCATCCAAAATGAAAATAAATAAGGACACACAAGTGTTAAATGATACATTAAACAAGATGGACTTAATTGATATTTATAGGATATTCCACCCAAAAACAACAGAATAAACTTTCTTCTCAAGTGCTCATGGAACATTCTCCAGGACAGATATCTTGGTTCACAAACCAAGCCTTAGTAAATTTAAGAAAATTGAAATTGTGTCAAATGTCTTTTCCAACCACAATGCTATGAGACTAGATATCAATGACAGGAAAAAATCTGACGGTAAAAAATCAGCAGGAAAGAAATCATAGAGATCAGATCGCAAATAAATGAAAAAGAAATGAAGGAAACAATAGCAAAGATCAATAAAACTAAAAGCTGGTTCTTTGAGAACATAAACAAAATTGATAAACCATCAGCCAGACTCATCAGGAAAAAAAAGGAGAAGACTCAAATCAATAGAATTAGAAATGAAAAAGTAGAAGTAACAACTGACACTGCAGAAATACAAAGGATCATGAGAGATTACTAAAAGCAATTGTATGCCAATAAAATGGACAACCTGGAAGAAATGGACAAATTCTTAGAACAGCACAACCTTCCGAGACTGAACCAGTAAGAAATAGAAAATATGAACAGACCAATCACAAGCACTGAAATTGAGACTGTGGTTAAAAATCTTCCAACAAACAAAAGCTCAGGACCAGATGGCTTCACAGGCAAATTCTATCAAATATTTAGAGAAGAGCTAACACCGATCCTTCTCAAACTCTTCCATGGTATAGCAGAGGGAGGAACACTCCCAAACTCATTCTACGAGGCCATCATCACCCTGATACCAAAACCAGACAAAGATGCCACAAAAAAAGAAAACTACAGACCAATATCTCTGATGAACATAGATGCAAAAATCCTCAACAAAATACTAGCAAACAGAATCCAACAGCACATTAAAAGGATCATACACCATGATCAAGTGGGGTTTACCCCAGGAATACAAGGATTCTTCAATATACGCAAATCAACCGATGTGATACACCATATCAACAAATTGAAGGATAAAAACCATATGATAATTTCAATAGATGCAGAATAAACTTTTGACAAAATTCAACACCCATTTAAGATAAAAACTCTCTGGAAAGTAGGCAGAGAGGGAACCTACCTCAACATAATAAAGGTCACATAGGACAAACCTATAGCCAACACTGTTCTCAATGGTGAAAAACTGACACCATTTCCTCTAAGATCAAGAACAAGACAAGGTTGCCCACTCTCGCCACTTTTATTCAACATAGTTTTGAAAGTTTTAGCCACAGCAATCAGAGAAGAAAAGAAATAAAAGGAATCCAAATTGGAAAAGAAGTAAAACTCTCACTGTTTGCAGATGACATGATACTACACATACAGAATCCTAAAGATGTACCAGAAAGCTACTAGAGCTAATCAATGAATTTGGTAGAGTAGCAGGATACAAAAATTAATGCACAGAAATCTCTTGCATTCCTATACACTAATGAGGAAAAATCTGAAAGAGAAATTAAGGAAACACTCCCATTTACCATTGCAACAAAAAGAATAAAATACCTAGGAATAAACCTACCTAAGGACACAAAAGACCTGTATGCAGAAAACGGTAAGATACTGATGAAAGAAATTAAAGATGATACAAACAGATGGAGAGATATACTATGTTCTTGGATTGGAATAATCAACAGTGAAAATGACTATACTACCCAAAGCAATCTACAGATTCAATGCAATCCCTATCAAACTACCACTGGCATTTTTCACAGAACTAGAACAAAAAATTTCACAATTTGTATGGAAACACAAAAGACCCCGAATAGCCAAAACAATCTTGAGAAAGAGAAACGGAACTAGAGGAATCAGGCTCCTGGACTTCAGACTACTACAAGGCTACAGTAATCAAGATAGTATGGTACTGGCACAAAAACGGAAATATAGATCAATGGCACAGGACAGAAAGCCAGAGATAAACCCACTCTCATATGGTTACCTTATCTTTGATAAAGGAGGCAAGAATATACAATGCAGAAAGGACAGCCTTTTCAATAAGTGGTGCTGGGAAAACTGGACAGCTACATGTAAAAGAATGAAATTAGAACACTTCCTAGCACCAAACACAAAAATAAACTCAAAATGGATTAAAGACCTAAATGTAAGGCCAGAAACTATCAAACTCTTAGAGGAAAACATAGGCAGAACACTCTATGATATAAATCACAGCAAGATCCTTTTTGACCCACCTCCTAGAGAAATGAAAATAAAAACAAAAATAAACAAATGGGACCTAATGAAACTTCAAAGCTTTTGCAGAGCAAAGGAAACCATAAACAAGACCAAAAAATGACCCTCAGAATGGGAGAAAATATTTGCAAACAAAGCAACTGACAAAGGATTAATCTCCAAAATATACAAGCAGCTCATGAAGCTCAATATCAAAAAAACAAACAACCCAATCCAAAAATGGACAGAAGACCTAAATAGACATTTCTCCAAAGAAGATATACAGATTGCCAACAAACACATGAAAGAATGCTCAACATCATTAATCATTAGAGAAATGCAAATCAGAACTACAATGAGGTATCATCTCACACTGGTCAGAATGGCCATCACCAAAAAAATCTACAAACAATAAATGCCTGAGAGGTGTGGAGAAAAGGGAACTCTCTTGCACTGTCGGTGGGAATGTAAATTGAAACAGCCACTATGGAGAATAGTATGGAGGTTCCTTAAAAAACTAAAAATAGAATTACCATATGACCCAGCAATCCCACTACTGGGCATATACCCTGTAAACACCATAACTGAAAAAGAGTCATGTACCACAATGTTCATTGCAGCACTATTTACAATAGCCAGGACATGGAAGCAACCTAAGTGTCCATCGACAGATAAATGGATAAAGAAGATGTGGCACATACATACAATGGAATATTATTCAGCCATAAAAAGAAACAAAATTGAGTTATTTGTAGTGAGGTAGATGGACCTAGAGTCTGTCATACAGAGTGAAGTAAGTCAGAAAGAGAAAAACAAATACCGTATGCTAATACATATATATGGAATCTAAAAAAAATTGGTTCTGAAGAACCTAGGGGCAGGACAGGAATAAATACGCAGATGTAGAGAATGTACTTGAGGACACGGGGAGGGGGAAGGGTAAGGTGGGACGAAGTGAGAGAGTAACATTGGCATATATACACTACCTAATGTAAAATAGATAGCTAGTGGGAAGCAGCTGCATGGCACAGGGAGATCAGCTCAGTGCTTGTGACCACCTAGAGGGGTGGGATAGGGAGAGTGGGAGAGAGACACAAGAGGGAAGGGATATGGGAATATACTTATGCATATAGCTGATTCACTTTGTTATACAGCAGAAAATACCACAGAACTGTAAAGCAATTATACTCCAATAAAGATGTTTAAAAATGATACAAATAAAAATAATGATACAAATAAACTTTTTTGCAAAAAAAAGAAGGAACGACTATACCAGGAAATAACCAATAGTAACTTTGTGCCTCAATACAGTTAACCAATTCAAACCTCTTATTCTGTGAAGGCTCAAGAGCATTTTTCAGTTCTTTGAAAAGGCTTAAGATTTAACTCAAAAACTGGCTCCAAGTTACGTACACATATTGGATGGCTCCCCATTTATACTTTCACATAGTAAATCATAAGTAAACAGATGTTATTGCATAGAGAAAGGAGTCAATTGAAATATAACTTTGTTGTATAACAGATTTGCAAAGTGAGCTTACCAAAGTCCTGAGACCATAAGGCACATTCACATGTAAAGAATAAAATGGAAATCCTCACTTAACTGAAACCCTCTACTAGCACATCTTGTATGCCAGTGTAGTCCACAGACCATGGCCATCAACATCACCTGGAAGCTTGTTAGAAAAGCAGGTCAGCTCTCCCATCTGCCCAGACCTACTGAGTAGGATTCTATATTTTAACAAGATCCCTGGTGATTCATAAGCACAGTAAAAGTTGATAAGCACTGTTCTCTGCCCAACCAGCATTAAGTTCTATTCATTGTTGATAAAAATCCCCAGCAAACCAAGAAGAGCTAACTACCTTTGTACAGAAGCTAGGAAAACGCTTCCATAATAGTCTGCCCTTCTGATAAGTTTACCTAAAACACAGTTCTAATAATGACACTCAAAATTTTCAGTGACTTCCCATCATTTGCCACATAAGTCTAAAGTCCTTAGTTTGATATTCAAGGTCTGCTATCATGTGGTGTTCCACCCGCCTTATGCCTATTTCTCAAAGTGTAAAGGGAAGACCACCTGCAACAGAACCACCTGGGGCCTCACCCTTGACCCTCTGAATCACGTTCTCTATGGGAATAAAGCTGGGAAGGAGTGATCTTAACCAGCTCTCCCAGGTGATTCTTGGGAAACAATCTCCCAACCTTTCAGGACTAAGTCTCTCATTCTCGGTCAAGTTCCTCCAGAAGCACCCAAGCAGGGGGGCACTCCATCCTTAGTGCCAACACCGGCCCCACACACAGGTCTGCTGTCCACCTCACACAGTATTACATGTTTCCATGCCTGTATCCCCTTTGAGTCCCTGAATATGGGAAATGTGTATATGTATCCTTGTATCCCTAACATCTACCACATTGTGTGGCACAGTAGGTGTTCAATATTTGCTGATTTACTGCAGCACTGTTCATACTAGGGTAAAAAGAAACTGAAACAAGCTTAAGCACCATCATTTGGGAACTATCTAAATTAACTACAGTACAACTATCCAGTGGAATGCTATGCATTCATTAAAAATGATGACATTGATTAGTTATTGATTATTTATTGATTGGAAGGTACCCCAATCTTTCCTTTTTTATAGCAAAAAAAAGCAAATTGCAAATATAGTACAAAATGATCTTAAAGAATATACACAAAAACGTTAACAGTGGTTATCTCTGATTGGTGGGACTGTGAATTACATTATTATCTTCTTTATATCTATTATTTGAATTTTTCCCAAGTGTGCATAATATTTTTTTACATTTTAAAGCTATTCCTATTTTAAATGCTTATGGAATGAGTGTCGTTATAGTAAATGATAGCTTCACTTATTCAGCTTCCAAGGACAGGGATTTCCAAAGGTTGGCAATGATCCAAATGTTGGCAATGATCCAAAGGCCGGCAGTGTTGTTGCTAAGAAGAATGTAGGAAATGGGTAGTCCTTAGCAACTGGCTCTCACCAACGTTCCTCTTATTGTCTGGGATTTAGAAAAATATTTAAATGTCCTTTAACATCTTCTTACATAATACATTTCTAATAAAAACTGTGGCTTTCAGTGGAAACAATTTTGACAATATCAATTAGCCTCAGCCTAAAGAAATTACCTGTTGTCAATTTTTTCAGTTGTGAAAATCAGCTTCCAACCTCATCACACTTCCCCTGTTGGCTCTTCTCTCACTTTTCGTAATGTTCACTGTCCAAGATGATTTGTTAAATATTATGTTTTACTTTATTTAGCATGATACCAAAAATGGATGTCCTTGCACATGTCAATGACTTCCAGTTACTATCACCAAATTGGGGCATTGCTTCTGCTATGAGAAGGGTAGGTGAGAAGAATGAAAGGTTGCCTACAGCCTTTTTCGTTCTAGTATAAGGGAAACCTTCAAGCAAAATTCATTTCAATTAATATTTTACATGAAACAAAGATGATTTGGAGAAAAATAACTAAAACAAATTAAAATTATACCTCCAACAACAGGAAGAACATGTCAATTAATCTGGGTTTTTTTTCATTAATTTCAACATTCAACTTAAAGCAAAGCAACTCAAAGAGATCTACAAAGAGATAAAAACATAAATAATTTCATTCACCACCAGTAGGATCTTACTAGAGTTTGGAACAATTTTGAACGCTTTGAATATATACTCTGCTTGAAGAATAGCAACAGGAAAATATGGATTATTATAGATTAATAGTTTGAACACTTTTCCTACTTAGGTTCTCCTGAAATGTCCTTACTACATTAAAACATAAAGTAAATAGAGGGAAAAAACCTTAAAAGGCTTGCTAGAATATTATAATTCAGTAAATTGAAATATAAGAATTTTTAAAGCCATTTTTTTAACCTAGCTCAAAATAATCTCTCCAAAAAGGCAAGATGTGACTACAACTTATTATTCCCTAGGTTCAAGAAACATGACTGCTCATTTGACAAGTTTAGAAGAAACGTAGCTATTGTCATAAACCCGAAACATGCAGACATGCAACCTATGCTTCCAAAATGTCACAGGAGGTCAAAGGGACTCTAAACAGGAGGGAGGAGACAGAATGAGTTCCTCCCTTTTGTTCTCAGTGACAACATTACTCAAGCTAGTTACTTTGCTTCTCAGAATTTCTGACTTCCTTACTTGTAGAAACAGGCATTGGGCTAGATGAATTCTAGGTTCTTTCCAGATCAAAAAAAATTTAAGCTGTAATTCTACACATTCTCTCCACACATATACAACCTGAAAATATCATGTTTTTATAATATATGAAAGCTACAAATGAAAGAAGTGAATTTTTGCAGATTTTTTCCACTAAAATTCTGAAGAGGGAAAATAATAATTCCACCATTTTAACATAATTATTTCACTTCTCAAATATTAGTATCATCCTTTATTACTCATCAGCATTATTAAACCATGCTTTTTTTTTTCTCTAGTCTCATGACTAGAAAAAACTTTGCCTTTCCTAACTACTGAATCAGCAGGAATCATGAGATGAACTAAAGGCAGAAAAATATCTGAGACATAATAATTAGTTTTGTTTTCCAAAAAAGCAAGGCAGAAATTCTAATTTCCCAAAATATTATATTTCAATGTAAAAGATAGCTCACTTAAAAAAATAGCTCACTTATCAAATCAGTAATAAAAACTAATATTCACTTAGTACTATTTATAAAGCACTTTCACATGCATGATGTTACCAAACCTTCATGACTCTATGAGGAAATATTGTAACCATCCCCATTCTACAGCTGAGGAAAGTGAGACTCCCTGACATTAACTGTCCAAGTTCATAAGGCTAGAAAGCACCAGATTCATGACAACCTCCTGACTTTTCCTCTGAATCTCTTGCTCCCTCTGTGACATTCCATCAGTTCATAAATCTTTGTTTCAAATGAAGCACATTTTCACCTAATTTAAAGTCAAAGATTGCTCCTAAAAACCTTAAACAGTTACTTGGGAACAAATATTTAAAACATATATGACAGAAGAGGGATAATTTCATATTTTAATATATTTTGTGTCTTTACAAATTAAAAAAAAAGACCAACAACTCACAAGAAAATTAGAAGAGAAAGATAACCAAAGAGTTTACAAAGAATTCAATGTAAATAACTTTGAAATATTTGAATTAAAAAGACTTAATCTCAGTCAACTAAATGACTTCAAGTAAAAATAAGCTTCATTTTCTCACTATCTTATTAACAAATTTAAAAAATTGGTCACGTGCTGAATCGACCGTGGTTTAGGGAAAAATTTACTCTCCTACACCATCATGGAGAAGGCACTGGTTAAAGCTTTCCTAAAGGGCAAATTTCCATATGTAGCAGAACTGAAAACGTATAGTCTTGACACACAGCAATACTACTACTAGAAAGTTATTATTTACTTTATTTATGTGGGCAAAGAAAAAAATTCCCCTCATGTAAAAGATGTTCCTGAGAGCATCAGTTATTACAGCAAAATACTGAAGACGATGAAAATGTCCACCCATCTGAAATAATGTAAATAAACTTTGTGTACCTCATACAACAGAATACAACAGCCCAATGTAAAACTCTACATTTTTTCTAAAAAAAGAAGAATACTACTATATACTCCTCATTTGTGTATGGAAAAAAAGAATGCAAGGAGATCATACTCTAAGATCTGAGCTAGTTCTCTGTTGCCAGAATATTAAAATATTTCTGGAAAAATACCTAAGAAATTCCCCTAATAGACAAGGGAACGGAGGACTCAGGATTCTGGTTAGGGAGGAGGACTTACATTTCAGTTTTGGTTTTGTTTATGTTATTTATTTTTTTATACAGCAGGTACTTATTAGTCATCCATTTATACACATCAGTGTATACATGTCAATCCCAATCTCCTGATTCATCCCACCACCACGCTACCTGCCACATTCCCCCCTTGGTGTCCATATGTTTGTTCTCTACATCTGTGTCTCTATTTCTGCCCTGCAAACCGGTTCATCTGTACCATTTTTCTAGGTTCCACACATATGAGTTAATATACGATAATCGTTTTTCTTTTCTTTCTTTTTTTTTTTTTTTGAGGTACGCAGGCCTCTCACTGCCGTGGCCTCTCCCGTGGTAGAGCACAGGCTCCGGACACGCAGGCCCAGTGACCATGGCTCACGGCCCCAGCTGCTCCGCGGCATGTGGGATCCTCCCGGACTGGGGCACGAACCCGTGTCCCCCACATCGGCAGGCGGACTCTCAACCACTGCGCCACCAGGGAAGCACCGTTTTTCTCTTTTTGACTTACTTCACTCTGTATGACAGTCTCTAGGTCCACCCACGTCTCTACAAATGACCCAATTTCATTCCTTTTTATAGCTGAGTAATATTCCATTGTATATATGTACCACTTCTTCTTTATCCATTCGTCTGTTGATGGACACTTAGGTTGCTTCCATGTCCTGGCTATTGTAAATAGTGCTGCAATGAATATTGTGGTACATGACACTTTTTGAATTATGGTTTTCTCAGGGTATATGTCCAGCAGTGGGATTGCTGGGTCATATGGTAGTTCTATTTTTAGTTTTTTAAGGAACCTCCATACTGGTCTCCATAGTGGCTGTATCAATTTACATTCCCACCAACAGTGCAAAAGAGTTCCCTTTTCTCCACACCCTCTCCAGCATTTGTTGTTTCTAGATTTTCTGATGATGCCCATTCTAACTGGTGTGAGGTGATACCTCATTGTAGTTTTGATTTGCATTTCTCTAATAATTAGTAATGTTGAGCAGTGTTTCATGTGCTTTTGGCCATCTGTATTTCTTCTTTGGAGAAATGTCTATATAGGTCTTTGGCCCATTTTTTGATTGGGTTTTTGTTTTTTTAATATTAAGCCACATGGGCTGTTTATATATTTTGGAGGTTAATCCTTTGTCAGTTGATTCATTTGAAAATATTTTCTCCCATTCTAAGGGTTATCTTTTCGTCTTGTTTATGGTTTCCTTTGTTTTGCAAAAGCTTTTAATTTTCATTAGGTCCCATTTGTTTATTTTTGCTTTTATTTCCATTACTCTAGGAGGTGGATCAAAAAAGATCTTGCTGTGATTTATGTCAAAGAGTGTTCTTCCTATGTTTTCCTCTAAGAGTTTTATAGTGCCTGGTGTTACATTTAGGTCTCAAATCCATTTTGAGTTTATTTTTCAGTATGGTGTTAGGGAGTGTTCTAATTTCATTCTTTTACATGTAGCTGTCCAGTTTTCCCAGCACCACTTATTGAAGAGACTGTCTTTTCTCCACTGTATATCCTTGCCTCCTTTGTCATAGATTAGTTGACCATAGGTCTGTGGTTTTATCTCTGAGCTTTCTATCTTGTTCCATTGATCTATGTTTCTGTTTTTGTGCCAGTACCATATTGTCTTGATTACCATAGCTTTTTAGTATAGTCTGAAGTGAGGGAGTCTGATTCCTCTAGCTCTGTTTTTTTCCCTCAAGACTGCTTTGGCTATTCAGGGTCTTTTGTGTCTCCATACAAATTTTAAGAATTTTTGTTCTAGTTCTGTAAAAAATGCCATTGGTAGTTTGCTAGGGATTGCACTGAATCTGTAGATTGCTTTGGGTACTATAGTCATTTTCACAATAGTGATTGTTCCAGTCCAAGAACATGGTATATATCTTCATCTGTTTGTATCATCTATAATTTCTCTCATCAGTGTCTTATAGTTTTCTGCATACAGGTCTTTTGTCTCCCTAGGTAGGTTTATTCCTAGGTATTTTATTCTTTTTGTTGCAGTGGTAAATGGGAGTGTTTCCATAATTTCTCTTTCAGAATTTTCATCATTAGTGTACAGGAATGCCAGAGATTTCTGTGCATTAATTTTGTATCCTGCAACTTTACCAAATTCATTGATTAGCTCTAGTAGTTTTCTGGTGGCAGTTTTAGGATTCTCTATGTATGGTATCATGTCATCTGCAAAGAGTGACAGTTTTACTTCTTCTTTTCCAGTTTGTATTCCTTTTATTTCTTCTTCCTCTCTGATTGCCGTGGCTAGGACTTCCAAAACTATGTTGAATAATAGTGGTGAGAGTGCACATCCTTGTCTTTTTCCTGATCTTAGAGGAAATGCTTTCAGTTTTTCACCATTGAGAATGATGTTTGCTGTGGGTTTGTCATATATGGCCTTTATTATGTTGAGGTAGGTTCCCTCTATGCTCACTTTCTGGAGAGTTTTTACCATAAATGGGTGTTGAATTTTGTCAAAAGCTTTTTCTGCATCTATTGAGATGATCATATGGTTTTTCTTCTTCAATTTGTTAATATGGTGTATCACATTGATTGATTTGCATATATTGAAGAATCCTTGCATCCCTGGGATAAATCCCACTTGAGCACAGTGTATGATCCTTTTAATGTGTTGTTGGATTGTTTGCTAGTATTTTGTTGAGGATTTTTCCATCCTTATTCATCAGTAATGAATATAGGTCCTTTTTTTGTAGGTCCTTTTCTTCTCTTGTGTTTCCCACTTGGAGAAGTTCCCTTAGCATTTGTTGTAGAGCTGGTTTGGTGGTGCTGAATTCTCATAGCTTTTGCTTGTCTGTATAGCTTTTGATTTCTCCACTGAATCTGAATGAGATCCTTGCTGTGTAGAGTAATCTTGGTTGTAGGTTCTTCCCTTTCATCACTTTAAATATATCATGCCACTCCCTTCTGGCTTGTAGAGTTTCTGCTGAGAAATCAGCTGTTAACCTTATGGGAGTTCCCTTGTATGTTATTTGTCATTTTTCCTTTGTTGCTTTCAATAATTTTTTTTTGTCTTTAATTTTTGTCAATTTGATTACTATGTGTCTCAGCGTGTTTCTCATTGGGTTTATCTTGCCTGGGACTCTCTGCACTTCCTGGAATTGGGTGGCTATTTCCTTTCCCATGTTAAGGAATTTTTTGACTATAATCTCTTCAAATATTTTCTCGGGTCCTTTCACTCTCTCTTCTTCTGGGACCCTTATAATGCGAATGTTGCTGCGTTTAATTTGTCCCAGAGGTCTCTTAGGCTGTCTTCATTTCTTTTCATTCTTTTTTCTTTATTCTGTTCTGCAGCAGTGAATTCCACCATTCTGTTTTCCAGGTCACTTATCCGTTCTTATGCCTCAGTTATTCTGCTATTGATTCCTTCTAGAGTAGTTTTCATTTCAATAATTGTATTGTTCATCTCTGTTTGTTTGTTCTTTAATTCTTCTAGGTGTTTGTTCTTTAATTCTTCTAGGTCTTTGTTAAACATTTCTTGCATCTTCCCGATCTTTGCCTCCATTATTTTTCCGAGGTCCTGGATCACCTTCACTATCATTATTTTGAATTTTTTTTCTGGAAGGTTGCCTATCTCCACTTCATTTAGTTGTTTTTCTGGGGTTTTATCTTGTTCCTTCACCTGGTACATAGCCCTCTGCCTTTCTTCTTGTCTATCTTTCTGTGAATGTAGTTTTTGTTCCACAGGCTGCAGAATTGTAGTTCTTCGTGCTTCTGCTGTCTGCCCTCTGGTGGATGAGGCTCTCTCAGAGTCTTGTGCAAGTTTCCTGATTGGAGAGACTGGTGGTGGGTAGAGCTGGGTGTTGCTCTGGTGGGCAGAGCTCAATAAAACTTTAATCCACTTGTCTGCTGATGGGTGGGGCTGGGTTCCCTCCCTGTTGGTTGTTTGGCCTGAGGTGACCCAACACTGGAGCCTACCTGGGCTCTTTGGTGGGGCTAATGGCAGACTCTGGGAGGGCCCACACCAAGGAGAACTTCCTAGAACTTCTGCTGCCAGTTTCCTTGTCCTCACAGTGAGCCACAGCAACCCCCTGCCTCTGCAGGAGACCCTCCAACACTAGCAGTTAGGTCTGGTTCAGTCTCCTATGGGGTCACTGCTCCTTCCCCTGGGTCCTGATGCACACACTACTTTGTGTGTGCCCTCCAAGAGTGGAGTCTCTGTTTCCCCAATCCTGTCGAAATACTGCAATCAAATCTGCTAGCCTTCAAAGTCTGATTCTCTAGGCACTCTCCCACTGCTGGACCCCCAGGTTGGGAAGCCTGACGTGGGGCTCAGAACCTTCACTCCAGTGGGTGGACTTCTGTGGTATAAGTGTTCTCCAGTTTGTGAGTCAGCCGCCCAGCAGTTATGGGATTTGATTTTATTGTGATTGCGTCCCTCCTATCGTCTCATTGTGGCTTCTCCTTTGTCTTTGGATGTGGAGTATCTTTTCTGGTGAGTTCCAGTATCTTCCTGTCAATGATTGTCCAGCAGCTAGTTGTGATTCTGGTGCTCTTGCATGAGGGAGTAAGAGCACGTCCTTCTACTCTGTCATATTGAACCAATCATCTCCCCATTTCAGTTAGTTTAAAATTTAACACTATTTGAAAAGTTTAATGCTTTGCATGTGTAGTGATTATTTGTGGGCTGCAGGCAGATCCCATGCTTATACTCAACTTGGCTGATATAAAAATTCAATTAAAAGAATTCAATTAGATAAAATAATGTATGTTATAATAATATAAGCATTTTACAAACTGAAGAGAATATGCAAATGTACAGTTCAGGAAGACTCAGCACCTACTGCTTCAAGCTAAACTATGCTTACTGGTAAGCACAATTCCTTAATAGACACTTCATGATGAATTGAAAAATTCTCTATTAAAATGCAAATATCCCTCTAAGAGCTAATACCTTTAATCAGTGCTTCTCAAACCTTCCCACTAAATTTTCCCTAATGTCAAAGATGCTGAGCTCCGTCCCCAAGAAACCTAGATGGTCCTCAAACTTTAACTATCTCCAAACTTTTTGGTAGAAAAATATTTTCCTCACAATCCTTCTAATAAAATTGACATTCCAGGAAGATGAATTAGGTTAATCCTGAGGCCTTGCCCAAGGAGCTAGGATATACCCATTTGAGAAATTTGACTTTAAAGGATATGTGTTAACGTCTTAGCAGAGGAGGCTTTAAATATGAGGTAAAGGGCACTGAATAAAAAAGGAGGAGGGAAAAAAAAAACTGGGATCAAACAGTTGGTGACTTAATCCTCAGAATCACTATTCTTTCAATAAGTTACTGAACTCCTACTGCAGCTACAGTCCCTTGCCCTCATAAAGCTATAGTTCTTAGTTCTAATAGATACTGGAAAATTTGCCCTTCTGAGAGGTTTTAACCAATGCATTCTGCACTGATGGTGTATGAGAGTGCTTCTTCTCCCACACCGTAGTCAATTCAGCACATGGCCAAATTTTTTTTCTAGCTGGGTGGAGGTACATGTCAAGCACTGAATCAAATATAATTAGAAAGTGGGACAGAGGGTAACTTAGACATGAGGTTAGAAAGAACTATTTGATCTAGGTGGTCAGTGAAAGTCTACCTGAGGGAAGGATATTTGAGCTGAGACTCCACTCAAATATTGCATTAGCCATACAAAAATGGAAAATACTGCTCCAGGGCAAAGGTGTGAGGTAGTGTTACCAGACTCAATGGGTCAGTCGCTTGGGGTACATACATAGCTACTGAACATGCCAAGCACTTTCAGTCAAGGTGGAAGCATCTATTCCTTGTGACAAGTAAGGAGACAAAGAGAGAGCTCTCAAAGCACTGACTCCCTGAAGAACAAGATCAGGGAAGTTTTAAGCTAAGTATGCACGCATTTTCATGAAAGGGCGAGAGTAATCTCCCGTGTAGAAGCGGAGTTCTAGATGTGCTTGTGCAGTGTGACAACAAGCTCAAACAAACATTGCATGTTTAAAAATGGCAGCAATCCCTGCCCTTGGGGTGGAGATTTCAGCATTAAAATGAGGCAAAGGTCACTCTAGGTTGACAAAATCCAGGCACCTTATTGAGTGAAGTCATGGGGGTTAGCAAAGGTCAGCATCATCATTCCGTAGGCTCCAGTTACTCTGGTGGTTGAGTGCTAGAAAGGGTTTGGATCCTGCAAAACTGCTCAAGAATGTGCTTCAGGCTGATCTTTACCTTTGAAACAGAACTGGAGGTCTTTATGACTGATTTATTATCTTTCCTATGGTTACTTCTCTTGCCTAATAACAGTCATTTGTTCCTGCATTCTTTGTTCTTTTTAAAATCATAATCACTGAAACCTATTCTTGTTCCACACAAAGACGGAGCAGGCCATAGTTCCTCTTTCTCCCAATCAATAGTAAAGAGAACACAAAGGGTTCTGAAATTCATGCTCTGGTTCTCAACCTAAGCTTGTCTATAGTGTGTGTTACAACTTTTCTCATTGCCTTTTATTTTACTGCTGTAAGATATGACATACTCTGGTTTGACCCCACCCCTTCCTTATTACTCTCTCACTAACAGTAGTCCATACTTGGTACATTCAAGGGACAGAAAGATGGCCACTATGATTGGAGCATGAAGACCTGGGGATGATAAGTTTAGAGACAGGGGCCAAACCATGGAAGGCCTTGTAGGACAAGATAAGAAGGTGGCATTTATCTTTATTGCAATGGAAGCTATTGGATGGTTTTAGGCAGGAAAGTGATATGATTTCACTTATTTTTTGAAAAAATCATTGTGTTTATTATGCAGGCAATGTTCTGTAGAGAAGCACGACAAAAAACAAGACAACCAGTCAGGAGGCAACTGAAATAATCCAGATGAGAGATAATGGTGACTTGAATTGTAGATTTAATAGTGGAGATGGAGAGATGGTTCAGATTTAAGGATATATTTCAGAGCTGTGGGACTTGGTGTTTATTTGGATATGAGGTATAAGGAAAAGAAAGGAATGGTGAATGAATCCCAAGTTCTTAGACTGAGCTATCTGGTGGATGGTGGTACTGTTTATTAAGATAGGGAGAGGATGGGGAGAGGTGTTCTGTTGTGAACATTGTGGTCAAGACTCCTAGTTGCCACCCAAAATGCACTTACCACATCTTTCTAAGTAACCAAACACCAATTTTATTCCAGCTAAAAGACTACATTTCCCAGCCTCTTCCTACTGCTAAGTGAGGTTATAGGACTAAATTCTGGTCAATAAGAAATAAGTAAAAGAGTTTATAGGACTTCTAAAACAGTTAAAAGAGAGCTAACTCATCTGGGAGTTGTACCTTTTTTGCCTTATGTGCCATCTTCCTTCACACTGCTTGTAATGAGGAAGATGGGTGGAGCTACAGCAGCCATCTAAGTCATGAGGTAACCTTCAGAATGGAACTCACATGTTGAGCATGGCTGATAAAAGAGTTTAACTGGAGCCTAAATTGGTGGTGATTTCAGGGAGCAGACACACCAGTGCTGGACTGCCTATCTCTAGGCTTCTTTTTTTTTTTTTTTTTGAGGTACGCGGGCCTCTCACTGTTGTGGCCTCTCCCGTTGTGCAGCACAGGCTCCGGACGCGCAGGCTCAGCAGCCATGGCTCACGGGCCCAGCCACTCCGCGGCATGTAGGATCCTCCCGGACCGGGGCACGAACCTGCGTCCCCTGCATCGGCAGGCAGACTCTCAACCACTGCGCCACCAGGGAGGCCCCAGGCTTCTTTTTTTTTTTTTTTTTTTGGCGGTACGCGGGCCTCTCACCACTGTGGCCTCTCCCGTTGCGGAGCACAGGCTCCAGATGTGCAGGCCCAGCGGCCATGGCCCACGGGCCCAGCCGCTCCGCGGCATGTGGGACCCTCCCGGACCGGGGCACGAACCTGCGTCCCCTGCATCGGCAGGCAGACTCCCAACCACTGTGCCACCAGAGAAGCCCTAGGCTTCTTTTAAGTGGAATAAATTCCTGTGTATTTACAGTTATTTTGAGTTTTCTTATCATGCAGTCACACAAAATCCTGACTGATAAATCCCAGTGTAAAGAGAGACATGATATCACAGAAAGACAAATATTATATGATATTGCTTATATGTGGAATCTAAAAGAAGGGGTACAAATGAACTTATTTGCAAAACAGAAATAGAGTCATGGATGTAGAAAATAAACTATAGTTACCATGGGATGGGGGGAGAATTAAATTGGGAGATTGGGATTGATATATACACACTACTATATATAAAATAAATAACTAATAAGAACCTGCTGTATCACACAGGGGACTCTACTCAATACTCTATAATGGCCTATATGGGAAAAGAATCTTAAAAAATAAAGAGTGGATATATGTATATGTATAATTGATTCACTTTGCTGTACACCTGAAACTAACACAACATTGTAAATCAACTATACTCCAGTGAAATTTTTTTAAAAAGATAGACATGATATGCCTATTAAATATCCCAGTTAGTAGAGTTCCCATTTTAAGGCTGAGAAAACTGAAAGTCAAAGAAGTTATTTGCCCAATCAGTCAGTTTGAGATAGAGGCAAAATTTAAACTGAAAGCAGTCTGACTTCTAAGTTCATGTTTTTATACTATACCACCCTGTACTATAAAAGAAAAGCAGAAGGAAGGCAACAGAGTCAAATGTTTCCAATAGCACAATCATGTCTAGGACCAGTTTTGCACATGGTACCCCAAAATATCTCTGCTCAGTCCAATATAAGGAAGAATCATCTTCTATATAAAAGTGTTACTATTTATATGTATATAGATGTCAGTATTGTATCATGCTTGCTTTACCCTTTTTTTAAAGGCAATATGTATTTTTTTAACTTTTATTTTATATTGGAGATTAACAATGTTGTGTTATTTCAGGTGTACAGCAAAGTGATTCAGTTATACATATACATGTATCTATTCTTTTTCAAATTCTTTTCCCATTTAGGTTATTACAGAATATTGAGCAGAGTTCCCTGTGCTATACAGTAGGTCATTGCTGGTTATATGATTTAAATATAGAAGTCTGTACATGTCAATCCCGAACTCCCAATCTATCCCTCCCTCCCACTCTTTCCCCCGGTAACCATAAGTTCATTCTCTAAATCTGTGAGTCTGTTTCTGTTTTGTAAATAAGTTCATTTGTATCACATTTTTTTTAGATTCCACATATAAGTGATATATGATATTTGTCTCTCCGTGCCTGAGTTACTTCACTTAGTATGATAATCTCCAGGTCCATCCATGTTACTGCAAATGGTATTATTTCTTTCTTTTTAATGGCTGAGTAATATTCCATTGATATGTACCACATCTTCTTTGTCCATTCATCTGTCAGTGGACATTTAGGCTGCATCCATGTCTTGGCTATTGTAAACAGCACTGCAATGAACACTGGGGTGCATGTATCCTTTTGAACAATGTTTTTCTCTGGATATATGCCCAGGAGTGGGATTGCTGGATCGTATGGTAGCTCTAGTTTTAGTTTTTTAAAGAACCTCCATACTGTTCTCCATAGTGGCTGTACCAATTTACATTCCTACCAACAGCATAGGAGGGTTCCCTTTTCTCCACACCTTCTCCAGCATTTATTGTTTGTAGATTTTTGATGATGGCCATTCTGACTGGTGTGCGGTGATACCTCATTGTAATTTTGATTTGCATTCCTCTAATAATTAGTGATGTTGAGCAGCTTTTCATGTTAAAGGCAATATATTTTTAACTATTTCACCAGATCCAATCAGCCTTTGATTTATTTCTATTGTATTAAAATGCTACTTTACACTTGCCACTAATATAATATTGTAAATCAACGACACTTCAATTAATTAATTTATTAATTAAATGCTACTTATATTTATGCATTTATCTCTTGTCATTAAATATATGCTGAACTTCATTCTGAATTCCTCTTGCCATACTAATGTAATTCTGGATTCTATTATGTACTCCAACACTGAGCCAGGACCTTCCCTTACATGACCTATTAATTATGCCCCTTGTAGGATAATAATAAATTCTCCACAGCTCCCAACACCAACAGGTCTTACTAGCAGTTCATTTTGACCACAGTTTCATGGTTTATTGATGATTATCTCGAGAAACAAATGCTTTGTACAATAAAAACATTAGGCATCTCTTACCCCTTTCTCAATCTACCAGTTTTGTCCTACAAAAGAGAAAAAAAGTCAGATTACTGAAGCAAGCCTTTTTTCTTATAAGGTCAAGTAAACAACTGGCTTAAACTTTGGGTATTCCTACATAGTCAGAAGGGTAGGATTTTTTCTTTTTTCATTGAAGTGTAATATATGCTTTGTGAGGTATACAGATCTTAAGTGGTCAGCTTGATAAAATTTTACAAAGTGAGCACACCTGTGTGGTCACCTCCCAGATCAGGTTACAGAACATTTTCAGCACCTAGAATCCTCCCTCATAGCCCTCCAGTTACCACCCTTCCCTCCATAAAATTAAGTATTATCCTGACTTCAGATTCCACAGATTCATTTGCCTGGTTTTTAACGTGGTATAAATGGAACAACACAATGTTCACTTAACATTATGTCTGTAAAAATCATCCATATTCTTCTAGATAGCCATGATTTATTCTTTTTAATTACTGCATAATATTCCATTTATCCATTCTGTTAATAGACATTTGAATTATTTGCACTTTTAGGTATTATAAATAATGCTGCTATGAACATTCTTGTCCAAGTCTTTCAATGTATACTAAGGGAGATTTTTCACTTTGAATTTTTTATTCTTGTTTTACTGTTTTATTCATGGCGTTATACAAACTACATTGCCTACACATTTGGGAGTAATACCTCCAACGCAAGCACATACTTTGGCTAAAATGTATTCCGCCTAATTCAATGCTCTCAGCAAATTCCCCTGAAGACCTGAGCATGGTCAGAAAAATAATGAGAAGAAAAGAAAGGAGGGTAAACAGGCTGTTTTAGAGAAGATAGAGAAAGCTTAGGAAACAGGTAATAGGAAATATAAAATAAAGAGAAGTAGCTGAGTCCTTCCTATGAATTTTCAAGTTCTCAGTAAGTTAGAAACTCACAGTTTGCAAAGCCTTTAGGTTGTGCCACCTACTACCACTAAGATAGTTCCTCAAGATGCAGCCATAAAGTTGGATGGCTTTTTGCTAATCTTTGGCATGTACCTTAACTTCCTGGAGCATGCTGGGCTCCCTAGTGATGGGGTGATTACATGTAATAGGTAAAGACACTCTTTAATATTCCAACCACATAAGGATTCCAATAGCTGGAAGCCTTGGCTTCTCCTCCTCCTCCACTCTGAGAATCTAAAGCTTAACAAATTTTATTAAATGTTTAAAATGCATATAATTTTAGGTGTGTGTTGGAGTGCCATTCCCAGCCCACTCTCATTCATTTATTCACAATTTATCTTCTTATTATCTAATGTGTACAAGGTTCTGTGTTAGATGCCTGAGAGGCACAAAAAAAAGTGTAAATATAAAATATTTACAGATTAGATGACATATCTAAGATTTGCTTCCAAATAAAGGAGGGTAAGAGAATGGGGCATGATGGGACAAGATTGGCCATGTGTTCATAGATTGATGGTTGGGGCAGGCTAATGAATTCTAGGGGTTTCACTAAGCTGATCCGTCTGCTTTGTGTGTGTTCAAAATTCTCTATAATAAAAAGTTTGAAAACACACACACGCAAAATGTGTCAGATAGTCTGACCTCCAGGAGCATACAGGCTAATAGAAAAACTAATATATGCATTCAAATAGCCAACTGGAATTTAAAGGGGCCACAGCAGTTAAGGATCCCAACCCTGGCATTTTAAAACCAAGACAACACCTAGAAAGGAGTGACTCTGAGGCCTAGAGGTTAAGTGACTTGCCAAGGTCACACAGTTGCTGGCAGAGGTGATACAGAAAACTAGGTCTCTCTCTCTCTCTCTCTCTCTCTCTCTCTCTCTCTCTCTCTCTCTCACACACACACACACACACACACACACAGGCACTGCTCTTTCTTCCAGTCAGACTGCTGCAATGCAAAGTGGTGTTTGGTAAAGCCATGAAGCTAGTCTGAACTAGATGCACAAGAATTCAGATACAAGACACCACCTAGAACGCAAAATCTTGGGCTATTTCACAAATTGTGCTCTGCCCACAAAACTAAGAGGGCTGTCCTCCTTATAAAAAAGAGAAAATCTGATTAGTAAGGCAAGAATTTTATGTTTATTTGCATGACTGTTGCATTAACCTTTGTCTCTCCCAAAGTCACACGGTTTCCTCACAGTGTGCTGAGACCTACACACCTGAGCAACAGAAACCCTAGTGGCTGATCACCCCTCATTTGTCAGTCAGGCAAGGTACTGTGAGCATTTACTGAATACCAAGAAATGTATTAGGAGTTGGAGATACTGCAGAGATTATCACAGTCCCTGCCCTCAGGGGGCTCCCAGGCTGACAGAAAATTATTAATCAAATAATTCTGAAGGAGAACCACAGGGTGCTCCAATCTAAATTCCCTATTACAGGGAATTCCCTGGTGGCGCAGTGGTTAAGAATCTGCTGGCCAATGCAGGGGACACAGGTTCGAGCCCTGGTCTGGGAGGATCCCACATGCCGCAGAGCAACAAAGCCCGTGCGCCACAACTACTAAGCCTATGGTCTAGAGACCATGAGCTCCAACGACCGAGCCCACGTGCCACAACTACTGAGGCCCGCGCGCCTAGAGCCTGTGCTCCGTGGCAGAAGAGGCCACCACAATGGGAGGCCCGCGCACCACAACAAAGAGTAGTCCCCGCTCACCACAACTAGAGAAAGCCCGCTCGCAGCAATGAAGACCCAATGCAGACAAAAATAAATAAATAAAGTAAATAAATTCAAATTCCCTATTACAGCTCTAGATTCAGATTGACTTCGCTTTAAAAGGTACACTTCTGCATATTTAGACATTTTCCGATATGCATAGCTTTAAAGAAATAAATCTGCATAAATAAATAAACCAGATACAGTTATAGTCTAACCAGTAAATCATCAAGCACTAATAAGGTAAAGGCAACTTCCTATAAGAAGACAAAAACTGTCAGGCCTTGGTAAATGTTTGCTTTTGACCATGATACGTATAATCTGAATATTTTCCTAAGTGATGTTCCCATAGGGAGGAATATGAATGACTTTAAGCAGATTTAAGCTCCTTAAGGACAAAGTCCATGTTTTAGTCCTTCTAGGACAAACTAGCACAGAGTTTAAATGTACTTATATTTCATGAGTGAAGGAACAAAGCAAGACCAAACTGCATAGATTATAAATGTTCCAATTTCCATCTATACATAAATGTTTTTCATCCTAAACCCTAGATGTGCTAGATAAAATCTTAACCAGGCATAGTCTTACCTCTAGTTCTTTTGGAGTAGATTGCCTTTCCCATAATAGACAAGGAAAGGTATTCAAATTTTTTCTTATGTTTTCCATTGTATATTAGAACATCTGAAGTAAAAACAATATGACTTTAAAAGTGGAAAAGCAATAAAAATTTTTCAACTTTCTTAAGGTATCTTGTTTTTACTTTTTACATAAAAATTGGTGTCTCCTCTGATCAGTCTCAAAAATCACAGAAATAATATAATCTGTACCGAGAACATTCAAATGTATTTCCAAAAATTTCACTGTTGGGGGAATTTAGCAAGTTAAAGTGGTTTACTCAAAGTCCTTTGGCTGTCTCTAAGAGAAAAAAAAAGAGGAAAAAAAATGAAGAAACCTAATTACATAATCATTAGATCACTTTTCTCTTCATAAATAAGCATTGCCAAAACATTCATAATTTTGTGGAGCTTTTATTCCTAAAGTTGGACAAGAATTTTCTCACTCATTATAAAACATTTACCCATTCCCACATTCAAATCCCTTGAGCTTTTGTGCTATGATGCTTCCATTGCATTGCTAGCCTAGCATATATGAAAACTAAATTGTTTTGAAGAAAATATAATTGCTCCAAATTACCACACTTGAAAAGTTTTTATTTTTTTCTTTTAAAAGTTAGATAAGAATTACCTTCACATTCATAACATTACTAAACACCTCATGTTTCAACTCCTCTGTCTAAACTGCAGAATCTACCGGGATTAGAAGTGGTTTGCATAGACCTTAGATAACAAGATAAGGCTAGCCCTCCAACAAGTTGAGTATGAGTTCTGGCAAGATTTCTCTGTCTTTACCAGGAAGAGTAATTTGGAAGAACTGGAAAGAAAGGCTGCCTAAATTTGTCTCTCCCTCCATCCTGACCAAAGTAATTGAAAGTTTAGAAATTAGAAAGTTGCAACCTCATGAATTGAAGAGACAACCCAAAATCTATTAAATTTTCCTCAGGATTTGCCCATTATACTTCAAAGCATAAAGAAAGTATAATGTCCTAGGAGTCTACATGTTTCAATGCCTGTTAAATGAATCACCTGTTTTTCTTAACACACACACACAATTCCAGGCTTAAATTCCAAAACCAGCAAGCACAATTTAGTTAAAAGCACCACTAAAGCTACAGCTTCAGACCAGTTTTGGTAGATAGCAACAACTGAATGTGTATTAGGAAAGATAAGCATTTTAGGTATTTATGTTCTCTTTATCTGCACTCCCTTCCCTTCCTGGACCCAAATTAGGAATAATTAGGAATTCTAAATCCTTCGAACATGAAAATTATTAGATTTGATGGCCAGATGTCAATGTGATAACAAATAATAAGGCTCTTGAGGATCAAGAATATGGCTTTCATACAAAATGTGGTTGTTAATCAGAAAACTAAGATGGTCTGAAAGGCAGCCTTAAATTAGTCTCAAACTCAGATGCCTCCAGTAATCCAGCAGGTAAATAAGTGCATAAATTCATTGGGGGTGGGGTGGGGGCATTTGAATGAGCTGCAGAAGGAGGCTGTGGCCCAGGGGGAGGGGGACAGCTGCTTCTCAGCTCCAGCCAAGTGTTCCCCTATCTTCTGATTTCTCAAGACAAGCCAGAAATGTAGATTACTATGTGAAATCTTCCTATTAAAATGTTGGCACAAAATTTTTTAAAACACTGCATGGGCCAAATAAAACATGTCTGTGGGCAGATTCAGCCAGCTGGCTGCCAGTTTGAGATCTCAGGGAAACTATGGAGAAAGAAAGAAAGAAGTAAAATATTTCCTTGACTCTCCCTCCATCAACTTGTAATTCACAGTCTTGGAGATCACTGTGGGAGTCTAGTCAAAGGTGGATCAAAGATGCTTTGGAGACTTCAATTTGGTCCTACGGGAAACACTACTTTTCTACCATACTTTTTTCAATGAATTTTACACACACACACACACACATTTTATCTTTCCACAGATCCAAGATTACAAATCTGAAGCACTTCCATCATGGAGTTAAGGGATATCTTGCTTGTGTGTACCAAGAAAATGGAAATCCATTAAAACACATTTATATACCAAAATATAGGCTGAGCTTAATTACAGTTTTCTTTGCTCTTAACAAAAAGCAAAATGTACTTAACAGCTGCATATTGTTCTCAGGGGCATGATGTAGCCCGTTCAAAATCCAATAAGCTCATTCTCAGTGACAAGTCAAATGCTAGCTGCTACCAGATCGCCCTTGCTTTATCCATCATTCATTCTATGATGTGGTACAAGCAAACTGGTAATAGGAGAAGAATAAACAGAAAAAAGTACCAACTTCTGAATTACACACAGCTCTGATAATTATTTCTCACTGTTTCCAGAGCAAGGCAACATGACGCAGAGGAAAATTAAAGTTTTACATCATGACCAAGGGAATAAAGTACTCTATGCAAACATTTTAATAAGATAGGCATTATTTTACTGCATTCCCAGAACTATAAGTGTCCTTCATCTTTGTCACCATATACATGGACGTATTTTACAGGCTTGTTATACTTTCCAACTGTTTACCCACTCTCTCTAATAAAAACACACTGGTCACATTGGTTTAGTCAATGGTTTTTAACCCTTTTAAGAACCTGATAGGGGCTTCCCTGGTGGCGCAGTGGTTGAGAGTCTGCCTGCCGATGCAGGGGACACGGGTTCGTGCCCCCGGTCCGGGAAGATCCCACATGTCACGGAGCGGCTGGGCCCGTGAGCCATGGCCACTGAGCCTGTGCGTCCGGAGCCTGTGCTCCGCAATGGGAGAGGCCACAGCAGTGAGAGGCCTGCGTACCGCAAAAGAAAAAAAAAGAAAAAGAAAAAGAACCTGATAAAAGTAGAGGACCCACCCTGCCCTTGAAGAAATGCTTTGATTTACCATATGTTGTACACAATTTTAAGGGGTTCAAGAACCCCCTGAAGAAGTTCATCCAAGGGCCCTTATTTAAGAACACCATAGCAAAACCACTATAATTTCATCTGGTTTCATTTATGCTAACCTCCCAAAAACATTTTTTTCAGGACAGGCTCTAAGAAATTAAGGTAGTATATTTACATGCATTTCTTTTCTTGTTTACATATATTTAAATATTCTTTCATATTTGAGAAGCACAATCTTTTTTAAAACTGTAAGTCCTGGGCTGATAAATTAGGCTACTATATTGGCTAAGAATAGGTTACCATTCACTTGTTAAAATATATGCCTTTTGGGGAATCCTCTTGCAATGTTGGTGGGAATGTAAATTGATACAGCCACTATGGAGAACAGTATGCAGGTTCCTTAAAAAACTAAAAATAGAATTACCATATGACCCAGCAATCCCACTACTAGGCATATACCCAGAGAAAACCATAATTCAAAAAGACACATGCACCCCAATGTTCATTGCAGCACTATTTACAATAGCAAGGTCATGGAAACAACCTAAATGCCCATTGACAGACGAATGGATAAACAAGATGTGGTACACATATACAATGGAATATTACTCAGCCATAAAAAGGAATGAAATTGGGTCATTTGTAGAGACATGGATGGATCTAGAGACTGTCATACAGAGTGAAGTAAGCCAGAAAGAGAAAAACAAATATTGTATATTAACACATACATGTGGAAGCTAGAAAAATAGTACAGATGAATCAGTTTGCAGGGCAGAAATAGAGACACAGATGTAGAGAACAAATGTGTGGACACCAAGGGGGGAAAGTGGTGGGTGGTGGTAGTGGAACGAATTGGGAGATTGGGATTGACATATATACACTAATATGTATAAAATAGATAACTAATGAGAATCTGCTGTATAAAAATAAATAAATAAAATTCAAAAATTGAAAAAAATATATATATATGCCTTTTTTATTTCTGGACCATAAGTGCTTTTTATGGTTTCCATTAATAGGTTGTTACAAGTATTTAGGGGACTTGGAAAAAGGGCAAAGGGTGAGAATTTCACTTTCAAGAGATATTTCCCTCAGCTACCATGTAAGATGGGCCAATATTTTCCATTTTACTATTTTTTTAAATGGTATGATCAGCTTTCAAAATCCATGAATAAACACAGGTCCCTCAAGTTTCCTCTTTCGCTGTATCACTAACACCCTCTTCTCTCCCACTTGAATTTTCAAGATACTCCTACTATAAAAAAGAAACAGGATTTAAGGAGTTATGCTTATTATCTAACTACTCTAGAAGTGATTATAAAATATTTTAGAGAGCCACCTTAGTTAATGTCATTAGACATGCTAGGATATGTCTATTGGGAAATGCAAAATAATACTTCTGAATAAAGGTTTTGATGCTATTATATTCTCCTTCTGTAACTGAATCTCATTGCTGAAATTTGGTTAGGTCTGTTTACAAACAAGAGATCACGGACTGAAAGTAATAAAAAGAGTAAGATGATGCAGACATCAGATCTGAAAACGAAAATGTCAACCTTGGGAGGTTGCCTGTGTCGGTTTTATGTAATGTATGTGAGATTTTGCTTCCTGGGAACCTTAAGCTCATTTAAAGGCCTATAAATGAAATCCATAGTACTTGTTTTTTACAATTATTGCCATCAAAAGGCTCTATACAACTCAATCAAATTTATTTGATATGCATGACTTGACGGAGTTTGGCCAAAATAAAACATCTGAACAACACTGAACCTAACAGCTCAGCACTTTAGATCTGCTGACAAATAAGGCAAATGTGGTATATACTGAAGAAATTACTCCTGCCAAAAATAGCCCCTTCCACAGAGCACAGAGTTTTTTTAGGGCAGTAAAAATATTCTGATGTCATAATGATGAATACATGTCATTATACATTTGTCCAAATCCATAGAATATACAAAACCAAGAGTGAACCCTAATGTAAACTATCAACTTTGGATGATTATGATGTGTCAACATAGGTTCATCAGTTGTAACAAATGCACTGCTCTGGTGGGGGATGCTATAAGGGGAAGGCTATGTATCCATGGGGGAGGGAAGTGTATTGGAAATCCCTGTACTCCCCTCTCAATTGTGCTATGGACCTAAAACCACTCTAAAAACTGTCTTTAAAAAAAAAAGTCCCTTCCAAATCAGCCCCAGAACGTATTATTAAGACACCCTGTCTTCAAGGAGCTTCCCACTGTCATCTCTGGAAATTCAATCTGGTGCTTCAAATTCAAAAATATATATGTTCTATGAGAATCTAAAGTTTCCTAAAATTGGGAGGTGGAAATATCACAAGGGAAAAAATGAAGAAAATCTAACCAAACTATCTAGTTTTAAATACAACCTTATATATTTAAGATTAGATTCAGCCACCCCTCCTTCAGAAGACCTCCCAAATATTACTGTCATATGAAGCTGGTTACTGGCCCCACAAAGTCCTGTGCAAACCTTTATCATTTTGTATTATAGTCATATTCCTGGATCTACTTTCCCCGAAGAGGGACACAATACCCAGTGCTCAGAAATTTTTTTTGCATCCATGAGTACCCTCTCCACCCCTGCAATGTGCTTATCCATAGCTCTTAGATACAAATGTAAATTTAATCTACAAAAATATTTTTATGGTTAGAGTCTCTTCATGCTCATGGAAATCTTTTTTTCCTGGAGAGTCAAGGTATTTTGAAATTCTAAGGTATCTATGACTATAGCAGAGCTCTATAATCAGACAGCACAGAGGAATGTCAAAAGAACTGCAATTCCTGGCTCAGCAAAACGTTTACCTCTCTGTGTCTATTTTCCTTATCTGAGCAGTAGAGACAGCAATACCAGCCTGTCTCACACATCTGCTGTGCACAAGAATAAAATTTATCAGCCACCTAGAAAATATTTAGACAACTTGGAAATTGTTCACAGTAGAGAAAAAAAATGGTAGCAATTCTACCTTTTATTTAACCCCAATGCCTTCTTGGAAACCATGAATGAATGACAGGAAAGCAGATAGTATTTCTCGAGGAAATGATATGACGATTGAATGTCATGTGGCCAGCAAAGAGCAGATATCAAATAAATATGACTTATTTAATAATTGTTTACATTTTTACATTGAAGTATATCATACATACAACAGAGTACACAAAATACAAATGAAGGTCAATGAATTATTTTTAAAAGTGAATAAACCTATATAACTACCACCCAGGTGAACAAATAGATCATTTTGATATTCTCTCTGCCTTTCCAATCACTAACCCCTTCCACCTCCCCAAAAGTAACAGGTATCCTTACACCCTGACTGTCCTGATCATTCCAACTATAGTTTAGTTATACTTATTGTTGAACTTTATATAAACACAACCACACAGTACATGTATTAGTTTGTTTCTGGCTTCTTTCAGACAACATTATGCTTGTGAGATTTATTCCTGTGGTTGTGCATGGCTGTAGTTCACTCATTCATTGCTATGTAGTATTCCGTATAATAATGTAAACCATTTTTATCTATTCTACTGTTAAAGAACATTTTAGTTATTTTTACTATTATAAATTTAAACTAATAAAATTATGCTCCAAACCCTAAAACAAGCACAAATATACTACATACTATCAATACATAAGAAACCTCAGTGTATCATGCAAATTGTATCTCAACACAAAATTATGCTACATAATACAAAAATATAATTATTGAGTCATAAACTTAATCTAAATCTAAACACCTATGTAAGATAACTTTAATTTTTAATTTGAATTTTTTTGCAGTTTAAAATTTTAGATGAGGGTTTTTTTTTTTTACTTTTCTTAATGATTTGTAGGACTAAGGCCTCTTCTGAAAAATTTCTTGAGGTTATTCTAAACAGATAATTTCATTTTCTGTTAATATATTTTCCTACAATAAACAGTAATTTTAAAAAATGATTTCATTATAAAAACCAAGTGTTAACAATGATTATCTCTGGGTGAAGAAATTATTAATTATTTTCTTCTTTTTGCTTATCTACAATTAAAATTTTAAATTATAACTATTATAAAGTTTCTTTTTTCTTTAATGAAACCATTTCATCATCAAATTATAATATTCAAAAATAATCTGGGTTTCCCTGGTGGCACAGTGGTTGAGAGTCTGCCTGCCGATGCAGGGGACACGGGTTCGTGCCCCGGTCTGGGAAGATCCCACATGCCATGGAGCGGCTCGGCCCGTGAGCCATGGCCGCTGAGCCTGCGCGTCCGGAGCCTGTGCTCCGCAACGGGAGAGGCCACTACAGTGAGAGGCCCGCGTACCGCAAAAAAAAAAAAAAAATCTACTTTCCTTTCCCCACTGAATAAAGTTAAGTGTTTGGACAAACCATTAAATAAATGGCTTATCTATTTGTTTTCATCTTTAAAAGGCATAGAAAAAATTTATACGTAAAATTTCATAAGCTTCTTGAAATTATGCTTACATTTTGGTTAAAGAACCATTCTAGAAATATTGATAGTACTGTGTTACTCATGTCAACGCTGGCAAATACAAAAATTGTCTCTTTGGGCTTCCCTGGTGGCGCAGTGGTTGAGAGTCCGCCTGCCAATGCAGAGGACACGGGTTTGTGCCCCGGTCTGGGAGGATCCCACATGTCACGGAGCGGCTGGGCCCGTGAGCCATGGCCACTGAGCCTGCTCATCCGGAGCCTGTGCTCCGCAACGGGAGAGGCCACAACAGTGAGAGGCCCACATACCGCACAAAAAAAATAAAATAAAAAAAAATAAAAAATTGTCTCCTTGAAGAAGAAAATATTATCACTTAATTGAATGTGAAGATGAAATAACTGGGAGATCAACAAGAAATAAACAAACAAATAAACGAGTAGAAATGAGCTATTGAACTTCGAAGTTTTCTTTTTATTTTCTCAATCCAGTGAAATCTTTTCCAGAATGTTTTGCATCACAGTTTAAGCCCTGATTGTGGTGTGCCAAGAATCTAGCAAAGATTGAGACACCAATTTCAGGTCTTTTATTTATTGTTTTTTGTCTTTTGTTTTTTAAGACTTTCCTATTCAAGGAAGGTGGTCTGATACAGTGGCAAGACACAGAGGTAGTGCAGGCCAACTACCTGAATCTGAATGCTCTATTTCCCTCCACTCCCTCCCCTGGCTGTGTGACACTGTGAACCATATGAATGTATGAGTTGTGACTCAGCAGTCCCAGAGATAGCCACAAGTAAGGGTTCCATTATTTGCATATTCATAAAACTCACAGCCAGATGGGTGGCAGTAGCAGAGCCCACGTGCTTGCTACTTTGCAGAGGCCAATTATAGCCTGGTTGTGGGCAGCCACAGCCCAGAAGAGCTTCTCCAAGCCTCTCTGCCACAAAGTTTAGGAACTGACCATCACACCTTGATGGAACCATCTTGCTGCAGGGTCCATGCTGTTCCTCCACTGGCCACAGGCACTGAACTTTACACTGATTATGTGACCTAGGCAGCTACCAGAGAGAAAAGGGGCACTCTGTGTCTACAGGCTCCCATCAAATGCTGAGGCTTTTTACCCTTACCCCAAAGAACATGTGTGTTTTAACAGGAAAGTTTTTTTTGAATGATTTTGTAGTGGATTATTTTTATTGAATAAGCATAAACTTCATGTTGAATAATTCTATAACAAAAATAAGTAATTTGGAAATGCTCCCTCCAGTATTCTGCCAAAGCCAGTGGAGTGACTCTAATATGGTGCATGGCAGAAATTTTGAACAAGTTACTTAATCTCTCTGTGCTTCAGTTTTCTCATCAGAAAAAAATGGAGTAACAATGATAGCTCTTACCATACATGATGATTCAATGAGATCGTGCATGTGAAACACATTAGAATGGTGTTAACATCTATTAAGAGCCTAATCAATGTTCATTATTATCAAATAATTGTATTCCAGTCAATCATCCTGTAGTCATTGACTTCTTTTCTGTTATGAGAACTTTTTTTCAAGTCCATCTTATATACAGTTTATTTTATTTTATTTATTTTTTATTTTTTTATTTTTTTTGCGGTAGGCGGGCCTCTCACTGTTGTGGCCTCTCCCCTTGCGGAGCACAGGCTCCGGATGCGCAGGCCCAGCAGCCATGGCTCACGGGCCCAGCCACTCCGCGGCATGTGGGATCCTCCCAGACCGGGGCACGAACCTGTGTCCCCTGCATCGGCAGGCAGACTCTCAACCACTGCGCCACCAGGGAAGCCCTTATATACACTTTAAACAAAACAGAATAGACAAAGCAGTTTAGACAACAGCAACAATAATAAAATAATAATTATTATAATAACATTAGTCATAAAAGTACCTAACACTTACTGAGAAATTATTATGTGCCAAGCACTTTTTAAGGATTCCCTCATCTAATCCTGTCAATCATACTATGAGATAGGTATCATCAACATTATCATCATCATCGTCCCCATTTTTCAAACAGGAAAACCGAAGCTTAGAGAAGATGAATAAGTTAGCCAGGGTCACAAGCTAGTAAACGGTAGAGCTGGAATACAAATGTGGATCTGCAGCATAGCCCTTAACCATGAGGATACAATGCTTCCCAGCAAGGGGCACCGATCATATGTTTGGTATAAACTTCTGGTGGGCATGGATGTCTACCAACAGTTTAAAGAGGTAAAACAGAGAGGGAGAGGGAGAAGGAGGGGAAGTAGGAGAGACAGAGGGAGGAAGAGGGAGGGAGAGGGGGCATGGAGAGAGAGAGATTGAGGATATAAATGGAGGGGGAGGCAAGAAGCAGGCAGCAAAGAGATTCAAAATCTTAAATGCCTTCCAGAATTTGTACAAAGGAATCAAATAGACAGGTGATTGGTATTGTGCTGATTTTGCTATATTTAACTCAAAGAACTTCCTCTACTTACATGGAGCAGGAACTCTGCCATCTAAAACTAAATGAAGGTCACTGAAGGACCTGATGAACTAAGCAGAAAGCTCTTGGCTTAAGCCAGGGGAAAAAAACCTGACAAACTGTTTCAGGTCAACTGACTTTTTTTTTAATTTTATGTCTTCCTGCAATTGTAAATATTAGTCAAAGAACTGCTCACAAAATCTTTTAATCCAAGACTGGAATTTAGTATCAACAGCAATAAAGCTGCAGTACAGCTGAGCAAACCAGAAGTCAAAGGAGCTAAGCACCCGTCCCAGCTTCCCACTTACTGAAGGCAAGTCACTTAGAAAGGTCACAGGGTTGACTGGCTAAAGAGCTCTCAGGGCCTCTGTGGGGTGGTGGGTGATGGGGTACACAGGGGAAAGCACAGATTTCCTTGTCAGACACACATCTACATTGCAGACCCAGATGTCTTACCAGCTGAGCGGTTACAAACACACTGATCAGAAATGTATGCAGAGCACTGGGGGAAAGGGCCACTAAAGAGATAACCTAACTTTATTTAAGTTATAGATTTTGTTGTTTTTGTTTTGTAGTGGTTTGGGGTGGGGGTGGGGGAGGGGTGGTGTTAAAAGAAGTTTCCTGGGGAGATTATGCCTGAGCTGAATCAAGTGTTTGGAGATTGCATACCAAAGTGGTCCTCTGGTTAGGCTATCGCAGGGAACTGGGCTCAAATCCCCACCACTTACTATGTGACACTGGCAAGCACTTAACCCTTTAAAATAAGACCATAATATCTTTCTCAGAGTATTGTAAATATTAAATGAAATCATACGTTAAAGCATTTAATTTAATGCACAGTGCTTAATAATTGGCAGCTATTATTACAGAAAATTCTAACAATGATTTGCTCTTTCAAGTGTTTATAGTGCAAAAGAATCCTTCCTGGGCAGCCCGAGACACTGACACATCAGTGTTTTGCAAAAGGCACTGTTCCTAAGACCATCTGTATCAGAATCACTAGGGGAATTTGTTTAAAAGCAGGTCCCTAGACACTACCTGTAGTGGGTTGAATAATGACACCAAAAGATAAGTCTGCCCAGAATCTGTGTAAACTTAATGGGGAAAAGAGGTTTTGCAGATGTAATTAGTTAAGAATCTCAAAATGAGATCATCCTGGATTAAGATGGGGGTGGGTAAATCCAATGACTGCGGTCCTTAGAAGAGAAGGACAGAAGACACACAGAGAAGAAGGGCGTGTGAAGATGGAGGCAGAGATTGGAATGATGTGTCTACAAGTCAAGGCACACCAAGGATTGCCAGCAGCCACCAGAAGCTGAGAGAGAGGCATAAAATGGCTTCCCCCCCAGAGCCTCCAGAAGGAACTAACTCTGCTGACACCTTGATGTCAGCCTCCAAAATGGTGGGAGAATAAATTTCTGTTTTAAGCCACCATGTTTGTGGTAATATGTTACGGCAGCCCTAGGAAACTCACACACTACCCTCAGGAGATCCAGGATGGTGTCTGGGAATACGCATTTTACCAGAAGCACCTCAGGTAATTCTGGTGTCCATGAACACCTGAGACCCTCTGCCCTATCCTATTCCCACTGTCCTGAAAGGCCTCACTGCCCCTCTTCTTATGACCCTCATTCTGAGGATGAGTCCAAGAGACATCTGAAGCTATGGAGAAGACCAGGTACTTCTTCTCAGCCTCAGCACAGGATCTGTTGGGGGTTAAGCCAGTGAGTCTGCAGCTCTATAGGCCCTTCACACCCCTCACATAACTCTCCAGGAGAAAAAGTCTAAATTAGAGTCTAGAAATTTGCATGTGTCTCGCCATTCCCACTTGAGGGTAAGTGTCGAGCCTTTGTTTGGTGATAGGCCCAGGAAAATGCTCCCAACTCTAACACCAGCCCCAAAAAAATTTTACACAAATATAATATGTTCACTCTTGGTAAGATTCTAATCTCTAGAAAAACAGCTCTTCAAAGACTGAATGTTTGTGCCCACCCCCCAAATTCATATGTTGAAGGCCTACCCACCAGTGTGATGGCATTAGGAGATGGGACCTTTGGGAGATAATTAGGATTATATGAGGTCAGGAAAGTGGAGCCCTCATAAATAGGAGTCATGCCCTTCCAAAGGGACCCCAGAAAGTTCTCTTGCTCTCTATCTGCCATGTGAAGGTAGAAAACAGCCATTTGGAAACAAGAAAAAGGGCTCTCACCAGACCTGGAATCTGCTGGCACCTTGATCTTGAACTTCCCAGCCTCCAGAAATGTGAGAAATAAATTTTTGTTGTTCATAACTGGTACTTTGTGATAGCAGCCCAAATGGACTAAGACACGCTCTTACCTAGGCTGTGCATCTGAATCAGTTACCAGATGGAGTGACTGAGAATGATAAGAGTGAGGGAAGGGCTTCCCTGGTGGCGCAGTGGTTGAGAGTCCGCCTGCCGATGCAGGGGACACAGGTTCGTGTCCCGGTCCGGGAGGATCCCACATGCTGCGGAGCGGCTGGGCCCGTGAGCCATGGCCGCTGAGCCTGCGCGTCCGGAGCCTGTGCTCCACAACGGGAGAGGCCACAACAGTGAGAGGCCCGCGTACCGCAAAAAAAAAAAAAAAAAAAAAAATGAGGGAAGTTGAGAGGGAAGGTGAGAGCAGCCTGGTCTATTTTTTCTTTGATATTGTTTAAGAATCCCTGCTCTAGGAAAAGTGTCATTCGCATCTATCCCACCTCAATTTCTTACCTGAGGAGAAGGGGCTCTATTAGAGCTCAAGGAAAATATGAATTTTAAAGTAACACAATTAAGCCAAGGCACTTAGGCTTGGAGGTTTGGGAAGTAAAGAGGTTCAAAGTTCTCTACTCTTTGACACCTTTCTCTCATCCCTCCCTTCCAACAAACACAGTAACATTCGCTGAGGCTTAGAAAGTGCCACACAGGTTTGGGAGGTGCCATCATATTTAGGAGGCTTGCGCAGCAGTTCCCAAACATTCATGAGACTCATCTGGGGACTCTATTTAAAATGGACATTTCTAGGCCCTACACCAAGAGATTCTGAGTCAACTGGTCCAGGGTGGGGCTCTAACTACAGAAAAATGAAATATAGCATAGATAACTTAGATAGGCCTCTAGTCTACATTTTATGCTAAAATCAAAAACAAGGTCAATCTGGCTTATCAAGATATCAGACTAGATAGGAGTCTGGAGCCTGCATGTGCTTGAGCGCTCCTTGCACAGTATCCCTCTGGAATCAAACAGATTGATGGTAGTAAATGACCAGATCAGAATTCACAACAGATCAAACACCCTAAAAAGAGGACGACATCCCCTTAGAGTTTACTCCAATTTCTTCATGCTTTACTGCTTCTAATTCTAGCATAAACCATCTCTAATTAGTTGTTGGGTTTTTAAACTCATTTTAGCTACAGTTCAGTAGAAGTATTAAACCAGTTAACTCCAGAGAGAAATAAAACAAAAACTCCATAGTGTTTCATGGCCTTCAGGCACACTGGAATTTTTATTACCTTTCATGTTTGACAAAGTTTGGTTTCTACCATTTACGATTTCTGATAAATAACACACATGAAAAAGGTATTCTCCGTATGCTAACACATATATATGGAATCTAAAACAAAACAAAAAAAATGGTTATAAAGAACCTAGGGGCAGGATGGCACTAAAGACGCAGACCTACTAGAGAATGGACTTGAGGACATGGGGAGGGGGAAGAGTAAGCTGGGATAAAGTGAGAGAGTGGCATGGACATATATATGCTACCAAATGTAAAACCGATAGCTAGTGGGAAGCAGCCGCATAGCACAGGGAGATCAGCTCGGTGCTTTGTGACCACCTAGAGGGGTGGGATAGGGAGGGTGGGAGGGAGGGAGATGCAAGAGGGAAGAGATATGGGGATATATGTATATGTATAGCTGATTCACTTTGTTATAAAGCAGAAACTAACACACCATTGTAAAGCAATTATACTCCAATAAAGATGTTAAAAAAAAAAGGTATTCTCAAAATCGTTTTACTAAATCAGATAAGAAGCTAGAAAATAATGCTGTGGTTTTCTTTCATGCGATCCCTGAATTATGTAAGAAGTCTCACCATGAAACTTACTATTACAGCACACCTTCTACTTCGGGTTGTTGCCTCTATTTTTACATGACAGATAAAAATCAGTAGTATTAAGGGCTGGGGAGGTATTAAAACCAAACACTAGGATAACATCAAAACTTCTATCAGTCACATCTGTCCCCGTTATTTTGCTCTCTGCGTCAGCGGTGGTTCAGCAAAGAAATTACTTTTACATAATTATCTGCTCTTTTCAACCTGTACTACTGGTGGCAGTTGCCACGATTATCTTGAAAAGGGTTCTGATGCCTTCCTGGCTGTCCCTTCTTCACACAATTCCCTCACCACAAACATTCAAAGTGCAAATATATGACAGCGATTCAAACAGCATCAGGCCTGAAGCCAGAAACAGTACTATTAGAGTCACTGATCGACACAAAGTGAGAAAGTTATTTATATAAATAGAGACCAAAATAATCAAGATTTCTACATATCCTTTCAGGAGCAAAAAAGACAAAATGTAAACTCAGGAGAGTCAAAAGACGTTACTATTAAGTCCCTCTAAGGAATGTATTACTCTTAAAACAATAATTCCACTAAATACATTATGCAATGTTCTCTAGGGATGTAACTAGGAATGATAGAAATAACAGGGGCTTTTATTTTTTAATTTAATTTTAAATGTATTTTTTATCGAGGTAACATTGGTTTATAACGTTTTATAAGCTTCATGTGCACAACATTATATGTCTATTTCTGTATACACTACAGCATGCTAACCACCAAAAACTTAGTTCCCATCTGTCACCATACAGTTGATCCCCTTTACCTATTTTGCCCTCCCCTCCCCCTGCTCCATCCCCTCTGGTAACCACTTATGTATCTGTTTGTTTTGATTTGGTTTGGTTATTTCTTTATTTAATATTCCACATATGAGTGAAATCATAGAGTATTTGTCTTTCTCCATCTGACTTATTTCCCTTAGCATAGTACCCTCAAAGTCCATCCATGTTACCACAAACGGCAAGGTTTCATCTTTCTATGGCTGAGTAGTATTCCATTGTGTGTGTGGGGGGGGGGGGTATCACATCTATTTTATCCATTCATCCACAACAGAGGCTTTCTAGTTCAGTCACTTACAACTTAGTTTTGAGCAAATCATTTCACTCATATAAGCCTCAGTTTTCTTATTTTTTAAATGGCAATACTAATGTCTATCTCAAAGACAGGATGTAAGGATGAAAGGACATTGTAAAGAGTACATTTCATTGCTTGACAAATTAATCAGCACTGAATAAACAGTTTGAAGCCTTGTAACATAATTGTTATCAGTTTTCAATTAAAACGTAACTATAATCCACTTTTCCACTAAGTTTATCTAGTTTAAGTATTTTTTAATTATTATAATCATTACCAAGATTCAGGCTGTTTTTTTAAATTTTTTTAATGCCATCATCACCCCTGGCTGGTTAAACTTTGGTTAACCAGCCAGGGGTGATGGTTAATAACCTGATTCAAATCTTCCCTTCAGAAGTTAAATGTTACCCAACCCAAGTCTAATCCATAGTTTAAGTATTAATAAAGTATAATCTCTTCATGTTTTCTCTGGCAGTCTATTCTCCTCCCTCTTCTGTTGAATAGTTTGCTGCTAACCAAGAAATCACATAACCAAACCAAACCTGTTAAAATCATATGTAAAATAAAAAAAACAGATGTTGCATGGATGTCTTCGAGGGGCTCTTTAGTGAATAAAGTACACAAGAATAGGCAGTACAGAAACACTGGGATATCTCAGGTCATCTCATGAGATAAATTCAATTTTTTACCTGTTTCCTGGCAAGGTTCCACCTAGTTTAGGTTGCCAGATAAGCAACACCTGATAAGAAAGATGCTGCTGTAGTCAGCTCACTGGCCAGTAAATGTCTAGCAATGTATTTAAATGGAAAAAATATGTATGAACATTTGTTTAGCTTGAAGCAATATTCATAAGAACATACAGAGTATGCAGTTTTGACTGGACACAAAAGGTTCACAGAACTTCCAGAAGAAGTTATAATATCTAAGATTATGCCCATTTTTAAGGAATAATGCAGTGGTAATGAGGTGGATAGGCTTTTCAATTATAAAAATTCTTGCCCCTTGTTTACAATTATCATTTTGTATTTTACCTATAGGATCAATCATTGTCATGTTTAAAGCATACAGTATACCCATATAGTTGTCACTGAAATGATTAAGAGCACTTTAAAAAGTATGATTCCAGGGCTTCCCTGGTGGCGCAGTGGTTGAGAGTCCGCCTGCAGATGCAGGGGACAAGGGTTCATGCCCCGGTCCGGGAAGATCCCACATGCCACGGAGCAGCTAGGCCCGTGAGCCATGGCCACTGAGCCTGCGCGTCCGGAGCCTGTGCTCTGCAACAGGACAGGCCACAACAGTGAGAGGCCCATGTACCACAAAAAAAAAAAAAAAAAAAAAAAGTATGATTCCAAATTGAGAAAAGCAATTCATGGCATATAGGAATTCTCAAAAATTTCTATGAGAATTTCTGTAAGATCAGAGTAACAAAGTGACATCTCTAAGAAACTGCTGATAAGGACATCTAGTTGGGGAAGATGAGCCACAGGAAATCCTTGAGCAGAGAAGGGAAGAGGCTGGTAGTTTTCACTTAACCTGGGGATCCCAGCAAACCGCAGCCAGAAAAGCAAGATGCAGAGTTGGGTGGCCAGAGTGTTGCCAGCGAAGGCTGGAAGACTTCCTGAGCATATGAAAGTTGCCATTCACAAGACCTTGCACAGAACTAATGAGAGTTGAAACAAAAGGTCAGAAGTAGCGCTTATTTCACAACTATTTTATCACTGGTCTTCAAAAATAAATAATTAAAGGCTAATCTTGCCAAGGACTCCTTGAAGAGAAAATGGAATATTTGACAATTCTCTATAAAGTAATAGTGACAAAGGCCAGGGGCCTTATGGGCCAAAAGAGACCTGTAGATGCTAAGAGTAACCAACATAACAAAATTTGCTATAGTTCCTGACAGCACAGTGTTTAGTACCTAACAGCCCATTAACCAACAAGTATTCACTATCTATGTGTATAGCACTGGCTGAGATTTAGGAAGAATAAAATGAAATCATTGCCGGCATCAGTCAGGCAAGGAAGGAAATGTAAGAGTAAAAGAAGTCATAGAAATCCTCCTCTCTGGACCGCTAGCTCTGCAGCAAATCCGTAGCAATGTTGACATAGCGTAAGGAAGGCTCATCATTCTAACTTGAGTCTTACTCTCCAGGCTCAGGTCAGGGGCTTCCTCCAAAGACCAGATTTCCTGTGTTTGCTAATGCATCTCCAGTCTTGCTAGATAACACTTCCAAATCTTTAGTGTGTACTGTTGCTCTCACAGGGCCTTCTTTAGCTTTAAAAGCAATGCTTTTTATATAAAATACTTGAGAGCTCCTAAACCATGATCTAGTTAATCTAGTAGGTTCTTGGAGTTTATCTAGTAATAAAAAGAATGCATAACATTGTGATTTGGTTTGGATTCACCAGAAGCAGACCCCAAGACAAGGCTTCACGTAGAAACTGTTTATTCAGGAGGTGTAGAGAGCAATGGTAGGAAAGTGGGGAAGTGAGACAAGGAAAGGAAAGCATCTAATAAAGGGTGATCTCTCAAATAAGCTGCTAGGCTGGGTGCCTGAAGTCCTTTTAACATTTCTTGTAAGGTTGGTTTTGTGGTGATGAACTCCTTTAGTTTTTGCTTGTCTGGAAAACTCTTTATCTCTCCTTCACTTCTGAATGATAACTTTTCTGGGTAGAGTATTTTTGGCCAGCAGTTCTTTTCTTTTAGCACTTTAAATATATCATACTGTTCTCTTCTGGGTGGCAAAGTTTCTGCTGAGAGATCTGCTGATAGTCTTATGGGGGTTCCCTTGTCTCTTGCTGCTCCTCATATAGATAATTTATTAAGTTTATAACTAATAAAGGTTATATTGTTTATACATAGGTGACTGTAAGTGCTGATTTGTCTAGATTACTCTTGATCTCCCACTATAATTATCCCCTCTCCTTCACAACAATGTCCTGGTTTGGACAATTGATTATATGATCATCTGTTTATAATCTATGACCAAAAAAAGGCAATTTCATGATACCTTATGGCATAAAACCCCTAAACTTCTTTTTTTTTAATTTATTTTTATTTATTTATTTTTGGCTGTGTTGGGTCTTCATTGCTACATGTGGGCTTTCTCTAGTTGCGGTGAGGGGGGGCTACTCTTCATTGCGGTGCGAGGGCTTCTCATTGCAGTGGCTTCTCTTGTTGTGGAGCATGGGCTCTAGGCTTACAGGCTTCAGTAGTTGTGGCACACGGGCTCAGTAGTTGTGGCTCGCAGCCTCTAGAGCACAGGCTCAGTAGCTGTGGTGCACAGGCTTAGTTGCTCCGCTGCATGTGGTATCTTCCTGGACCAGGGCTCGAACCCATGTCCCTGCATTGACAGGCAGATTCTTAACCACTGCGCCACCAGGGAAGCCCCTAAACTTCTTAAAGAGGCCAAATTGGCAGGAGTTAATTCATATCTGACTTGAATTTTACCAACAGGTAAAATAAATTAGATTTTTGGGGTTTTTTTTAAAGTAATACATTAATTGTGTCCCCAAATTCTACAAATAGTATTATATGACAAGCTTCTCAAAGATATGCAATAATATCAGATTAATATTTACAGACTATCTTTAAAAATTGATTGGGGCAAATAAAATATATACAGCTATCTATCTAAACACAATTTACAAAGTCTACTAATGGAGAAAAAATTTTCTTTTAAGTTTGTCCAATGTTGTATTTTATAAACAACATCAGGCCTCTTCATCATATACAGTGTCTTCCATCTGTAAAATGGGAACATTATTACTGCTAAATAACTAGGTGGAAAGAATATTGTCATTAACAAATGCTTTGAAATAATGACCAGAAAGTGCAAATTCTTATCTGTATCTACTTAGCAGAGGTTTGAGAGCAAAATAACTACACAAAAATTAGTACCTAAAATATCCTTTGTTTATAACCGTCTCTAATTCAAGATGTGTTATTGTTTTTACTCTATGTCAAGAAAATGCACATTACATTTGTAATAGACCTTAGGTGTTTCACTTGCCATCATAACTTCTCCTTATTTCAACAACAGCCCCCAATTGTTGCTTGGGGTCCACTCTTTCCCGACCTCAGTCAGTGGAGTTGGAATGAGGGTACCTGACCTAGCTCCAGAAGGAGAGCATGTGAAGCATGAGAGAAGCTTGAGACAATTAATGTATTCTATCCTCCTGGTCATACCATCTGGGGATGGACAGACACATGACTCATGTCAAACCCCACACAACTAATCAGAGCTAATCTCAGGGGCTCTTCCTAAACAAACAGTTTTTTCACTGTGCTTAAGCCTAAAACGATATAGGGATTTAAACTACTACAGCCAAATTGTTCCCAAATCAAGCCTGAGACTGACACCAACACATATAAAAGGGACACAACTCATGGAGAGGGAAAAACTGGGTCGTGATTTCCTTCTAGGGCCCCTGAGTCCAGCTGTACCTAAACGTCTTCCTCTTGACTCTCCCTTTAAATGAGCTGGTAATTTCCCATTTTTCTATTTTCTGTCCTTTGCAACTAAGGAAACTAAAGACAGCTAACAGCTTGTACTTCCTTGTCCTTTTATTTTCCATATCTCTTTTCACTCCTTATTATCTCTTCAATAGTCATAAAGTCAAGTTAGTATTCATAAGAGAAACATTTATTATTGTCAACTATATAAAAAATGAGTGTTTCAAACTAATTCTCCAAATGATTGTTTTCAGTTGTGATGCTGATGATTACGATCATAGCATCACTAGGAGGACCTGGTTGACTCTCATAACCATTTAACAGGCTTTTATAAAACACAGCATGTAACTCATCTATCATTAGACTGATTGATTTAATTACTCAAAAAACAATTAACTATCACTTAAAGGGGAAAATTCTAGAAGTTTGCTTTATTGGATTGTCCTAATGCCATGTATACAATTCCACTAAACTAGTAGAGTGTCATAGCCATTATTAATAAACTGCTAAACATATCTTTTTTCTGTATTTTAAATTATTATCTCACTTTTATTACAAATCCAAATTGTCTTTAGTAAATTCTCTATTTGATATAAACTGAATAAAGGTAAGAGATTTAATGCCTCATATATAAATATTTTATTAAAATACCATAAAACTTCTAAGTATTTTATTTTTATTAAGGTATGAATGGATTAAAAATTCAATCTAATTTAAATGATGGATTAAAAATTTACTTGGAGGGGAACTGGATGAAGGTGGTCAAAAACACAAAGTTCCAGTTATAAGGTAAATAAGTACTAGGGATACAATGTACAACATGATAACTAGAGTTAACACTGCTGTATGATATTTATGAAAGCAAATCCTAAGAGTTCTCATCACCAGGAAAGAAATATATACATATAGTCTATATGAGATGATTGATGTTAACTAAACTTATTCTGGTAATCATTTCACAATATGTGTAAGTCAAATCATTATGCTGCATACCCTAAACTTACACAGTGCTGTATGTCAATTATATCTCATTAAACTGGAAAGAAAAAGAATTTACAAAATCAGATATCAGACACATCAGTGGAATCCTTATTTATTTTTCTCTTCTGTGGAAGCCTCTCTTCAATTCATGTTTATTTAATAAGAAGCAAGGTGGGAAGAGGAAGAAGAGAAGAAAGCTAACATATATCAGCATCTTCTATTTCAGGCACAGAGTTTGTGGTAGATTAAAAATGGCCACAAATTCTTTGCAGCTTCTTCTATCAAGAATGGAGTATAGGGACTTCCCTGGTGGCACAATGGTTGGGAGTCCGCCTGCTAGTGCAGGGGACGCGGGTTTGTGCCACTGTCCTGGAGGATCCCACATGCCGCGGAGTGGCTGGGCCCGTGGGCCACGGCTGCTGAGCCTGAGCGTCTGGAGCCTGTGCTCCGCAGCGGGAGAGGCCGCAACGGTGAGAGGTCCACGCAAAAAAAAAAAAAAAAAAAAAGAGTGGAGTCTATGTCTACACTTCTTATTTTTTTATTTATGTTTGGCTGTGTTGGGTTTTTGTTGCTGCGTGTGGGCTTTCTCTAGTTACAGTGAGCGGTGCGGGGGGGCTACTCTTCATTGTAGTGTGCGGGCTTCTCATTGCAGTGGCTTCTCCTGTTGTGGAGCACGGGTTCTAGGTGTGCGGGCTTCAGTTGTGGCAGGCAGGCTCAGTAGTTGTGGCTCACAGGCTCTAGAGCACAGGCTCAGTAGTTGTGGCACAGGGGCTTAGTTGCTCCACAGCATGTGGGATCTTCCTGGACCAGGGCTTGAACCCGTGTCCCCTGCATTGGCAGGCAGATTCTTAACCACTGCACCACCAGGGAAGCCCCTATGTCTACATTTCTTAAATCTGGGCTGAACTTGCAACTTGCTTTCACAAGTGGAATGCAGCACAAGTGGCACTGGCCATGGCCGCTGAGCCTGCACGTCTGGAGCCTGTGCTCCACGATGGGAGAGGCCACAGCAGTGAGAGGCCCGCGTACCGCAAAAGAAAAAAAAAAAAAAAAAAAAGAACCAATACAGTGCTTTACATGGTTATTCACTTCATCATAGTAAGAATCTTATGAAGTGAATCAGGGCAGACCCAGGTTTTGTGAGGCATAAAGTTTATACAATTTGGGGAGTTCTCCTTAGGAAAAAAATAGTGTACATAATACAAAAATAAGATAATAATACAAAATTACAAAGAGCATAAATATATAACACTAAACCCAAAAACATTCATGGCCACTCCAGTGCCACCTCATACAAGGGGAAGTGATAGAGGAGAAACAGAATGGAAAAAAAAAAACTTAATAAAAACATATGGGGGCTTCCCTGGTGGCACAGTGGTTGAGAGTCTGCCTGCCGATGCAGGGGACACAGGTTTGTGCCCCAGTCTGGGAAGATCCCACGTGCCGCGGAGTGGCTGGGCCCGTGAGCCATGGCCGCTGGACCTGTGCATCCGGAGCCTGTGCTCCGCAATGGGAGAGGCCACAACAGCGAGAGGCCCTCGTACTGCAAAAAAAAAAAAAAAAAAAAAAAAAAAAAAGAACCATATGGCATGGGAACACATGGATACTGTCCTTCCCAGGGGGCTTCATAAACTAAGCTTCACTAATGTCATAGGAAATTCACTTCAACAGTTAACATTACTACTCCTTTTTACAAAGAGGAGCTACAACTCTGAGTGGCTGTCACTTGTTGTTTTTGTTTTTGTTTTTTTGTTTTTTTGCGGTATGCGGGCCTCTCACTGTTGTGGCCTCTCCCGTTGTGGAGCACAGGCTCTGGACGCGCAGGCTCAGCGGCCATGGCTCACGGGCCCAGCCGCTCCGTGGCATGTGGGATCCTCCCGGACCGGGACACGAACCCGTGCCCCCCGCATCGGCAGGTGGACTCTCAACCACTGCGCCACCAGGGAAGCCCCTGTCACTTGTGTTAAGGCACATGGATGGTGAGCTAAAGAACCAGGATCAGAGCTCAGATTCCTTTGTTTCCAAAACATGTGCTCTTGGTACTACTCATGTTTTCATTTTTACCTTGTGACCTGCTCCACACCAAGTTTTATATTAATTGAAAACACCTCTACTTCAATATCCCCAAATGTATCCCCAGGAAAATGGAGCTCTCTAAAAGAGCCCATCTAAGCATTTCTCACGTCATTAGGTGTGCTCAACAGCCCTCTGAAGCAGAAGCAAGAGGACGTGGCTTCCTGTCCATTTCTCTGATTAAATGAAGAAAATGCATATTGAGTGCCTTAAATCGGGGATCCTTTTAGCCTCCTTTCTTTTTTTAAATTTATTTTATTGAAGTATAGTTGATTTACAATGTTGTGTTAATTTCTACTGTACAGCAAAGTTATTCAGTTACACATATATATACATTCTTTTTCATATTCTTTTCCATTATGCTTTATCACAGGGTATTGAATATAGTTCACTGCACTATACAGTAGGACCTTGTTGTTCATCTATTCTCTATGTAATAGTTTGCATCTGCTAATCCCAAACTCCCAATCCATCCCTCCCCCAAAGCCCTCCCCCTTTGTAACCACAAGTCTGTTCTCTATGTCTGGTGAGTCTGTTTCTGTTTCATAGATAAGTTAATTTCTGTCATATTTTAGATTCCACATATAAGTGATATCATATGGTATTTGCCTTTCTGTTTCTGACTTACTTCACTTAGTATGATAATCTCTAGGTCCATTCATGTTGCTGCAAATAGCAGTATTTCATTCTTTTTTATGGCTGAGTAGTATTCCATTGTATATGTATATTGTATATATATATATACCACATCTTCTTTATCCATTCATCTGTCAATGGACATTTAGGTTGTTTCCATGTCTTGGCTATTGTATACAGTGGTGCAATGAACATTAGGATTTAGCCTCCTTTCTTTCAGGATCCCTTTTACCATATGCCAACCTCCTCATAGATAAAGTTATATAATGCCAAAAACATTGAGTACAGCTACAGCTATTTTTGCTCTCCTACCTGTTATATGCCCTTGCCAAGGCACTTTTCTATTTATTCCCTGGCCTGGTCTCCTTGTACCTCGTCTGTTTACATCAAGTTCCTAAAAGCACATAGATAAATTTGCCTATACAGAATAAGTGAAGTCAGATTTTAATAATTTCTAATGCTTCTGCATTCAGCTATATTTATTGTTGTTCCCTCTCCCTTCAAATGACCTCCAGTAAAAAACAGGGGAATCATTACTACATGGAAACCAGATTTCTTCTCATTTAACATTTCATAGGCTGTTAGTGTTCAAGGAATTTCTAGCTTTTCACCTCACTAAGCTGATCCAATCAGCTGATCATTTGTTTTGCAGCTCAGTTTCAAGGTTATAAGTCCTAAACAGGGGTACTGCAGTAGTTTATTCAATTTACCTATTCCTATCAGAGAACAAACTTTCTGTGTAAGGTTTAACCTTGGGAAAAAATTAAGTTGCTGGGGAAAATACCTAAAGCTCTCTGCAAAGGTTGTACTGGTGGTGATTTAAAAGCATACTAGGCAGCGGGATACAGTGGAAAAAATGCAAGAAGGGATCAGAGACCTCAACTAGCCACATATCATCTCTGGGCCTCCATCTGAGATAGTTGGCCTGGGTGACCATTCTGGTCCCTTCAGCTATAAAATTCTATAAATCTACTGACTTTCTCTTTTATCCTTATCAAAGTGATCTTTTTAAAAGTGTTCAATTCCCAATAAATATTTTTAAAATTATGAGAATCCTCAATACTATATACAGTCTACTCAAAGTTGGACCACTTCAAAAAAACTTCAAGCAGCCCCATCAAAATGTATTTTAACAAGTAGTTTAAACAAAAGAATAATGTAGATAATAACTGCTAAGTCACAAATATTGCAAATAATGTCAAAATAAGGGTTCATTTCATCTTTATCTATACGTTGGTTATGGAAACCTGGCAACAAATCAGTGAAATATCCTTTAGAGTGGATTACTTATCCTATACATTATACAAACCACTAGACTAGCTGTAATTCTTAAACTTCCAATTAAAATATGCCAGGTTTGGGCTTGCCTGGTGGCACAGTGGTTGAGAGTCCGCCTGCCGATGCAGGCGACACGGGTTTGTGCCCCGGTCTGGGAGGATCCCACATGCCACGGAGCGGCTGGGGCCCGGGAGCCATGGCCACTGAGCCTGCACGTCCGGAGCCTGTGCTCCGCAACGGGAGAGGCCACAGCAGTGAGAGGCCCGCGTACCACAAAAAATAAATAAATAAAATAAAATATGCCAGGTCTAAATTTTAATAAAATTCCAAATGATTCAAATAAAATATGTTCTTTGGTTGCTAGTCAAAATTCATTTTTATATCATTTGTAACTGCATGTATACATACAATAAATAAAAAAGGTTTTGACAATAACATTCTGTTCAAAATAAATACTTCTGCTATTTTTCACATTCATTCCATGCATATGTAGCTTTTGATAGTCTTTTAAAAGTAACATTTATAAAACTATCACTGTAGTAACAGCAAGCCAAACAGCATAAATCTAAGAACTTATGATGATAAAATAATGACTTTATTTCAACTTCATTTTTTTCACCCAAGAGAGACTTTTAAACAGAAAAATCCACTTCCGTCTCATTTAAAGGTTGTCTTTACATGGTTTACATAATCATCACAAGAGAAAAGTCAGAGTTCCATCACAGTGTTACTATGGCCTATGGGCCTATGGACCTATAAGAGGTCCATGAACTCCTGCATTCATTTACAAACCATTCTGCATATGTGTGTTTTCTCTAGGATCAAAACAATGAAAAGCACAACTAAACAAGCAAATCAAAATTGCCTGCTATGTTTTTAAAGGTCAGTTCAGAATCACCTTAGAAAGTAAGGCTTATGCAGTGGGGAGAAAATTGGTGACGACCCTTGCTTAGATATGGCTGAATTCTGTTTTAGCTCAAAAAGAGGCAGTCAGGCTAAAACAGATGCCCTTATTGAGTAACATTCTGAAACGACATATTTTATTGTGCTCATATGGCACATTTGAACAACTGGTTGAGACATAGGGGTGAACCAGACATTTATCTTTTAATGATCAATAGCACAGATGTTGATAATTTAGCCACTGAATTGGGCTTTGGTCCTCCAAATCAGGACTCAGCTGAAGCAGAATGGGCCCTATTAAGGAAGACTAGGACATAAAGATGAAAAATACCCAAATGGGGAGATTTTTTGAGACAAGTGAAGGACATCAAGTGGGCAAGCCTATGTAGACAACCAGTAGAGTTAGATAAAGGGCTGAATAACTAAGCTCTTGACATTAGGAAGGCGTGGTAGCAGGTAAATTAAAACCCATCCAACCAGGCTGTTCCAGAGAAGACTACAGAAGCCAAGTAGGAGCCCAGGCCTGGAATAACTAGGATACTAGTCAAGGTGGAAGGCAGTAATAGAGAAGTTTGGTCACAAAGAACAAGAAAAAGGTCTATTATTGAACAGGATTGTTACCAAAACCTAAAACAGGGCAGAACCCACATGTGGAGATTAAGTGGTTTCAGCTCTGAAAAAATAGCAGTGGTGGGAAAGAGGGCAAAGGTAAAATGAAGAGTGGATTTAGTTAGGATAAAAAAGAAAGGGTAAGCATTTCAGATGAAAAGAAACTAATGCTAGGTGCTAATCACAAGCACTGATGCAAGGAAAGATGTTATTCTCTTAGTCCAACGCTCAGTTTATCAAAATTACTTCTGCATTTTCCTTAAACTTAATGGTTTACTGACCTGAGTAGTTATGAGGTTTATTAAGTTATTTGCTTCTAGAATATTAGCTAAAAGAGGGCCTCAGCAACCATAGGGGTATTTATCCTAGTGCCTGACCAATTCAGTTAACCAAAAGAATATTCACAATGACCATAGGACTGGCTGCAAAAACTCTGTCTTTATCTTAAACACAAGTAATTTTCAGAATGATATTTAACTTAAGTTCTAAACCAAAAATCCAAAGAGGGAGGAAAGCACGGCATTTTATTAATACCAAAAAAATGATGTCATCCGATTGAGCCACTCCATAATAAACTCAAGTAGAGCCTGACCGCTACTAATAATCAGGCCCTTAAATAATTCATATCTACCTACATTTTCTCCTTCACACTTATACTCAAAAATAAACATCTCTTCACTTCAGCAAAAAAGCACAGTCTACAAATCCTAGTATACAAGTGTCATCCTAGTAAACAAGTTTATGTTAAGTACATATAAACTATTTACGGATATATAAATGTTAGTATAAATTAGGTCATCCAGAGAACTTAATTTCAAGTTTTTGCATGATACACCTTTTCAAGCATTGTAATCCTTAATGAAAGCTAATTCAAAAAGATTTTTCCCTAGGAACTAAAGAAGCATTAATATTCAAAAGATTGGCATGAGGGACTTCCCTGGTGGTCCAGTGGTTAAGAATCTGCCTTCCAATGCAGGGGACTCGGGATCAATCCCTGGTCAGGGAACTAAGATCCCACATGCCACAGGGCTACTGAGCCCAAGTGCCACAACTACAGAGCCCACCCACTCTGGAGCCTATGCACTGCAAAGAAAGATCCCAGGTGCGGCAACTAAGACCAACATAGCCAAAAATAAATAGACAAATAAATAACTAATTTAAAAAAGATTGGCATGAATCTGAAGTAATTTAAGGTGAAAATGGCCCATCTTTTTCCTTTAGGAAATCTCCTAGAGATGAAGTTGAGGCAGAGAAGCCCCATTTAGCAAAAAAAAAAAAAAAAGTCAATAAATGATTAGAAGCCCTGAACTGACTTGGTACTTCCCTTGCTGGGAAAAGGTAGAGTTAATCGTCACCTCATACTACTGCTGGCCACGCCTACCCCAGGACCCATAAGGAGCATGTCCTTCCAATCTCATTTCAGTTCAGAGGACCCTACTTCTGCAACAGATATTTTCTGCATGGCTACTTGTGCCAGGAATCATGCTCAGGGCTAAGGATGAGATGCTGGACTGACACAGGGCCCACCCTCATGGAATCTCCTAACTCACAGACCAACCTGCACAAGAGCCACCCAAGGTAAATGTTACCAGTTCAGATGTCTGAGCCCAGAGTGGGTCATCAAAACTCCCAAGTGATTCTGATACAGGTGGTCTTATACATCACACCCTGAGAAACTGGTCCAGATGGAGCTCCCTGCAGATAGATTTTATGTGTGTTGTGTCACCACTGAATCCCCAGCACTGAGCACATAGTCAATATTTCAGTATGTATGTACTGAATGAACCTACAAACAAGAGAGAGAGTGAAGAGGTAATCCCCATACAGTATTGTAGGTGCAATAATAGACATGCCATAAAAGCATAAAAGGGGGCATGTAGCATAGCTTGGGGAGAAGGCAGCCCCTGGGCAAGTCTTATAGGTAAGAGTTCGTGGATGAACTCTGAAGACATTATGCTAAGTGAAATGAATTAGTCACAAAAGGACAAATATTGTATGATTCTCCTTATATGAGGTACAGAGTAGTTAAATTCATAGAGACAGAAAATAAAATGTGGTTGCCAGGAGCTGGGGGGAGGGAGGGATGGAGAGCTATTGTTTAATGTGTCCAATTGGTTAGAGGTTGTTTAGCTATTGTTTAGAGGTCGAACTGGGGAAGATGAAAAATTTCTGGAGATAGATGGAGGTGATGGTTATACCACAATGTGAATGTACTTAATGTGATAGAACTGTACACTTAAAAATGGTAAATTTTGTTATGTATATTTTACCACAATAAAAAAATTTTTTTTAATCTTTGTCCTACTGGCTGCACTGGGATTCAAGCCCAGCTCTGTTTCCTAGAGAGAGCAATTAGTTTCATCGTTAAGGACCAAGATAGGAGAGGTTTAAAGAGTTTTGTCCAAAGCTACCAACAACCCTACCACCTTAGAATCATAATATGACTGGCACCTATTAACATCTCTGTATGTATTTGAATATTGAAAAAAATCAATCAATGTAAAGGTAAAAATTTTAAATGAAAAGATACAATGTGATGCATTAACCCTGAGCGCAAAGCGGTTTCAAAGGATGGTTACAGACTCAGGGCAGCTGCCGCTGCTTACAGTGGTGCCATCTCCCTGCCACCCTCCCTGCTCCCTCCCCCACCCTGCCACACTGCAGCTGTGCAGCAGGGATTGCCAGGAACTGAGAGGCACGTTGCCTTGAATGACATTTTTGCCTTCATTCTACACGCTGTTATGTCCTTCTTACCTCCAACTATCAGCACCCAGTACGTCAAAAACATGGCCAAAGCCTGTCCTTGAATTCATTCACTGCATTTGCTGCAGCTTTCAAATACATGGCAAAATCAAATGCCAGCCATCCTTATTTATACATGAGAGGAATGTCATTTGGAGATCGTTCTACATTCACCTTTCACTCTTAATGGCAAATCCAAATGCCAGGCCACAAGCGATTTTTCATGTGGGCACGCACTAGTGCAGAAACTCCATCTTAATATATAATCATCAGAGCATGGGGGAGAGGGAGTCATGTGAATGGAGCCAGTTCTCCTTCTTTTTCACCTTGTGTGGGTTTAAAGCCCCTTGAACTTGGCTCAAAACTGCACCCTCCCAACCTCCTGGTCTCCTCTGCCGTGCCTCTTTCCGCACCAGGACCTGCAGGTGTGGGTGAGAGAAGTAAAGTCGCTCCCCCTGGAGCTGCTGTCTTTTCTCCCCCACTGTCTCCGCTGCTTTTCCCCACTTCCTCCAATTCTTGTCTCTTCTGTCTCTTCCCACTTGTACCCAGGTTTTCTGTATTATTAGAAAAAGTCTCTCTTGTATTATTTGGATCATGGAAAGCATTCCTAGAACAATGACTCTAAACATGGTGATTCAGGCACCACGTCTTCTCATAAACACCAATTACCGCACATGCTTCTTCAAGTAAAGACCCCTGAGGCCAAGCACAGTTGCTTGCCTTTGCAACTAGCTAATCAATACTTCCATCACTGTGCAGTAGAAAAAATCTTCAGGTTCTAGGCTTGTTGTTGCTTGATATTCACAAGCCTCTTCATTACCAAAAACATCTGTACTGAGTTTTTGTTTTATTTGTTCTATGTACTTCTAGACACAGAACTGCTCCCAAAGTCTGAAGTTTCCAGAAATCCCATCTCCATGTAACAAAAATTACATTCACATGCAACAGAAAATGAAGATCTTGAGTAGCTGAGTATAGTTGTTGTATAGAGAGTATGGCCTGTCTTCTTCAAGATCAAAAGGGAGATAAAAGTATAAGCAATAAAGTAACTCTCCTAAAGTGTAATGTCCTTCAGGTTTATTCCCTTTATGAAACCCATAATCTCAACAAGTACTGCACAATCCTAATTTTTCATTCCAAATATTACTAAAATTTGTAAACTTGCTCATTTGTTCCCATCTCCTGTATGTTTTCTCTCTCACATGAACACACGCTTCTATTTATTAAGACAACTTAGCAATCACATTTTCAGAATTCCAGGCAGGATTTACACTTTCTTATATCATTCCTGCATTCCTTGAGTTCATAAGCTCAGAAAAGCACTTAGCTCACTGTCTGAACCGGCAATAGTTTAATTACCTCGAATGCAAGAGGAAATGGTGGAGTGAGGCAGAGACAGAAGGAGAGGATGAGATCAATGCCTTAGAACAAAAGGGTTAGAGCTGAACAGACCTTGGAGAAAATCTGATTCTATCTTGTCATGCCAATAATGAAGGACCTGCTAAACCTCAGAAAGGTTAAATTATTTGCCCAAGGGCCTGCCAGTACCTGGTAAGTGTGGCCAGACTTTCTGGCTGCCGTGTGTGTGTGTGTGTGTGTGTGTGTGCGTGCGTGTGTGTGTGTGTGTGTGTGTGTGTGTGTGTCCCTGAGCATATGCCCACGTTTGTGTTTAATGGAAGCAATGAAAATTTGGGTAAGAAGGCAATTTCAGATACATGCCTCAACAGTCAGGGCCATTTCAGGAGAACCTGAATAAACTTGAACCAGTCTCTCAAATGATAATCTATTCTCATTTTAATGATGTCCCCAGAGAGACCATTCTTTGGTACATAGTTCTACACTTGATCCAACTGAATTAAGGCCGGTTCCACACATCTTAAAGGAGATGTGTCCACTCTCCTTTGTAACTCTTCGAACCCTTTTGATTGCCTCAAGGTTTGTGAAGTTTCTTCCCCTCATCCCACCCCACCCCACCATTGAATATTCTAAGAAGAGAATATTTTACTTTAAAATACCACTCATCGACTTCTATGTTTCTCCAAATTTCTTGTTTTTTGTCTGTGTTACATTTTTAATTTAAAAAAGGCAACACTGATATATTTTTCAATTTTCATTACTCTGTATTAACTGGGCAGCTCCTAATTAGTTTGATCATACAGCTGGGTAAATGTTCCTTTAAAATTCAACGTAACGCTTAAGAAAGATCCCCCCTTTAAAAAGACTAATTTCTTCTCCATTATTATTTTTATGGCCTTTAAATTACATTTATGGCAGAATGCCAACGGCACTGCAAACCTACCATCCCCTGCATTTGCTATTCTTTTGCCTGCTACCATCAGCCAGGGGTTAAAGGAGGCAGGGAGGCAGATTACACTCTGTAGACTGTGGCCTTGGGAACAGAGCACCGCTTACTTAATTCCCTCAATACCAAATCTTCAGCATCAACTCAATCAAGCACCTAGAGCATAAGAAATACCTTGTGATGTATCAGAACACAAAGACATACAGATCTGCAAGTACACATGTTGGCTGCAGGGACCATTCCCTCTACTTCAAGAAAGGAATTTTCCTTCTCTTGATTTCCTGCTCTATCCCCAGGGCAGGCAGCACTTCATCTCCCAGCTCCATGGCCCTATATTTCTACAGGTAAATGTCTGGATTTCCAGACACCATCACAGGGATCAGGCCCAAACCAGGCAGCAGCACAACACTGAGTAGCTGGCTTGACTGTCCCCCTTACCCAGAAAAATCATGACCTTGTCTATTTCCAACACCATTTGTTCTAATCTTTTCAATCGGCCCTTCTCCAAGATCTGCCTTGGACAGCTTTCTGCCAAGTTTTTAGCTAATTTTCCTTCCCTGTTTCCTTTGTGAGCACTGCTCTCCTACAGCAGTCCATTACAGTCTGTAACAAATGGTTGTCCACATGTATGTCAAACATACTTCAGTCTAGTCCTTGTCTCCAGGAAGACCCACAAGGAAAACTCCTTTCTCCTTTTACAAGAACCCATTTCTAAGTTTCAAATCCTGAGTGTTCCCACTTTACCAGGTAAGGTGAATTTCAACATCTTCTTCTACCCTTTCCTTTCAGAAATCTTTGTCTCTCTCCCTGACTCTCTATCATAAACAGCATACTCATATTGGAATTTAGTGGTTAATGAGTGTCAAACACTCACCTGTGCCAAGAGGTCTGCATGCTCCCAAACCCAATGTTTTCCTTTCAACAAAATGGTTCAGAAACTTCAGAAGTTCATCTGTTTACACTGAGCCTAACTAGTTTCATTGGACTTAAATTCACTGGTATACTTTAATATATGTGTGTTTCAGTCCAGATTCAACTATTTTGTTCTATTTTGTGGGTTCTAAATAGTTTGGTCAAGTTTAACACTTTAGAAGTCTGATTACAGTTTTATTTCATTTAGCTCTCTTTAGAGGCTAGAATAGGAAAAAAATCATCTTAAATTGCACAGCTGTACTCTCTGATTCAAGCTACCTAGCAACTGTCAAAATACAACCCAAACCACAAAGGTGTTTGAAGCTGCGTGTGAAAGCTTATTCTAAGACAAATATTGCCAACTTTTCTGCTATCTTAAATACAGCTTGTCATTTCAGCACACACACAGTGGAGAGACAACATTGAGAGTGGGAAAAGTGTTTTGATGATCAAAAATGTTTGAATATTTTCCCTTGCATCATTCGGAATAAAACATAAATGCATAATTAGAGCTAAACCATTCAACTTCCATGTTTTAGCAGGAGGAGAAAAGCTATCAATTCCAGCTCTAAATGTCAGTATCATTGGGGGCATGTCTTCACACAAATCTGAATATCTATATCTCTTGGGTCAGAGTTCTTAATCCTACTCTTCAAAACTTATGTTTCAAAGTTGCCTTGGAAAGAGAAGTTAAAGATCATTTGCTGACTGCACTGCTGGGAACTATAGTTACCTTTACGCCTTCCAGAGGTAAAATAAAAATCATTCTCACTACAAAATAAAACATCCATTGTGTGGAAGACCGCTAGAAAGTGGTAACAGTGGTTGCCTTTAGGGTGCTGGGGATCTGGGACTTGCTATTCATTATGTACTCTATTACACTGTTGAACTTTTGTCCATGTTCACTTGTTACTTTTACAATACTAAAACAAGCTTGAAGAAATAAACCTACTTACATTTTCCCCAGGTTTAATTATCAGATTACCCCCTGGGCTCAGGAATGGAAACATATTTATGCTAGTGCCTGCAGACGATCACAGGTTCCTACAGTAAACACTCCTCCCCAAGTGCTTTCTGACCATATTTAAGAAATATAGCTTTTCTCACTGGGACTACTGAGAAAATAAACTGGAGTTCTATTTTGAGAATTCAAAGTACATACCATTCATGCAAACCAAAGAACACACATTTGCTCAATGACCCAGCCCACTACTTAATAGTTATAAAATGTGGAAAAGAAGCCATAAATCTCATACCAGCAATACAACTGCACAGCTCCCTAGATCCTTCCCTAAAGAACAGGACCTATTTTTCATCGTCAATATATTAAACCCATAAAACATCCTTGAGGGTCTTTCATCTGTATATGGCTCTGCCTTGCCAAATTTAGCATCTAACCACTGCATTTGCACAACTTTTCTTTCTTACCCTAAATGTGTGCACTACTTCTTTCTTACCTATGTCAAATCAAATTAGGAATAATTACAAAATAATTATTTTGTAAATTGCTGGGCACTCATGCATCACAAAATATTTTATCTTTTATCCCAACTATCTTAAGTTCTTTATTGGATTTAATTGTCAGCTTCTTGAGATCTAGGGGATTCCATCTTATTCATATTTGTTGTTTCCCTGACAATATTATATGTTGTTCCTCAAAGGCAGGAAATCAGAGCTCCTGCGTCATTTTTCCCCCTATATCTTAATTTTTAATCTTATAGAAGTGCTACAAATATTAAATGATTCAAACCTAAAACCACAGAAGATTGAATAGCTTATTAGTCTACTGTAGCCAATATACACAGCACCAAAACTCACCCACTTAATGTGTGCCTTGAGCTGAATTGTATTGACAGAGAGAGAGAGAGATCTAGATCTGTAGAGATGGATGGATAGATAGATAGATAGATAGATAATCTGGGGATATATATATATATATCTCTGGACCCAGAGACCATGGCCTCTATCCTATCCTTCTTTACTTTGCATACATTTTAGGAGAGTTTATTCATCCTATTTCTACAGAAGATGGTGCTGAGAGTGGGAATCTCTCTTTTCATCAGGACATGTTTGAAATAAAATTGAGCAGCTTGAGCTCTGCCAAAATCTTTTATTTTCTCACTCTCAGTCTCCCCACAATACACAAAGCAAAGAAGCTTGAAAGAATAGATTTCAGTTAGCAAGCATACGTTAGTAAGCAAGCCTACATAAAAATTCAGATTTGAGGGCTTCCCTGGTGGCACAGTGGTTGAGAGTCCGCCTGCCAATGCAGGGGACATGGGTTCATGCCCCGGTCCGGGAAGATCCCACATGCCGTGGAGCGGCTGGGCCCGTGAGCTATGGCCGCTGAGCCTGCGCGACCGGAGCCTGTGCTCCACAACGGGAGAGGCCACAACAGTGAGAGGCCCGCATACCGCAAAAAAAAAAAAAAAAAAAAAAAAAAAAAAAAAAAAAAATTCAGATTTGAAAACATGTTATCTCACCTAAAGCATATGCGGACAACTCTCCAAAGCTGACAAAATTGAAAATTTCTCACCAAAATGTTACTATTCGCATTTTAATCAACCAATGAAGTTTTGCAAAATCTTTGAAGATGAAGTACCTTACTGACCCCACATGGGGAAAGTAAATTGGGTGCAAAAGAGCTGCCAAAGAAGGTGATCCAAGTTATCTTTAATTCTTCCCAATGTTTCAAGCTCTGTTTCAGAAATGCTACCGAGTTTCAGGGTGAAATAAGGAAATTTCCCTCCTCTATAGCTAACTATTTCATTTACCCTTCTTAAGATATGTTCTTCCCTTAGAAATCTAATCTTTTGTATTTAGAGATGATCTTGCATTTTCTGCTATAATACTTTGCAGACAAGAAAACAGTCTTCTGTTGCCAGGTTTTAAACAGTTATTGTAGAAAAGAAAAATAAATTCAGCCTGAGTTTCTGTTTACATTTATTTCCTAGACTTCATCTCTAATAGGTATTTCTAGCTATACTCTCCAAAAGTTAAAACGACGAAAGAAATGAAAATGCAGCTTTGGAACATACTAATGCAATTATTTTTAATCATATATAGGTAATTTCTCTGAATAGTCTAACTAGCTTAAAGGACTCCCTAGAGATATGAAATATAAAACCTGTTTCTTTAAACTTCATTTTACTTCATAATGCACTGTATTCTTGCATTTCATATTAATGTGGCTTGTTAGAATTATTTAGAATATAAGTTTGTTTGACATGAACCATGAGTCTAGACAATTTCTAAAGGTCATTTTCAAAGTTTTTTATAAAACTACCCTGTACACTGTTGACAGAGAGATATTAATTAATAAATCTTGTGTTAGTGAAATGTTTTTCTTTTTAAGTATTTACAGTAGTGTTGAGAACAACTGCCGTTCAAAAGTAGATACAAGAAAAAATAATGTGGTGTTAATTTTTCTTTTATAAAAATTGACAACATTAGAGGGATTCAAAAATAGAGTGAATATATAAGGCAATACCTTTCTCATTGGATAGTCTTCCAATTAAATGCCTATGCACTAAAACAGTGGATTGTTCATCTTTACAATTTTACTAGTTGTCATATTTCCAAAATAGGTTCCTAAGAGAATTCTCAAAGTGGCCTCTTTAGATGAATCAGGGAGAAAATCATCCACGGGTCAATTACCACTGAACCACTGGTTCTACTGTGGGTCAGGATGTAGCCATCTCGGGCTCACATTACTGACACAGCCACATAAAACCCAAATCAGTTCCTCTGCTGCCAACTTCCATCCTCCCCTGTAGAGTAAAATAGGAAGGATACCTAGCAGAAGTTCCACTGCAACTCATCCCCTTACAGTCAAATTTCAATCATTCTGTGATGCACATGTTTATATTTCCTTTGAACAGTGTCTTCAGACTTAGGTTCTAATGGTAAAGAAGTACCTAGTGCAAACAGAAGGCTTTTTAAAGACTTTTTATATTCTTGAGTTTTTTCCTAAAAGAAATTGAGAGCATGATCGTGTTCTTTCTGATCCAATATTTCTCAAATTAGAGTCATTCATTTCCTGAAAATCTGAGCTGTATCCTTTCCCAACACTAAAACTGAGGAAATATCCACTGCCTAGATTTTTCTCCCACTACCAAGTGAACTTTAAATATTAACAATTAAAAGCATTAGGACTCTTATTATTCATCAGTTAGTTAAGTGCTTTTCTTTGGAGAATCTAAAAGCTCTTCAAATGTAGAATCACATGGGCCCTCCCTTTTAAGTGAGGAAAGCAAAAGCCAGTTTATCAAATTTGACCTCTTGAGAGAACCAAAGGGTAACTCAAACCCTGAAAGATGATTCGCCATGCATCATGAGTAGCAGCAGAACTCAAACAAATCCACAGCCCCTGGAGTGGGCTTCTTCAGAAACATGCTGGTCCTTCAAGACCAGTTTAAATGTTAAGTATTTTCATCTTTTCTTTTCTTTTGAATTTTATTTTATTTATTTTTTTATATAGCACGTTCTCATTAGTTATCCATTTTATACATATTTGTGTATATTTTTATCTTTAACTTGACTGGCCAGTTTCAGCTACTGAGGAAAGAAATCTGAAGCATCACATACAAACTGGAGAATACAAGAATTATTAAATGCATGGCTAAATTCAACTTACTAATGACTTTTTGTTCTTTGAAAGATGTAATTGGAAGAAGCAGCCCTCAATTTCAAACAGAAACACTGCTACTGTTTTCCTTCCCTGGTGATGCTAAATTGCATAGTATTCTAATTAAGATGAAAGTTTCTTCCACTTTCAATATGGACCAAATGATTCCTATGATAATTAAGGACTAACACAGCTTTTGGAATAAAGTCCCCAAAATTTTCCCAGAAATCTAGTTTTAGCTCACAATGTTATTCTCTAACTTTGTGTATTGAAACTCTTCACTCACTTAGGTGAATCACTGGTTCATCCCCTGGACATTGCTAGAAGCCTTTCCATTCGCCCCACTCAATCCTGGCTCTCCATCCCCCGTCCTTCAATTCCCACCCTTAATGCAGCCAAATTGGATTTTTGGCACCCAACTGTCTGGAGGAATTGCTGAAGATGTGTGGCCTGAAGCGGACTGAGCTTGAGGTGCAATCCTAATATATTCCTGATACCCTTCAAACACAGATTCTTCTATCTTTAAGAAGAGAAAATAGCTAAGCAAGTGGAGACCACAGAAAGAAATAACAACTGAAAAATATTATGAAACTTGATCCTTTTGTTGAACACTTAAAATATACTTACTATTTAGGGAGCAAGATTTACAAATTGTGTCAACATTCTGCTTTTTTGATTAATGTGTATAAAACCCTTTATGTAGCTAATTCTCCAGTCTTTTGTTCTGAATCCCAGGGCCTCACTTAAATTAGGATGTCTCATCTTCACCTCAGATACAACATGACTACAGCTTAAACTGTCATCTTTCTCTCAAAGTCCATGCCCCTGAAATTACTGAACTATAACCTTAAACTTAATCAAAGATGGAACCCTTTCCAAGAGGACTGACTGTAAACTCTTTGGAGGGAAGAGACCATAATTTAGACTTTTTTAAATCCCTCATAGAAACTAATCCTTAATACTTTACAATAAGAAATTGCTCAGTAAATATTTGTCAATGGTATATCAAAAACAGTTAAATAGGTAACAAAAATTTGGCTAAGTTTGCACAACTTGATTATTTGGGTGGCTGTTATTAACACACTCCTTGATTCCTATAATACAGACTTGCTTTATAAATACTTACCAGAGTTAACAAAATTTTGGCAAACTTAAATTAAACCTCCTTTTATTTCCTCCACATGCTCTAAGGTGGAAGTGACAATTAGTCAGTTAGACAAATGAACATGGATTGTTTACAAACAGGATAATTTGAATAGGAGAAACAGAGAATGATTGAAAAAAAAAAGCACCAACCAAAAATAAAATTCATGAGTTTAATAACTATTTAGTTCTCTACTGGCAAAAGCTAAACTTTTTATTTCTGTAAATATATGAAACCACTGTTTAAAACTTCAGTTTGTAAAATGCAATAATTTGCAATTTTTACTTTCTCAAGTGAAAAAAAAATGTCATTTGTAACATGCTGTAAACCTTCTGGGTAATGGGTAGATTTGAATTCACAGTGCCCTAATATTAAGCTAATTTTTACTGGCTCCTGCAGAAGTCATTTAAAATTTTTCTAACTGAAAAAGTGAGTTAATATTTTGAGAATATTCTATGGACTTGAGGACATGGGGAAGAGGGAGGGTAAGCTAGGACTTACCAAATGTAAAATAGATAGCTAGTGGGAAGCAGCCTCATAGCACAGGGAGATCAGCTCGATGCTTTGTGACCACCTAGAGGGGTGGGATAGGGAGGGTGAGAGGGAGACGCAAGAGGGAGGGCATATGGGGATATATGTGTACATATAGCTGATTCACTTTGTTATACAGCAGAAACTAACACAACACTGTAAAGCAAATATACTCCAATAAAGATGTTAAAAAAATTTTTTTGAGAACATTCTATATATGCAATAATAGTCTGAAGCCAGATGCTTTACATACATTATCTCATCTTCCCAAAAGCACAGTAAATACCTAGTTTCATTTTAGAGGTGGGAAGACTGATGCTCACAGAAGTCAGACAATTTGGTCCAAATTACTAACTGGAGAATGACAGAAAGGGTTTGACTCCAGTCCCCGATTTTTCCCACCTTCTCATGTTGGTCCTTTTACTAGTGGGTATCAATTTTTAGCAATATTGAAAATGGCCTTCACAAATTCACAAAGACAGAAAGTAGAATGGTGGTTGCCACAGGCTGGGGGAGAAGAGAATGGGGAGTTACTGTTTAATGGGTAAAGAGTTTTAGTTTGGGATGATGAAAAGTTCTGAAGATGGACAGTGGTGATGACTGCACAATAATGTGAATGTACTTAATGACATTAAACTGTACATTTAAAAATGGTTAAAATGGTGAATTTATGGTATATATATTTAACCACAATAAAAAAGTAGCATTCAACATCATACCCATTTTGTTGGTTTCCTACAAATTCTGTAATTTTAATGCAGAGTTCAGAAGGCTTTTAAATCATGGATATTTCAGTTGTATGATTGTCATACTAAGAAATTTCAAGATAATCTGAAGCTGCATACTGAAATAATGATAAATATGTTTAAATACAAATATTGTATCTGTATAGAGCACAGGCTCTAGGCACGCGGGCTTCAGTAGTTGTGGCACGGGGGCTCAGTAGTTGTGGCTCACGGGCTCTAGAGTGCAGGCTCAGTAGTTGAGGCACACAGGCTTTCTTGCTCCGTGGCATGAGGGATCTTCCCAGACCAGGGCTCGAACCCGTGTCCCCTGCATTGGCAGGCGGATTCTTAACCACTGAACCACCAGGGAAGCCCTAGAATTACATTAATTTTAATTTCACTAACACAAACACCAGTATGTGGGAGGTAGTGATAGAGTATGGCTCTTAAGACTAACTCCCTGGGTTCAAATCCAAGCTCCAGATTGATTTACCAACTTGGTAACCAAGATATTCTTCATTTGATTCTGGAGAAATTTTATGGAAAGATTCAGTTCCATTAGAAAAATCTAATTCCTTTACTGTTACCTATATTTTACCCAATCACCTACAGCTAGGATTGCCAATTTTAACAAATAAAAATACAGGATGCCCAGTTAATTTTGAATTTCAGATAAACAATGAATAATTTTTGCATAGGACATAATTATAGTGAAAAATTATATGTTGCTTATCTGAAATGCAAAATTTTTTCCAGTTTTATTGAAAAATAATTGACCTACATCACTATATAAGCTTAAGGTGTACAGAATAATGGTCGATTTACATATATTATGAAATAATTACAATCGGTTCAACTAACATCCATCTTCTCATATAGATACAATAAAAAGAAAGAAAAAGAAAAAAAGGAAAAAATTATTTGTGATAAGAACTCTTAGGATTTACTTGCTTAACTTTCCTATATATCATACAGCAGTGTTAGCTGTAGTCATCAATGTTGTACATTGCATCCCTAGTACTTAATTATCTTGTAACTGCAGTTTGTACCTTTTGACCACCTTCATCCAATTCCCCCTCCCCCAACCCTCCACCTCTGGTAACCACAAGTCTGATCTCTATTCTATGAGTTTGGTTTGGGTAAGTTTTTGTTTGTTTGTTTGTTTGGGGGGGGGTATTTGTTCAGACTCCACATATAAGTGAGATCATACAGTATTTGTCTTTTTCTGTCTGACTTATCTCACTTAGCATAAGACCTTCAAGTTCTATCCATGTTGTCACAAATGGTAGGATTTCCTCATTTTTATGACTAAATAATATTCCATTATATATATAGATAGATATAGATATAGATATACATAAAATACCACAACTTATTTATCCATTCATCCATCAATAGACATTTAGGTTGTTTCCATGTCTTGGAAATAATGTATTTTATTGTATGATAATGCTGCTATGAACATGGGGGGGGTGCATATATCTTTTTGAGTTAGCTGAAATGCAAATGTAACTGGGCATCCTGTATTTTGTCTGACAATCCTACGTACAATACTGCTGATAATATATTCTCTATTTTTCATTGTATTTAGTAGACACACTGTAACAACAGCATCATAAATCATGCTTTGTGCTATATGGCCCGTAATTACACAATCTGCTGGCAGCCTGTGTAAAGAACTATAATGGATTCAATAGGATTCCTAACTTTTGAAAGAAAGTGGTAACCATTTAAAGAATTATTTTAAGACAGTTAAAGTCACTCTGTTTCCATCTATTTTTTTTTTTTTTTTTTTTTTTTTGCAGGTACGTGGGCCTCTCAGTGTTGTGGCCTCTCCCATTGCGGAGCACAGGCTCCAGACGCGCAGGCTCAGTGGCCATGGCTCATGGGCCCAGCCGCTCTGCAGCATGTGGGATCCTCCCGGACCGGGGCACGAATCTGTGTCCCCTGCATCGGCAGGCGGACTCTCAACCACTGCACCACCAGGGAAGCCCCCCCATCTATTCTTGATATGCTTCCTAAAGGGGCATAACAGCTTTCAGTATGTGCTTTTACCCAAATGGCAATGACTAGAATATTCAATTATGGACTTATTTACATAATTATAAAAGTGATCAGAGCAATCAATTTTCTGCCCATACACATGCATTTCACATCACCATGTGGATACTTTTACAAAGGTTTGCTTAACATGGTAAAGCTGTGAGAAGTTTTAAAAGATTTATTCTAAACATCTAATTTACCATTACTAAATGTTTTTCCAAAATCCATACTTGATTGTTAAAGCATAATCATCCAGGCATAAGAATTTTTAAACCCTATGCTAGATAACAATTCTACTTAATCAAACATATATGTTGAATTCAAAAATTAAAACTTTGATTCCAATTTAAAAATTCAAAGCCATTAAATAAAATGTTTTGTTTTGTTTTTTTACTGTCAGTTTTGTTAAGTTTTGAGTTCAAAGGTAATTTTGATCATCAAAATATCTCAACAACATAAGAAAATCATTTATGTAGTGTTTATACTATTCCAAAGAAATTCAACAACAGGCATCAGATAAACCAACCAATCTCTTGCACAAAGTTTCATTAAATAAAGCAACATCACTGAGATACTGATATTTTCAAAAGATCTATTTACTCCAAACTAATGAAAACAAATCTTCAAACCCAATTACAATGCTGCAGAAAAACAGTAGTGACAAAATTTTCACTATTCATCTCTAAAGCATGACCTAAATGATTAAAACTCATTATTAATAATATTCATCAGGCTAGATGTTAAATGTTACCTAAATTAAGTTTTATTTCCTCCTTTATACACAAACACACTTTTTAATCTGTGACAGTAACAGAAATGTAGACTTTTGACCACACAAAGATCAGTAAGCTAAAACAGAAAACAGTTACATTCCTTGTGAGTCATCATATTCCATTGACTAAAAATCACAATTTAAGGAAATTCTGTAGCCAACCAAACACTTAACAACAGTGCCATGGCCATTTGGGGAACTTTGGAAAACAATGTAAATCTTAAAAAGTGAATATCTGGCAACTTTTCTAAACTAGATCATAATCTCAGGAAACAAACTTGAGATCCAACAGAGTCCTTTTTCATATGCTACACTGACTTATTTTTCAAAAACCAATCCCCCAAAAAAGGTTACTCAGAAGTTTAGTGGATTTAATAATTTCTTAATCTCTATCATGGTACCCATTATCCATTTAATTGCCAGCACCTACACAAATTTATTATATCCTCTTGTCAACTATGAACTTCTCTCCCTTCCAACCTCCTTGTTTAATGCTACTAAAAACATTTTCTTCCAGCTGTGCCACTTCCAGAGACGGCACGTCGAGAATAAGAATAACTAACGTATATTGAGCAGCTATGGGCAGGGCCCTATGCTTTGTATATAGTATCATCTCACAGAATGGAATGTGAGAGTAGGAAGTGGTAGGAGATGGACCTGGACAATAAGCGGGGGGGGGGGGGGGTGTCTATGTTGTAGTGGGTCTCCTGAGCCACTTGAAGGGATTTGCACTTTATTCATGGAGCATTGGGAAGTCATCAAAGTTTTAAGGAGGGGCGTGATACAGTTAGATTTGCCTTTTAGAAACATGACTCTAGCTATTTTCTGGATAATAGATTAGGAAAAAGAAGGTGGTGGGAGGCGGACAGCCTGCGAAGAAGATGCCATGGTAATAGAAGCTAAACGTGGAAGTAGCCAGAACCAGAGTGGCAGTGACAACTATTCAGGAGATAGAATAAAGAGAACAGGGTAATAGATTGCATGTGACAGGAGAGAGAAGGAGGGAGCCAAAGATGACGTCCAGATCGCTAGCAACGGCAACTGGGGGAATGGTGGTGCTATTCATGAGATGGGGAACACAGAGGACAGCAAAGACGGGGGTATGGAAACATCCAGCAAACACATATACAGGCCTGGGTGCATTCATTGATTCAATAAGCATTTTTAAGCATCTAGCTCAGATCTATACCCTTTTACAGCAACTACTTTCTATTTGGGATTATAATTTTAATACATTGGGTATAAAGTATGTCTGTGTCACTTTTGAATTTCTGTATTACAAAGTATAGTCTTGTCACAACAACAGAAGCATCAATGAGCAGATGAATGAATAATCATTAAAAGTAACTTTGCCAAGTGTACTATGGCATGAAAAATAATTTGATGAACTTTGCCAAAAAGGCTGTTAGCAGAGTCAAATTTCAATGGCCTTGGCTCCACGACAGAGACATTAAACATATATCTAATGATTTAATAATATAAAACATTGAATAATGAGATATGAAGTCCACATCCTTCCTGGCCCTGGCATATGTGTTATTATGTATGAACTCAATTTCTCAGTATTTGAATGAAAGAGTCAAAATATGTCATAACTAAGAAATTCCTTTATATATAATTACCTAAAGATTTAACATTGTTTTTATTTTAGTTGTAGCTCACAGAATGAGATACAGGTAGATGACAGAGCTCAGATGCCAGACACGGCCCACATTTACACACATTAACCTAAGGGACTGCAGGGAAGGCATCTTCAGATAAGAGAAGGATAATGTGACTGAATGAATGTCATACATGGTTTGATTAAGAGATGGTGGCAGCCAATAGGACTGCTTCTTATAACACTAGTACACTGTTGTTGGGAGGGTGTGTGAAAAACCACTCAGAAGGAAATACTGACCACAGCTACTGGGAATGTATATAAACCATGTCTTAAAATTTTCTGTACAGTTATAGACTTTCCATTACTGGCCAATAGGCAGTATTTTTATTAGAGGAGCTGCTAGTTAAATGGATCGCCAAGTCCTCTCTTTTTTATGTACAGCCTAAAATATATCTCAAATATATCTACAGATATATTTATTATATTACTCACCTCCAGGCCTTACAGCAAATTAGCAGGACAGCCATTATAAATACCATTTTACCAACGAAGAAACCGAGGCTCAGAAAAAATTTGCTCATGATCACACACTTAGTAAGTAGCAAAGCTGAGATTCCAGGATCCCAGATCAAATTCTCAAGTCTGTGTTCCCTTCCCTGCCCAAGCTGTCTCCCAAAGATTTAAGTTCCTACTAAGGAAAGTGAACCTAGAAATGGTAGACTGCATTAACTCAGATAAAGGATCCTTCCAGGAATATGGAAGAAAATAAGTCATTGATTCAATCTCAGGAGAGAAATAAATCAAGTACATGCCTGACACTTAGTAGGAGCTATAGAGGACACAAAGTCTAATATGCGGTGTCTCTCTCTTCAGAGTTGGTGAGATGAGACTAAGAAAGAATAAACAAAGGGTAATGTAAATATTTCCCAGTGATTTTTAGCTATATATATAAATACACTTTCCTTGTTGGTTTTATTTATTTATTTATTTATTTGGCTGCGTTGGGTCTTCATTGCTGCGCGCAGGCTTTCTCTAGTTGAGGTGAGTAGGGGGTCACTCTTCATTGCTGTGCGCAGGCTTCTCCTTGCGGCGGCTTCTCTTGTTGCAGAGCACAGGCTCTAGGTCCACGGGCTTCAGTAGTTGCGGCACACGGGCTCAGCAGTTGTAGCTCACGGGCTCTAGAGCGCAGGCTCAGTAGTTGTGGCGCACAGGCTTAGCTGCTCCACAGCATGTGGGATCTTCCCGGACCAGGGATCGAACCCATGTCCTCTGCATTTGCAGGTGGATTCTTAACCACTGTTCCACCAAGGAAGTCCCCCCACCCAGTGTTTATAGGATATTTTCTAATTTGGTTCTTTCTTGTCAAAATCAAGGTTATAGCTGATAAGCTTAGGGAATACTGCCTGTATGTTCTACTGAAAAGGCTTACAGCTTTTAAACTTCCAAGAACACTGGCTCCTCAATTATGTTTATTGGGGGTGGGGGCTAGGACTGGGCCCCCACATAGCTGCTGCAATACATTATCTCCAGTTCATATTGAATCCATGATTGGTTTGCACAAGGATTCCAGCCAAAATTCCAATTCTTTCAGATGCCTTAATAAAGGAAGCTGCAGATCCAGCAATTCCACATCTGGGTATTTTTATCCAACGGAACCAAAAACACTAACTCGAAAAGCTATCTACACCCCCGTGTTCATTGCAGCATTATTTACAGTAGCTAAGATATAGAAACACCCTAAGTGCCCATCAATGGATGACTGGATAGAGAATTTGTGGAATATATGCCACAGAATATTATTCAGCCATAAAAAAGGTGTTCCTGTCATTTATTACAACATGAATGGATCTAGAGGGTATTATGCTAAGTGAAATAAGTCAGACAGAGAAAGACAAATACCCTATGATCTCACTTATATGTGGAATAGAACAAACAAAAAACCTGAACTCATGGATACAGAGAATAGATTACATTGGTGGTTGCCAGAGGTAGGGGCAGGGGTGGGGGGCACATGTGGAATGCGGAGAATGGATGAAGGTAGTCAAAGGCACAAACTTTTAAGTTATAAAATAAATGTCAGGGGGATGTAATGGTGACTATAGTTAAGAATATTGTATATGTGAAAGTTGTTAAGAGAAGAGATGTTAAAAGTTCTCCCAAGGAAGAGAAAATTTGTAACTATATGTGGTGATGAAAGTTAACTAAACTTCTTGGGTGATCATTTCACAATATATACACATATCAAAGAATTATGCTGCACACCTGAAACAAGTATAATGTTAGGTGTCAATTATATCTCAATTTTAAAAACAAAACCATGTAATACCAAAAATAATAATAACAAAGGAGGCTGTGTTTAAATTTAAGGAGTATAAAGAGAGAGGCCAAAAATGTTACGTCTTTTATATCCACTTGCACCCCACTCATAAGAACCCTTCTTAATACCTAAGAAAGAAGACCAGAGAGACGCTCCTCAGATTCTCAGCAGCCTTAGCGGAAAAGACTGCAGAAAAAAGTGATAACATTGCCCCTTAACCATACTATTACTCACAACAAATTGAGTAATAGCTGCCAATTTTATGGTTCACATCTCTTCTTAATTTTAAGGATTTATTTTGAGATTGGTCATTATTTATTTAAGGTCCCCATTTTTTAAACAACTTTATGGGAGTATAATTGCTTTACAATGTTGTTAGTTTCTGCTGTATAACAAAGTGAATCAACTATATGTACACATATATCCCCATATCCCCTCCCTCTTGTGTCTCTCTCTCACCCTCCCTATCCCACCCCTCTAGATGGTCACAAAGCACCGAGCTGATCTCCCTGTGCTATGCAGCTGCTTCCCACTAGCTATCTATTTTACATTTGAGAGTGTATATATGTCAATGCTACTCTAGCTTCATCCCAGCTTCATCCCTTCCCCCTCTCTGTGTCCTCAAGTCCATTCTCTGTCTGTGTATTTATTCCTGTCCTACCCTTAGGTTCATCAGAACCATTTTTTTTTAGATTCCATACATATGTGTTAGCATACAGTATTTGTTTTTCTCTTTCTGACTTACTTCACTCTGTATGACGGACTCTAGGTCCATCCACCTCACTACAAATAACTCAATTTCATTTCCTTTTATGGCTGAGTAATATTCCATTGTATATATGTGCCACATCTTCTTTATCCATTCATCTGTTGATGGACATTTAGGTTGCTTCCATGTCCTGGCTATTGTAAATAGTACTGCAATGAACATTGGGGTGCATGTGTCTTTTTGAATTATGGTTTTCTCAGGGTATATGCCCAGTAGTGGGATTACTGGGTCATATGGTAGTTCTATTTTTAGTTTTTTAAGGAACCTCCATACTGTTTTCCATAGTGGCTGTATCAATTTACATTCCCACCAACATTGCAAGAGGGTTCCCTTTACTCCACACCCTCTCCAAGATTTATTGTTTGTAGATTTTTTGATGATGGCCATTCTAACTGGTGTGAGGTGATACCTCATTGTAGTTTTGATTTGCATTTCTCTAATGATTAGTGATGTTGAGCATCCTCTCATGTGTTTGTTGGCTACCTGTATATCTTCTTTGGAGAAATGTCTATTTAGGTCTTCTGCCCATTTCTGGATCGGGTTGTTTGTTTCTTTGATATTGAGCTGCATGAGCTGTTTATATATTTTGGAGATTAATCCTTTGTCAGTTGCTCCATTTGCAAATATTTTCTCCCATTCTGAGGGTTGTCTTTTCATCTTGTTTATGGTTTCCTTTGCTGTGCAAAAGCTTTTCAGTTTCATTAGGTCTCATTTGTTTATTTTTGTTTTTATTTCCATTTCTCTAGGAGGTGGGTCAAAATTTATGTCATAGAGTAATGTATGTCATTTATGCTGTAATTTATGCTGTAATTTATGCTGTAATTATGCTGTAATTTATGTCATAGAGTGTTCTGCCTATGTTTTCCACTAAGAGTTTTATAGTGTCTGGCCTTACATTTAGGTCTCAAATCCATTTTGAGTTTATTTTTGTGTATGGTGAGAGGGAGTGTTCTAATTTCAATCTTTTACATGTAGCTGTCCAGTTTTCCCAGCACCACTTATTGAAGTGGTTGCCTTTTCTCCATTGTATATTCTTGCCTCCTCTATCAAAGATAAGGTGACCATATGTGATTGGGTTTATCGCTGGGCTTTCTATCCTGTTACATTGATCTACATTTCTATTTTTGTGCCAGTACCATACTTCTTTTTTTTTTTAACTTATTTTTGGCTGCGTTGGGTCTTCATTGCTGTGCACAGGCTTTCCCTACTTGCAGCAAGTGGGGGCTACTCTTCATTGAGGTGCACGGGCTTCTCATTGTGGTGGCTTCTCTTGTTGCAGAGCACAGGCTCTAGGCATGTGGGCTTAAGTAGTTGTGGCACTCGTGCTCAGTAGTTGTGACTCGCGGGCTCTAGAGTGCAGGCTCAGTAGTTGTGGCGCATGGGCTTAGCTGCTCTGTTCCATGTGGGATCTTCCTGGCCCAGGGAGGGAACCTGTATCCCCTGCATTGGCAGCCAGATTCTTAACTACTGCACCACCTGGTAAGTCTCTTAAAATACCATCTTGATTACTGTAGCTTTGTGGTATAGTCTGATGTCAGGGAGCCTGATTCCATTTTTCTTTCTCAAGATTGCTTTGGCTATTGGGGATCTTTTGTACCTCCATACGTATTGTGAAACATTTTTTTCTAGTTCTGTGAAAAATGCCATTGGTAGTTTGCTAGGGATTGCACTGAATCTGTAGATTGCTTTGGGTAGTATAGTCATTTTCACAATAGTGATTCTTCCAATCCAAGGACATGGTATATCTCTCCATCTGTTGTATCATCTTTAGTTTCTTTCATCAGCGTCCTACAGTTTTCTGCATACAGGTCTTTTGTCTCCTTAGGTAGGCTTATTCCTCTGTATTTTATTCTTTTTGTGGTAGTGGTAAAGGGGAGGATTTCCTTAATTTCTCTTTCAGATTTTTCATCATTAGTGTATAGGAATACAAGAGATTTCTGTGCATTAATTTTGTATCCTGCTACTCTACCAAATTCATTGATTAGCTGGTAGCATATTTAGGATTCTCTATGTGTAGTACCATGTCATCTGCAAACAGTGACAGTTTTCCTTCTTTTCCAATTTGGATTCCTTTTATTTCTTTTTCTTCTCTGATTGCTGTGGCTAAAACTTCCAAAACTATGTTGAATAATAGTGGGGAGAGTGGGCAGCCTTGTCATGTTCCTGATCTTAGAGGAAATGCTTTCAGTTTTTCACCATTGAGAATGATGTTTGCTGTGGGTTTGTCATATATGGCCTTTATTATGTTGAGGTAGGTTACCTCTATGCCCACTTTATGGAGAGTTTTTACCATAAATGGGTGTTGAATTTTCTCAAAAGCTTTTTCTGCATCTATTGAGATGATCATATGGTTTTTCTTCTTCAATTTGTTAATATGGTGCATCACATTGATTGATTTGCATATATTGAAGAATCTTTGCATCCCTGGGATAAATCCCACTTGATCATGGTTTATGATCCTTTTAATGTGTTGTTGGATTCTGTTTGCTAGTATTTTGTTGAGGATTTTTGCATCTATGTTCATCAGAGATATTGACCTGTAGTTTTCTTTTTTTGTGACATCTTTGTCTGGTTTTGGTATCAGGGTGATGGTGGCCTCGTAGAATGAGTTTGGGAGTGTTCCTCCCTCTGCTATATTTTGGAAGAGTTTGAGAAGGATAGGTGTTAGCTCTTCTCTAAATGTTTGATAGAATTCACCTGTGAAGCCATCTGGTCCTGGGCTTTTGTTTGTTGGAAGATTTTTAATCACAGTCTCAATTTCAGTGCTTGTGATTGGTCTGTTTATATTTTCTATTTCTTACTGTTTCAGTCTCGGAAGGTTGTGCTGTTCTAAGAATTTGTCCATTTCTTCCCGATTGTCCATTTTATTGGCATATAGTTGCTTGTAGTAATCTCTCATGATCCTTTGTATTTCTGCAGTGTCAGTTGTTACTTCTCCTTTTTCATTTCTAATTCTATTGATTTGAGTCTTCTCCCTTTTTTTCATGATGAGTCTAGCTAATGGTTTATCAATTTTGTTTATCTTCTCAATGATCCAGCTTTTAGTTTTATTGATCTTCGTTATTGTTTTCTTCATTTCTTTTTCATTTATTTCCTATCTGATCTTTATGATTTCTTTTCTTCTCCTGACTTTGGGTTTTCTTTTTGTTTTTATTTCTCTAATTGCTTTAGGTGAAAGGTTAGGTTGTTAATTTGTGATGTTTCTTGTTTCTTGAGGTAGGATTTCATTGCTATAAACTTCCCTCTTAGAACTGCTTTTGCATGTGCATCCCATAGGTTTTGGGTCGTCATGTTTTCATTGTCGTTTGTTTCTAGGTATCTTTTGATTTCCTCTTTGATTTCTTCTGTGATATCTTGGTTATTTAGTAGTGTACTGTTTAGCGTCCATGTGTTTGTATTTTTTGTATATTTTTTCCTGTAATTGATGCCTAGTCTCATAGCACTGTGGTTGGAAAAGATACTTGATACAATTTCAATTTTCTTAAATTTACCAAGGCTTGATTTGTGACCCAAGATATGATCTATCCTGGAGAATGTTCCATGAGCACTTAAGAAGAAAGTGTATTCTGTTGTTTTTGGATGGTATGTCCTATAAATATCAATTAAGTCCATCTTGTTTAATGTGTCATTTAAAGCTTGTGTTTCCTTATTTATTTTCATGTTGGATGATTGTCCATTGGTGAAAGTGGGGTGTTAAAGTCCCCTACTATGATTGTGTTACTGTCGATTTCCCCTTTTATGGCTGTTAGCATTTGCCATATGTATTGAGGTGCTCCTATGTTGGGTGCATAAATATATACAATTGTCATATCTTCTTCTTGGATTGATCCCTTGATCGTTATGTAGTGTCCTTCTTTGTCACTTGTAATAGTCTTTATGTTAAAGTCTATTTTGTCTAATATGAGAATTGCTACTCCAGCTTTCTTTTGATTTCTATTTGCATGGAATATCTTTTTCCATCCCATCACTTTCAGTCTGTAAGTGTCCCTAGGTCTGAAGTGGGTCTCTCTAGACAGCATATATACAGGTCTCGTTTTTGTATCCATTCAGCAAGTCTATGTCTTTTGATTGGAGCATTTAATCCATTTATTTTAAGGTAATATTGATATGTATATTCCTATTACCATTTTCTTAATTGTTTTGGGTTTGTTTTTGTAGGCCTTTCCTTCTCTTGTGTTTCTTGCCTACAGAAGCTCCTTTAGCATTTGTTGTAAAGCTGGTTTGGTGGTGCTGAATTCTCTTAACTTTTGCTTGTCTGTAAAGGTTTTAATTTCTCCATCGAATGTGAATGAGATCCTTGCTGGGGAGGGTAAGCTTGGTTGTAGGTTTTTTCCCTTTCGTCACTTTAAATATGTCCTGCCACTCCCTTCTAGCTTGCAGAGTTTCTGCTGAAGGATAAGCTGTTAACCTTTTGGGGAATCCCTTGTATGTTATTTGTTGTTTTCCCCTTGCTGCTTTTAATATTTTTTATTTGTATTTAATTTTTCATAGTTTGATTAATATGTGTCTTGTTGTGTTTCTCCTTGGATTTATCCTGTATCGGACTCTGCACTTCCTGGACTTGATTGACTATTTCCTTTCCCATGTTAGGGAAGTTTCATCTATAATCTCTTCAAATATTTTCTCAGACCCTTTTTCTCTTCTTATTCTGGGACCCTTAACATTTGAATGTTGGTGTGTTTAATGTTTTCCCAGAGGTCTCTGAGACTGTCCTCAATTCTTTTCATTCTTTTTTCTTTATTCTGCTCTGCAGTAGTTATTCCCACTATTTTATCTTCCAGGTTACTTATGTGTTCTTCTGCCTCAGTTATTCTGCTATTGATGCCTTCTAGAGAATTTTTAATTTCATTAATTGTGTTGTTCCTCACTGTTTGTTTGCTCTTTAGTTCTTCTAGGTCCTTGTTAAATGTTTCTTGTATTTTCTCCATTCTATTTCCAAGCTTTTGGATCATATTTACTATCATTACTCTGAATTCTTTTTCAGGTAGACTGCCTATTTCCTCTTCATTTGTTTGGTCTGGTGGGTTTTTACCTTGCTCCTTCATCTGCTGCATATTTCTCTGTCTTCTCATTTTGTTTAACTTAATGTGTTTGGGGTCTCCTTTTCGCAGACTGCAGGTTCGTAGTTCCTGTTGTTTTTGGTGTCTGCTACTAGTGGGTGAGGTTGGTTCAGTGGCTTGTGTAGGCTTCCTGGTGGCAGGGAGTGGTGCCTGTGTTCTGGTGGGTGGGTCTGGATCTTATCTTTCTGGTGGGCAGGGCCGTCTCCAGTGATGTGCTTGGGGGTGTCTGTGAACTTATTATGATTTTAGGCATCCTCTCTGCTAATGGGTGGGTTTGTGTTCCTGTCTTGCCAGTTGTTTGGCATGGGGTATCCAGCACTGGAGCTTGCTGGCCGTTGGGTGGAGCTGAGTCTTAGTGTTGAGACGGAGATCTCTAGGAGAGCTCTTGCCAATTGATATTACATGGGGCTGGGAGGTCTCTGGTGGTCTAATATCCTGAACTCGGCTCTCCCACTTCAGAGGCTCAGGCCTGACACCAGGCCGGAGCACCAAGACCCTGTCAGCCACACGACTATGTCTCTTTTAAATGTCAAGCCTACTCAGCAGTTGCCAGGCAGCCAATCTCCAATTATTAAGTGTCAGGAGATAAGCTTCCACATGGTGGTTAAGAGACCAAGGCTTTTTTCCATCTTGTGCTCCACCATTTCTCCAAGTCCTCTTCTGAATGGTTTGCAACTGGAGAAGAGTCACACAGCTCAAGGTCCCCATTTTTACAGAGCATTATACCCTCTCTTTTAGAGACCACAGACTGAGAGGTTTGAATGAGTTCTTCCTTTTAAGGAATTTACAGTCTGACAAGGAAAACAAATTTAAACACACTGTAAACCTGAGTCTGAGTCAGACATGATTTTTTTAATACTTTGAGTCAAGTTTTCATTCACATTTTGTTTATATTCACAAACTTTCCCAAAATGAGCCTAATTCCAGGAGAAAAAAAGGAGTCGGAAGTAATTAGCTGTAAGAGGTCTCTGTTTAATAAAAGCAAAGATTTAGTTGAATTGTAAAGTGAAATTGAAATGTGAAAGGTTTAACTAAATTAATGAGGAAGCTATTTCTAATAGATGTCTTTATCAAGTTTTAAGTGTCCCTTAAGGCTGAGTATTGCCAAGGTGGAGGTTATGGGAGCTGTTTCTAAAATTTCAATCAACTTGTAGCAAGAAAAAAGTTCATTATTATGAGATTTTTAGACAAGAGAATAATCAAAGCCGAGCACACAGCACTGTGTCATAAGCATAAGTACTTAAAAATCATTCGCTGAACTTTCACATATAGCTCACTCTTTTACTCTAGAATTTGAGGAAGTTGAAACCCATCTTTGCACAAACTTGACCCTCTAGCAAAACCTGTGCAATTGTCTTGACAAGAAGGAGTAAAGAGGGTAACAATTAGAAACACTGCTAGTTGGTTTACAGAACTTTTTTGGTAGGGATGGGCAGGTTTGTTTTTTCTTTTTTAATAACTGACTATATCAATTAAAATCAAAGTTTCTGTGCATTTTTCTTCGTAATGCTGCAAGAAATCTGAGAAAAAACAATGATAACCAATCTCTACAACTCCAAAGACCGTGAGCAGAGACAGTGGAGTTCCCATCACTTTAGAAAGGTGAACACCCCAACCCTAATCAGGTTATACACAACAGCCACAAGACAGGTTTTGCTCCATGACTCAAAGATACCACTCTCTTCAAAGTCCTCTGTGACCAAAATCTTAAGAATTATTTTTATTTAATGATTCCTTTATTCTTTTATGTCTTTGAAAAATCCTGACTATTTGTACCTCAACACTAGTCTCAGATTTTATCTTTTCCATTTCCAAGTTATAATAACTAACATTTATTGACTGTCTACTATGTGCTTAGCTTACTTAGCTAAGCGCTCTACATGACTCCTCTCATTTAATCCTCCCAACCACCCTATGAGGTGGGTTCTACTACAATAATGAAGCTGAAGGAGGGTCAAAGAGATTAAGCTACATGCCTGATATCACAGAGCTAATAAGTAGAGAATCTGGGACTCCAACTCTGGTAGTCCAATTCTAGGGCCTACCCTTTTAATGGCAGTGCTATATTACCTCCTAGACTTAGCAACTAATTCTGGAAACTTCTAGTCATTCTCTTAATCCCAATTTACCTCCATTGTTTCACATAGCTATTAAGAAAATCTTAACTACTATTTTTTTTTACCAATTACGCCCCTATTTAAGAAAAATACAATGCTTTTATATATCATATTAAACTGAATGCTGCTGCCATATCAAGCCTGGCTTCATTCAACCCATCAGATCCTCCCAAATTCAGAAGCACAGCATCTGGAATACAAAGACAACTTGCTGAACTGCTGCTGTCAATGGAACATGTTGGGTATTTTTTTCCCCAGAAAGAAAATTCCCCTGATTATTATATTCATAGAAATACAGCCTCCAGAAAAATGGAGGTAAAACAATCCACTATAGTGGACCACAGTGCCCCTAGTATTGTAACCAATGTTGTAGTCTAGGAACAACATTTTAAACGGAACACTGCCAAATCAGAACATACCACTTATTTGCTATGTGAATCTGAGCGTGTTATTTAACCTGCCTGTCCTTCAATCTCCTCATCTGTGAAAATAGGGTAGATATCCACCACTTCATAAACCTAGGGAGAATTATATTAGTTAATAGATGTAAAGTGCTTAGAACAGTGTCTGGCACATGGTAAGCACTCAATAAATGTCAGGGGTCACTACTATTGTGGGAGTGTGGGAGGAGACATCCATATAACTCCCTTCAACTATGTCAACAGTTCTCACATGAGTATTTCACTTACTCTTTCTAGCTCCTGAGGGAGAAATCGGACTGACTAGGAAATGCATCAGAGAAGAATTGGATTTGGGCTCAACATAAGAATTTTTCAAACAACAAAAGCAGCCTGAAAATGGAATTGGCTCCCTTGTAAGAAAGGGAGCTCCTTGCTGACTAGAGGCCACTATCCCCACATCTACAGAGGCTCCTACTCTAGTGCAGTTATGCACCTGACACCCTCCAAATGCTCACCTAAGACAGTCCATCAGATTCCTTCCCAACATGTATGGTACACGGTAGCTACTCTAGATATCCTGGATTGTCCTTGTTTGGGGTTTCTCTGTATTTCACATATGGTATGAATTTGCAAGTCAGGATTCAAAGTGTGGTTCATGCCTGTGAAACATAATTTTGAAGTTAACTGGTTTATACAGGTATTGGAATAGGACCTAGTAGCACATGAGCCATATTCTCATCACTTGCCCTAACCAGATCAAACAGTGGGAACCTAAAAACATATCAGAGTCATGTTTAACTCCTTCAAAAACACTTTGATTCCTTCTCCAGTTAAGAATATATTCTATGACTATTTTCACCTTAACAAAACTTACAAGTCTCTTTTGCTTCATTTTACTAATAAGAATCTCCTAAACTTTAAGCTGAGCACATACTACCTAGATAGAGACTACATTTCCCAGCTGGGTATAGCTATATCGCTAACAGGCCAATGGGATAAAAGTATAAGTGGTATGTGCAACTTACAGATAACTTCCTTAAAAGCAAACTGCTTGCCCCCCACTTTCTTTTTCCCCCTTCCTATGGGACAGAAGGGGGATGTGGTAGTGAGCCGGTTTAATCAAAGGGACAAAACAACATCCTAAAGGACGGCCAAAAGGAAGACAAAAGGAAACTGTATCCCTGAATTACTTTATGGATCAGAGCCACTTACCTGATTCAGAAGAAACAGCCTAGTTAAGGAATGTTACTTATTAGAGAAATAAACTTCTATCTTGTTTAAGAAAACATATGTTTCGTAGAGCAACTTAGCTTCCCAATAAATGCAAATATTTATAAATATGGAGAATGAACTCCCTCATTTCAAAGGCTCAGAGATTTGTGTATAAATATTCTCAGCTAAATTCCTCTTTTAATAAAGACTTTTAATAGTGAAAGTTAAAATTCTGATGTAGGTCGAGCCAGCCATCTAAAGCAAACAATGCTTTTGTTTGTACCACCAATGATACACTTCTGGAAGATAGAAACAGAATAGTTTATGAAGGAAAACACCCAAATTATAAAAGAAGAAGAGTACTTGAAGAAAACTACAAAGACAGTCCCTCGAGGGTCATAGTACCAAGATCCTTATAGGAATAAGACAAATAATCTACCTTAGTCATCTACTTGTCCTTTAAAATGTTCAAGTCATTTTCAACTGTCAAAACTGAAACCATAAATAAGAGTTCAGAAGGATCTAAGACATAATCAGATAAACACAAAGTTGAGCTTTTATGTCCATAAAAAGCCTCAGAGCAATGTTTTGTATCTTGTAAGAAAGCAGACTTTTTCAAAGAAAATAACATATTAAACATAGCTGTTAAAGGACGTAAGTCACAGTTTGGTTTCTCCAGACTTTTCTTGAAGTTCAGAACAACAAAAATATCTGGAGCAAAGTTTTCATTTTATATAAATAAATATCTAATATTCACATCCAGGATTTTTTAAAATTATGATTCCAACTTATTAAATTTTATTTAATGCCACTAAACCCACCCCATCCTCAGTTGATCCTAATGTCAGTGGAGAATGCTATTTCCCTCTTCTGGCTTTTAACAGGCTTTATACAATGGAAAACATTCCACAAGCTGGTCTTACTATCCATGAAACCAGACAGTAGTTCATTCTCTATGATGTGAGCTTGCCTGGAAATTACTCTTTAATATATACACCACTGAGGAAACTGTGGGCTTTATTCTTATTTTAACACCTTGCATTGCCATACAGGCTGGAAACTCCTTTCCTCTGACAATACATACAGGAACACAGGTAATGACCCCGGTAAGTGTGTGTTTTGTGTATGGCTGTTATGAGTAGCTTCCACAATATGATTCTTCTAATGAAACTTATTCAGTTAAGTTGAAAGTGGGTAAAATAAATAATTGATCTTACACACTAGCCACCAGGACTCATTAAAATACCTCTCAAAGAAAAAAAAAGAAGACCCACGTCTTTAACCACAAAAAAATCTTCCTCTGTCTGGAACATCATCTCTTCTTTCCAATTATAATTTATAAAGTTTTATACTTTTAACAGTGAAGATAGTAGAGGATATCTGCCCAAAACAGACCAGCTGAATCAATTTTCCCAGAGAGTTTTCAGAAGTACATTCTACTCAGAACCAAATCAAATGCACAAGAATGTTGTGAGAACCTGAAAGTCATTCTTCAGTTCTTGTGAAGATATACTAAGAATAAAATCCAGAAATATGAATCTCCTTCTTTTTAAATCTTATGAAGTTGAGGTAATAAAAAGTTGAAAGATGTTGGTACCAGTTCTCCACCAATTTGCTTTATGATTTGTGGGAGTAGCCCCCTAAGTCTCAGTTTCCAAATCTGTAAAGAGGTAGATTCAACTATTATGAGGTAAACTCTAAGGATATTTTAGTTTAATTTTCTATTAAAGCTCTATATATTAATGTATAAAAAGTATATCATGGGGCTTCCCTGGTGGCGCAGTGGTTGAGAGTCCGCCTGACGATGCAGGGGACACGGGTTCGTGCCCCGGTCCGGGAAGATCCCACATGGCACAGAGCGGCTGGGCCCACGAGCCATGGCCACTGAGCCTGCGCATCCGGAGCCTGTGCTCCGCAACGGGAGAGGCTACAACAGTGAGAGGCCCGCGTACCGCCAAAAAAAAATGTATATCATGTAAAAATGCAGATGCAGTTAGAAATGAAATGTTCACAAAATCCATAAACTAATTGTTTTTTATTAACACTACTATCAAAATCCTAAATCTTAATCCAGTGGACTGTTCATATTGGTAACAAATTATACTTGTATTTAAAGAATCTAATAAAATTCATCTGGAATGGGAAAAAAAATCATCACTACAACAATGACCTAGTTCTAAAACCAGGATATGATAGAATAATGGTATCCAAAGATCTTTATGTCCTATTCCCCAGAACCGGTGAATATGTTGGGTTCCATGGCAAAGGGGAATTAACATTACAGATGGAATTAAGATTACTAATCAACTGACTTTAAAATAGGAAGATTATCTTGGATTATCTGGGTGAACCCAATGTAATCAAAAGGATCCTTAAATATGGAAGAGGGAGACAGAAGATTTAGAATGGGGCAGGGTAAAAACTAAAAGTTAAATGTGGTGTGAGACGAGAAAGACTCCACTGGCTGTTGCTGGACTTTGAAAACAGAAGGGGCCGTGATCCAAAGAATGCAGCAGATTCTAGAAGCTGAAAGGGGCAAGAAAAAGGATTTTCCCCTGGAACCTCCAAAAAGGAACACGGCCCTGCCAATACCCTGATTTTAGTGAAGCAAGACACATTTCAGACTACAGACCTCTAGAACTGTAAGATAATAAATTTATAAATTTATTATAATAAATAAAAATTACGTTTGAAGACACTATGATAATTTGTCAAAGCAACGATAGAAAACTAACATTTAGGGTTTCTAAAATGTAGGTTTTGAAGAGTAAGAAACCTAAACCTGCAATCTAGAAGGTATGCCAAAACAATCCCCTCAAATCTACTGTTGTTTCTTAGATCCTTCTGACTTTCAACTGAAATATGTGCCCCTAGCACAGTAGATGTGGTGGTTGCTTTCACTGCAGAACAATGCAGGGTTGAACCACCTCAACTTAGTTTTAACACTGGCCCCATGCAACCAGATCAACATATTCTTAAATCTTTTTTTTTTTTTTTGGAAATTTGGGATACTGGGGGTTGCAAGTTTGAGGGATAAAGAAAATAGGGAGGAAAAAATTCTGCCCTCCCCCACACCTACCCTACCAAAGACACACAGACTTAATATCTGTGAGACCTGGAACAAGTTTCTCTACCTCACAGAGCCTTGGCTTCCTTTTCTGTAAGGTTGAAATGATAACCATAGCTATGTCTTGCCAGACTCTTGTAAGAATTAAAAATAATGTAAGATCTTGACAATGTTCTTGCCTATTATTATTCTATACCATGAAATTGTAAAAGAAGCCTCCATAACCTATCCATGGTGTCATAAACAATCTCTCCAGTGGCTCCCTGGAAGAATGGGAGAGATGGTGGACCATCTCTCCTATCCTTCTCCCATTCTTAGATATGCTTGGTAAGTGAAGGGGTAGAATTAGAGAATGATCTCAAGCTCTCCAATTCTATAATAATGTAATTGGATAATTAAGCAGTCTTAAGTTGCTGGAGTACAAACAAGTGAGTTTTATATTTCCCACAGCTGCTCCCTCCCAACTATGCCATCTCAGATCCCCTTGCCCCTGGGTACTCCAGTTACCACTAATACCTGAACGCACTCAGATTCCACAATGTGTCAGTCTCTTTCAGTTATTAGAAGAGTTCTTTCAAGCCCTTAAAAACTCATTCCTATTCATTTTAAAACTTCAATCTCATGTTCAATTCAAGGTCCTCGTTCCATCCCATAGCCCCCAAAGCAAGCTAAAATGGTGGTGGTAGTTGCCGTGGCTGGGGGTAGGTCTAGTCTACCCGCTTCTCTCTTTCTCTTCCTCCCTACACTTCCCTTCTAGGGTTGGGCTGGAGGAGGGATAGGAAAGGCCATGGTCTCCCCGTAGATGGCATCATAGGGATGTTGAAGGCCCCACTGGGTTGGCTTTCTCTGCTCCTCAGGTTAACACTGAACTTACTGTTGGTTCTCTCTGTGAGGCAGGCATGCAAATGCTGACTCTGCATGGAGTTGATGGTTCTCCATAGTGCCCTTCTTCCTGCACATTCATCATATTGGTTTTAGAGATCTGGCTTGGACACTGACCTCTTCCTCCCACCACTTACCCAGCCCCTGCCCCAGCCTCTTGTTACTAGAGTCCCTATGCTCAAATGGGTTCTTTGGGTGGGGCACAGCAAGATGCCTGGCCATCTTCCTCCACAATCAGGATGGCATCAGGGCTCTGATGGTCTGGTAATTCAGTACCTTCCAGAGAAGAGATGAGCATCAGTCCCAACTTACAGGGAGACTTGGTGGAGAGGGGAACTGTTCCATGCCACCACCATTACCTGCCCAATCTTTACACATGATTCTCTTGAGTCCTTTCTCTCTCAACTTCAGAAAGGGTCATGAGATCTTCCACCCAAAATGAGGAAAGTGGAAGGAACAGGCTCTCTTCAGAAACCATAACCCCCTTCCAAGGTTACCTCCCCCCTTGAAGTCCTCCCTTTATTTAGCCTGGGGAAAAGGGGTGGACAAGAGCAGTAGTAAAGGCTGCCTCCCTGTAAGACTGGAAATGGTGGCTGAACACAACAGTTCACGGTCCCCTGAGTCTGTGGAATCTTAGAGTCTTTTGTTTTAAGTTGTGACGGCTAATTCCAGCACTCACAACTACTTCCATCCTGTTACACCAACTTCTATGACATCTTGTTTACCAAAAGCCATTTCTCTGTATTGGTGACCCTGTCATGCTAAGGGTGCAACTATGAAGAATTTCCTTGGACTTTCTTAGAGCTAGGGCTAGAAAAACAGAAAAATAGACAAAACTTGTCTTTAATGCCATGCATTCCCACCAACAAACTAGACCAGTCCTTCTTAGGTCCTTGCCAGGAATCTCTAGGCACAAAGGGCCCTAAGCTGAGTATTCACTATTAGGTGTGTTAAGGTGTGAGGTGTTAATTAGTTAAAAGACTCTCCAGAAGAAGTAAAAAGCCATCAAAATCCCCAAAATTTGAATTCCCAAATGTACAACTTCTGGCAGAATGATCCAGGTAGAGAGCTATTTGTTGAAGCATTACTTTGTCCATTTATAAACATGGTCCCATCCAACTCCATTCTCTTTAGCACACATTGATCCTCTTTCTCTTCTCCCCAAACAACAAAAATCTCAACTCTGATCAAACTTTTCTGAGTTTGGCTAACATTTCTGAGTGTGGCTTCTCATAGCCCACACAGTTACTTTCATAAAAAACATGTCTTGGGATAAAGACCATCATCCCAGCTGTAGGACATAAAGCTGGGGAAAAAAAGGTCACCTGCTGTTGAGGCTTCTGACTTCCAGTGTGTCTAGCATTGTGTGTACACACATACATACCACTGCATTTATCACAAAACCAGGTTGATTCCATACTAACTGAACATGAGAACGTATTAGGGAAAATATTTCTTGTAAATTTCAGATGTTTGGGGAAAGCTTTATTGTTTTTACCAAAAAAAAAAAAATTCCACTTTAAGAGAATGTGACTAAGCACCTCATTGTGCAAATGCTGCAATAGAAAAAAGAGAGAGAGAAGAGAAAGAAAAAGCCAAAGTCCTATGTCCTTTCAATAATTTAATATAGGGCTTCCCTGGTGGCGCAGTGGTTGAGAGTCCGCCTGCCAATGCAGGGGACACGGGTTCGTGCCCCGGTCCGGGAAGATCCCACATGCCGTGGAGCGGCTAGGCCCGTGAGCCATGGCCGCTGAGCCTGCGCATCCGGAGCCTGTGCTCCGCAACAGGAGAGGCCACAGCAGTGAGAGGCCCGTGTACCGCAAAAATAAATAAATTATTATTATTTAATATAATGGCAGATAGGTAATTAAACCTGACATATGAGGAGTCTTTCAACAAGAGAGCTGACTGTGCCTTTAACGCCTGGCCAGTCTCCCAGTGATGGGGACAAACCTCTGGGTACGATTTGGCCATGGTACTGTATCTCTGCCTAGCAGAATGGACTCACTACCATCAACACAATAAAGTAGCCACAAGCACAGTAATTTCATGACATACTCACATATTTAAACTTCCCTTTTTTTTTTGGAATTTCCACCCCCCAAAAAAGGAATTAAATGATTAAACAGACTTTCAGTTTAATGGAATTCCTCAAATATTCCTCATATGTGTGATGAACTCACCTACCTCCAATGTAATTGGGAAGAAATATTAATAATAAAGCATCGGGCTTCCCTCGTGGCGCAGTGGTTGAGAGTCTGCCTGCCGATGCAGGAGACACGGGTTCGTGCCCCGGTCCAGGAGGATCCCACATGCTGTGGAGCGGCTGGGCCCGTGAGCCATGGCTGCTGAGCCTGCGCGTCCAGAGCCTGTGCTCCACAACGGGAGAGGCCACAGTGGTGAGAGGCCCACGTACCGCAAAAAAAATAAAAAATAAAAAATAAAGCATCATATCCACTACCACTTATCAAAATTCCAACTTCCTTGGATTAGAAACTCAGATACTCCTTACTGATTTATTGATGCTGGAAGACAAAACTATCAAACTATAAAATAAATCATATCAGTTTGCACTGATTAAGTAACAGTCCATCCTTAGCCTGTGTAATTTACAGCAAACTTGGATCATAAATTCTTGCTACATGGTAAAGATGCTAATTCTGATAAAAGAGTAAAAATGTACTAAGAGTAGTTCCAGTCATCTCAAGGGAAAGTGGCGTACGATATTATTGTAAGGTCATGGGTATTTTACATGAAAGTTTAAGAAGCTAAAAAAACATAATCAAAGAATCCTTATCAGAGTTTCCCAAAGTTGTTTTCAGAATTGTTTCTTTTCGATTTGTCAGCTAAACTTAGTTTTTAAGGTAGCTATATAATGTCTGCTATTTCATGCATACTAGCTAAGGTTTAAATCAATATTATTTAAGAGGATGTACATCATAAAGATTAAAAGCAACCTCTGGGGCTTCCCTGGTGGCGCAGTGGTTGAGAGTCTGCCTGCCGATGCAGGGGACACGGGTTCGTGCCCTGGTCCAGGAGGATCCCACATGCCGCGGAGCGGCTGGGCCCGTGAGCCATGGCCGCTGAGCCTGTGCGTCCGGAGCCTGTGCTCCGCAACGGGAAAGGCCACAACAGTGAGAGGCCCGCGTACCACAAAAAAAAAAAAAAAAAAAAAAGCAACCTCTGGAGCTAGACCATTTGGGTCCATTTCCTGGCTCTGCATTTACTAGCTGTGTGACCTTAGGCAAGTCATATCTCTCCAACTGTAAAAAGGGAAATAACAATTAAAAATACTAAACTCATATGGTTACTGTGAGGACTGAATGAATTAATACACATTAATTGAACAATGCCAGACTCATAATACAACTTATATAAGCATTTGCTATTACTATAAGAAAAGTTCTCAACAGGCAAATCTCTGCAAGATGTCCTAGGTGTTTTATCTATTAGATTAAACATAAAAATAAAGCATTTAATTATTAATAACATATCTAAATATATAATTTAATTTAATTATAGCATGGAATCAATAATTCCAAAGTATTTCAAATGGGGAGTTCACTAAATGCTGAAGGTGTCTTTGCATCTTGCATGTCAGTCTCCAGGGGGAGCACAGACTCTGCCAACCTTCATCCCCCACCTCTGCCCCTACTACCTCCTCCAAAAATCAGTCATGATAAATGGTTACAAGACTGCAAGTTCAAGGACATTGATAGACTCTGTTTTGTGGAGGTGAAGTTTTCAAAGGAGATAAAGGTCAGAGTGCACATGGCGTGGTATCCTCTTTCTCCCCTCACCCAACAACGTGCTGACCTGGAGGGAAGCAGAGCAAGGCAGCTTACACTCACTTTTCCCACACAGTTGCCCTTTTCCTGAGCCAGACCCTAACCCAGCCTGAGTCAAGGGAGGTTTGGAGGGGAAATACATTCTCCTCCTGCTGACTCCTTATTCTCTAGCCCGATGGGGTGAGCTCCTGAGCAGCCCACCTTCATCATCAGCTGTCAGATCTGAGATGGAAGATATGGGCTTTAAGAACACAGGCTACTTGGCCTGCTTTGGTTTGAAATCACTTGAGCCTCAGAGAAAAGTACCTACAACATGATCAGGTCCAGCTTTCTAGAGTTCTGCCTTATAATCTTGGTCCCAGCTAACAGTAAAGGGGTTTTTTTGTTTGTTTGTTTTTTGTCTCTTTTTTACTTCCTTGTGCATTTATCTTCCTCAACATCTCACAGGGAAGGTGTTCTGAATATAATCTATCATTTCTAACCATTACATAGTACCATACAATGATACAAGTGTGCCTACTTATACATACTGCCTGAGCTTAGTCTAGTATAGATTTGCACCTGTTAACAGGCTTTTGAACAAGTCAGTGTGAAAGACTTAAGAAAGCAGATATTATCTTTCAAAGATTTTAAACTTTTGAATACAAAGTTGTGTGGTTAAGGAAAAACACAATATCCTTGCCAGTAACAGGTATCATAAATTCACAAATACAAATTAAGAAATCTTTGGGAACTAAGCACACTTACTAAAATAGTTTAGTTGTTATGTTGTTTTGTTTTGGATGGATTACATTTTTTTCAAAATTAACTTGCCTTTCTTCTTCCTGGAGTGATAATGATAATATAAATATGATTCTTTTCTACTTACAATGTGCAATCCTACTTATCTCAAAGTAATGCTTGTTTAATTATTAGTGAGGTAATTTAAAATGGTACTGTGAAAATAAACTAGATTATATCTCTCTTCAACACATCCACATAAAATGTTACAAATTAAACTAGAAATCAAATCCAATTTTAAATCCAAAGGACTATTCCAATACTTTGTCACACTATAATTTTGTTGCCATCTAATGTTAGCTGAAATACACAATACATTGGCCAAGAATTAAAACAAACAGAATGCTGTCATTATAGAACTTGACCATTCAGTTCTAACTGTTTTTATCAATTTAGTATACTCATTAATTATAATAAATTCTGTCTGTCATAACCTTTTAGGAGCTGGGATACAGAGATGAACTGGGGATGCAAAGATAAATAAGATTTGATAAAACTTCAAATAAACCTTTTTTACATTATTAGAAAACATCAAAATATGAGATTTTGTAGAACTCACAGGCTCCACTGTAATAGGTTTACTGATTTATTACCTTAGATTTAAATTGGAAGTGTAATCAAATTATTCTCTCTCCCCATCTAATAAACAATGGCTCATCTATTAGTGTTGAGATCCCAATGGAAAACTCAAAAAGGAACTTTACTCCTGCCTCTTACTTCTGTTTAGTCATCTTCAGCTGGATAATTTTTTTAATGTACAATCTTATACAGGTCTCAGTTTAGACTTGCTACTGAAAATGGAATTATGTTTAATGCTCACAGTTATTAAAGCTGAGCAGTCACTGGGGGAGCAGGGAAGCCTGCTGTAATTCTTTCTTTGAATTACTCCCCAGCATGCTGCCTGACCAGTTGCTCTGGCATTACCTAGAAGCATTAACGGATTGTTTGTTCAGTAGCACCAAAGGTAAAGTCAGCTGTCCCTGATGTCTTCTCATAATACCCTGTGGTGCCTGAGGTGTTATTTGGTAATAAATGTTCAATTGACATTTTACTGTACAAAATTTAATTACCTTTTTTCTCTACTGTAAAAGGGGAAAGGCTGGAAAAACAACTCTTCAGTCTTAATTGCAGTGTATGTTTGACCTCTCAGTGGCTATGCAATTAATGTCTACCTTTTAAACCTTAATATATTTTCCAAGAAGGAAAAAAATTCTTGTTAATTCTGATGGTAGTAGCAAGCACTAATCAACAGGTACTTCTAAAATCTCTCAACAAAACATGACAAGGCTCTCTATCAAAATTTTATTCTGAATTCTCTTGAGAGATGCTATAAGACATCACATCAGAAAGGCACCACAATGAGAAGCAACCACTTCTAAGGTGAAATGTGACCATGTTTCTATGGCAATTTCAGGAAAAGTAAACACTCTGACTGAAGGTACTGGGATAATAAAACAAATCCACGCAAGAAATTCAACGCTATTTATGAATCATTCCTCAGGAGGAGCACCCACGACTGAAACAACCAAGGCACACTAACTGCACGCAGTAAGGCTGGCCAGCCCCGCTGTACAATCAGGTTGTTTATCCAAAGTTCACCCATAAGTCGATTATTTGGAACTTTTAACACATATTTCTACAGGAAAACGAGTCTATAAATTCTGATTAATTCCCACGCCAATCTACAGAAGCCTATTTAACTTATAATGTGTCTAAAATTTTTGAGTTATTCTTCAGTCACACTTAATTCCCTTCATAACTGTCCCTATAAAAAATGTTTTCAGAGCTCCCACACAATATCCCCTATTTCATCACTCCTCTAGAATAATACATATTCCTATACCCCATACATCAGTCTAAAAGAGAATACAAACCTTCACAAACTCAGTTGTCTGCATGGGCAGGGGAGAAGTGGGCCGGGCGTAAAAGAACAGGTGTACCTTTCATATACTGACAACAAGTAGAATATCTGCCAAGCTGCTCTATCTTTTAAAATACAGTACAGGCCTAACAAAATGACCAAAGACAAAAGCAACGGCAATCCCTTTCTAGAGTCATCCATTTCCAGGTGTTCTGAATTGGAGAGGTGGAGCTGAGACAAGATAGTTTACCCACAAGCCTGGGAGCCGAAGAATATGCCACTTTCTTAGATGTTCATGTTGTTTCTAACCTAAAAAAGTATTCATCGATGATGGGATTTCTGCATCTGAGAATCAGCATGAGACAACAAGTTCTCATGTTAAGCAGACATGGGTATGAATCCTGACTCCACATTGTATCAGTAGCTGTCCATGCCTCCCTTCTCTACTTTACAGTTTGCTATGAGGATTGATTATAATGTATGAAAGCTCCTAGTTTAGTACTTGACTCATAGAAGGCAGCACTTCATAAAAGTGAATAAAATTTCCCTTGCCCCTTTGAGGAGAGCCATAATTTTTTTTTTTTTCTGTACACAGGCCTCTCACTGTTGTGGCCTCTCGTGTGGCAGAGCACAGGCTCCAGACGCGCAGGCTCAGCGGCCATGGCTCACGGGCCCAGCCGCTCCGCAGCATGTGGGATCTTCCCAGACTGGGGCATGAACCCGTGTCCCCTGCATCGCAGGTGGACTCTCAACCACTGCGCCACCAGGGAAGCCCAGAGCCATAATTTTTATATGGGTCACCAGGTACCCAAGGTGCATTTTTGAGGCTGCAGCTCAGAAACTCACTACACCAGCCCCACAATGAACATGACAGAATGAGACTGCCCATGATATAAAATAAGAGACATGAACAATATGGAAGTCACTACTCTAGCTGCTTCAGTGCACGTCTCAGCACCTCATTTCCAACTCCTATCTTCATCGCACACACCTATGTCCATGGGATCCAAATGATAATTTCTTCTCAAGAATTCATACTGAAGTAGAATCAAAAGGAAATCAAGGTGTTCCCTGGTGGCGCAGTGGTTGGGAGTCCGCCTGCCAATGCAGGGGACACGGGTTCGTGCCCTGGTCCGGGAAGATACCACATTCCGCGGAGCGGTTAGGCCCGTGAGCCATGGCCGCTGAGCCTGCGCGTCCGGAGCCTGTGCTCTGCAACAGGAGAGGCCACAACAGTGAGAGGCCCGCGTACCACAAAAAAAGGAAATCGAAATAAGTAGAACTCTTCAATACATTACATATAGTGGGAGACAAATCAACTCCTTTTTTTTTTCTTTGGTCGCACAGTATGTGGGATCTCAGTTCCCCAGCCAGGGATCATACCCGCGCCCCCTGCATTGGAAGCGCAGCGTCTTAACCACTGGACGGCCAGGGGAGTCCCACAACTGCTCTTTTATATCTCATTTCCTGCCATCTGGCATAAGGAATAAGCTACACTGCTTTCTATTTCCAAAAATTTCTATTATAGAGTTATAGAGCTGTAAACTATAATCTAAAATGTTAAATATTTTAAATGTATAAATTTGATATCAAGTACCAGATAGTTAAATGGTCTAATTCCTTAAGTAGAAATATATTTGAATGTACAATAGTACATAATTTTTAGATATTATCAACCTTGCATGTAACTAACTTGTCATGAAGAAGCAATTTTAAACCACAAGTCATGAAGAAGCAATTAAGATGGAGTCTATTGCAATATTGTGGTATATAACAATGCACTTACCAAAAAACATGCAACATTTATCAACATCAATGCTGTCCAAAAACTCACACAGAAAAACACAGGGAAAAAATGGACAAGTTAAAGAGAACCTAGTTTAACTCTCACATTAAATTTTTTAAAACTTAGGACTGAGCATATAAGGGAAGAAACATAATTTTAGTAGAAAGAAGACTTTCCAAAGATGTGTAAAGATAAATGCTATTGTTTTCATCAGCTCAGAATGAAATTGTTTTCTCAACTAAACACATATTTTCGCAAATTAGGGAGGGCAAATTTACTGAAAACATTCCTTTTATTAATATACAAGACAGTCTGTTTTCTGGCATGATAGAGGAATGCACTATTCTGATTTATCTAATATCCATGTTTATAGAGAATTAGCAGTCAAACAATTAGACTAGAAACAATACCTAAATTGAGCTGAAAATAATTTGATATTTGATGATTCACAATCTTTCAGTGGCTCAGAGTTATGATCATGAATATCAATTATCCCTGTACTAAGGCTATTTGGAACAGCATTTAATACTTTGATTAATATAAAATGTACTAAAGCCTTTCTTTTTTGTGTATGTTTCAGTGCCAAATAAAAAGAACTCTTGGCAAAACTATGAAGAATGCAATCTTTTCTCAATACAGAACATGTGCTACTTATTTCTTATATGATCTAGACCTTTTTTAGAAATTCTCATTTTTACTATGCTAAAGTGAACAAACCATGGCACAGCCGGTTCAAGATGTCAACAGAAAGGTCCTTGATCTCAGAGAGGGAGTGGCACAGAGTCCACCAACTGCCTCTTTCCCCACTGTAAGATAATGAAGGGCTCTGGGAATAGACCCCAAGGAACGCTACCCACCAATGACCTACCAGGTTATCCTTGAAGATTAACAGACCTACCACAATGACCTTAGACAACCCTCTAGACATCAAAATGTTTGGAGCAAATCTGAAGATATGAGGCCTATAAACTCTAGCGAAACTTTATTACATAAATCAGCAGCATCAGTAGTTCACCACAGATAAGTACAGATACATATGCTTATATATACATGGAATATTACTGGAAGGATACACAAGAAAGTGTTAACAGCTATGGGGGTGGACCATGTAAGTGGGAATGTGGAGTGGCTGGGAGTTTTCCCTTCAAACTCCTTTGCAACATTTGTTTTTATCATATGCATACATTACTTTTTCAATAAGAGCTAGTTTAAGATTATAATAATAATTCACTTCATTTTCTGGTATCTTTAATTTTAAAGGTCATTTATTAAATATTTATTTTACTATTAAATAGGGAAAGAATCAAGCTGCTACTCTGTTGCCTCCCTCCTTTTTTGTCACAAAAAGAAACTTCAAAACAACAGAGGCATCATTACTCAGCAAGGACTCTTCTGAGAATATCAACCAGCACATAACTAAAATTTAAAAATTGCAAACTTAGCTGCAAGAATTTGTATATTCCTTACACTCTGTTGCTTTCATTTTTTACAACACAACAAAAAAGCCCACTGCCTTTTATGATGGTATATTTTAAACTATCTTGAGGCTCTTGTTTTCACACAACACGTGTAGTGTCTATATCTTAGATTCCAAAATGTGTGCTATCTAATTGTGATTTTTTTTTAAGATTCAAAGCAATATGCTTTCTGACTTGTGGGTTAAAAGGAAAAAAAGTGATCATTTCCTTTTTATCCAAATTCACACCCAGAATAGAACACTTCTTTTCACATAATCTAAAAGTCACAAAATAACAGAAACTACTACAAGTCATTTGTAACTACCACCCACTCTTCTTTTAATATAGAAATCTCCCTGTGTGGCTTTAAACTTCCATGTGTCAGTACTGGGGAAAAGCCTAGACTATACTTGGAGCTGGATGGATGGACTAGGGGAGTGGTCTACCCACACCGGCACTAGGAGCTCCAGTTTAGAGTTTGAGAAAGAGACACGTATTATGTGGTGTATACACAGCTTAAACCTGAGCAAGGGTTTTTAATGTATTAACACAAGTACATTGAGTAGTAAGTAGTTCCAAGTCCATCCTTCATTATCATCTTTGGCTTACTTTTACATGGAAGTAGTTTCATACTGACTGTTCTACCAAGATCGGTTTTAACGTCACGTACCGAAGATTACCCACGTGCACTTACGCTAAAAGGCCCTTTTCCAAAGCCTGTGGAAGGGTTCTGACTTCCAGGGGACCTTATCCCGATGTCATGCAACCAAGATGAAATCTCAAACAGGAAACAAGCTCCAAGTGGAAGGAAGATGGATGGAGAGAAACCCTGACTGGTAGTTGAGGGGTCTAGAAGCGTTTTCCCTGCATGTGGTGGTAACCACAAGGACCCGGGGTGCTGCTTGGTGGATTGGCTGCTTTTCGGTTGCGCTCTCTGCAGCGCGGAAACTGGGCTCCACCATCGCTCTTTACTTTGCTGCAGGGGCCACTGAAAACTCTGCCTGCCTACGGGGAAAGCCCACGCTTCGTGAGATCTCAGGACAGTTTGAGTCTCGAGGGTTTGGGGGGTTTTGTTTTGTTTTGCTTCACTTGAGGGTAAACTGTGCATTTCCTTTACTGTGCGGCAGAAGCTAACTTCTCGCTGGAGAGCAGTGCACAACCATCCCGCGGGTCTGCATTTATATTGAGTCCTCCCTTCCCCCGTATATCAACGGCTTAGCGAAACTTTCAGAGAAGATGAGGAAAAGCATCCATCAAAACGCAAAGACGCAGAGCGGAACTTTTCCTCCTCTGTCAAGAAAAACAAAGTCACTTCTGCTTCTCACAGCCAAGAACTGAGTCTGGGAACCTCCGGACAAGGAAGGAAGGTTCGGTCATGAAGGAGATGGGAGAAAACAATGCTAAGCCTGCGTGGCCTCCGGACACCATACATCCTGCCCCGGCCCGTGACCCATCCGCGGTCCACCATCCACACCCACGCTCCCGGGGCCGCGCGGCCTCGCTTACCTTGATGATGCTGCTGCGCCGGGGGGTCGCCCGCGCAGCCTCCAGGAGGCCGGCCTCGCCGTCCGCCGGGGCCCCTGCAGCGCTGGGCAGCGCGATCCCGCTGCGACGGCCCCTCCACTGGCCCCCAGGGGCCGCCGCCACGCCGTCCCCGGAGGCGACGTCCGGGCCCACTCGGGGGTCGTCTTCGCTCCCGGCCGCGTCTGTCGGCGCTGGACCCTCCCTGCTGGCTGCGCCCTCGGCCATAGCCGAGCGCGTTTCGGGCTCCCCGGGGGGAGGCGGCACGCCCGGCAGCGGAGTCCAGCCGCTGGGCACGGGTGCGCTCCTGCACCGGGAGGCGACCGCGCCAGACTTTGTTTCACCGCCCGGTGGCTGCGGCGGTGGCGGCAACTTTCTGGAGAGGAGACATCGCTCGAGTAGAGACGTCCGCGGGCTTTGATCCAGGAGGCCGGCAGTCCTTGGGGGGACCGCGGCGGGAGTGAGGAGATGTGAGCGGGAGGGAGAAGGAGAGGCGAAAAGGAGAGGGAGGTGTCCGAAATGTGATGCAAACGCCCGCTCTGCGCCAGACAAAAGGCACCGGGCGCCTGGCCGGGCTGCCTCTGAGGCCGGGACGCGCGCGGCCTGAGAGGGGCTGGAGCCCGGCGACCGCTGCCCGGCGCACCAGCCACCTGCCCGCGGACGGCGGCGCAGTGGCCCCAGGAAGTGCGGCGGCTGCGGCAGCGGCAGCGGCAGCGGCGGCGGCGGCGGCGACCTCCACTCCGCTCTGTTGTGACAGAGAGGGAAGGACTTGTTTTGACAGCCCGTGGGGATTGGCAGGCGTCTGGGCCTCTTAGGAGCCTCGCCTCGCCGAGGGGGGGGGTCGGCCCGACCAATCCCCACTAGGGAGGGGTGTGCCCGAGCGCGAAGAATGGAATGTGTTCTCTAACCCAGAGCCGACCCAGTCGGGCTTGTGTACTCGAGTGGGGTGTGAGAGCGCGCGTGTGCGCACCCGGAGGCGCTCCGTGTGGATTTTGGGAAGTTTAGATGTTCGAAACGAACCTGAAGATGCAACAAAATCCGGGGATGGGACAGAGGCGGGGGAAAGGAAACCTTCGTTTGCAAAGCAAAGCAATTTGGAGGAAATGGGGTGTTGAGTATTAAGGTCAAAGCCTTTGGGGTGACGCGGAGTGCAGCTTCGCACCATCAGGGGTTAATTGCAGGCTCTCACCTTCAGAAGTTAAGTCCATGCAGAGATAAATTAGGGTTTACTGGGACCCTGTTGCTGGATAATTTGCTTCAGTTTCCGTGTAAACATCTTCAGTTCACTCTGCAATGTGAATAAATATGACAAGGAAATGGAATCAGATAAAAGAGCTGAGGGTAATAGGAAGCCAAACCAACTAAATCCTCTGGAGAGTGGCTCCTCATAAAGCGTAGATATGATGCATGTTGGCTAAGCACAAGGTGAGGTAGGGGATTTAATCTCTCCCCTAAAACATCCCTATTTGATAATGAATGGTTCAACCTCCTTTCTCTAAATAGTCCTATATAAACATATTTTGCTCATTTCCAGCAAGTTAGCAAGAGGAGCGATATCCTTGAATGATGCATTAAGGCAGTGAAATTAACCACAGAATGTTCACACAGGTGAAAAAAGGATGGCTCTGAGGTTCCCTAGTAGGACAGAAGATTTGACATTTTAATTTAAAGGCTTTTTAATATTAGAATCTCTGTTAAACCTTACTTATAACATTAAATTATATTTTAATTATTAATAATTTTATAATTTGAGATGTTACTTGTTCCTTTGACTAAGAACATGAGAAACTCTTCAGCCTTTAGACCCAGAATTTGTTAGAATGTCAGAATTTTAGAGATGCAAGGGAATTTAGAGATCATCTCGCGCAACCCTTTTATTTTACAGATGAGAAGAAGGCCCACAGAGCTTTAGTTCCTTGTCTACTAGTTAGTGCAAGAGGTGAAATTAGAATCTGCCACTTAACTCCTCCGGTAATCTCTTCACTACTTTATCTGGCTCCTCTGGGGCTGCAAGCAGCCAGAACTGGATGAGGCCCTTGGGAGTTTTCAGACTTGACATTTACCAACTTTTAGGGAAGACTGAGAAGGCTTGATTTTACCTTTTCTTTAAATATAAATGCAGCCTGGTAATGAATGTACCAGATTAGCAATCTCTGGTTTTAGAACCAACACCACCCTCTAGTGAGATTCTGAGAACTGCATCCATAATAGCAAATGCTTTTTTCTTTCTTTCTCATATGTAAAAGACAGGAGAGGAAACTCAGTTAGTTTCCTTTCAACTGATCTGCCTTTATAACCCACAGACAAGAGGAAGGAAGTAGAAGGTCACCCAGACTTAAAACAACCATACACGTCCTTCATCTTCAGAAATATTTTTACTTGCTATACTCACAAATATAGCCTATTTTAACCTGTCACTGTTTTCTTTGGTATTCAAGTATTACTATGTTTTATTTCTGTCTTCTACAGTTGCTTTCAGAGCTTTATTTTTCTGTATTACCCTCATAAAAATTCCATTCTTGGGTTGTCCTCTGAGAAATGTAAAACTGTGGTTATCTCACTCATTATCTTGTTCTATGATATTAATATCATTTACAGGGATTTCCCATGTAAATGGTTTGTGTATACCATCCTGATATTATTTTTTAATATTAAAATTACTGTCACCTTACTAACATTTACAGTCAGTGATCTTCAAAAAAATAAACCAGAAAGTAGAGCATGCAGTGTACAAAATTTTTTGTGTGTTTCAACTAGCTGATGGCCAATTGAAATCTTCTCTTATCTCTTTTCTCCCTTAGCAGCCTTCTCTCTCACCCTCATGTGAAGGCAAACACACACACACACACACACACACACACACACACACGCATCTTTGCTCTGACCATCTGTTCAGACTGTTGTCTAATTCATTCTGCCTTGAGAATACAGTTGGACCCTGATCTATCAAGTCTTTCATACTGTTGTCCTCTAGCATAAGCTCAGAAGGATTCTCCTGATATTCATGTTTGCAGTTTTAAAAAAAAGAACCCTCCATTGAAACTGCTCCTACCCATACACAGATTCTACACTGTGGCCCCACTCCCAAGACTGCGAGAAAGGTGTAGCCAGACTTGGTCGGATCAGCAGCCATATAAACATTCCTACCCTCCATTAAAAAAAAACCCTTTCCAAATTACTATGACCCACAACTCCTGTCTCCCAATCATTCACCAAGTAATGTGACAACCACTTCATGGGCAAATTGGAAGTTGGAGGAATGGGAGGGATGGGGGAAGGGATGTGAGTAAGAATCATAAATTGTCAATTCAAATGTCACCACCTCAGAGAGGTCTTCTCTGACCACAAATCTCATGTTGCCCCTTCAACCTCACACACATACCATGTTACTCATATTATTCTGTTTTGTTTTCTCATAGGATTTTATCACTGTAAATAAACTGTCCTGTCCATGGAATTGTTTACTTATATAGTCTTTCACGCTGACCTCCTGTCTCTGCCCCACTGAAATGGAGAATGTAATCTCCATGTGCATAAAAAACTTGTCTATTTTGTTCAGTGCTGTACCTCCAGCTCCCAGAACCATGCCTGGCAGAGTAGGTGCTCAATAAACATTTGTGGACAGAATCTTTACCTTTGCAGTCCTCTAACTGAATAAAACAACCACTTCTGATAAAGAAAAATGGCCCTGTCACTGAGGACTTCTTATTGTCAAGGATCCTGGAATTCCATCCTAGGGCAAAACTCAGAGCAGACCCAAGCAAGTAGTTGCAAAATTAGAAGGATGCTTATAAATTGGAGTAATGTGAAATCTAGAATTGGACTGAAAAACAACTGATGGGAACCTAGCCAGCTGCAGCAAACCTGAAAATACCTAGCCCAGAATCAAAGACCCGGTATGTCAATGTAGTCCTTCCAGCTCAGGTTAGTCACTTCAGAACCCTAGGCCTAAGAAAATTCCAGTGAGAATAGTAAGACTTTCTATACATTACCAGGAAATCACAGTTGGGAAGAGAACTTATCACTGCTTTCTATGTACCAGGTAATCCTCTATGAAGAATTCTGATCTATACTTTATAGATAAGGAAACATAGGATCAAAAGGGTCAATTCACTTGCTCAAGAGACAAAACCAGGATTTGAGTCCCAGACGATGACTTTAAAGCTTGTGGCTCTTTCTACTACACAAGGCTCTCATAGGGTACAAGTTCCGTGATCGTCCTGGAGACTTCAGTTATTCTGAAGAACCACTCCTTCAAATCTGGGACCACTCACATTAGGCACGACTACCTCTTCTCTTAACACCAGCATTACCTCTAGTTCATCATGATGGAGTATAAGGTTGATTGATTTATCAGTGTGTGAGGAAACACATTTATCCTGTGATCCACATATATGTAAGAAAGAATATTTTGATATTAAGAGCCAGTTCAAAGATGCATTTAACATGAGTACAGCATTTTCAACTGAGCCACATATATCTTAATATTCAGTCACCGAGCTCCCCAATACACATTGTAGTCATTTTGATTTGCTAGTTGAAGAAAAAGCAATTTGCAGGGTAATTTATAGTATAAATATTATAGTAGAGCAATATATGCTAAGTCAATGAAAGATAAGCAAAACTTAATACAACCTCTTAAAATTCAAGATTACCTTTTCTTGACAGGTATTCCTTCATCCCTTCTATTTCAGTAATTGAAACATAAAAATCAACTACTTTTGTTTCTAAGTAGGACACTCCACTTCTTGATAACAGTCCTACAAAAATGGGAAGTTACAGGGAATTCCCTGGTGGCTTACTGTTTAGGATTCCGGGCTTTCACTGCTGTGGCCCAGATTCAATCCCTGGTTAGGGAACTGAGATCCCACAAGCCATGCAGCACAGCCAAAAAAAAAAAAAAAAAAAATGAGAAGCTACTAATTGTTTAGGATAGATCTAGGTTCACCAGTTTAATAAAACTTCCAAGTACTGAAAGACAATAAATATTTAAGAAATCTCTAATTACAGACAATGTTCTTCAATGTCTGATGGCTGCTGCAAACCTGTACTACCTGCATGAGAACAGAATGCCCAGGTGTTTGTCCATTAACACTGCCCCTCAGGAATCACCCCACATAGACCCTGAGGCTAAAATATACTGTCAAGAGCCCCAGGCCAATTGTCTGGAAACAGTCTGTATGTTCAGGGCAAAGGTCTTCTAAAAATAGACAGTCAGTGTTGATTTATTTTCTATGTGTTAATTTACTTTGACACAGATCCTGGAGTTGGAGCTCAGGTCATGGTTATGTTCCCTACTGATGCAGAAGCTACAAAGGCATTTATGAAAAGTACCACTGGAATGGCACTAATGATACCCCCATGAAAAATTGTTTTTCTTCTTTATTTATTTTATTTAACAACTTGAGTTGTTTCCAGGTATGGTTTTATAATATAAACCTCTTCAAATCAAACATACACCCAATGCCTGACACTTGCGATACAGGAGTGAATATGGGGTAGGTTCCTCCTCCTCCTCTTCCCCCACCCCAGGTACAAACCCCAAATCTAATTCATCCGCATGTGATGGGGATTCTTCCTCCAATTGTGCCAAGACATGAAGTTCATTAATGCTTGTCAGTATCACAGGACCCACTGGAAGAAAATATATAGAGTCATATTTCTTTTTCTAATGCACTCCTTTCCTTTCATCATGATGTATTACTCTTTTTTAATTTATTTCTTTTTTTACTTCTGGCTGTGTTGGGTCTTTGTTGCTATGCACGGAGTTTCTCTAGTTGTGGCAAGCAGTGCTACTCTTTGTTGCAGTGCGCAGGCTTCTCATTGCAGTGGCTTCTCTTATTGCGGAGCATGGGTTCTAGGTGCACAGCCTTCAGTAGTTGCGGCGCGTGGGCTCAGTAGTTGTGGCGCATGGGCTTAGTTGCTCCGCAGCATGTGGGATCTTCCCGGACCAGAGCTCGAACCCATGTCCCCTGCATTGGCATACGAATTCTTTTATTTATTTATTATTACTTTTTTTTTCGGCTGCATTGGGTCTTTGTTGCTGCTCGTGGGCTTTTCTCTGGTTGCGGAGAGCAGGGGCTACTCTTCGTGGCGGTGAGCAGGCTTCTCACTCTGGTGGCTTCTCTTGTTTTGGAGCATGGGCTCTAGGTGCGTGGGCTTCAGTAGTTGTGGCACAGGGCTCAGTAGTTGTGGCTCACGGGCGCTAGAGTGCAGGCTCAGTAGTTGAGGCACACAGGTTTAGTTGCTCCGCTGCATGTGGGATCTTCCCGGAACAAGGCTCGAACCCATGTCCCCTGCATTGGCAGGTGGATTCTTAACCACTGCTGGCAGGCAGATTCGTAACCACTGCACCACCAGGGAAGTCCTGATCATGATGTATTACTCTTATACCTATTTTGTTAGCTTTATTATGCCTTTGCTGTAACCTACCTCAAATCTTTTGGAAGAAGCAGAGTGAGATATTTAAATAAGCACAAAATCATAATGCATGTTCTAAATTAAAATACAAGACAAGAGTAAAGTATGGTCTCTTTTGTAAGCACTTTTTAGTTCCAAATAAGTTTTCAGGTGTATAACTCTTTGGTTTAGCACAAGTTTATCTGCTTTATTAAAATGAGGAAATTAGAAAGTGAATCCTTTCTTTAAGAAAATAAATTTCCATTTGAAGCCAAATGTCTAGTGAAAACTGGATTGCTAGCATTTGCTCTGTCATTAACCTCTATGAGAATCTCACAGTTCCCACCCTCACTGACTCAAATAGGTCACCATGGACACAGTACCTCTACCCTTAACCCACAGTGGAGGAGCAACAGCTGTTGAACTGCACTTGGGAATTTTGCCATTCTCTGCTCTTTATAAAATGTCCTGGTGAAACTGTTCAGATAACGTCACAATTGTTTTCAAAAGATTAGGGGAGGGACTTCCCTGGTGGTGCAGTGGTTAAGAATCCGCCTGCCAATGCAGGGGACACGGGTTCGAGCCCTGATCTGGGAAGATCCCACATGCTGCGGAGCAACTAAGTCTGTGCGTCACGACTACTGAGCCTGCGCTCTGGAGCCCAGGAGCCACAACTACTGAGCCCACGTGCCACAACTGCTGAAGCCCGCGCACCTACAGCCCATGCTGTGCAACAAGAGGAGCCACCGCAATGAGAAGCCCATGCACCACAACGAAAAGTAGACCCTGCTCGCCGCAACTAGACAAAGCCCGCGCACAGCAACGAAGATCCAACACAGCCAAAAAAAAAAAAAAGATTAGGGGAAAAAACATCTTGCAAGAATCATCTGAAATACTGAGCAAAAGCAAAGGACTAAAATTTAATTGAAACTGTGAAGTGAGATAACAAACAGCAAACATAGTACAACACTATAATTAGTGTAATGAGAGGTTTCAGAGCTTTCTTTAAAGTTTCTTCTAGCCAAACCGAGTTTTCAATAACTAAACTGATAGCTGCAGATAGTATTTATTTGGAAGATTCTTTAGGAGCTAATACTTAAACTCTAAGCAAAGTGTACCAAACACTATTATTTTCAGACTATCATTTCTTTTTTTTTTTAATTTATTTATTTATTTTTGGCTGTGTTGGGTTTTTGTTGCTACATGTGGGTTTTCTCTAGTTGTGGCGAGGGGGTTACTCTTCATTGTGGTACACAGGCTTCTCATTACAGTGGCTCCTCTTGTTGCAGAGCACGGGCTCTAGGCGCACAGGCTTCAGCAGTTGCACACGAGGGCTCAGTAGTTGTGGCTCGTGGGCTCTAGAACGCAGGCTCAGTAGTCGTGGCACATGGGCTTAGTTGCTCCGCAGCATGTGGGATCTTCCCGGACAAGGGCTCGAACCCGTGTCCTCTGCATTGGCAGGCAAATTCTTTTTTTTTTTTTTTTAGTTTTATTTACTTTATTTTTGGCTGCGTTGGGTCTTCGTTGCTGCACAGGGGCTTTTCTCTGGTTGCGGCGAGTAGGGGCTACTCTTCATTGCGGTGTGCAGCCTTCTCATTGCGGTGGCTTCTCTTGTTGCAGAGCACAGGCTCTAGGTGTGTGGGCTTCAGTAGTTGTGGCTCACGGGCTAAGTAGTTGTGGCTCATGGGCTCTAGAGTGCAGGCTCAGTAGTTGTGGCGCACGGGCTTAGTTGCTCCGCTGCATGTGGGATCTTCCCGGACCAGGGCTCAAACCTGTGTCCCCTGCATTGGCAGGTGGATTCTTAACCACTGCACCACCAGGGAAGTCCTGATCATGATGTATTACTCTTATACCTATTTTGTTAGCCTTATTATGCCTTTGCTGTAGCCTACCTCAAAGAAGCAGAGTGAGATATTTAAATAAGCACAAAATCATAATGCATGTTCTAAATTAAAATACAAGACAAGAGTAAAGTATGGTCTCTTTTGTAAGCACTTTTTAGTTCCAAATAAGTTTTCAGGTGTATAACTCTTTGGTTTAGCACAAGTTTATCTGCTTTATTAAAATGAGGAAATTAGAAAGTGAATCCTTTCTTTAAGAAAATAAATTTCCATTTGAAGCCAAATGTCTAGTGAAAACTGGATTGCTAGCATTTGCTCTGTCATTAACCTCTGTGAGAATCTCACAGTTCCCACCCTCACTGACTCAAATAGGTCACCATGGACACAGTGCCTCTACCCTTAACCCACGGTGGAGGAGCAACAGCTGTTGAACTGCACTTGGGAATTTTGCCATTCTCTGCTCTTTATAAAATGTCCTGGTGAAACTGTTCAGATAACGTCACAATTGTTTTCAAAAGATTAGGGGAGGGACTTCCCTGGTGGTGCAGTGGTTAAGAATCTGCCTGCCAATGCAGGGGACACGGGTTCGAGCCCTGATCCGGGAAGATCCCACATGCTGCGGAGCAACTAAGTCTGTGCGTCACGACTACTGAGCCTGCGCTCTGGAGCCCAGGAGCCACAACTACTGAGCCCACGTGCCACAACTGCTGAAGCCCGCGCACCTACAGCCCATGCTGTGCAACAAGAGGAGCCACCGCAATGAGAAGCCCATGCACCACAACGAAAAGTAGACCCTGCTCGCCGCAACTAGACAAAGCCCGCGCACAGCAACGAAGATCCAACACAGCCAAAAAAAAAAAAAAAGATTAGGGGAAAAAACATCTTGCAAGAATCATCTGAAATACTGAGCAAAAGCAAAGGACTAAAATTTAATTGAAACTGTGAAGTGAGATAACAAACAGCAAACATAGTACAATACTATAATTAGTGTAATGAGAGGTTTCAGAGCTTTCTTTAAAGTTTCTTCTAGCCAAACTGAGTTTTCAATAACTAAACTGATAGCAGCAGATAGTATTTATTTGGAAGATTCTTTAGGAGCAAATACTTAAACTCTAAGCAAAAAGTACCAAACACTATTATTTTCAGGCTATCATTTCTTTTTTTTTATTTTAAATTAATTTATTTATTTTTGGCTGTGTTGGGTCTTTGTTACTGCACACGGGCTTTCTCTACTTGCAGTGAGCAGGGGCTACTCCTTGTTATAGTGCACGGGCTTCTCATTGTGGTGTTTCCTCTTCTTGCAGAGCATGGGCTCTAGGTGCACGGGCTTCAGTAGTTGCGGCATGTGGGCTCAGTATTTGTGGCCCGTGGGCTCTAGAGTGCAGGTTCAGTAGTTGTGGTGCATGGGCTTAGTTGCTCCACGGCATGTGGGATCTTCCCGGACCAGGGCTCAAACCTATGTCCCCTTTATAGGCAGGCAGATTCTTAACCACTGCACCATCAGGGAAGTCCCCAGACTACCATTTCTAAAGGAAGGAATATTTTTCTGATTTTTGATAAACGTTACATTTCTCATCAACCTACTGCTATTAATTCTAAACTTCAGAAAAATAAAATATGTAGATACAATAGAATCTTACCCTTCCATCTACCTGAATTCTTCCTATATGCAAAACAGATTAAAATGGTTTTAGTTTGTGTTCCGAAAATGTCAAGAATAGTCTGTGATCTGTGATTGAAACTAAATTAAAATCAAAAGGGGTGTCTCTTACCTGTACACCCAGTGGATGAGAAACAAGCACTTAATGAATTATAAAAAATATTTTCTACTTCTCATCATTAATTCTGCTCACTCACCAATCATTAACAACAATCATTATTATGATCACATAAAAATACTTCATTAATACCCTTTGTTGTAAAGCAGATCATCCTACTCTGGGAGATGTTCACTGATCCTTCCCTATGCAAGAGTTAATACATCCTCATCCCTTTGACAGCAGGCTCAGGCATGTGACTTGCTTAGGCCAATGAAAGATGAGTGGAAGAACTCCTTGTGTACAGAAGTTTTAAGAGCCAGTATATACTTACCATGATCTCATTTTCCTTTGCCACAGTATTAATTGTTCACCAGACAGGGGCTGGATCTTGAAAACGGCACGGTGCAGAGCTGAAGTAAATCTGCAATGAACATGAAACATGAGCAAGACAGCAACCTTTGTGGTAAGTCCCTCAGATTTGGAGGCCATTTGTTACTATAGGAGTCTCTAAACTCTCCTGATACAGACACATAAATTTACCGAAAGCCCTGTTCTTTCCACAACCATGCTATTGGTTCATATGGCCAGACACTGTTTGATTTGCGCAGCAAATAAACAATCTTGGCATCTATTAAACCAGTAAAAACTAAAAAATTTTGTATATTCAATAAAATTTTGTATGATCATTTCCATTTCTGTGACATATTTTTCTCATTTATTTCTTTCCTGAAAGCTGTATAAGCCTGGTTTTGCCTTTCTTAAGAGATTTAGAAATAATAGCATAAATGTGATCATATGCATATTTTTTCATATAATTTTTTAATCTTCTTTTACCTGTGTTGCACATTTCTCTACTCCTCAAACCACTCAACCCTCTCACTCCTTGCAAGATAACTCAAATTAACAACCTAGTATGCATATTTTCAGTTTTGGTTTACATTCGTATATGCAGATATACACATATAAATGTGTGTTTTTGTCATTGTTTGATTTACAAAAAAAGCAGGGGGAGACATTTTTATACATACTCTTTTGAAACTTCCTTTTCTCATTCAACAATACCTGGTAAGGATCCCACCACCTCATCCTCAATATCTACTAATTCATTCTTTTAAATTAATGCATAATAGTCCATGGTATGGATATATCATAGTTCATTCAGGCATTTATCTATTTGGGGTATTCAGTTTATGTCTAACTTTTTACCACTACAAACAATGTTGTAATAATCATTTTTGTACACACATGTTTATGAATCAGTCATTTCATTCCCATCAGAAAGATTCCCAGGAGTAGAATTTTGGGTCTAAGGGTATATGTATTTTTTATTTTATTAGATAATGCCAGATAGATTTTCCAAAGAGTAACAACACTTTATATTCCATCCCAATGAGTATTGTAGTTCTCATTAATTTCTGCCTCTTATAGGTATAAAATTAGATTCCATTGTTATTTTAATTTGCACTTTCCAGATTACTAAGGACATTTCAAATATTTCTTGGCCATTTAGACTTAATCTTCAGTAAACTGTCTATACATGTGCTTTGCCTAATTTTCCTTTGGATTAAATGCCTTTTTCTTCTCAGTTTGTGAGAGTTAGATGTCAAACACAGAGATGCCACACTCAGATTCTGCTTCAATAAAGGGCTCACTCTGCAGCTGCAAGGCGTATGGTTCACTGGCAGCCTTCAGCTGTCCAGTAACTTAGGGTGCACGTCAACTTTTGAGTCATGGTCTTATTCTTCTTGAAGAAGCCCCTTACCAATGAATGAGTGAGGCGTTGATAGCTGAGGACAAGCTCTTCTCTTCTCTGGGCAATCTCCAGCCAGTGGGTCCTGGCCATTTCCACCGTGGCAGGACTCCTCCAACAGGCAATCACGGCTCCAGAGCTGCCCCTTGGGCTGGTTGAGATTTTGTCAGGTCTGTACCTAAGCTCCTCCTGCCCAATCCTGCTCTTCCCTTTTTCCTCTGCTGTGTTACTTTCCAATAAACCTTTTGTACCTCTAACTCATCATGCTTCTCAGAGAACCCAACCAACATATTATAGATGTTAACAGTTATTATGTTATCTGCTCTTGTAACATTTTTTCCAGAACTGTTTATTGGTATTTTTGCATATACACTATGTTAATTTTCATATAATCAAATATGTCTCTTCTCAGCATTGGTTAGGAAACACTTTCCAACGCCTAGATTGTACATGTAATCTCCTACCTTTTTTGTAAGATTTTTATTGCTTTTCTATAACATATAAGTATTTGGTTTTTCTATAATTTATTTTTAAATTTAGTTTATATGTCTATATAAGTGTGTACAAAGTTAAGTAAATTTAAAAAAAATAAGATGGTGGTCTACTTTTTATTTTCTTCATGAACTAATCTATTCTTTTCTTACTGAATTGAATTATCCTTCTTGTCATATATTAAATTCTTACATGTACTTCAGTCTACTTCTGAGTTTTCTGTCCTGATTCCCATCCAATATGTATTAATTTGATTATAGTGACTTTGTGGTATGTTCTTATACCCATGATCACTCCATATTGTAGCTAGAGGGACTTACCTAAAGAAAAAAACCCGACTCCCCACTATGAAGCTTTATTGGCTTCCCAGTGCCAGCTGAATAGGGTCCAGGCTCTTTGGCATATGTGGCCATGGCTCCTATCTACATCCCTAGCTTCCTTTCTGATTACTCCACTTCTCTTCATTCATACTTTAGGACTATCAGGCTACTTAAAGTCCACTGAATACCACATGCTGTTTCATGCTGTCACATTCTGGTTACACGAAAAGTCTTTCCCACCTCTCTTTGCTGAACTAACCATGATTCTTTCTGCAAAATTCAGTTCAGACTTCATCTTTTCCAGGAAGACTTTCCAAAACCCACAGCTTACACTTTACCCTCCATTAATATGTTGGTACCTACTATACTACATTGATACATTTCTTTAAATGTGTCTGCCTTCTGCTCTAGGTTGTAAAATTCATTTCTTATTCGTTTTTGTACATTTTGAACTTGACCCTATGATACAAAAAAAGCATTCAATACATTTTTCTTAAACTATTAAATTAGAGCAATGGTCCTCTGGCCATTCCCCTCTGAGGATGCGGGAAGAAAATATTAGGACTTATATTTATACTTATCTAAAATGAATAAGAAGTAAATCAAGCTTTGCCCATGTTAATATGCAGGTTCCACTGACACCATCACTTGATCCCTATGTGGGTGAAAGGGGTATTTTGAGGGATGATTGGGAGTTTCAGAACTTGGAGAAGTTGACAGTGCCAACTCATTACCTGGTACATAAATCCAGTTAAATAAATTTTAAATTTATATTGTATAGTTTAAATTAAACTAACCCAAAATGGATGGATGCCTTAAAATATTCCTGGAAAACATCTTGAATTGAAGATAATTCTAGTGAGCATTTCAAAAATAGCAGAGCTGACCCTTCTCCTGTTCAATACAAGGACATAATTCCTTATATTAAGAGGAAAAAACAATGACCATATATCTGACAAGAAGTCAGCCAAAATAATTTTTTTTAGTTTTTGACATGCAGATACACATTCACTTCTGAAAACAACCATGACCAGTGACAAAACATTTTAAAGAAATATTTGCTTCATCTTTTTAAAACTCTTTTGTGTATGTTTTATGATGTGCATAAATACTAGTAAAGAAAAAAATACATATAATAGATAAATAAATAAATATAAATGACGGATATCCTCAAAAACCAGTAAGAAAGTGAAAACTAAAGTGTGGAGACCCCTGCAGAAGAGTGAGGTCCTCAGGGTCTGTTCATGTTTTATTAGGCCAGGAAGATGGAGGAAGTATTCATCAAACATGTTGAGGATGAAAGAAAATCCTTTACCATGAATTACCACAGGGAAAGGATGGGAAGGAACTTAATGGTAGAAAGAAGAATCGTAAAAGGAAGCTTGAAGGAGAGTCTAGGAAAGTAAACAGGAGCAAAGCAAAAACCTCATGAAGAGGAACTGGTCCATTTCATTAGGAATCAGCACAGCAGTCAAGGCATTCAAGCCATCAGAACAATTCAAATTTGTCAAGGTATTTCCCAAGGCATTCCCCTACACTAGACAGCCATTGCTCAAGTCCACTTTCTCAAAAGGAAAAAGGAACAAGCAAAAGGAAAATTTGCATTTTGAGTGCATAATCAAATAAGCTGTACCCAAACCAAACTAATAAATTCAGTGGGCCAAAGTAACTAGTATCACAAAAGCCTAAATTAAACTGAGACATTTGTGTGCCTATATTTGTTTCATAAACAAAGTCCCTGGAGATTGGTTCAAGATGGTGGAGTAGAAAGACGGATGCTCACACCCTCTTGAGAGAGCACCAGAATCACAACTAACTGCTGAACAATCATCGACAGGAAGACATTGGACCTCGCCAAAAAACATACCCCACATCCAAAGACAAAGGAGAAGCTGCAAGGAGATGTAAGGAGGGGCATAATCATAATAAAATTAAATCCCATAACCGCAGGGTGGGTGACTCACAAACTGTAGAACAATTATACCACAGAAGTCCACCCACAGCAGTGAAGGTTCTGAGCCACATTTCAGGCTTCCCAATCTGGGAGGCTGGCAACAGGAAGAGGAATTCCCAGAGAATTAGACTTTGAAGGCTAGCGGGATTTGGTTGCAGGACTTCGACAGGACTGGGGGCAACAGAGACTCCACTCTGTGTGTGCCCTCCACTGTTTGTGTCAGGGCACACACAAAGTAGTATGCACATCAGGACCCAGGGTGAAGGGGCAGTGACCCCATAGGAGACAGAACCAGACCTATCTTCTAGTGTTGGAGGGTCTCCTGCAGATGCAGTGGGGGGATGGCTGTGGCTCACCACAGGGACAAGGACACTGGCAGCAGAAGTACGGGGAAGTACTCCTTGGTGTGAGCCCTCCCAAAGGCAGCCATTAGCCCTGCCAAAGAGCCTGTGGGCTCCAGTGCTGGGTCACCTCAGGCCAAACAACTGACAGGGAGGGAACTCAGTCCCACCTATCAGCAGACAGGTGGATTAAAGTTTTACAGAGCTCTGCCTACCAGAGCAACACCCCACTCTACCAACCACCAGTCCCTCCCATCAGGAAGCTTACACAAGACTCTTAGATACCCTCATCCACCAGAAGGCAGACAGCAGAAGCAACAAGAACTACAATCCTGCAGCCTGTGGAACGAAAACCACATTCACAGAGAGACAAAATGAAAAGGCAGAGGACTATGTACCAGATGAAGGAACAAGATAAAACACCAGAAAAAAAACTAAATGAAGTGGACACAGGCAACCTTCTAGAAAAAGAATTCAGAATAATGATAGTGAAGATGATCCAGGACATCAGAAAAAGAATGGAGGCTGAGATCGAGAAGATGCAAGAGATGTTTTAAAAAGACCTAGAAGAACTAAAGACAAAACATTTAGAAGAATTAAAGAACAAACAAACAGAGATGAACAATATAATAACTGAAATGAAAAATACACTAGAAGGAATCAACAGCAGAATAACTGAGGCAGAAGAACGGATAAGTGACCTGGAAGACAGAATGGTGGAATTCACTGCTGTGGAACAGAATAAAGAAAAAAGAATGAAAAGAAATGAAGACAGCCTAAGAGACCTCTGGGACAACATTAAATGCACCAATGTTCACTTTATAGGGGTCCCAGAAGGAGAAGAGAGAGAGAAAGGACCAGAGAAAATATTTGAAGACATTATAGTCAAAAATTTCCCTAACACACAGAGAGTCCCAGTCAGGATAAACCCAAGGAGAGACATGCCGAGACACATAGTAATCAAACTGAGAGATGTTAAAGACAAACAAAAATTATGAAAAGCAACAAGGGAAAAATAACAAATAACATACAAGGGAACTCCCGTAAGCTTAACAGCTGATTTCTCAGCAGAAACCCGACAAGCCAGAAGGGAGTGGCATGATATATTTAAAGTGATGAAAGGGAAGAAACTACAACCAAGATTACTCTACCAGGCAAGGATCTCATTCAGATTCGACAGAGAAATCAAAAGCTTTACAGACAAGCAAAAGCTACGAGAATTCAGCACCACCAAACCAGCTCTACAACAAATGCTAAAGAAACCTCTCTAAGTGGGAAACACAAGAGAAGAAAAGGACCTACAAAAACAAACCCAAAACAATTAAGAAAATGGTAATAGGAACATACATATCGGTAATTACCTTAAATGTGAACAGATTAAATGTTCCAATCGAAAGACACAGGCTCGCTGAATGGATACAAAAATGAGACCCATATATATGCTGTCTACAAGAGACCCACTTCAGACTTAGGGACACATACAGACTGAAAGTGAGGAGATGGAAAAAGATACTTCATGCAAATGGAAATCAAAAGAAAGCTGGAGTAGCAATATTCATATCAGATAAAATAGACTTTAAAATAAAGCATGTTACAAAAGACAAGGAAGGACACTATGTAATGATCAAGGGATCGATCCAAGAAGAAGACATAACAATTATAAATATATATGCACCCAACATAGGAGCACCTCAATATATAAGGCAACTGCTAATAGCTCTAAAAGATAAAATCAACAGTAACACAATAATAGTGGGGGACTTTAACACGTGACTTACACCAATGGACAGATCATCCAGACAGAAAATTAATAAGGAAACACAAGCTTTAAATGATACAACAGACCAGATGAATTTAATTGATATTTATAGGACATTCATCCAAAAATAGCAGACTACACTTTCTTCTCAAGTGCACACGGAACATTCTCCAAGATAGATCACATCTTGGGTAACAAATCAAGCATCGGTAAATTTAAGAAAAGTGAAATCATATCAAGCATCTTTTCCAACCACAATGCTATGAAATTAGAAACAAATTACAGGAAAAAAAAACATAAAAAACACAAACACATGGAGACTAAATAATATGTTACTAAATAACCAAGAGATCACTGAAGAATTCAAAGAGGAAATAAAAAAATACCTAGAGACAAATGACAATGAAAAACGATGATCCAAAACATATGGGATGCAGCAAAAGCAGTTCTAAGAGGGAAGTTTATAGCAATACAATCTTACCTCAAGAAACAAGAAAAATCTCAAACAAACAGTCTAACCTTACACCTAAAGGAACTACAGAAAGAAAAACAAACAAAACACAAAGTTAGCAGAAGGAAAAAAATCATAAATATCAGAGCAGAAATAAATGAAATACAAACAAAGAAAACAATAGCAAATATCAATAAAACTAAAAGCTGGTTCTGTGAGAAAATAAACAAAATTGATAAACCTTTAGCCAGATTCATCAGAAAAGAGACAGAGGGGACTCAAATCAATAAAATTAGAAATGAAAAAGGAGAAGTAACAACTGACACTACAGAAATACAAGTCATCATTAGAGACTATTACAAGCAACTCTCTGCCAATAACATGGACAACCTGGAAGAAATGGACAAATTCTTAGAAAGGTATAACCTTCCACAACTGAATCGGGAAGATATAGAAGATATGAACAGACCAATCACAAGTAATGAAATTGAAACTGTGATTAAAAATCTTCCAACAGGGACTTCCTTGGTGGCGCAGTGGTAAAGAATCCACCTGCCAATGCAGGGACACAGAGTCAAGCACTGGTCTGGGAAGATCCCACATAATGCAGAGTAACTAAGCCCATGCACCACACCTACTGAGCCTCTGCTCTAGAACCCACAAGACACAACTACTGAGCCCGTGTGCCACAACTACTGAAGCCCACACACCTACAGCTCATGCTCCACAAAAAGAGAAGCCACCACAATGAGAAGCCCATGCACCACAATGAAGAGTAGCCTCCATGCACTGCAACTAGAGAAAGCCCACGTGCAGAAACGAAGACCCAATGTAGCCAAAAATAAATAAATAAAATAAATAAATTTATTTTTTTTAAATCTTCCAACAAAGAAAAGTCCAGGACCAGATGGCTTCACAGGTGAATTCTATCAAATATTTAGAGAAGAGCTAACACCCATTCTTCTCAAACTCTTCCCAAAAATTGCAGAGGAAGGAACACCCCCAAACTCATTCTATGAGGCAGGCATCACCCTGATAGCAAAACCAGACAAAGATACTATAAAAAAATTAAATTACAGACTAATATCACTGATGAACATAGATGCAAAAATCCTCAAGAAAATCCTAGCAAACAGAATCAAACAACACATTAAAAGGATCATACACTGTGATGAAATAGGATTTATCCCAGAGATGCAAGGCATCTTCAATATACACAAATCAATCAATGTGATACACCGTACTAAAAAAATTAAGAAATAAAAACCATATGATCCTCTCAATAGATGCAGAAAAAGTTTGACAAAATTCAACACCCATTTATGATTAAAAAAAAAAAAAAAACCTCTCCAGAGGGCTTCCCTGGTGGCGCAATGGTTGAGAGTCCACCTGCCGATGCAGGGGACACAGGTTCGTGTCCCAGTCTGGGAAGATCCCACATGCCACAGAGCGGCTGGGCCCGTGAGCCATGGCCGCTGAGCCTGTGCGTCCAGAGCCTGTGCTCCGCAACGGGAGAGGCCACAACAGTGAGAGGCCCACGTACCACAAAAAAAAAAAAAAAAAAAAAAAAAAAAACTCTCCAGAAACTGGGTATAGAGGGAAACTACCTTAAAATAATAAAGGCTATAGACAACAAACCCACAACAAACATCATTCTCAATGGTGAAAAACTGAAAGCATTTCCTCTAAGATCAGGAAGAAGACAAGGCGGTCCACTCTCGCCACTATTATTCAACATAGTTTTGGAAGTCCCAGCCACAGCAATCAGAGAAGAAAAAGAAATAAAAGGAATACAAATTGGAAAAGAAGAAGTAAAACTGTCACTCTTTGCAGATAACATGATACTATACATAGATAATCCTAAAGATGCTATCAGAAAACTTCTAGAACTAATCAATGAATCTGGTAAAGTTGTAGGATATAAAATTAATGCACAGAAATCTCTTGCATTCCTATACACTAACAAGAAAGGATCAGAAAGAGAAATTAAGGAAACAATCCCATTCACCATTTCAACAAAAAGAATAAAATACCTAGGAATAAACCTACCCAATGAGGTAAAAGACCTGTACTCAGAGAACTATAAGACACTGATGAAAGAAATCAAAGATGAAACAAACAGATGGAGAGATATACCATGTTCTTGGATTGGAAGAATCAATATTGAGAAAATGACTATACTACCCAAAGCAATCTACAGATTCAATGCAATCCCTATCAAATTACCAATGGCATTTTTACAGTAGAACAAAAAATCTTAAAATTTGTATGGAGACAAAAAAGAACCTGAATAGCCAAAGCAATCTTGAGGGAAAAGAAAAACAGATCTGGAGGAATCAGACTCCCTGACTTAGACTATACTACAAAGCTACAGTAATCAAGACAATATGGTATCAGCACAAAAACAGAAATATAGATCAATGGGACAGGATAGAAAGCCTAGAGATAAACCCACACACCTATGGTCAACTAATCTATGATGAAGGAGGCAAGGATATACAGTGGAGAAAAGACAGTCTCTTCAATAAGCAGTATTGGGAAAACTGGACAGCTACATGTAAAAGAATTAAATTAGAACACTCCCTAACACCATACACAAAAGTAAACTCAAAATGGATTAAAGACCTAAATCTAAGACTGGACACTATAAAACTCTTAGAGGAAAACATAGAAAGAACACTCTTTGACATAAATCACAGCAAGATCTTTTCTGACCCACCTCCTAGAGTAATGGAAATAAAAACAAAAATAAACAAATGGGACCTAATGAAACTTCAAAGCTTTTGCACAGCAAAGGAAACTATAAACAAGATGAAAAGACAACGCTCAGAATGGGAGAAAATATTTGCAAATGAAGCAACAGACAAAGGATTAATCTCCAAAATATATGAACAGCTCATGCAGCTCAATATTTTTTAAAAAACCCAATCAAAAAATGGGCAGAAGACCTAAACAGACATTTCTCCAAAGAAGACATACAAATGGCCAAGAGGCTCATGAAAAGCTGCTCAACATCACTAATTATTAGAGAAATGCAAATCAAAACTACAATGAGGTATCACCTCACACCAGTTAGATTGGGCATCATCAGAAAATCTACAAACAACAAATGCTGGAAAGGGTGTGGAGAAAAGGGTACCCTCTTGCACTGCTGGTGGGAATATAAATTGATACAGCCACTATGGAGAACAGTATGAAGGTTCCTTAAAAAATTAAAAATAGAATTACCATATGACCCAGCAATCTCATTACTGGGCATATACCTGGAGAAAACCATAATTCAAAAAGACACATGCATCCCAAGGTTCGTTTCAGCACTATTCACAATAGCCAGGTCATGGAAGCAACCTAAATGCCCATCGACAGACGAATGGATAAAGAAGACGTCATACATATATACAATGGAATATTACTCAGCCATAAAAAGGAACAACATTGGGTCATTTGTAGAGAACTGGATGGACCTAGAGATTGTCATACAGAGTGAAGTAAATCAGAATGAGAAAAAAATATATCGTATATTAACGCATATATGTGGAATCTAGAAAAATGGCACAGATGGAACGGTTTGCAAGGCAGAAATAGAGACACAGATGTAGAGAACAAACGTATGGACACCAAGGGGGGAAATGGGGGTAGGGTAGGTGGTGGTGGTGGGTTGAATTGGGAGATTAGGATTGACATATATACACTAATGTGTATAAAATAGATAACTAATAAGAACCTGCTGTATAAAAAATAAAATAAAATTTTAAATAAATAAAGTCCTTAAGTTAATCATATTTTTACTACTGTGGGGAAATAGAGCTCAGCAGAACAACAGAACATCAACAATCAATCAATCATTGAGCTCCTATTGAATGTAGGTTTTGTGCTAAAACTTTTATGTGCATTATCTCAATTAATCTACAGCTTGAAGTAGTAAATGCTATCATCCTTATTTGGGGGATGGAAAACAGAGGTTATATAACTCTCTCCAGGGCACACAGCAGAGTCAGAATCCAAAGCCTCACCACCACCACCACCACTGGATCACTATATTATAACACTACCCCCTCAAAACTTGACATCTCCCAAGCTTATCATCAGATGATAGTCAATGAAGCTACTCCAGATGCTCAAACGATGGCTTTGAATTTTGGTTGCCTCTAAAAATTTTCATTGCTTCAAGGAGACCCAGCCTTAAACACATCCACATATATTGTGGAAGGGCAAATACAAATTACAAATAAGAGGCTTAATTCTCCCTTCTGAAAATAAGGGAAGAGACTTCTCCCCTTCTCCTTTTTCTTTCAGACTTTCTTTCTCTGTGCTTTTCAAATTATGTAAATCTGTATAGTGGCTAAATAAGCCTCTTGCCAGTCTCACAACTCAGAAATGTTTCCTCAAGAACCATCTTTTTTTAGTGCAACTTTTGGAAATTCAAATTTCAAGAGTTATAGCTCCCCTATTTCTCAGTTTCAGTAAGAAGGTAAGAGCCTAACTTAGGTGGTTGCCTGGCTCTAATTTGCAAAACTACTTCCTGTTACAAAGATATGAGAAGTTTGTTTTTCCTCTGGATAAAGACAATAAGATGGTCACCCCAGTTACCAGGTAAATTTGGGATGGACTATGTGTGACGTAATGGGTTGTATCTGCTTGGCTATATAAAGGGGTGGGGGTAAGATTCGTTTCTGTCTTTGCAGTCTCTTAAGGGTGGATTGCCTGTCATGGGTACCACAGGTCTCATGCTTATTCAATAATGAAACTGTTTTCTGCCTCTATCACTTTTGTGGAGAGGTTTTCTGGGTGCAAGAAGGTTTTGGTTTTTAATTATGTTTCCCCAGTGATAACCAATATGGATATTTTCTTGAGCATGGAACCAACAGAGGACAAACTCACGGAAAGATAGTTTCAAGCCTACAAGTCCTTAAATACAATGTGCAACCTGGATTTTCACACAGTCTTAGGTTACTGGATCTATGCTACTGGTATTCACTGCAATCTCTGAGGTGCCCTCTCTAAGAAAAAAGTTTGAATTTTTCCTGGAATTATTGTTTCTGTCATGTGTTCCTTCAACCAAAAGCAAGCAGTGGTAACCTGCTTAATCCCATTGTGGAGAAAAAGTCACTCAATAGTTATGAAGTTACTTTAGTATATGCTGTGGTGTGCCCAAATCCACTTCAGTACTGAAACCTTGTTCCACCAGATGTTGGGGGTGTGGGTTGTTCTCAGCTGAGCCCCATTCCAGAAGTTGCCATAAGCTGAAGAGAGTCATCATGTCCAAAGTCAGGTCTACTCCCTGAGAGAAGGCTGAATTCAGCGACAATAGACTGTAGAGCAGGGGGGGTGAGGGGGAATCCTGATCACTAGGGACAACTTTGAAAGTCATCCTAGGATTGCTGAGGACTCTATTGCAACATCACAATTCAACGTCTTCTGCCCAGTTCTGTTTCCCTCACTCTTCTCAGGTGCTGTTCCCAAGCACAGGTCCGCAAAAAACCCCTGCCTGCAAATCTCAGAGTCTGTTTCCTGAGGAACTCAACTTGAAACACTCACCCAGATGAAAATTTTTCCAAATGTCAAGCAGTTACGTATTTCTGAAAATGTGATAGTAAAACATGATGAACATAAAACAGTGTCTCCTGATACCATCTTAAAATGTGCAGAAGCTATCTTTAGGCAGGGCTGCAACTGTCCCATTCAGCACCTTTTTATGAATTAGAAAAAGGCTCTCCCATTGAATGGATGGGGCCCTGTGGCTACAAGGTGATGTGAGTGGAGGAGCAAGGACTGGATTTCAGCCTACTCACTACTTTGGCCAGACACCCTTACGCACTGTATAATCTACACCACAGTACATGGTGGTCTGCCTTAGGTACAAAAGATCAGTGTGCACCAAGGCAACAACTGCATGCTACTCAAACAATGTAGTTGCTGGAGGAGAGCAGACCAGTGACAATTCAATTCAATAAATGTTTATAAACAGATGTTTGAAATGTCAAGGAGAGAAGAACACTAGGGACATGATATGACGTATTGCCAAGATGCTTAAGGGTGTAAGAAAAATGCATTAAGAGGTGTCATGATTGTAGCTGTGAAAATATCACATGCATCTGAAGGAAACCAGAATATATCACCCCAAAATATGTCTCTTTGACATACTAATTTGAAAGCAATTAAGAAGCAGTAAATGCAGAAAAATCCCCCTTTTCTTCCTAAAGAAAGAAAACAAATTCTCCTATCAGCCTAGAAGAATCTGCAAACAAATCTTGTTAAACTAACCCTATCTTACTAGTTACTTCTTCACCATTTACTATCTCTAGCCCAAACCCTTTCATCCTGTCAATTCCTTACAAATTTATTGTTTCTTTGTGTAAAAGGTATAAAAGCTTCCTGTTCTGGTCACTTCTCAGGGTCTTCATTCTCTTGTGAAGGCTCCCATGTACATGTGAAAATTCAATAAAATGTGTATGCTTTTCTCCCGTTAATCTGTCTTTGTCAGTTTAATTTTCAGACCCAGCCAAGGACCCTAAGATGGTTGAGGAAAACTTTTTCCTCCCTTACAGTTCAAATCCAAGAATGAGATAAGAATGGGAAGAGAATAAAAACCAGCAAACTTAGTGGTCAGGAGGTGAGGCAAACACTGTAGGACTGAGTCTACAAGGGAATAATATGTTCTGGGTAATCATTCTCGCCCTGAAGTCTTGCTGTGGGTCGTATTTTTGTACACAGTAGTATTATTTGCCCTTAAGGAACTATCTGAGAATGTTCAAAGGATTATACAGGTGAGATGTTCCAAACATGAGGTCTTTCCCTAAAAAGCAACTGAAAACATGTGTATAATTATCAAACCATACTTGTGTGATGAATCAAGAAAAAAGTTCTCTACGGACTTGAGGACACGGGGGTGAAGGGGAAGCTGGGACGAAGTGAGAGAGTAGCATTGACATATATACACTACCAAATGTAAAATAGATAGCTAGTGGGAAGCAGCTGCATAGCACAGGGAGATCAGCTCAGTGCTTTGTGACCCCCTAGAGGGGTGGGATAGGGAGGATAGGAGGGAGGCTCAAGAGGGAGGGGATATGGGGACATGGATACTTACAGCTGATTCACTTTGTTGTACAACAGAAACTAACACAACATTGTAAAGCAATTATACTCCAATAAAGATATGAAAAAAAAAAAGAAAAGAAAAAGGTTCTCTGGCAATGATTGACTGTTCTTCACTCTCAGTCCAGAAGGAAGAGTAAAATAGTTAGGTGGAGGGTGCAGTGAGGGTTGTCTATTAATTTAGTCTCTTATTCTATAAATATTTATGAGCTCCTACCTTATGCTGCACAACAGGTTCTACATTGTATATTCTTGTGTCTAAGTAGTTGCTCAAAGTAAACAGCATAATCAAATAAACCCATTAACTTTTATAAGGAATTTTCCAGTAAATCAGAAATTGCTCTTAAAATTGCTCTAAACTATCTCTATAACATTCTCTCTACATAGAAGTATTGTGTTCCTGGTAGAAGAAAAGGAAATCTTACCTCTTTGCTTCCTTAAGGCAGATTGTTTTTTGTTTGTTTGTTTGTTTGTTTGTTTTTGTGGTACGCAGGCCTCTCACTGTTGTGGCATCTCCTGTTGCAAAGCACAGGCTCCGGACGCGCAGGCTCAGCGGCCATGGTTCATGGGCCCAGCCGCTCCGTGGCATGTGGGACCTTCCTGGATCGGGGCACGAACCCTGCATCGGCAGGCGGACTCTCAACCACTGCACCACCAGGGAAGCCCCTAGGCAGATTGTTTTTCAATCCTGTCCCTCACCTCTCCTATTTCAAATATCCAACCAGCACAGAGAAAAAGAAAGCACCTAATAATCCTCCAAAATACAACAATAGGTTAATAGAACTTAGAACAAGAAATAAATAAAATGGAAGCAGAGGCATCTTTTAAACATGTCTTTTCATGTTGTTTTATCTACCAAGTTAAGTCACTCCCTGGTCTGGGGTATTTCTGCACCTGGCAACACTTCTATGCTTCCACTTAGCACACTGAGTGTATAAATATTCTATTTACTTAGCTCCTTTTCCCACTAGACCACAGGCTATGGAAGAGCGAGAACCAGGTCTTAATCACTGCCATATCCCCTGCCTTAAAGGCTGGTCCACAGGAGGTAAGCAAATGGTTATCTAGGTCTATAAGCTAGAGAAGCATCCAAAGGATTATCAAGAAGAGAACTGCTGAAAATAGATATTAGGCATTAGAATCTGAAGCTAGCAAACTTAAGAGGCAGGAACAGGAGAACTGCCAGTAAGGGAAGGCAAACAAGAAAGAGGGTAAGCTTGGGTAAATCTCTTAACAGACTGTGTGAAGAAAAAAGATGAGGGACACTGGGACACTAGCACAAAATATAAGAAAATGGGATATTCCCATTTTAAATTGCATCAAAGAGAAATAAAATACCTAGGAATAAACCTAGCCAAGGAGGGTAAAGACATACTCTGAGAACTATAAAACACTGATAAAGGAAATCAAAGGTGATTCAAGAAAATGGAAAGAAATCTGATGCCCTTGGATTAGAAGAATTAATAGTTAAAATGGCCACACTACCCAAAGCAATCTACAGATTTAATGTAATCCCTATCAAATTACCCATAACATTTTTCACAGAACTAGAACAAATAATCCTAAAATTTATATGGAACCACAAAAGACCCCAAATTGACAAAGCAAACCTAAGAAAAAAGAACAAAGCTGGAGGCATAACCCTTCCAGACTTCAGACAATACTACAGAACTACAGTAATCAAAACAGCGAGGTATTGGCACAAAAACAGACATATAAACGGAACAGAATAAAGAGCCCAGAAGTAAACCCACACAACTATAGTCAATTAATCTTTGACAAAGAGCACAAGAATATGCAATGGAGAAAAGACAGTCTCTTCAGCAAGTGGTGTTGGGAAAACTGGACAGCCTCATGTAAATCAATGAAGTTAAGACACTCCCAAACAACATACACAAAAATAAGCTCAAAATGGCTTAAAGACTTAAGACGTGACACCATAAAACTCCTAGAAGAGAACATAGGCAAAACATTCTCTGACATAAATAGTAGCAATGTTTTCTTAGATCAGCCTCCCAAGGCAATAGAAATAAAAGCAAAAATAAACAAATGGGAACTAATCAAACTTATAAGCTTTTGCAGAGCAAAGGAAGCCATAAACAAAATGAAAAAACAGCCTACAGAATGGGAGAAAATATTTGCAAATGATGCAACCGACAAGACCTTAATGTCCAAAATATACAAACAACGCATACAACTCAATAACAAAACAAACAAAAATCAAAAAAGGGGCAAAAGACCTAAATAGACATTTTTCCAAAGAAGACATACATGTGGCAAACAGAGAAATGCAAATCAAAACTACATTGAGGTATCACCTCACACTGGTCAGAATGGCCATCATTAAAGTCTACAAATAATAAATGCTGGAGAAAGGGTGCGGAGAAAAGGGAACTCTCCTACACTGTTGATGGGAATGTAAATTGGTGCAGCCACTGGAAAACAGTATACAGGTTTCTCAAAAAACTAAAACTAGAGTTGCCATATGATCCAGCAATCCCACTCGTGGGCATATATCTTGAAAAGACAAAAAGCTCTAATTCAAAAAGATACACGCACCCCAGTGTACATAGCGGCAACATGTACAATAGTCAAGACATGGAAACACTATATATATATATACACATATATATATATGTAGTCCATTTATATATATAAATGGAATATTAATACATAGTCCAGTTATATATATAAATGGAATATTACTCAGCCATTAAAAAAGAATAAAACAGTGGAGGAGGAGACCTTCAAGATGGCGGAAGAGTAAGACGTGGAGATCACCTTCCTCCCAACAAATACATCTACACGTGGAACAACTCCTACAGAACACCTACTGAATCTGGCAAAAGACCTCAGGCCTCCCAAAAGGCAAGAAACTCCCCAAGTACCTGGGTAGGGCAAAAGAAAAAAGAAAAAACAGAGACAAAAGAATAGGGATGGGACCTGCACCTCTGGGAAGGAGCTGTGAAGGAGGAAAGGTTTCCACACACTAGGAAGCCCCTTCACTGGCGGAGATGGAGGATGGGCGGCGGGGAAGCTTTGGGGCTATGGAGGAGAGCGCAGCAACACGGGTGCAAAGGGCAAAGCGGAGAGATTCCCACACAGAGGATCGGTGCCGACCAGCACTCACCAGTCCGAGAGGCTTGTCTGCTCATCTGCCGGGGAGGGCGGGGCTGGGAGCTGAGGCTTGGGCTTCAGTTGGATCCCAGGGAGAGGGCTGGGGTTGGCTGCGTGAACACAGCCTGAAGGGGGCTAGTGCGCCACAGCTAGCCGGGAGGGAGTCCAGGAAAAGGTCTGCAACTGCCTACGAAGCAAGAGACTTTTTCTTGCCTCTTTGTTTCGGGGTGCATGAGGAGAGGGGATTAAGAGCGCCGCTTAAAGGAGCTCCAGAGATGGGCACAAGCCACGGCTATCAGTGCGGATCCCAGAGATGGGCATGAGACACTAAGGCTGCTGCTGCAGCCACCAAGAAGCCTGTGTGCAAGCACAGGTCACTATCCACACCTCCCCTCCCAGGAGCCTGTGCAGCCCGCCACTGTCAGGGTGCCGTGATCCAGGGACAACTTTCCCGGGAGAACGCACGGCGCACCTCAGGCTGTTGCAATGTCACACTGGCCTTTGCCGCTGTAGGCTCCCCCCGCATCTGCACCCCTCCCTCCCCCCGGCCTGAGTGAGCCAGAGCCCCCAAATCAGCTGCTACTTTAACCCCATGCTGTCTCAGCAAAGAACAGATGCCCTCAGACGACCTACACACAGAGATGGGGCCAAATCCAAAGCTAAACCCCTGTAGCTGTGCGAACAAAGAAGAGACAGGGAAATCTCTCCCAATAGCCTCAGGAGTAGTGGATTAAATCTCCACAATCAGTTTGATGTACCCTGCATCTGTGGAATACCTGAATAGACAAGGTATCATCCCAAACTGAGGCAGTGGACCTTAGGAGCAACGATATATATTTTTTCTTCCTTTTTCTCTTTCTGTGAGTGTGTATGTGTATGCTTCTGTGTGTAATTTTGTCTGTATAGCTTTCCTTTTACCATTTGTCCTAGGGTTCTGTCTGCCCTTTTTGTTTGTTTGTTTGTTTGTATAGTTTTTAGCACTTCTTATCATTGGTGGATTTGTTTTTTGGTTTGGTTGCTCTCTTCTTTCTCTCTTTTTTTTAAATTACATTTCAAATTTTTTTATTTTTAATAGTTTTAATTTTAATAACTTTATTCTCTCTCTCTCTCTCTCTCTCTCTCTTTCTTTCTTTCTTTCTCCTTTTTATTATGAGCCATGTGGATGACAGGATGTTGGTGCTCCCACTGGATGTCAGGCCTCTGCCTCTGAGGTGGAAGAGCCAAGTTCCAGACATTCGTCCACCAGAAACCTCCCAGCTCCACGTAATATCAAATGGCGAAAGCTCTCCAGGAGATATCCATCTCAACGTCAAGACCCAGCTCCACTCAATGACTAGCAAGCTACAGTGCTGGACACCCTATGGCAAACAATTAGCAAGACAGGAACACAACCGCACCCACTAGCAGAAAGGTTGCCTAAAATCATAATAAGGTCATGGAAACCCCAAAACACCACCAGATGCAGACCTGCCCACCAGAAAGACAAGATCCAGCCTCATCCACCAGAACACAGGCCCCACCAACAGGAAGCTTACAAAACCAACTAAACCAACCTTAGCCACTGGGGGCAAACACCAAAAACAACGGGAACTATGAACCTGCAGCCTGCAAAAAGGAGACCCCAAACACAGTAAGTTAAGCAAAATGAGAAGACACAAAAACACACACCAGATGAAGAAGCAAGGTAAAAACCCACCAGACCAAACAAATGAAGAGGAAATAGGCAGTCTACCTGAAAAAGAATTCAGAGTAATGATAGTAAAGATGATCGAAAATCTTGAAAATAGAATGGAGAAAATACAAGAAATGTTTAACAAGGACCTAGAAGAACTAAAGAGGAAACAAACAATGATGAATAAGACAATAAATGAAATTAAAAATTCTCTAGATGGGATCAATAGCAGAATAGCTGAGGCAGAAGAAAGGATAAGTGACCTGGAAGATAAAATAGTGGAAATAACTACTGCAGAGCAGAATAAAGAAAAAAGAATGAAAAGAATTGAGAACAGTCTCAGAGACCTCTGAGACAACAGTAAACGCACCAACATTCGAATTGTAGGGGTACCAGAAGAAGAAGAGAAAAAGAAAGGGACTGAGAAAATATTTGAAGAGATTATAGTTGAAAATTTTCCTAATATGGGAAATGAAATAATTAATCAAGTCCAGAAAGCACAAAGAGTCCAATACAGGATAAATAAAAGGGGAAACATGCCAAGACACATATTAATCAAACTATCAAAAACTAAATGCAAATAAAAAATATTAAAAGCAGCAAGGGAAAAACAACAGATAGCATACAAGAGATTCCCCAAAAGGTTAACAGCTGATCGTTCAGCAGAAACTCTGCAGGCCAGAAGGGAGAGGTAGAACATATTTAAAGTGATGAAAGGGAAAAACCTACAACAAAGATTACTCTACCCAGCAAGGATCTCATTCAGATTCGATGGAGAAATTAAAACCTTTACAGACAAGCAACAGCTAAGAGAACTCAGCACCACCAAACCAGCTTTAAAACAAATGCTAAAGGACCTTCTCGAGGCAAGGAAACACAAGAGGAGGAAAACACCTACTATAACAAACCCCAAACAATTAAGTAAATGGTAATAGGAACATATATATTGATAAATACCTTAAATGTAAATGGATTAAATGCTCCAACCAAAAGACATAGACTGGATGAATGAATATAAAGACAAGAACTGCACATATGCTGTCTATAAGAGACCCACTTCAGACCTAGGGACACTTACAGACTGAAAGTGAGGGAATGGAAAAAGATATTCCATGCAAATGGAAATCAAAAGAAAGCTGGAGTAGCAATTCTGATATTAGACAAAATAGACTTTAAAACAAAGACTATTACAAGAGACAAAGAAGGGCACTACAAAATGACCAAGGGATCGATCCAAGAAGATTTCACAATTGTATATATTTATGCACCCAACATAGGAGCACCTCAATACATAAGGCAAATACTAACAGCCATAAAAGGGGTAATCGACAGTAACACAATCATAGTAGGGGACTTTAACATCCCACTAGCACCAAGGGATAGGTCATCCAAAATGAAAATAAATAAGGAAACACAAGCTTTAAATGATACATTAAACAAGACACACCTAATTGATATTTATAGAACATTCCATCCAAAAATAACAGAATACACTTTCTTCTCAAGTGCTCATGGAACATTCTCCAGGATAGATCATATCTTGGGTCACAAATCAAGCCTTGGTAAATTTAAGAAAATTGAAATTGTATCAAGTATCTTTTCTGACCACAACACTATGAGATTAGATATCAATTACAGGAAAAAAATCTGTAAAAAATACAAACACATGGAGGCTAAACAATACACTACATAATAACCAAGAGATTGCTTAAGAAATCGAAGAGAAAATCAAAAAAACCCTAGAAACAAATGACAATGAAAACACGACGACCACAAACCTATGGGATACAGAAAAAGCAGTTCTAAGAGGGAAGTTTATAGCAATACAATCCTAACTTTAAGAAACAAGAAACATGTCAAATAAACAACCTAACCTTACACCTAAAGCAATTAGAGAAAGAAGAACCAAAAAAAACCCAAAGTTAGCAGGAGGAAAGAAATCAGAAAGATCACATCAGAAATCAATGAAAAAGAAATAAAGGAAACAGTAGCAAAGATCAATAAAACTAAAAGCTGGTTCTTTGGGAAGGTAAACAAAATTGATAAACCATTAGCCAGACTCATCAAGAAAAAAAGGGAGAAGACTCAAATCAATAGAATTAGAAATGAAAAAGGAGAAATAACAACTGACACTGCAGAAATACAAAGGATCATGAGAGATTACTACAAGCAACTATATGCCAATAAAATGGACAACCTAGAAGAAATGGACAAATTCTTAGAAAGGCACAACCTTCCGAGACTGAACCAGTAAGAAAGAGAAAATATAAACAGACCAACCAATCACAAGCACTGAAATTGAGACTGTGATTAAAAATCTTCCAACAAACAAAAGCCCAGGACCAGATGGCTTCACAGGTGAATTCTATCAAACATTTAGAAAAGAGCTAACACCGATCCTTCTCAAACTCTTCCAAAATATAGCAGAGGGAGGAACACTCTCAAACTCATTCTACGAGGCCACCATCACCCTGATACAACAAACAGACAAAGATGTCACAAAGAAAGAAAACTACAGGCCAATATCACTGATGAACATAGATGCAAAAATCCTCAACAAAATACTACCAACAGCACATTAAAAGGATCCTACACCAGGATCAAGTGGGGCTTATCCCAGGAATGCAAGGATTCTTCAATATATGCAAATCAATCAATGTGATACACCATATTAAAAAATTGAAGCAGAAAAACCATACGATCATCTCAATAGATGCAGAGAAAGCTTTTGAAAAAATTCAACACCCATTTATGATAAAAACCCTCCAGAAAGTAGGCATAGAGGGAACTTTCCTCAACATAATAAAGACCATATATGACAAACCCACAGCCAACACTGTCCTCAATGGTGAAAAACAGACACCATTTCCACTAAGATCAGGAACAAGACAAGGTTGCCCACTCTCACCACTATTATTCAACATTGTTTTGGAAGTTTTAGCCACAGCAATCAGAGAAAAAAAGAAATAAAAGGAATCCAAATTGGAAAAGAAGAAGTAAAGCTGTCACTGTTTGCAGATGACATGATACTATACATACAGAATCCTAAAGATGGTACCAGAAAGCTACTAGAGTTAATCAATGAATTTGGTAAAGTAGCAGGATAAAAAATTAATGCAGGGCTTCCCTGGTGGTGCAGTGGTTGAGAGTCCGCCTGCCGATGCAGGGAACATGGGTTCGTGCCCCGGTCTGGGAAGATCCCACATGCTGCGGAGCAGCTGGGCCCGTGAGCCATGGCTGCTGAGCCTGTGCATCCGGAGTTTGTGCTCTGCTCTGCAGCGGGAGAGGCCACAACAGTGAGAGGCCCGCGTACCGCAAAAAAAAAAAAAATAATAATAATAATAATAATAATGCACAGAAATCTCTTGCATTCCTATACACTAATGATGAAAAATCTGAAAGAGAAATTAAGGAAACACTCCTATTTACCACTGCAACAAAAAGATTTGAATACCTAGGAATAAACCTACCTAAGGAGACAAAAGACCTGTATGCAGAAAAGTATAAGACACTGATGAAAGAAATTAAAGATGATACAAACAGATGGAGAGATATACCATGTTCTTCGATTGGAAGAATCAGCATTGTGAAAATGACTATACTACCCAAAGCAATCTACAAATTCAATGCAATCCCTATCAAACTACCAATGGCATTTTTCACAGAACTAAAACAGAAAATTTCACAATTTGTATGGAAATACAAAAGACCCTGAATAGCCAAAGCAATCTTGAGAAAGAAAAAAGGGCTGAAGAAATCAGGCCCCCAGACATCAGACTATAGCACAAAGCTACAGTAGCTTTTTACAAAGTACAGTACAGTAATCAAGACAGTATGGTACTGGCACAGAAACAGAAATATAGATCAATGGAACAAGATAGAAAGCCCAGAAAAAAACCCACACACCTATGGTCAACTAATGTATGACAAAGGAGGCAAGGACATACAATGGAGAAATACAGTCTCTTCAATAAGTGGTGTGGGAGAACTGGACAGCTACATGTAAAAGAATGAAATAGAACATTCCTTAACACCATACACAAAAATAAACTCAAAATGGATTCGAGACCTAAATGTAAAACTGGACACTATAAAACCCTTGGAGGAAAATATAGGAAGAACACTCTTTGACATAAATCACAGCAAGATCTTTTTTGATCCACCTCCTAGAGTAATGGAAATAAAAACAAAAATAAACAAATGGGACCTAATGAAACTTCAAAGCTTTTGCACAGCAAAGGAAACCATAAACAAGACGAAAAGACAACCCTCAGAATGGGAGAAAATATTTGCAAATGAAGCAACAGACAAAGGATTAATCTCCAAAATATATAAACAGCTCATGCAACTCAATATTAAAAAAACAAACAACCCAATCCAAAACTGAGCAGAAGACCTAAACAGACATTTCTCCAAAGAAGACATACAGATGGCCAAGAAGCACATGAAAAGCTGCTCAACATCACTAATTATTAGAGAAATCGATATCAAAACTACAATGAGGTATCACCTCACATCAGTTAGAATGGGCACCATCAGAAAATCTACAAACAACAAATGCTGGAGAGGGTGTGGAGAAAAGGGTACCCTCTTGCACTGTTGGTGGGAATGTAAATTGACACAGCCACTATGGAGAACAGTATGGAGGTTCCTTAAAAAACTAAAAATAGAATTACCATATGATCCAGCAATCCCACTACTGGGCATATACCCAGAGAAAACCATAATTCAAAAAGACACATGCACCCCAATGTTCCTTGCAGCACTATTTACAATAGCCAGGTCATGGAAGCAAACTAAATGCCCATCGACCGACAAATGGAATGAAGAAGTGGTACATATATACAACGGAATATTACTCAGCCATAAAAAGGAACGAATTTGGGTCATTTGTTGAGACATGGATGGATCTAGAGACTGTCATACAGAGCGAAGTAAGTCAGAAAAACAAATATCGTATATTAACGCATATATGTGGAACCTAGAAAAATGGTATAGATGAACCGGTTTGCAGGGCAGCAATTGAGACATAGATGTAGAGAACAAACATGGACACCAAGCGGGGAAAGCAGTGGGGTGGTGGTGGTGGTGTGATGAATTGGGTGATTGGGATTGACATGTATAGGCTGATGTGTATAAAACTGATGACTAATAAGAACCTGCTGTATAAAAAAATAAATAAAATAAAATTTAAAAATTAAAAAAAAAAAAGAATGTGCTTTGCCCACTGCTGGGTACATGACAGAGGCGGATCAATTTCTTTTCTCACCTTGCCACTCACACCAGCATTTCAGCTTTGACGGTGCCCTTACCCAGCCCTGGACACTGTGCTCCACAATGCTGTTCTCTGTACTCCCACAGGCCTTTGATCATAGTTCACATACCACTTACCCTATTTTGTATGTATCCTATTTATTATAAGCAATTTAGATGTAATTATTTTGAGTAATTAGTTTTTTCTCTCTTTCTAGATTAAAAACACGTCAGTGACAGAGGTTTGATCTTGTTCATCTACTTATCTCTCACTGCATATAGTATTATGTACTGAACATAATAGGAACTCTATAAACGTGTACTACGTTGAATTGTATAATTTTACATGTTTTATGCAAGTTTTAAAATAAAAAAACGTTTTGCTTTAAGGATTAAAAGACTTAGGAGAACAGAGAACTACCATACTGCAAATACAGTATAGCCCCCTAGCACCCAACACGGGTCTTGAAATATACAGTCAGTGTTCCCTAAATTGTGTTGATTAAATTGTGTGTCACAGACTGCACACCTAGTATGGTGAATACAGTGTTCAAAAATAAGTGTTTTTAGTCAAAAAAGACTTGGACAAAAGAGATGTCAGTAATAGCTACTTAAACCCATCATTACTACTGGAAAAAAATGCCCAAAGAAGATCAGTTCTAATGGTATTGAACAGCAAAATTATTCTGCTCTGGAATATGAGTTTTAGTTATAGGTTTGTAGTCTCTGTTTCCAAAGAAACTAATACCTGAGAAATTGAGCTTAAATTGTATGCACAAATGTATAATGACTTTTAGGATGCTTTACCTGAACTGTATTCAATGAAAATAATTACGTTTCCCATTTTATTTGTGGTAAATAATATAAAGAGCTAATGTTTGAACAGATTAAAAATTAAATACATAATAATTTTTAACTATTTATCTTGAAAGTAAAAAAACCAAACTTTTATAATAGAGAGTATGAAAGTTATTACTGAGGTAACTTTTAACAGTCGTTGCTGTTAATTCTTTAAAAATATATGTCAAAATGGTTAAGATCATGACCTGCTGTCAGAGAGACACCCGGGTTACATCTATAGCTTTAGACCTTGACCAAATTACTTAACCTCCATATCTCCATTTGCTCACCTGTAATATGAAGATAACAGGAGCATCTATTTGAAGGGTTGCTGTAAAAATGAAATGATTAAATGATACTGATTGTAAAGCACTGTGCCTGGCACCAAAGTGAGGCCTTGATAAATGGTAGCCATAATCATCATCATTATTACAGAAGTTAACCTAGTTGTAATTATTTAGAACTTGGTTATATATTTTATATACATAAAATATGTGATATCGGCGAGATATGTAAATAAATCGCAGCTACCTTCTGGCAATATATTTTACGAAGCAGTCTTCTTCCAAAGGAGATCCCAAGGCGGCTAGAGCCACTCCAGCCAAGTGGCACAGTCCTCACCCCTCGGGAGCGTGGGTGGCTCTGTGGCGGGCCGGCTCCCCAGGCTGTGCGGCGGCCGCGCGGTGCTCAGCGGGCGCGGGCCTAGGGCGGGCGCCGGAGCCCGGACGGCGCGGCGGGCCCCGGACAAGCCTCCCGCGCCGCCCCGCCCGCTCGGCTGGGATGAGTGACGGCGACAACAGGTGCGGTGCGGCGCGGCGTCCGCGGCTTCTCCGGAGCCCCCGAGTTTGGCGCGTCAGGCCCCCGGGAGTCAGACTTTGACTCTGCAAACTGGCCTCCTCGCCCCGCACCAGCCTTCCGAAGTCGCCCCTCAACAGGCTTCTTGCACCTTAGTGAAGCCTGAGGTCACCTCCACCTCTCGAAACCCACCAGTCCCAGAGGCCAACTTTTCTCCAAAGGGGAGAAGGAAAGGCGTGAAAGGCGTGCGGTGCATGGAACTCTGCATAACCGTTCGCTCTCTCCTCCCCAGCCGTCCGAAAACAGGCGAGAGTGGCTCCAGAAGGGAGCCCTCGCTCCGCACACCCCACGCCCGCCCCGACCTGCTGTACGCTCTGCCCCTGAGACGGCCCAGCTCGGCGACCACTGGCCACCGCCGAAACCCGTCCGTCCGCGCCCCTCCCCGGGTTGCGGCGCCCGCCCGCACCGCCGTCCGCCGCCCTAGGCGACGCCGCCTGCCCCTCCCCACACACCCCCGGGTGGCAGGTTCAGGCCCCGGGTCCGAGTCTGCGGCCCTGCAACTGCCACCAACGCCGTCGCCGCCAGGGGGAGAGTCTCCGTCGGGAAACGTGGTGTTGCTTCCTGGGTGTGAAGGTGCTTTCAAACTTTAGGTTTCTGTTCCTTTCCCCCTGGCTTTTGAAGAACAGAGAGGAAGATGGAGGCCGAGTCCGGGGCGGTGAGTAAGGCGGTCAAGGCCCGGGGTCCTGGGCTCCAGGGTTGTGGGGAGAAGGAGCAATGTGGACTCCGTCTGTGAGGGGCTGGAAGGGCGAGTCTAGAGCCTGCGATTTTGTCGGGAGGTAACGTGGTCAGGGAGCCCCATCGACTGCCGCGAAGAGCGGCCCGCCTGCAGGCCCCGTCGGGTTGTGTCGCGGGGTCGCAAAGGTCCGGCCACCGGGGCTTGGACGGGGTGTAGATGGGCTGGGAGACCTCGGCAGCGACCAGGAGGCGGTGGGTGGCTGGGCCCTGTGCACCAGGCCGGGTCCAGGTTAGAGAAACAGCTTTCCCGCCGAAATTAGGCTCGCTGCGTCTTTGACGCTCACTCCCACCGGACTCCGCCCAGCCACCCCCATGAGGCGTTGCCCCGGCGGCTGATGCCTCCTCTCCTCGACTGGTCAGCGGGGACCAGAAGGCCCGAGAGACCGGGCGGGGGCGGGGCTGGGTAGCGGGTACCTGTGCCCAGGTCGGACTGGAACCTCTAGCACCAGGTGCGCGCCCAAGCCAGACAGGGCTGGGCGGGAGACCACTTAGGACCGAGGGGCTGCAGTAACGTGCCGCCGCGCCCCGCACGGCGCCCCGCCCGGCGTCCGCCAGCAGCCAATCAGCGAGCGCCACGCGAGGCTCGCAGGGCAGGCAGCACACTAGGCCGGCGTCGGTGTCGGTGCCGTTGAGGGTTCCCGCCACTGCTGCTGGCGGGTTTGCAGGGCAAAATTTCTCACTGGCTAGCTTTCTTTTCCCTCCCTCACTTTGGTGGGGAGGGGGTGGATCCTCGAGGCAGTGATCAAGTTCACGATGACCCGAGAGAACCCAAGGGAGTTGTCGCCTTGGCCATTTCCCCCAGCGCCTCAGCTTTCTGGCTTCGGAGGGGAAGGAGCACGCAGGCCGTAACTGCAACGGTTAGCCCGCTCTTTTCCTGTTGTCTTTGTTGGCAAAGTAGATGATAGATTTCGAGGTTAATTTTAGAGGGGAGGAGGCAGTGGGGGCACATTACTTTGGAGGAAATTTTAAATAAACTAGTACAAGAAGTTTTACTAAGGACCCTTACTTCTAACCCCAAAACAGCACCAATCTAAGTGATTTTCATACGTTTGCAGAATTATTGCCAGCAGAATTTGAGGCTTTCTTAATTAACTCAGTGAACCGCTAACATTCTCTGAGGAACTTAAAGATCGTATCTACCTGAGCCTTGTTACTACCAAGATTAAAATATTTTCTAGGCTTTTATTCATGTTGTAGTCTTCAGCCCACAACCTAAGGGTTGGCATATCGTGAGCAGGAAGAAATTATTCATTTATTCATTCGTTCAACAAATATTTATTGAACACATGCTATATATGGTCCCTACTTTAGATGCTGCAGTGAACAAAACAGGCAAAACCCTCTTCCTTCTTTCTTGAACATTACATTATAGTGGAAAGAGACAGACAACAAACATAATAAGTAAATTACATGGTATTACATGTTGGTAAGTGGTAAGGAGAAAAATAAAACAGTTGGAACCCACAATAGAACAGGAGTCTTAGAAAATGAAGAATGAAGTGAGTGATATGTAAAAAGTTCATGTTTTTCCTTCCTCGGTATCATTTAACTGATTTCTCAAGATTGGAAATAAAGCACTCTGTTCCCTTCCATTCACGTCATTCCTCTCTTAATGAAAACTAATGGAATTGACTTTTATTTAAACAAATTTGGAACAAAAGAGTTCATCCATTGAATTCATTTTGTTTTTAAGAAGAGAATTTCATGAAGATTGATTTTTTTTTTAACTTTGCAAATAGGTAATGACTACATTCTGTAACCCGGCAGAGAGAAAAGATTGTATCTACCAGAGCTGTTCTATTATCTCTAGCAATACAAATCCACAGTTGAAAAGTAAAACTAAGTATCCCAGAATCATCCAGTCTGGGCACTACGTCTTACAAGTACAGTGACTGAAGTTACAAATAACGTCCAGATGCCCAGGGAGGATGCTGTTAGGATTCCCAGTTTCTTTAATTGGCAACTACAACATAGCAATTATTAAATATGAGGACTCTGTGGTTTAAGAGATGTTTTTATGAACTCCCTTACTAGGGAGTGTTTTTCCCCCTTAAGACTAGATGGAGAATAGAGCCCAGAAGGTCCAGCCTATAGCCCCATAGTCACTACTGGCCTAGTCATTTCTCTGTACATCTTGCAGAGATTAATTTAGGGATTATGGTTTTATTGGCCAATGAAGTGAAAGGAGAGCAAATGTGAAAAAGAACAACTCCATTATCTAAGTTGGAACTTCATTTTCATGAATTTGTTTCTCAGAGAATTTAAATCATCAACTCCAAGCTTTCTGAAGCACTCATTTAGGATCTCAGAAGTCTGTTTCATTTTCCCAGAAGGAGAATAATTAGCAAGTTCTTAAATTGGTTTCTCTTTAAAATTCTATTCTCAAGCCTTGTTTTTCTTCAGATGTACCTGAGGAGTCTACTATCTTGCCATTGTGCAAAGGTGTATATGTTAATATATATTTATTAAAATCTAAATTAGGTCCCCTGACTTAGAATTGTGAACATATGAATATGAGCTCAATTCTTTAGCATAAAGAAAAAATTAGTATAAAAATTTTAGTATAAAACTTTATACCTATGAGTTATAGGTATACAATTTTTTTTTTTTTTTTTACTAAATCGGTCCACTTTTCCAATTGCCAAGTGCATTTAAAAAATTTGACTTTAGAGTTGAAAAACTGTGAACTTGTGTCGGAGTCTGTTTACTTGTCAATTCCCTTTAGCCAAAGACCATCACAAATTCACCTACAGTTTATTAAAGTTGGATCTTCTGAATTAACAACAAAGAAGAACATACACCATGCAGCCTCTCAGCAAGAAGGTGTTAGAAGAACTTATTATAGGATTTAAGCTTATATTAAGCACTTTTTAGAGAGGATTTAATGAAGAGGGCTTTACTCTGAAATACGTGTTGTCAGGAAGTGGGAGTAATTCTATGATTGGGTATGTTAATTCTTACCTAGGAGACAAAAATAGATTGAAGCTAAAGCTGTGATTGATAAAGAAGGAGTGGTCTTATCAGGCAGGATAGAAGGATGTTTGGTCATTCTTGTGGTTTGGGCAATGCCTTTGTTTTTGTCAATGTACAGATATGTTTATGGAGTGATCTTGTTTTTATCTTCATCCATCACAATCACAGAGGAGCCTTGCCTGATGTTGGTGTTCTGTTAACAAGAGAACACCACAGCCTAGCTGTGAGTTCCCGGCCAACTCCTAACACCAGGGCCTAGTTGGTTGTGCCAGGCCAGCTGCTAGCTGTCCAGGGTTACTCTTCTCTTTTTCACACTTCTTTTTGAGTTTAATATTCCTCCTTAATGCTTATAATATTTAAATAGTACAGTTAATAATAACTAACATATGTATGTTTAAATAATATATTTAAGATTTAAGATCGTCTCTGTAGAGGAATGAATTCTACATTTCTTATATTTTTGTTGCCCCCAAAAGTTATTAGCTCTAATTATAATCTTCATAATATTAGCATAAAATTAAAGTCTGAAATACTACATTTTGTCAATGACTTCTTTTTGAAGGATATATGCTTTCATCCTGCATCAAAACTTATACCCAGTACTAAGAGTTTAAAAGAATTTTATTTTACAGCAAACATCAAATCAGATGCAAACAGATTCATTATCTCCATCCCCTAATCCTGTGTCACCTGTGCCTCTGAATAACCCAACGAGTGCCCCAAGATATGGAACAGTGATCCCTAACCGCATCTTTGTAGGAGGAATCGACTTTAAGGTACCTAATTATGCATGAAACATAGTGTATTCTTTGTATTAGAAGTGTTTTATTTCTCAGAAATTGTTTCTTCCTGCAACTTTAAAAATAATAACATATTTGCTATTTGCATAATGATTAGTAGGTTTCAAATTGTCTTAATATAAAGAATCTTTTCAACAACAATGTAGGTTAAATAGAGTATATATAATTGTCCAATTTCACATACAAGGAAATTGAGGCTCACTGACATATCTATAGGCTCCTAGCTACTTAGTGACAAAGTGAAAACTAGAATTCTATTTTTCTGACTCATATCTCCACATGCTTTATTTCACCATACCACACTAATTATACTTTTTTACGTAATACTCTAATAGCCCAAATAATGAGTGATTATAATTTTCAAAAGAAGACTCAATTAAGGAAAAAGAAAACAAAAACAGAGCAGTTTTATGAAATCCTGTTTCTTTATCCCAACTTTCATCTTAGACTCCTGAGTAACTTCCTAGACTTCTATCTTTTGCACGTTGCTTTCTATCACCTAATTTAGAATTTGATCACTAAAAAAGGCCTGTGTCCTAGTCAGAATAAAGCATTTTAACAGTAATATGTTTAAATAATGTAATCAGCCATTTCACTCTTTCAGAGAGGCATAGTTTTGTGAGATGTTTTGCAGCACCACCATGTGGGAGGTGGTAGTTAAACACCTACAGGAAAGGCAAGCATGGATAATTTAGGAACACTCTTACTTCCAAGTGGATATATCGAAGGATTTCCAAGCTTCCATATTACATACTGGAAATTTCAGGGAGAGTTGTCTTAATTAAAAAAAAATGTGCAATTAGGGTATGATATTTGACATTTAATACTCGCTATCTTCCAATGATCAATCTCTCACAATTTGTATGGAATTACTTTTTTCCTGCTCAAGATAAATGTTACACTTAATGTATTTGTCAAAACTGTGAGTCTTAAGCAAGTATGTGATTGGTTCACTAAAAATAAATTAAGGAAAATAATTTCTTATGAAATGCTTATTTTTTTAAAAAATTTTCTGTTTCTGTAGAAAATATTAATAGCTGACCATAAATATTCAAGTTGAATATTCTTGTTCAGAATTTATATTATATTAGCTTAGTATATTTTTAAATAAATAATCAATAACTGTACTAATTTATATGGCTAGGTTAGTGTAGGTTTTTATTGAAGCCAATCAGCTACAATATGAACTTTGGGGGCCATTGTTACAATACAGTCATAGCTTTAACATAACTGCTAGGGTTCTCTCCCTCACACTTATACCTTTTGCAAAACCATAGGTAATTTCCAGCAAGGAAATACTTTAACATAGTAGCAAGCAGTCTCAAACTTTTTAAAATTCTTCTTTTTAGAACCCTACAGCCCATCCCTTTTAATATTTAATCATCTTGACTTTCTGTCTCCTTACTTTTCAGCAAAGAAATGGAGCTGCAAAATTGAGCTAGTGATTTTTCTATCAGAGAATAGTTTGAATTAATTTGTTTTCAAGTCTCTAATAGAAACCTTATTCTGACATTGATTCCATTTTGTGTTTATTGAAATGAGGCAGTCAGTTATTCTCAGATTAACTCAGTATTTGTCATCATCCAGTTTAGCAGGCTTTAGGTTACCAACTAAAAACCAGTAAGTAGTGAAGTAGCAGTGGAACTCAAGAAATATTGCTCTGCTGTTAGGCATGTCTTTTCCTAGATATATAAAGAAAATTTTTTTCTATGGATATTTAAAGTTCCTCTTGGGGGCAAACACTTATAGCTGAACCAGAAAATGAAATTGCAATGAATTTAGTGTGAATACTCTAGAGAAAGGTGATATGGGTCTATTATGAGACTATTTCAATTAAAACCAGATATGCCAAACCATATCTGTAGGCATCTTATACATGATAGTCTAATTATGACTCAGTTTTTTTGCATATCATCATAATGTCTGTATTTAGCTGACATGTATATTGAGTACAGATAAAGCATCTAAAAACTTTAAATCTTGTAGCCTCTCTGTTGTTATCACAAATTGAGTTCAGCTACTTTTGGAAATATATTTCCTTCCTAAGACCTTACTTTTCCTGGGGACTCTGCTGATTAAAATAGAGTGACTGGTATAGGCCAGCATAACCTAGTTCCACTGCTATGACTGTGGGCCTCTCTGAACCACAAGAACCAATAGTAGTATGCCCTTAGTATAGTTATAGCCATGCCTAGTACAATTTTATTAAAAACTGGCTAACTAGAGAACAAGAATTCCTTTAAATAGTGAGCTTTCTTTGTAGTTTTTTAAAAATTCAGCTTAAAATATTTTATTGCAGTGTAATATTTTAACGACATAGTATTAACAACTCTGCATAAAGCAAAGTATTCATATTGATTTTAATAACCTAGTGGTTTCATGCACTGTTTTTATGATGAGAGGCATTCTTACATCCATATTGTTATTTATGTTACCTTTTGTGTCTCCAAACCAAGCATAGGAGTTGTTTCATCTTTTATCAATTAAAATGGTTTTTGTGTGTTTTCTTTTTATACCATTAGACAAATGAAAATGATTTAAGAAAATTTTTTTCCCAGTATGGGTCTGTAAAAGAAGTGAAGATTGTAAATGACAGAGCTGGAGTGTCCAAAGGGTTAGTATCACTATAGATAGTACATGGAATTGACAACTGTATTTTTATTGGATTACTAGGTTTTGTATACTAATTTATTTTGGTTCCATTTTTTAAAAGAGAGTTTCATGCCTTCTTCTTTCCTCCTACCTTTTGATTTCAGTGTGTGTGTGTTTGTGTATTTTGGAGGAATGCTGACACTATAATATTCCTTAATTTATTGGAAAGTTATTCTTGCAAAGGCTGAGGGACCACTCATTGTTCGGTAATAAGCACTTAATGTCGAGTAGCTCTTGTCCAGTAGCCAAGGAACCAGAAACTAAAGGAATCTGATATTTTTGGAATTGTATACCTGCTTTAGACTAGAGAGAACTTTACTTGAAAAAGGCTGACACAAAAGAATGTCCATAGGTTGTGCCTCAAAGACCTAATTAGGGGACTAATCTGAGAAATATAACTCTTAATGAGAATGATTTTTAATTGCCAAATCAAGGAGAATGAAAATTAAGGGGGAAAAGCAGTAGGATTTGTCTAAAACTGTCTAGTGCCCTTAGAGCTGTTTCAGTGGATTGGTATATTCAAAAGCCAAATACCAGAGAAGAAAAAGGTAGTTTGCATAGGGTACTCGCTTAAGAAGTTTGACTGCAAAGTTAAAGAAATTGATGAAGGATTATGTTTGTTTTCCTGAAAAAAAAAAGACAATATATACATACTTATAGACATAAAGGAAGGGACCAATAAGGTGGAGGGAAAATTATATTAGTGGGAAACTACATGTAAGTATGACAGGTGGACACTTTGGAAGAGATGAGATCCTTCAGAGGTTATTTTTAAACAAATGAGATATTTCCTGAGACTGACAATCAATATTAGGATGAAGTGAGATTGTACCTCTTTTATTTGGCTTAATAGAATTTGTAATATACATTTTTTAATCATTGAAAAACACACATAGAAATGTAGACTGTATTTTATGATTTTTCCACAGGGTGGTATATGTGTTCTACCAAAAAAAAAAACTAATAATAGCATAAAAATATTTCTTTAGCCTTTGTTTAATGTTTGGGCAAATAGAAAAAAAGAAATTCCTTTGTTGAAAAAGAAAATTCATATATAATACAGTAATTTTGAATTGAAGAAACAGTAAATGTTTACTAATTATACAATACATAATTATATAATAGTAGTTATGAATTGAGGAAAATAATAGTTTAGCACTACTCAGAAGAGTTTCCTTAAGTTATCCAAATAGAGATTACATTTTGAGGGGATATACTTTTTTATTTCTTTCATTCCTTTTTTTCTACCTATTTTGGCTTTTTGGACATGGCATACATTGTGTATTTGTGTCTTGATCATATGTTTTATACTCTGAAGGTAACAAGTATATATGAAAAAGCATATATAAAGTCTGGGTTGTACATATTTTTAATTGATTTTATTTGGGAAATATACTAATAGTTGCATTATCAGTTTATATATGCTGATAATAGTAAATAATATGTTTGTATACTCATTTATCAACATAAAAAATTTTATTATGTTGAAACTTTTAAATTTTTAAAGGTTTTCTTCTACTTTGATTTCTATTTAAACCAAACTTCTATCATTTTAAAAGGAGATTACTGCTCTGCACTGAAATTTATTGCATCCCAATTTGTAAACCAGAATACAAATCTCTCATGCTTTCCTGCCTTACTTACAGCTCAGGTCTGAAACTGTTTCAAGATCCCCGGGTTTTTTTTTTTTTCTTTTAGGCCCCTCCCTTTAAGAGGAGGTGACAGTGTTAAGCTGTGAATGATTCTCCTAAGTTTTGCATACTGGTGCATCAAGAAAAAATGTTCACTCCTCCCACGGCCCATTCTTTCTTTTTTGTTTTTTTTCTTTTTTGGGCTGCGCCTTGAGGCATGTGGGATGTTCCCCAACCAGGGATCGAACCCATGCCCCCTGCACTGGGAGTGCAGAGGCTTAACCGCTGGACTGCCAGGGAAGTCCCCCGCACTGGCCCATTCTTTAAAAAAAAAAAAAAAAAATTTATCTTAATATAACTCCAATGTAATGTTCTAAGATAATAATTAATACATTTATTTAGGTATGGCTTTGTCACTTTTGAAACACAAGAAGATGCACAAAAAATTTTACAAAAGGTAAGATATTTTGGTGTATTTAACTTAATTTTTAGAACTTCTTTCTTTGAAACTAATCCTTTAAGGTATTAATTTAATAATAGTAGGGTTCCAGTACAATGATTGATTGCTAAAAAAAAAAAAAAGTTTTTATCTTCTTTGCATCTTAAGATTGACATTGGTCTCCAAAAAAATGAATTAAAAAAAAGATTAAAGAGAAACTTTATCTGCAGAAAAACAAATTCCAAATAATTATGTAAGTATGGTTGTGAAGTTATAATATAATTTTTCACTTTATTTGCTTAAACTAAGAATTTAAGGATGTATCTTTCCTGAAGTGTTAATAGCATTTTGAATTCCTAAAAAACATTACAAATGTAGATTCCTAGAGTGAGGTTATCTGAGATCATTTCCCTCCTCTGAAAAACTTTATATAAACTAAGAACATTCATAGAAAAAGTCTATAGCCTGCAGTTCAATATATAATAACTTTAAATTTGGCAACTGTAACATTTAAGTTTTTTAGGAAAAAATTTTATTTAAATTGTATTTAAGTCATATGCAGTTGATTCTCATTATTTGTAGTGGTGTGTTCTATAAAATCACCACGAACACTGAATTAGCAAATATTGAAGTGCTGCACCTAGAAGAATACAGGCCTAGGTTCCCACAAGCTTCTGCTCACAATCTTTTCATCAGCCAATCAATACGTAACTTTGTCTTATGTGTGCTTCTGTTTAAAGATATTTAATTTATATTTTTGATTCATTAACACTGAACTCGTGGCCAACAGCACTATAACTCATGCCTGAATTAAATCCAGCTAGCACATATTTTCTCCATTAAGGCACATGACAGTCTTTTTGCACTTAGGAACACTAGCAAGCACTTCAGAACTATACTTGAGGGCCATTTTAAATAGCAAAACTACCAACATAAGGCACAAAAATGTGAAAAACATGACACTAAATAGAACATGAAAAGGACAATTGTTTACAGTATAGAAGATGGAAAAAGAAAACAGTGTCACCCTATTTGACCTTAGCTGGGACCACGAGTGTAAGGCGACTCAAATTTTTCACCTGTCTGCTCACATACACTAATAACTAGTAAATCGCTAGATGAGGAATTAGGGTCAGAGCACTGGAACCAAGATTCACACTCAGATCTATTTAAATCCAAAGACTTTGTCCTTTCCACTATGCCTTGCCCCTTTCAAAGAATGATAATAAAATAATTTATTTTTTCTTATTTTAGGCTGAAAAACTTAATTACAAGGACAGGAAACTGAACATTGGTCCAGCAATAAGAAAACAACAAGTAGGGATCCCTCGTATGTATTGAGAACTAATGTATTTTTCAGTATTTTTGCATGGTTCTTTTTTGAAATATTAGACTTTTAATAGAACTTCATTAAAATATCAGCTTTCTTTCATTTAATAAAGTACATTTAGTGAAGTTGGTGGTCAAATGAATATTTCTTACCACAAATTAAAATATATTAGTTTGCAGGGTTGGGGGGCTAGGCAAAATTTATATAAATAATGATGTTTAACTATATTCCATATAGTTACATCTTTAAAGGAAAAATCTTCTATGATAAAAATATAGTTTAAAACTACAAAAGAAATTAAAAGTAGTTAATTACTATTTAGAAAATGTTCTAATTAACAAAGTAATTTAAAATTACAGTAAAATTACAGAAAGTGAAAATATAGAACAAATATCAGAAACTCTGGTTGTATGGTACCTACTGTATCCCAACCACATGTATCATAATTAACAGAGGAAACAATCCCTAAAGCTTTAGGAATTGGCTAAGTTAGATGCCTTCCTCAAATTTTGGTAATGCTTTTGACTCTACTCTTTTTTTCCTCACTCTTCCCATTTATTAAGTTAGACATCTTTACAGTTAACATTTTACCTATAATACTTATTAAAATCTCCAACAGAATCTTTGGCTAGAAGGAGAAACTTTGCATAAAATTTGTAACTCAATTTTTTATTCTTCCTTAGCTGTGTCCTAGTGTCTACTGGGATGTTTAAGACATTAGGTGGATATTGTACATCTGTTAGCAAATTAATAGATTGTGCTCATGTGGACTGTTTTGTTTTTGATTTAGAAGTTAACAGATATCAAGTTTAGTTTTGACTTAGTATTTGTTAATTTAGAAGATAACTGAAGTGTCCTTAGTAAGTTGATATTCCAAAATGGAATGCAGTAAATATGGCAGAATCCTGAATATTTTCAGACTACTATTGTTAGTTGCAAGAGTTAAGCTGTAACATGTAATAACAGTTCTTTAGCCCATTATCACCATCAGTAGGAACAACTAGTAATGTTCATATTATGACCCACAAGTTGCTAAAAATAGAACATAAATCAGCACTATGCTGAATGCTTTCAAACAGATGAATAGTTATTTAAGAACTATTCAGTGCAAGGGTCAATGTTATGGGTTTTCATTTATTTCATTTAATCTTTACAGCAATCTGTGAGGTATTATTTGTTCTATTTTTGTAAATAGAAAATTCAGCTTATAAAGGTAAAGTCATTGTTTTAGAAACATTTCTGCTGAAATAATCTTAAATGTAGAGGAGAGTTAATCTGGTCATGCTGTGGGTCTTAACCCAATGGCACCATACCAGAATTCTAAATTTTCTTTAAATTCTTTAATTTTCTTTAAACTTTCTTTAAAGTCTCATGGTTTATGTAAAACTTCATGCACAGTTTGGATGCTGTTCTATAACACTGTATTGTTTATTAAAATGTTTCCTAAAAATAATTGTTTGAATAAGACTGATTCTGTAAGAAGATCACCGTGTTCAGCCTGTGCCTTTTCATATTTCCTGACATAACCATGCTATAGGCCCAAATTTGAGAAGTATGGGGTTAAATAACTTAACCAAATGGTAGCATTAGCCTTCAAATCCAGGACAGTTTGACTCCAAAGCTACTTTTACTTTTCTACAAAGAAAGAATAAGTATTAAAGGTATATTTACAAAATATAAGGGATTCTTATCTCATTTTTTTCAAATCTATCACTTCTTTTCCATCTCCATTACCAATATTCTAGACCCAGCTACCCACTTTGCTTGCCTTAATTTCTAGAAAAGCCTCCTAACTGGTCTCTCTGAATCCAGTCTTGCTACCTTCCAACCTATCACACACAAGGCAGACGGAGTGATCTTTCAGAAGTGCACATCTTATCATGTTATTCTCTGATTATTTCGAGCTTTCCTTCTCTTTTCTTTCCATGCTTTAGCCATCAAGCCTTCCCTCAGTTTCAGAACTTAACCATATTCCTGATATACTATTTTCTTTACCTAGAATCATCTTTGCCATCCCATTCATTCTTTAAAGCTCAGCCCAAAACAAATGTCATTTCCTCACAAATGCTACATATATACATATATATATTTGAAATGTTCACCACTGTACCCTATACTACCTCTTCATGTCTTTATCAAAATTGTATTTAATTAATTGTGTAATTAACCAATGACTGTCTTCCTTACCAGAACCTAACTTCTATGAATATAGAGGCCATGGCATGCCCAATTTTTTTCTTTTTTCTTTTTGGCTGTATCACTAGGGCCTAGTTTAATGCCTTGTAATAGTAATCACTCAAAATTTATTTATTTAACAGATAAACCTGTGGTTTCTTGATGATCTTTGGAGGGAAATCCATGAACCTCTGAATTGCATGCAAAATTTTGTTTGAATATATGTATTTTTGAGAAAAGGGTCTGTGGCTTTCATCAGATTCTCAAAAGCATTGGATTAAGAACCACTAAAATATGCTATAACAATACTAGATAAAATGTGGTGAAAATATGAAAGCTGAGAAGTAGTAGTGCTATTTAGAGTGGCAGGTCAGTGCTGCTTACAGTGTGGTTTGCAGCCACCAACAGTTCACTTGGAATCTGTCAAAATGCAGTTCCTCAGGCCCTATCCCAGGCCTCCTGAATCAAAATCTCTTGAAAGACCTGGAATTTGTATTTTAATAAGCTGTCTAGGTTATTATAATGAATTTTAAATTTTGAGAAGCACTAGTATAGTGGAAGGAGGATTGCCAGTTCAGTAATTTATATAACCTGTTGGTCAAGTACTTAAATCTAACTTGGCATATAAAATTTTTAAAGTCTCCTCCTGACAAAAAAAGAATTTTTTTTTTAATTTTGGGGGGAGGAGTATATATAACTTTCACCTAGCAAAAGAGATGAGGAACCAAAATTAGCAACATAAAGGTCTGTGGTCATGTTTGTAATAGCAGCAGTTGTAGCAAAGGGAGACTAGAGAATAAAATATAGTCATAGCATGAGTGAGTGCTTGCTGATAGTAGATCCAAAGAATTTGTAAGGTGGAACAAGTGTCTTGAGGAAAGTAGAATTTTGTCTAATTTCACTGCCTCCATCTTCTTTGGCCTTTTACAAAGATCTTAGGAACTTCACTACAGTGTAGTCTTCAGGAAACTCTAAATTGTATGTAATTTATATTTGTAAAAATAATGACTTTGCTGATAATAATCTCAATTGTTAAGTTTTGTGTTTCATTATACTAGTATTAAAATCTGAATTGGTGAATTTTTAGTATTCCTTATTAAACTTGTTTCTTTTTCTTTCATTTACCTTAAGCTAACAAAAGCTCTAAGGTAGTGAGTTTGAAAATATATATTTCAAAGGTACTTTAACATATGGAATTTTTTAAAGAACTTATAACATTCAATTTTTACTGTAGCTATATATATGTGTTAAGGTAAACATTTTCCATTGTTCAGAAATTACATTTTTAAATGTTAAACTGAACATTTCAATTATTACTATTTACACTTTGTTTTAGGTTCCAGTATAATGCCAGCAGCTGGAACAATGTATCTATCAACTTCAACTGGATATCCTTACACTTATCATAATGGTGTTGCTTATTTTCCTACTCCAGAGGTAGCTTCTGTCCCACCACCTTGGCCTGTAAGTAATTTCATTTTAGAAGGGTTTCCATCTATTACTATTAAATTTTTTAATTCTGAAATATTTCAACCACAGAAAATTACAAATAATAATAGCCATGTAGCTACCACTCAAATTTAATAGAGGTTAACATTTTACCATATTTACTTAAGTTCTTTTAATAGGGGGAATAAAATATGACAAATTCAAGTAAAGTCTCCTTGCCCCAATTATCTTACCCTCTTTCCTCCTTAGAGGTTAACAAGAGTATCTTTTCTGTCCATTTTATATGTTTTTACTACAAATGTAGATATCCTTAAACAATAGTATTGCTTTAGGCAGTTTTTAAACACTATATAAATAATCTGGTTTTCCTAGTCAACATTATGTTTTTGAGATTAAACCATGTTGATCCTAGCATATCTAGTTCATTTATTTAAATTTTTTATAATATTCCATTGTATGAGTGTATATTCCCCTATTGATGGACATTGTAAGTTTTTTCTACAATCAAGACTACATTGAGGAAACTATACTCAATATTTTGTAATAATCTATAAGGGAAAAGATTCAGAAAAAAGTTATATATATATGCATAACTGAATCACTTTGCTATACACCTGAAACTAACAAAACATTGTAAATCAACTATACGTCAATAAAAAAATTTAGTAAGATGAAGTATTTTCAATGCAGTTTTGATATTGCATGTACTCTTTGTAAATTGCTTGTGATTTTTAAAAATTTAACCATCGAGGTCCTATTTTTTATTCTAATCAATTTGCATGACTTAATGTAGAATCAAAACTTCATCATTTTATATATAAATTTTATACAGTATTATTTAATCTTTTTCATTCTTTCTGAGTTTAAAAGTTTTATAACTGAATCAATTGATTTTTTCATTTTACTTCATCACTTAAAATTTTGCCCCACTAGGGATCTGGTAACTACTCAGATTTATTTTCTGCTAGTTATTCCATGATTTCATTTTACTTAAGTCTTTAATCTGTTTGGAGCTTTCTTGGGGTACGTTCTATGGTCATATTCCACAAGTTCAGAGAATCACATGTGGAGTTTTGTTTGGTTTTTTTCTGAACAAAAATGGGCAGAAGATCTAAATAGACATTCCTCCAAAGAAGACATACAGATGGCCAAGAAGCACATGAAAGCTGCTCAACATCACTAATTATTAGAGAAACGCAAATCAAAACTACAATGAGGTATCACCTCACACCAGTTAGAATGGACATCATCAGAAAATCTACAAACAACAAATGCTGGAGAGGGTGTGGAGAAAAGGGAACCCTCTTGCACTGTTGGTGGGAATGTAAATTGATACAGCCACTATGGAGAACAGTATGGAGGTTCCTTAAAAAACTAAAAATAAAATTACCATATGATCCAACAATCCCACTACTGGGCATAAACCCAGAGAAAACCATAATTCAAAAAGACACATGCACCCCAATGTTCCTTGCAGCACTATTTACAATAGCCAGGTCATGGAAGCAACCTAAATGCCCATCGACCAATGAACGGATAAAGAAGAAGTGGTATATATATACAATGGAGGGCCTCCCTGGTGGCGCAGTGGTTGAGAGTCCGCCTGCCGATGCAGGGGATACGGGTTCGTGCCCCGGTCTGGGAGGATCCCATATGCCGCGGAGCGGCTGGGCCCGTGAGCCATGGCCGCTGGGCCTGCGCATCCGGAGCCTGTGCTCCGCAACGGGAGAGGCCACAACAGTGAGAGGCCCGCATACCGCAAAAAGAAAAAAAAAAAAAAAAAAAAAAAAAAGGCACATGCACCCCAATGTTCCTTGCAGCACTATTTACAATAGCCAGGTCATGGAAGCAACCTAAATGCCCATCGACCGATGAACGGATAAAGAAGAAGTGGTATATATATACAATGGAATATTACTCAACCATAAAAAGGAACGAAATTGAGTCATCTGTTGAGACGTGGATGGATCTAGAGACTGTCGTACAAAGTGAAGTAAGTCAGAAAGAGAAAAACAAATATCGTATATTAACACATGTATGTGGAACCTAGAAAAATGGTACAAGTGAACCGGTTTGCAGGGCAGAAGTTGAGACACAGATGTAGAGAACAAACGTATGGACACCAAGGGGGGAAAGCCACAGAGGGGTGGGGATGGTGGTGTGCTGAATTGGGCAATTGGGATTGACATGTATACACTGATGTGTATAAAATTGATGACTAGTAAGAACCTGCTGTATAAAAAAATAAAATTCAAAAATTAAAAAAAAAAATGGGCAGAACCAACCCCTACTGATCTACATTTAGTAGGTCTGTGAGTGAAAAATATATATGTATGAATATAATTCTATAAATATAATTAATATATTATGATTATAATATATTGAATATACAAATATAATAAATACAATCATTTATTATAATACATTACCCTATTTAGAAAAGTTGCAAGTTGCCTAACAGTAAATAAATAATAAACAGAGTATAAAATTCTTTTAAGCAGACTACATTGAACATCTAGATTTTGTATGTATTGTATGAGTTTGTCTATGACAGTGATCTTCAAAGTTTTTTGTTTATATATACTCTAAAATTTTTTTGAAAAATTATGAATACTCTCATTTTTAAGTTGAAATCTGAAATTTACCATAATTTTAAATAGTTTAGACATATTATATATTATAGGTTTGCTTTAGATATATATTTTATAAAAGTCTGTAGCTATAGATTTCATTTAAGACTGGAAAATGTCCTACATGTAGTGATTGATGTTAACTAGACTCATTGTGGTTATCATTTCATTCTTTTTATATATATATATAGTCATTATGTTATGCACCTGAAACTAGGATAATGTCATATGTCAAATATCTCGCAATAAAAAAAAGAAAAAAGAACGGAAAATGTCTGCTCTATAATTCAGTTAACAAAACTAGTCAACCAAATAAAATTAGCCAATCAAATAAAACTTAATCTCTATTAGAAAATTCTGACTCTGTTTTTAAGTTCAAATAAATGAATTAATATGTATCCCTGTGACCATCCTGTAATTTATTTTGTTCCCTGGATATGAAATAAGGTACCATCTTCCCCTTAATATTTCTTATAAAAATTCTTTTTGCTTTGCTCTTTCCTGTTTCTCAAGGGCATTGCCTTCTTGAATTGTCTGTTTGTTTGATGCTCTGTTAATGTTTACATTCCAGAACAAAGCATTATAGCAAGATCCAAAATGAGTAAGAGTGTGCCTTTCATAGTGAAGGGGAAAAGTATTGTAAAAGGGGAGTTTTGAAAAGAAGAATCCATTGTACACAGATACATTCACAGACAGATCAAATCAGAAAGGAGACCATATGAAATATCTGAAAATTAATACTCTTAAACCTATTCATGCTCATGCACCACTGGAAGATTTTTGTGTTCTCTGACATTGGTCTTGGCTCTGACATACGTGTACAAGCAGAATTTCACATTTATAGACTATACACATCTTTGACTAAATGTTCCCAAATATCTTTCTAAAGTGCACCAGTATAGGGGCTTCCCTGGTGGCTCAGTGGTTGAGAGTCCACCTGCCGATGCAGGGGACACGGGTTCGTGCCCCGGTCTGGGAAAATCCCACATGCCACGGAGCGGCTGGGCCCGTGAGCCATGGCCGCTGAGCCTGTGCGTCCGGAGCCTGTGCTCCGCAATGGGAGAGGCCACAACAGTGAGAGGCCCGCGTACCACACACACACACAAATTAATAAATAAATAAATAATAAATAAAGTGTAAGTATAAAGGTTAGTAACAGTTTATGAGAGCTTCAATTTCTCCATAATCTGCGAGCTCTTTAATTTACTAGATTTTTATATTTTTGCCAATATTATTATGAAATGGTATCTTGTTTTACCTTTCATTTGCCTAGTCAGTGGTAAGATTAAACATATTTTCATATATTTATTTGCCATTTCAGTTTCTTCTATGAGCTGCCTCTTCATTTCTTTTGCCCGTTTTTTCTGTTGGGATTGTTTGTCTTTTTCTTGAGTTCATTATATGAGTTCTATGTGTTGTAAATATGTTTTAGTTTGTGGCTTGTCCATTAACTTTATGGTATTTTTTGTCATACACAAGTTTTTTGTTTTAATGTTGATAGATGTATTAATGTTTTATGGTTTCAGCTTTTAGTGTTTTTTTTTTAAATACTATGCTGTTGCTGTTTTTCACATCTAGATCTTAAACCTGCAGTTTACATATTGACTAATCCATCCTCTTCCACTGTTTTGAAATGAATCCTCTGTCAAATGCTGAGTTTCTGTGTGTGGAGTCTCTTTCTGGGCTCTCTGTTATGTTCCGTTGGTGTATTTGTTTCCCCTGCCCAATTCTGTTTTAATTCCTGTTGCTTTATAATAAGTCTTAAAATCTGATAGGGCCATAATCTTACTCGGTTCTTTAAGAGTCCCTCATCTATCCTTAAGTCTTTGCTTTTATAAATATAAATTTCATAATTCAGCTTGTTCAGCTCTGTGAAAAGCCTTAGTTTTTGTTAGAATTGCATTAAATATATAGATTAACTTGGGACATTTAAGCATAATACTGAATTTTCCCATTCATAAACATTATTTAGAGTTTCCATCCATCAATAAAATTTTCTTTCTCTGTAAAAAAAGTTTGGCGTATCTTCTGTTTGATTTATTCTTAGGTACTCTGTAGTTCTTGTTGCTTTTATGAATGGTGTATTTTTTTAATCACACTTCCTAATAGATTGTGACTGGTGTGTACTAATGCTTTTGATTGGTAAATGTTGGTATTTTATCAGTAACCCTGCCAAACTCTCATATAGGCGATCATTTAGGACTCAGTATACTTCTGTTTCTTTCTGCTCTTCTGTTACTCATTTTTTCTCATCAAGTTATTGACTGGCAATGTCTCTGCTACAGTATTTATATAACACTTGTTCTTAAGAAAAGAAATAAGTTCAGTAACTCACCATTAAGCTTTATATGAGCATCTTCCAAAACCTACATATATATGTTAAGAAACTCTTAACCTTAACCAAGTTTTCTCCACCTCAGCACTATTGACATTTTGGGCCAGATGACTGATTGTTTTTTGTGGGAGACTGTCCTGTACATTGCAGGATTTTTAGCAGTATCCTAGCCTCCCTACATTTATGAAAACCAAAATATTACCAAATGTTTCCTGGGGGCCGGGGGCAAAGTCGCACCTGGTTGAGAATTATTGCCCGAAGTCAATTAAGGAAGTTAATTTTTATTCTGTTTACTAAGAGTTTTTATCATGAAAGGGTATTGAATTTTAACAATGCAATTTCTGTATCTGCTTAGATTATCATTTTTTCCTCCTTTAATCTATTAATATAAATTACATTATTATTTTCTAATGTTAATCTGGTACAATTTTATTAGCACATGATAGTCTGAAAATTATGCAAAACTATGATACTTTTCTTCAGTTTTGGGGGGAGGGGTAAACATTAAAACAAAACAATGCAAATTAGATCCCATGTTAGAAACTGAAGTTTAATTGCTATCATTAAAGCCTATTTTACCTATTTTGTAATACAATTTGCCTGTTTTTTTAATGATCTGATTTTAAATAACCTATTTCGGGACTTCCCTGGTGGCACAGTGGTTAAGAATCTGCCTGCCGATGCAGGGGACAGGGGTTCAAGCCCTGGTCTGGGAAGATCCCACATGCCGCGGAGCATCTAAGCCCATGCGCCACAACTACTGACCCTGCGCTGTAGAGCCCGCAAGCCACAACTACTGACCCCACGTGCCACACCTACTGAAGCCCACGTGCCTAGAGACCATGCTCCGCAACAAAGAGAAGCCACTGTAATGAGAAGCCCGCTCACCGCAGCGAAGAGTGGCCCCTGCTGGCCGCAACTAGAGAAAGCCCACGTGCAACAACGAAGACCCAACGCAGCCAAAAATAAACAAATTTTTTAAATAATAACAACAAATAAATAACCTATTTTGGGGTTTACTCCATTTGAATAATCAAGTGTTACATGTACTTTTTAAAGATGTAATAAATCACCTGTAAATTTATTGGATGACTATCTCATTTAAATATCAAAATGATAAAATAGAATTTAACAAATTCTTCAATAAATAATGTATTTGCTTTAATTAAATGTATAACAAAGGAATAGGATGTTGATTATTCATAAGTAATGGGAAATTAGTGGCAAAATCAGATATGATTATTCATTCAGTTCTAAATGCTATGTAAACATTATCTACTGCTGGTCTCCACAATGGAAATAGGCAGTGTCACCTTAAGTCCAACTGCCATTTTTCCTCTAAACATTCTCTTAGAACTATATTTTCATAATCTTTGGACTAAAAGCAACTTTTCTGGTAGTTGTTTTAGCATTACTATGGAAATGAAACCACATGGAAGTAGAAATACTGTGATAATTTTAATAGACTTAAAGTGGAGTTGTAATAATATAAGAGGTGGAAAAATGACATTTCCAATCATAAACCATAAGTTGACTGGGTTTAGGTGACAATGCAAGATAAATTTCATTATAAACTATTTTAAAGAATTTTGCTTAAAATAATTTTTCTTTTTCTTTCCTCTTATAGTCACGTTCTATATCTAGTTCCACTGTGATGGTAGCTCAGCCCGTTTATCAGCAACCTGCATATCACTACCAGGTAAACATTAAATTACAATGAAAATCTTCTTTGATACTTTCAGTCCTTTTTTAAGTAAGTTTCATTTTAACCTTTCTCATACAAATACTCTCATAATTAAAAAGAGGTAGTTAAGCCTTGATAACAGTGGCATTCTTTTTTTATGAGGGATCTAAACAATGTCATACAAGAAGATGAACTGTTTACTTCCTTTTATCAAATGTAATGAGGTCAGTTTTGCTCCCCTGGTTAGCATAGAAATAATTCCCAAAGTAAGATAAAGATGTTGGACTACAGGCTGATATATGTTTAATGCTACTGTGACCATTATGTCAGTTTAATAAGTATATATTAGAATAAGTAATATATTATGGTTTATATTATGACAGCCCCTTTTAGTTAACCAACACTCTTTTCATTAATTCTTGTGAGAGATTGAGGGTAATGCCAGACCATTTTGGTGTATTGTAGATAAAGTGTAATTGGAACACAGCCATATTTGTTTACATATTGTCTGTGGCTGCTTTTGTGCGCAGTGGCAGAGTTGAGTAGTTGCAACAGAGATATACGGCCTGCAAAGCTTAAAATATTTACCCTCTGGCTCTTTACAGAAAACATTTGCCAACTTCTTATCTGTAGCATTCACAAATAATATCACATTCTTCTATACCTTTGAAATAATGGAAGAGACTTTATTTCTGGGGTTTTTTTTTTTTTTCATTTTGAACTTTTAAAATAGACCCACATGAAATGTTACAGCTACTGGAATTATTTTTAGTGTTAGACTAGGTTTGGGGGAGGTCACTTATTTTTAAATTCTGTTACTATGCTAAATATAAAATTATCTAAAGTGTTTTATTCACTTAGTAAAAATGAAAGTAACTTAATGGCATTTCTTTAAAGTATATATGTAGGGACTTCCCAGGTGGTGCAGTGGTTAAGAATCCACCTGCCAATGCAGGGGATACGGGTTCGATCCCTGGTCTGGGAAGATCCCACATGCCACATAGCAACTAAGCCCGAGTGCCACAACTACTGAGCCTGCGCTCTAGAGCCCACGCACCACAACTACTGAGGCTGCGTGCTGCAACTACTGAAGCCTGCGCACCTAGAGCCTGTGCTCCGCAACCAGAAAAGTCACCGCAATGAGAAGCCCGCGCACTTCAATGAAGAGTAGCCCCCGCTTGCCGCAACGAGAGAAAACCCGGGTGCAGCAACAAAGGCCCAACGCAGCCAAAATTAAAAATAAATAAAGTATATATGTAGTGTGACTATTCCTAATTCAAACTTTTGAGAGGCCCCAAGGACAACATTAGGTACCAGGCCATTTAACATGACAAGCCAAAAGTTGTGAAACCAGTTTTGGGACCCTTAGCTTATTGCCCACCTGGAGCATGTGAAAGGATGAGGTTAAAAAGGGAGATTGGTAATGAGGCTTTTTTAACAAGAGAGTTGTTAGAGTGCTATGGCATTTCCCATTCTCCTCAACCAAGTGAAGATGATTTCAGAGAATGACTAAGAGAGTTTAATATTTGTCCCCTGAAATTTGTGAGATAGTATCACTTGGGCGTGACCTCTCCTTAAAAAAAAGCCTGAAGAAGAAGCTGGAGTGGTTTATGGAGGCAGAGCCAGAAGAGAAGGCTACAGTAGGAATGTGCTGCACGTCTCACAGCAAGCAAAGGTTTATGTTTCCCAAGAGCAAGATACGAACCTCACAGAAGAGACTTTCCAACAGACTTTAAGGTGACCCCAGGAGAGAAAAAAATCTGTGTGAAGTAGACTCCTAGAATCAAGGTCTAGAACTGCAGTCAGAAGTTCTCAGCAAGGAGATCACCAAAGGAACAGAGCAAAGTACCTAACCAGAGTGTCAGCATTTGCAATCTGCCACACGCCAAAAAGTGATCTATCCTAATTTTTATCCAGGGGCAAGGAAAAACAGCTCAACACGGTGGTTTTTATTTGTTTGTTTGTTTTACCCTTTGAAAAGTTTATTTTTTGTGTTGAAATATAGTTGATTTACAATATTATATTAGCTTCAGGTGTACAACATAGTGAGTCAAACTTTTTCTAGATTATACTCCATTTATAGTTATTATAAAATATTGGCTATATTCCCTGTACTGTACAATATATCCTTATAGCTTATTTATTTTATACATAGTAGTTTGTACCTTTTAACCCCCTACCTTTATTTTGCCCCTCCCCCTGTCCCTCTCACCACTGGTAACCACTAGCTTCAACACAATGCTTGGGATGAGAAAGACTAAAGTTGCTTTCTTTCTGCTTGCACCTTGTGGAGACCAGCTCCTCCTTCATTAATTGATTACATATATACATACATGACATAGATGTATTCTGAATAGAACTCTAATAAAATTTAATTTTATACTTTGGCTCTGGTTTTCCACTTGACACAAATTATAAAATTGGAAGTATATTACCTAGATATACTCGGGAAAGATTTTTGTACCAATTTGTAACATAGTATTTTGCAATGTAAGAAATAATTTCATTTCACATATTTCTTTACAGTTATATATTTATTCATCATCATTCTGCCCTAGAAATTGCCACTCTGATAATATCTTCCCCTGCTCTTTCTTTTTACAAATTCTGGGATTGATAGTTTTATCAATTTTTGTTAGTCAATATAAAATAGATAAATAGTGAGAACCTGCTGTATAGCACAGGGAACTCTGCTTCACTTCACTGTACAGGAGAAACTAACACAATATTGTAAAACAACTATACCCCAATAAAAAATTTAAAAATTTACAAAAAAAATAATAAATAAGCAGCATCCTTTAGCAAGCAAAACAGAAATTTTTATTAGTCAAATTGGATAATGCCTGGTTCAATCAGTATTTATCTCCTTGTATTTCTTACTTCCTAAGTAGATAGTGATTTTACTTATCTAACAAATCTACAAATATGTTATTTTATTTCAGATTTTTTATGAAAATATTTTCTTAAGAGATTATACATTATCCTGCCTTTTTAAATATGGTATACAGAACATAGACCTCACGTTATCTTGGTCATCATTATAACACAGTGATGTAATCCATTAGAAGTTGATGTGGTCAGCACGAAATTAACAGTTTAGATGGTAGATTCATGGGATCTTCTTTTTTTCTGTTTTTTTACTTTAATAATTAAAAAAAGCCTTTTTAAAGGTGGAGAATAAGTCAAAAGTAAAACATTTATTATTAAGGAATAATACAACTAATTTAAGAAATAAAAAGTCTATGTTCTATATTATCATCTTACAATAAGTACCTTAAGTAACTTGACCCTCTTTTTTTTTAAATAACAGCTTTACTTAGATATAATTCACATACTGTACAATTTACCTTTTCAAAGTGTACAACAGAGTGGTTTTTACTAAATTCACAGAGCTATGCAACCATACCACCAAAAAAAAAAAAGCTTACCCATTTGTAGGCATTCCCCTTACCCCCTCCTCCCAGTCCTAGTCAACCAGTAATATACTTTGTCTTTATAGATTTGCCTGTTCTGGACATTATTTGGATATATACCGCATTTTGTTTATCTCTTCTTACTTTGATGGACATTTGGGTTGTTTCCACTTTTCAGCTTTTACAAATAATGCTGCTATGAACATTCATGTACAGATTTTTGTGTGGACATACGTTTTCATTTCTCTAAGGTCTTATACCTAGGAGTAGAATTGCTGAGTCATATGGTATCTCTGTGTTTAACCTTTTAAGGAAGTGTCATATGTTCCAAAGGCTGCACTATTTTACACTCCCACCAGTAGTTTATGAGGGTTCTAATTTCTCCACATCCTTGCCAACACTTATTATCTACCTTTTTGATTACAGCCTTCCTTGTGTATGTGAAGTGATATCACAGTGTAGTTTTGATTTCCACAGCCCATGGCTAATGATGTTGAATATCTTTTATATGCTTATTGGCCGTTTTTGTATATCTTCTTTGAGAAAATGTCTATTCATATCCTTTACCAGTTTTTATATTGGGTTACTTACCTTTTACTATTGAGTTATAAGGGTTCTTTGTATATTGTAGATACAAGTTTCTTATCAGATTCTTATAATCTTATGTTTCTTATAATTTGTAAATATTTTCTCCAATATTGTGGGTTTATTTTCACCTCCTTGATGGTGACTTCTGCAGCACAAAAGTTTTTCAGGTTGATGAAATCCAGTTTATCCTTTTTTTCTTTTGTTGCTTTGTTGCTTGTGCTTTTGAGGTCATAACTTTTTTAATTACCTGGTTCAAAGTCACAAAGATTTGCACCTATGTTTTCTTATAAGAGTGTTATAGTTTTAGCTCTTACATTTAGATCTTTGTTCCATTTTGAGTTAATTTTTGTATATGGTTTGAGGTGTAGGGGTCCAGCTTCATACTTTTGCATGTAGATATTCAGTTTTAACCCTTGTTTATAATCTGGTTGGGTTTGTTTTTTTTTTTCATTTTAGGCCCCTGCACAGTGTCTACCAGGTCAGTGGCAGTGGGGTGTTCCTCAGGTAAATATTAATTTTTTTCATTGTTTTTGTGAAGACTGCCTGAATATTTAAGTCAGGAGAACTAGATTTGAGACCTTCCTCTTGTATTTATTAACTGTGATACCTTTGGCAATTCATTTAATCACTTTATTTCTCAGCTTCCTCATTTGCAAAGTGGAAGTAATGATACTATACCATTGAAAGATTTCTCACATGATTTTTGTGATGGTCAAATGAGATCATGTAAGTGGAAGCATTTTATAAATAAGTGAGTGCTATGTAAACTGAAATGAAAATTTACTTCTTTTTACTATTAGTATTATTAGAAAATTTAGCATTTTTCTAGCTTTACTTCAGATTTTGCTTGTTTTATTTATGCTCCTAAATAAGTATTCCATCTCCCAACTTTTTTTTTTTTTTTTTTTTTTTTTTTTTTGCGGTACGCGGGCCTCTCACTGTTGTGGCCTCTCCCGTTGCGGAGCACAGGCTCCGGACGTGCAGGCCCAGCAGCCATGGCTCACGGGCCCAGCCGCTCCGTGGCATGTGGGATCTTCCCAGACTGGGGCACGAACCTGTGTCCCCTGCATCGGCAGGCAGATTCTCAACCACTGCGCCACCAGGGAAGCCCCCCATCTCCCAACTTTTGATAACAAATAGTGTACCATCAAAAAGATTGTTTAATGATACATCCCACTTCCATGGGAAGTCAGAAAGCTAAGAATAGACGTTTATGACAACTTAAATACTATAGGTTATATTATTACAACCTTTAATTGTGATCTTAATGATTATCTTAATTTATATATGAGGTTCTAAAGTGCTAAGAAATTTTTAGTACTTATAAGTGATAAAGTTATTAATAACCTCTACACAATTGGAATTTATAACAACCCAGAGTTCCTAGTTTGTTGCTAAGATACTTCTGTGCTGTCCCTGAAAAACAACTTTAGGAAAATGTGAAACCAACATTTCTCTCGTGTGTTGGGTAAGTCATTTGGTTTAATTGAAATAACTAATCCGATTTTAATTAGAAGTATGGTTTTGTGTTTTAGTCTCCTGCCTCTTCTGCTTCATTTTTATACCTGCAACCTTCTGAGGTTATTTATCAACCAGTGGAAATTGCACAGGATTGTGGATGTGTTCCTCCTCTGCTGTCTCTGATGGAAGCTTCAGTTCCAGAGGTATGTGTTAGTCTCAAAGTAAGTTATCTATAACCACTTCCTCTTAACACTTACTTCTTTTTCTTTTCTAAAAATATTTATTCAAGACCCTCATTGAAGTTGAACATCTTATGTTTCCTTTGATTTATTCACATCTCTTCCCCTTTTTTATATCTAAGAATGCTTCATCTTAGAATTCTTCACTAACTAATTCTGAACCATTTCTCAAATCTGTTCACTCTACTAGGCTATTCCCTGACTCAGTCCCCTTGAAAGAGTAAGATAAATGCTTCTCCTTCTGGTTTGCCTGTCAATCTGTATTGTTACTAACAGTCTGTCAATTAAAAGTGTACAAAAATGAAGTCAAAGAAGAAAATAATCTTTAAAAAATTCTTCCTTCAAAAATGTAAATCAAATTTATTTTATAACTGTAAACTGTAAATATTATCTTCCATGTGTTTAAATTATATTTGCAAATCATTACTAATAACCTCATCATCTATACACCAGAAACTGTACATGGTATGTTTTAAATATATTGTGAAAGATTGGGTACCTATTGGGTATCTATTAATACCCACCTCCCAATTTGAGTGTATTTTTGTAATTATTATTGCTAAGGTTTATAACATAATTTTTCTGGAACAATAATTTCCACAATTTTGAATCTTAATGTTTACTATCAATACTTTTACTATGATTTCTCCATTCTTCATCTCACCCTCCATTTATCACTTGGTTGACTGAATCTGCAAGCAGTCTTTGTTAAAGAAGGCTTATATGTGCTATATACTCTCTGAGTTTGTACATCCTTGTTTGTTCAACATGTTTGTTGTCTATAAGTCTGAAAGAAATTAAGACTAGCTATAAAATAGCTGCATCATACTTGTATAAGTTTGCTAAGGCTGCTGGAACAAAGTACATGAACTGGATGGCTTAAAAAATAGAAATGTATTTTCTCACAGTTCTGGAGCCTAGAAGTCTAAAATCAAGGTGTTGGAAGAATTGGTTCCATCTGAGGACTGTGAGGGAAGGATCTATTCCAGGCCTTTCTTCTTGGCTTGTAGATGACCACTGTCTCCCTGTGTCTTCACATTATCTTTCCTGTTTCTAGGTCCAAGTTTCCCATTTTTATAAGGATACCAGTCATACTGTATTAGTTTCCACCCTAATGACCATACTTTAATTTGCTCACCTCTGTAAAGACCCTTTCTCCAAATAAGGGCATACTCTGACATACTGGGGGTTAGGACTTCAACACATAAGTTTTAAGAGAACACAATTCAACCCATAACAACACTTTTTTCTCTTAGAACTTCTAGTCTACTCTTTTCTGATATTCAGTATAGCTGTAAAGAAGTTTGAAACCAGCCTGACTTTCCCCCTTACACATAATTTACTTTCTCTTCCTGCCTGCCTAAAAAGTCTGTCTTAACTTGAAATCACTTCACCAGGATATGTCTTGGAATTTATCAGTCTTTATAATATTTTTCCTGGGACACAGTTTGCTCCTTTGATTCTCAGGCTAGTTTTTATTTCAGTTTCTTTTTTCCTGTTAGAACTTTGAAAAAAAAATTTTTTTATTCCAGTTGTGTTTCTTCTTCTTCAGGAACACCATTTATGCATATGTTAGATCTCTTTTTTGTTTTTCATATCCGTCATCTCTGAGGTAATTTATCATAGTAGTTTTTAATGTTGTTTTATATGCTTTTTCAAGACAATTATGACGGTATTTTTCATTGTGTTTAGTATACTTTTTATTATGACTAATGAAGATTTCATCTCTATTTTATTTTTATCTTTTTTATCCCAAACTCTGCCGCTTTGCTTACATCATTGCCTGTAAATGTTGTCTGTTGGCTTAAAATCTTTTTGGAGCTCTTTTTAGAGATCATGTTACTATAATTTCTTTAAGGTCAAAAGAATTATATTTATCTGAACTTTTCTACTATTTTCTGGAGTGATTTCTCATCTTTTTCTTTTTTCCCCCCTTTTTGCTTTTCCCTTGATGGAGTTGGAGAGGATGAGAAGAGTCTTAGGTTGCTTCCTTTTCCTTCATATCTTTACATGTCTTTAAATGATGCCAGCTATTTTTTGAAATACAGGGCAGGAGAAGCATGCTGTTGTCTTAAACAGCCTACCACCAAATCTGTTATGTCTCCTGCTGGAGATGCTCTTCCCTCAGTTTTTAGCATTCTGGAGATCATTTGGCTCCTGGCAAAGTCTCTTTTTTTGTAGATTTTCTGTATGGGGATGTAGTAATTGTTACTTCACTTTCCACTTGCACCCTGCTTCACCTCCAGCAATGTTCCTCAGCTATAATGCAAGGTAGTAGACCACAAAATAGTGAAAACCTAATTTCTCCTTCAATTCTGCCTCCCCTGCTATTAAGTAAAATTGGATCTCTGTGAAGATCTTTCCTCCTTCTGCCTTGGCCTGACACACCCCTACACTTGAGACTCTAAAGAATCTTTGAATAGGCCTTTCAGAACATTTACCTTCAGGGAAATTATAACCTTCCTCAGGCTTCAGAATTCGTCCTTATATTGGTCCAAATTGCATAGCATTTGGCAGACATTCTACATTGTAATTAAGGATCGTGGACACTTCCTCATTTACTTGATGATGGCATTTTAAAAATCTATCTTTTGTTCTTTTTGTTGTTTTCTGGTTTTCAAGGAGGGGGACAGTGAGGTAAGAATGCTTTTACATTAGGTTTTTAGCCATAATCTACTTTGGCACTGAACCATATTCTTAATTCCTGACATCAGGTAACTTATCAGGTTATATTTCACTATTTAGTGGAATCTAATAAGACTTTTCTGGAAATATTGCTTCTATTAGCTTATAACTTATACCATTAATTTTATGATATTTCCATACAAAATGATATAAGCATATTTTTGTTTTAATATTGTTTCTGGTAGAAGATATAAGTCTAATATATAAATTAATAAATAGGGTGGGGTGGTTTATATTTTAAGTGTTTTTTCCCTAAAATTAAAAAACACAGGGCTTGTTCTTCTGAGTTTGATAGTTAGATTCCCTAAAATATAAAAATGAATTAACATTATTTCTCACTTATTTCAATAGTTATTTCCCCCTTCACTCTTAGAATATAGTGCCTTCTACTTTGCAAAGTAAATACAAACTACTTTGTGGAAACCAACTCAGCTTCCAGTCCCCAACATACAAACTTACCTGACTCATAACCCATCCTTAGCTTCTTATATTTTTTTAGTAACCTTTCTCGTCCAAGGTTATTTGTGCCTCTTTGCTCTGGATACTATAACTTCCCTCTTCCTCAGGGACCTCATTCCACTATTATCCTTTTCTCATGTATTTTAAGACATTTTCTCTCCATTGGTTCATAGCTTCACCACTTACTAGTGTGTTTCTTTGAGTAATCACTTAACTCTTCACAGGGTTGGTTTTGTAATATCCACATTAATAACATAAAGACATCCGGAAAATCTATTTTGCAAGATTTATGCAAAGATTAGAGTTGTTGTATACAGAAAGTTCTTTGTATAGTGCCTAGCACATGGTAGGAGATAATTACTATCCTTTGACACACCCCACCAATGCCTTCTCTTCTACCTTTCAAAGCTAAGCTTGAAAAATTAGTGTACATTTAGTATTTCCACTGCCTCACTACCCATTCTCCCCTCACCTGCTGAAGTCTACTTAATTACCTTTCCACTGAAGCTGCCTTTGATAAAGTTCCTCAGTGATTCCCTAATTGCCAAATACTTTCCTTTCTTTTCAGTCTTTCTTGACCTGTCAGAGACATGGGACATACTCCTTGAAACTCTTCCTACCTTTGGTTTCCATGATACTGCTCTCTTCTGGCAATCCTTTTACCTCCTTTCATTTTCCTTTGTAAACTGATCTTTTCCTCCCCATGATTTTATATTCGATTCTCCGTTGTTTCACCCTACATACTCACTCTGATGTTATCATCCATACTCATCTCTCTAGCCCCAGCCTCACTTCTGAATTTTAGACCTGCACTACCCAGTACAACAATAGCCATTACCACATGAGGCTATTGAGCACTTGAAATGTGTGGCTGGTCTGAATTGAGATGTGTTGTAAGTACAAAATACACACCAAGTTTTAATGACATAGTATGAAAAATGAATGTAAAATTTATCACTAATTTTATATTGAATACACTTTAGTATATTTTTAATATATTGGTTTAAATAAAATATATTACTGGAAATTAATTTTACTTGTTTCTTTTTACTTTTCTAACATGGCTACTGGAAATTTTTCTTTCAGTTTTATTGAGATATAATTGACATACAGCACTGTGTAAGTTTAAGATGTACAGCATAATGATTTGATTCACATACATCATGAAATGATTATCACAAGTTTGGTGAACATCATCTCATATAGATAGAAAATTAAAGAAATAGGAAAAAATTTGTGTGTGATGAGAACTCTTAGGATTTACTCTCAACAACTTTCCTATATAACGTACAGCAGTGTTAATTATATTTATCATGTTGTACATTACAGCCCTAGTACTTATTTACCTATAACTGTAAGTTTGTACCTTTTGACTGTCTTGATTTTAATTAACATGTAATTCACATTATTTCTATTAGTGCTGCTTTAGAGCCACATCTACAATAGCTTTTGATTGACTGTATACCTCTACTAGAAGTCCTACAAATATCTCAACTTTTATGTGTTACAAAACTAACTTCTTCTCTTTAACCCCCTCACAATAACATAAACATCAAACTTGCTTTTCTTATATTCCATATTTCACTGAATGGTGCCACCATCTGCTGGAAAAGCCATAAATCTGCTTTTACATGATCTGTTCCCTGCCTGTTACTCTACTGCCTCATCTTTCAGCTGTCGTTCGGTGAATAATCTTCCTTCCAGCTGTACCAAACAACCTACACAGATCTCCCAAATGAGGTGTGTTCTTAGTTGCCTCTCTGCCTTTTCACATACTGTTCCCACCTTCTCTCCCTAATTCTTCAAATTCAAGCATAAGCTCCACTAGAAAACTTCCCCTGACCACCTTCCCAACTTTCTAAAGCTACATCAAGTAATTCTTTTCTTTTCTCCCATGCATCCCTATACATGTATCATAGGACTTAGGGTAATTTTGACTAGTCTGTCTCAGATAAGTCTATAAGTGAATTAAAGATAGAGAATGTGTTTCTCCATTGTGTAGCAAAATGCCTAGTAAATTGTAATGCTGAATAAATATTTTTAATTAATAAATGAAAAACAATATTTTTCCTTTGTTTTGTTATAGCCTTATTCTGATCATGGAGTTCAAGCAACATATCACCAGGTTTATGCTCCAAGTGCCATTGCTATGCCTGCACCTGTGATGCAGCCTGAACCAATTAAAGTAAGAAGTTTGTTTTGATTTTTTTCTGTTATTCTTCAGTCATATTTCAAGTTTTCCAAATTTCTCTTCTGAAAAGAAACAACTTTGGATATTTATGTCACATTTGCGATCAGAAGTACAGAATTAGTTAATTATTTCATGTGAAGGAAATACAATTCTAAACTAGCTATAATTTCTATTAATTAGTTTTGAACAACTTATAAACCACACATGGTCAAAACTTTTTATTTATTGTAGTAAAATATATATGACTTAAAATCTTCCATTTTTAAGTGTACAGCTAAGTGGTATTAATTACATCCACATTGCTATGCAACTGGCACCACTATCTAGTTCCAAACTTTTTCATCACCCCAAATAGAAACTCTGTACCCATTAAGCAATAACTTTATATTCTTCTCTCTGCAGTCCCTGGTAACTTCTAGTCTACTGTCTGTCTCAGTGAATTTGCCTAGATACTTCATATACTAAGATTTTATTATGCTAATGGCATGTAACATTTATGGGGAGATGAAAGCAGTTAATGATCTACTCTTCCAGTTTGGGACTTTTGTGCTCATGCACCTTAAATCAGATCCAGGCCAAGAGTGGTAATCTAGTTAGATCCACGTGTGTATTCAATATATAAATATATTAGGGAAATGTGACTACATCTCTAAGAACCCAAACTGATTAACTATTATGATGGTACTATGAATCTTGCTTGCAGTGTACTCTTTACAATAAAATGATGGAGGTTAGCGATTTCACACTCATATTTTTGCTTCTGACCCAGACCATATATTGGAACTCAATATCAGGACAGTCTACTTTAAGGAGCCTCCACAGTCTTTCGAATCTCCTCACCCTTTCACTGCATTTCTTCACTGCTCTTGCCACTGTACTGCAAACATAGACTAAAATCATAATTTTGACCTAATACCAAAGCCTAAAGTGTTAGTAAACGTTACTTATAGAGAGCTCATTCTAGTATCAAAATCTTCTAAAACAAACTTCTCCTAATGTTAATACTTTCTCCAGATACACTTCTCTAGAAATAGCTGAAAAAGCCATGCCATATTAGATAATCAATTGCAGATTATATATATATATTATACACACACATTATATATATATATATATATATATATATATATATATATATATATATATATATATATAAACACAAATGATTGAAGTTGTACTTCTAAATAATTCCAATAGAGGATAGAGTGGTAGTTGGATAGGAGAAATTTCCAAAGAATATTAATGTTAAACATCCTTGATTTAAAGTTTAATTCTTCTAGTTTAAGAGTATACACTTTTGTACATTTCCTTAAATCTGTGAGTAGTTAATTCAGAAATTGTACAGAGAAACTGGTATCTTATTCTTTATCATATAAAAATTATACATATGTTGAATATAAATCATAACAGTGGTGTGAAGAGACACATTTCTTTGTGCATATAAGCATAAAACTGGAATCAGAAATCTGCCTCTTGCATGCCTGGAGAAATGCTGCTAAGAGGAACTTTACCCTTTCTATCCTGATACAGATCTTTGCTCTGCTGTGCCACAGGCTAAAGGCTAACAAAACCACTGACTTGTTTCTATTTGTATTTAATCTGTCTTGTTAAGGCTTATAATAATTCTGGTTTTCACATGGGATACATCCTAGGGAAGATTTTGATCCTGACAGAGTTAAGATTTCAGGACTAGGGAAGAGTTTAAGAGCTATGAACTGTGGTTAACTACCTTACTCCAAAGCCCACGTCTCACACAACTGTAATTAGATTTCATCGAATCCGAGCTAGCATGGATTATACAACACACCATTATTTTATGTATCACTATGAAAGAAAAAAACCTTGCCATCAATTGTAAATGTATACTGATTCAGGGTTTTTGAAATATGAAAAGATATATATCTCAGAATCAATGAAGTTTGGCATGTTTTATTTTTATTCATTTATTTATATTTTTTGGCTGCGCTGTGCAGCATGTGGGAACTTAGTTCCCGGACCAGGGATCGAACCCATGCCCCCCTGCATTGGAAGCACAGAATCTTAACCACTGGACCACCAGGGAAGTCCCTGGCATGTTTTATTTTTAATTTAGATATGCAGGATTGTAGGAAGCTTGAGTTGAGGGGCAGAAAAAACCCCACAATTCCCCTTTTGTTAGAGATGGGGGGGGAAGAAAATTCAATTAAATAAACCTTCAAAATCAAAACTGGAACACAGGGCTTTTGTATAGAGTTTTATAGTTCCTATTTTATCTTTCAAGGTTGAATGTTCCATGTTTTGTTTTGTTTTTTCTTTTTGCGTTACACGGGCCTCTCACTGTTGTGGCCTCTTCCGTTGCGGAGCACAGGCTCCGGATGCGCAGGCTCAGCGGCCATGGCCCACGGGCCTAGCCGCTCCGCGGCATGTGGGATCCTCCTGGACCGGGGCACGAACCCGCGTCCCCCGCATCAGCAGGCGGACTCTCAACCACTGCGCCACCAGGGAAGCCCTGTTGCATATATTTTATACTCAAATATTTTTCTTTAGGTGATTTGATGGCACTCAATAGAAAATGGTGCCCCACTCAGCAACAGAAACTCCAAAACCAATTCCATAGTTTTCTAAAACTATACAATCTCATAGACATACTTTACTATACAAATTTTCCTGTGTGGAAAATTATCTACTTTTGTTTATAGTGCATTTGTATTATAATATAGAAATATTAATCCACAAATGTTACTAAATCAATAGGAGACGATTGTTTCCTAAAATTTATTAAAATAGACTAATATTAAAATATTGACATTTGAAACATTAACCTTTTTTCTTCCTATGCAAATTTTCCCTGGTGTACCAAAAACCTTGGTGACTTAAAATTATAGAAAAGTTGGGCTTCCCTGGTGGCACAGTGGTTGAGAGTCCGCCTGCCAATGCAGGGGACATGGGTTCGTGCCCCGGTCCGAGAAGATCCCACATGCCGTGGAGCGGCTGGGCCCGTGAGCTATGGCTGCTGAGCCTGCGCGTCCAGAGCCTGTGCTCCACAACGGGAGAGGCCACAACAGTGAGAGGCCCACATACCACAAAAAAAAAAAAAAAATCTTAGTCCTTTTAATTTTTTTCAGCTTTGTATTCTGAAATAATTTCAGATTTACAGAGAAGTCACAGAAATAATAGTTTCTATATATCCTTCACCCTCCTGTTCTTTGACTGGAGGGCACTGGTACAGGAAATGAACAATAATACAATTCTCTTAACTATATACCTTCTTCAGATTTCACTAGTTTTACCACTAATGTGATATCTGAAATAAATTACATGTGAAAGGGTTAGACATTATAGGCAAAAGATTTTAGAAAATAGATTTTTAAAAGACAGAGGTGAATAATAATAGAGAAAATGATAAAATCAGAAGATTAATTCAAGAAGTCAAATATTAATTCTGGAAAAAGACATAGAGAAAATGGTTTGGGGGAAATTAGGAAAAAATTAATACAAGAAAATTCCCTAGGAAGTTAATGACAGGAGTGTCTAGATTAAAAGGGCCCAGAGGGAGATCATAATGGTGGAGTAGGAGGGTGCAGGCAAAGCTCACCTCCCGCCATGAACACATCAAAAATATATCTACACGTGGAGCAATTCTCACTGAAAACAAACTGGAAGTCATCTGGCAGAAAGACTCTCATACAACCAAGGTTATAACAAAGATCCAAGATCCAGATGGAATTGGGTAGGAAGGGAAGAGAAATGATCAGGTCGGGAGGGAACAGGGAAGAGGAGAGGGATTACACAGGTTCAGAGGGATTACACAGGCTCACTCCCTGGGGAGTGAGAGGTTCAATCCACGTTTCAGGTATCCCCAGCCTGGGGGTCTGACACTGAGAGGACAAGTTGCCTTAGCAGGTTTGAAAACCAGAGGGACTGACAGCAGGGCTGTAAGAAACCTAGACTCCACTTGTGAAGATCACACACGTTACCGAAACAAGGCAGAGGAAGCAGATAGAAACTGCCTGGGACTCTGGCCAGTTTCCTGCCACCACCCCGGTGTGCACCCCGGCCTGAGACAAACACCAACTCCAGCCCCACTTGCTCTGCAGTACAGCTTCACACTGGCTCATAGGCTGCCATGACCAAGGGGAGTGCACAGTTCTGGGGGACAGAGCCAGCTCCAACACAGAAAAGCATCTGAATAGGGCAAGGGTGGCCATTTCTGGCACTAGTGGAGGCAGTGGATCGGGAGTGGTCCAGAACTCTCACCGGTGCTGGGACTGCCACAGCCCACACCCCGACCCACACTGGGCACTCCAGCCCCACCTACTCTGTGGTGCAGCTCCATTCCAGGCAAGGGCTACTGCAGCCGAGGGGAGTGCACAGTTGTGGGGAACAGAGCTGGCTCAGACCTGACACAGCATCTAAACAGGGCAAGGGCAGCCATTGCTGGTACCAGCAGAGTCAGCGGATTGGGAGCAGTCTGGAATGCAGACTGCTGCCAGGACCACCACAGCCTACACCCCAACCCATGCCAAAAGCCTGTTCCAGCCCCTCTTGTTCCAGCACTGCTCCCTTTTGGGGCAAGGGTGACAGTGCTGGGAGGAGGGAGAACACAATTAGAGGGAAGGGAGCCAGCTCTGACTTGACCTTCAGGACTTCTGCTCCAGGAACTTGGGACCTGATCCTTCCTTCAATAGTGTTGGCCACTGAGCAGCGGAGAATCCCTGCTCACACCTAGCTCACACCTAGCTCACACCTAGCTCTGGCTCTGGCTCTGTCCCCTCCATGTCCAGCCCCACCTCTTATCAAGGTGATAGCTGCCAGCATACCCTGGGGAAAGACGTAACTCATGATCACATCAGATCCAGCTTTCCCACCAAAGCCACTGGGCACGAACAGACTGTATAGGGACAGTCCCACATAAGGACACCCTTTCAAAACCAGAATAGGTAACTGATTGAGCTAATTTCATAGAAACGGAGAAATTTAAGCAGAATGAGAAGAGAGAGCAGTTTGTTTCAAATGAAAGAATAAGAGAAAAACCCTGAAAAAACAACTAATGAAACAGAATAAATAATTTACCAGTTAAAGAGTTCAAGTGTTAGTAATAAGAATGCTAACTGAATTAGGGAAAAGAATTGATTAACACAGTGACAATTTTAACAAAGAACTAAAAAATATGAAAAAGAATCAATCAGTACAGAAGAATATGATAACTGAAATGAAAAGAAACTAGAGGGAATTAACAGCAGACCAGGTGATGCATATGTGATCTGGAAGGTAGAATAATGGAAACCACCCAATCAGAACAGCAGAAAGAAAAACAAATTTAAAAAATGAGAACAGTTTAAGGGACCTCTAGGACAACATCAAGTGTGAAAACATTCACATTATAGGGAGAAGAGAGAGAGAAAGGGGTTGAAAATGTATTTCATGAAATTATGGCTGAAAACTTACCAAACCTAAAGAAGGAAAGAGATATCCAGCTACAGGAACCACAGAGGGTCCCAAACAAGATGAACCCAAACAGACCCACACCAAGACATATCATAAATAAAATGGCAAAATTTAAAGATAGAGGATTCTGAAGGCAGCAAGAGAAAAACAAAGAGTCAGTTCAAGGGAACCCCCATAAGGCTATCAGCTGATTTCTCTGCAGAAACTTTGCAGGCCAGAAGGGAGTGGCGTAATATATTCAAAGTCCTGAAAGGGAAAAACCTGCAACCTAGGACACCCTACCAAGCAAGATTATCATTTAGAATAAAAGGAGAAATACAGAATTTTTCAGACAAGCAAAAACTAAAAGAATTCAGCAATACTAAACCTACCCTAAAAGAAATGTTAAAGGGTCTTCTCTAAGTGAAAAAGAAAAAACTGTGTCAGTTTCTCCAATAAAGATGTTTAAAAAAAAAAAAAAGACCTGGCGCAGCCAAATAAATAAATAAATTTTTTAAAGGTAATATAATGCCTTATATGTGTATATTACATTGTATCTATATATGCAGTATATATTATATATTTATATATAATATTATATAATTGTTGAGAGTTTCTGTTTTTTCCCACATAAATAGCAATTTATATCACCACACTTTACTTTTCATCTTATTAACACATTTTCAATGGTAGTATATCCTAGCTCAATCAAATTCTCTAAAACAATTAGGGAATTACATTTTTAATCAAGTTCAGAATTTAGTTGCTGCTCTTAAGAAAACATATAGACCTGAATATTGTTGTCCTTGGTTTTCCTGAAATGTTAAAATCTAATCTAAGATTACCTTAAGAGAGTCAAACTGAATATTATATCATTTTATACTTGAAATGTTAATGATGATAGTATGCAAGATGAGGGTCTATATGTTATTAAGTACCTTTGCAGCAAAAAGTGTGATATACTGATTCTTGATGATATTATAGAATAATCGCCATGCCAATCATTTACATTTAATCTTTGAGTTCAAGGAAAAGAGATACTGAGATTCTGCATTGAGTTTTAAAGTTAATCTGCTCCAAAGATCCCCTCCTAAAGAGTCTGAAGCTATGTGTATTACAGTATAGCTTGTTTCCCTTATAAT